>NC_083733.1:40049632-40702665 GCF_028564815.1 Eubalaena glacialis | reverse complement strand
GGGCTGGGAACATGACTGAGGTTTGGTTCTGGAACACTGTGCCCTGGGAACAGGACTGAGGTTTGAATTTGGAACCCTCTGGCCTGGGAACATGACTGTGGTTTGACTGTGGAACCCTGGGTCCTGGGAATATGACTGAGGCTTCTTTCTGGAACCCTGTGGCCTGAGAACATGACTGAGGTTTGACTCTGGAACTCTACAGACTGCAAACATGACTGAGGTTTCATTCTGGAACACTGTGGCCTGGAAATATGACTGAGGTTTGACTCTGGAAACCTATGACCTTGGAACAAGACTGAGGTTTGATTGTGGAACCCTGTGGCCTGGGAACATGACTGAGGTTTGATTTTGGAACCCTGTGGTCTGGGAACATGACTGAGGTTTGATTCTGGAACCCTGTGTCGTGAGAATATGACTGAAGTTTGATGGTGGAAACTATTGGCATTGGAAAATGACTGAGGTTTGATTGTGATACCTTGTGGCCTGGGAACATGACTGAGGTTTAATTGTGGAACTCTGTGGCCTGGGAACATGACTGAGGTTTGATTGTTGAACCCTGTGCCCTGGGAACATAACTGAGGTGTGTTTCTGGAAGCCTGTGGCTTGGGAACATGACTGAGGTTTGATTCTGGATCCCTGTGGCCTGGCAACATGACTGAGGTTTGATTGTGGAACCCTGTGGCCTTGAATATGACTGAGTTTTGATTCTAGAACCATGTTGCCTGGAAATATGATTGAGGTTTGATTCTGGAAACCTGTGGACTAGGAACAAGACTGACGTTTGAATCTGGAACCCTGTGTCCTGGGAACATGACTGAGGTTTGATTCTGGAACACTGTGGCCTGGAAATATGACTGAGGATTGACTCTGGAAACCTATGACCTTGGAAGAAGACTGAGGTTTGATTTTGGAACCCTGTGGGTTGGGAACATGACTGAGGTTTGATTTTGGAACCCTGTGGACTTGGAGCATGACTGAGGTTTGATTCTGGAACACTGTGCCCTGGGAACAGGACTGAGGTTTGAATTTGGAACCCTCTGGCCTGGGAACATGACTGTGGTTTGACTGCAGAACCCTGGGTCCTGGGAATATGACTGAGGCTTCTTTCTGGAACCCTGTGGCCTGGGAACATGACTGAGGTTTGACTCTGGAACTCTGCAGACTGCAAACATGACTGAGGTTTCATTCTGGTACACTGTGGCCTGGAAATATGACTGAGGTTTGACTCTGGAAACCTATGACCTTGGAACAAGACTGAGGTTTGATTGTGGAACCCTGTGGCCTGGGAACATGACTGAGGTTTGATTTTGGAACCCTGTGGTCTGGGAACATGACTGAGGTTTGATTCTGGAACCCTGTGTCGTGGGAATATGACTGAAGTTTGATGGTGGAAACTATTGGCATTGGAAAATGACTGAGGTTTGCTTGTGATACCTTTTGGCCTGGGAACATGACTGAGGTTTAATTGTGGAACTCTGTGGCCTGGGAACATGACTGAGGTTTGATTGTGGAACCCTGTGCCCTGGGAACATAACTGAGGTGTGTTTCTGGAAGCCTGTGGCCTGGGAACATGACTGAGGTTTGATTCTGGATCCCTGTGGCCTGGCAAAATGACTGAGGTTTGATTGTGGAAACCTGTGGCCTTGAATATGACTGAGTTTTGATTCTAGAACCATGTGGCCTGGAAATATGATTGAGGTTTGATTCTGGAAACCTGTGGACTAGGAACAAGACTGACGTTTGAATCTGGAACACTGTGGCCTGGGAACATGACTGACATTTGATTGTGGAACACTGTGTCCTGGAAACGTGACATCGGTTTCATTCTAGGAACCTGTGGACTGGGAATATGACTGCGGTTTGCTTCTGGAAACCTTTGGTCTGGGACATGACTTCAGTTCGATTCTGGAACCCTGTGGCCTGTGAACATGACTTACGTTTGACTGTGGAACCCTGTGGCCTGGGAACATGACTGAGATTGATTCTGGAACACTCTGGCCTGGGAACATGACCGAGGTTTTATTCTGGAATCCTGTGTCCTGGGAACATGACTGAGGGTTGATTCTCTAACCCTGTGGCCTGGGAACATGACTGAGGCTTGATTCTGGTACCCTGTGCCCTGAGAACCTGACTGAGGTTTGATTCTGGACCGCTCTAGCCTGGGAACAGGACTCACTTTTGATTCTGGAACCCTGTGTCCTGGGAACATGACTGAGGTTTGATTCTGGAAAACTTTGGTCTGGGAACATGACTGGGGATTGATTGTGGTACCCTGTGTCCTGGGAACATGACTGAGGTTTGATTGTGGAAACCTCTGGCCTAGGAATATGACTGAGGCTTAGTTCCGGTACCCTGCGGCCTGGGAACGTGACTGAGGATTGATTCTGGACCCCTGTGGCCCTGGAGCATGCCTGAGGTTTGATACTGGAACCCTGTGGCCTGGGAAAATGACTGAGGTTAGCTTCTGGAACCCTGGGGCCTGGAAACATGACTGAGGTTAGATTGTGGAACCCTGTGGCCTGGGAACATGATATCAGTTTGACTCTGGAACCCTGTGGCCTGGGAACATGACATCGGTTGCGTACTGGTACCCTGTGCCCTGGGAACATGACATCGGTTTCATTCTCTAACCCTGTGGCCTGAGAACATGATATTGGTTGGATTGTGGAAACCTGTGGCCTGGGATCATGATAATGGTTGGATTCTGGAACGCTGTGACCTCGGAATATGACTGAGGATTGATTGTGGTACCCTGTGGCCTGGGAACATGACTGAGGTTTGATTGTGGAACCCTGTGTCCTGGGAACGTGACATCGGTTTGTTTCTGGGACCCTGTGGCCTGGGAATATGACTGAGGTTTGATTCTGGAACCCTGTGGCCTCGGAACATGACATCAGTTGGATTCTGGAACCCTGTGGCCTGGGCACATGACTGAGGTTTGATTCTGGAACCCTGTGGCCTGGGAACATGACTTAGGTTTGATTGTGGAACTTTGGGGACTGGGAACATGACTGAGGTTTGATTTTGGAACGCTGTGTCCTGGGAACATGACTTACGTTTGATTGTGGGACCCTGTGGCCTGGAATATGACTGAGGTTTGACTCTGGAACGCTGCAGCCTGCGAACATGACTGAGGTTTAATTGTGGAACTCTGTGGCCTGGGAACATGACTGAGTTTTGAGTGTGGAAACCTGTGGCCTGGGAACATGACTGAGGTTTGATTCTGGATCCCTGTGGCCTGGCAACATGACTGAGGTCTGATTGTGGAACCCTCTGGCCTGGGAAGATGACTGAGGCTTGATTCTGTTACCCTGTGCCCTGGGATCCTGACTGAGGTTTGATTCTGGACCTCTGTGCCCTGGGAATATGACTAAGGTTTGATTGTGGAACCCTGTGTCATGGGAAAATGACATCGGTTTGATTCTGGGACCCTGTGGCCTGGGAATATGACTGAGGTTTGATTCTGAAACACTCTGGCCTGGGAACATGACTGAGGTTTGATTCTGGAATCCTGTGTCCTGGGAACATGACTGAGATTTGATTCTGGAACACTCTGGCCTGGGAACATGACTGAGGTTTGATTCTGGAATCCTGTGTCCTGGGAACATGACTGAGGGTTGATTCTCTAACCCTGTGGCCTGGGAACATAACTGAGGCTTGATTCTGGTATCCTGTGCCCTGGGAACCTGACTGAGGTTTGATTCTGGAAAACTTTGGTCTGGGAACATGACTGGGGATTGATTGTGGTACCCTGTGGCCTGGCAACATGACTGAGGTTTGATTGTGGAACCCTGTGGACTGGGAAAATGACTGAGTTTTGATTCTGGAACCGTGTGTCCTGGGAAATGACTGACGTTTGATTCTGGAACCCTGTGGCCTTGGAACATGACATCACTTGGATTCTGGAACCCTGTGGCCTGGGAACATGACTGACGTTTGATTCTGGAACCCTGTGGACTGAGAACATGACTGAGGTTTGATGGTTTAACCCTGTGGCCTGACAATATGACTGATGTTTGATTCTGGAATCCTGTATCCTGGCAACATAACTGAGGCTTGATTCTAGAACCCTGTGGCTTGGAAATATGATTGAGGTTTGATTCTGGAAACCTGTGGACTAGGAACAAGACTGACGTTTGAAACTGGAACCCTATGGCATGGGAACATGACTGACGTTTGATTGTCGCACCCTGTGTCCTGGAAACATGACATCGGTTTCATTCTAGGACCCTGTGGACTGGGAATATGACTGAGGTTTGATTCTGGAACCCTGTGGTCTGGGAACATGACATCAGTTGGATTCTGGAAACCTGTGGCCTGTGAAGATGACTGGGGGTTGATTCTGGAACCCTGTGGCCTGTGAACATGACTTACGTTGGATTGTGGAAACCTGTTGCCTGGGAACATGACTGAGGCTTGATTGTAGAACCCTGTCTTTTGGGAACATGACTGAGGTTTGATTGTGGAAGCCTCTGGCCTGGGAACATGACTGAGGTTTGATTGTGGAACCCTGTGGCCTGGGAACATGACTGAGGTTTGATGGTGGAACCCTGTGGCCTGACAACATGACTGAGGTTTGATTCTTGAACCCTGTGGCCTGGGAACATGACTTACGTTTGATTGTGGGACCCTGTGGCCTGGGAACATGACTGAGGTTTTATTGTGGAACGCTGTGTCTTGGGAACATGACATCGGTTTGATTTTGGGACCCTGTGGCCTGGGCACATGACTGAGGTTTGATGCTGGAACCCTTTGGCCTGGGAACATGACATCAGTTGGATTCTGGAACCCTGTGCTCTGGGAACATGACTGAGGTTTGATTGTGGAACCCTGTGGCCTGGGAACATGACTGAGGTTTGTTTCTGGAATCGTGTGGCCTGGGAGAATGACTGAGGCTTCATTCTGGAACCCTGTGTCCTGGGAACATGACTGAGGTTTGATTCTGGAACACTGTGGCCTGGAAATATGACTGAGGTTTGACTCTGGAAACCTATGACCTTGGAACAAGACTGAGGTTTGATTGTGGAACCCTGTGGGCTGGGAACATGACTGAGGTTTGATTCTGGAACACTGTGCCCTGGGAACAGGACTGAGGTTTGAACTTAGAACCCTCTGGCCTGGGAACATGACTGTGGTTTGATTGTGGAACCCTGGGTCCTGGGAACATGACTGCGGTATGATGCTGGAACCCTGTGGCCTGGCAACATGACTGAGGTTTGATTTTGGAACACTGTGGCCTGGGAACAGGACTGAGGTTTGAACTTAGAACCCTGTGGCCTGGGCACATGACTGAGGTTTGATTCTGGAACCCTGTGGCCTCAGAACATTACTGAGGTTTGATTGTCGAACCCTCTGGCCTGGTAACATGACTGAAGTTTGATTCAGGAACCCTGTGACCTGGGAACATGACATCAGTTGGATTTGGAACCCTGTGGCCTGTGAACATGACTGAGGGTTGATTCTGGAATCCTGTGTCCTGGAAACATGACTGAGGTTTAATGGTGGAACCCTGTGGCCTGGGAACATGACTGAGGTTTGGTTGTGATAACTTGTGTCCTGGGAACATGACTTAGGTTTGATTGTGGAACTTTGGGGACTGGGAACATGACTGAGGTTTGATTTTGGAACGCTGTGTCCTGGGAACATGACTGAGGCTTTATTCTGGAACCCTGTGGCCTGGGAACATGACTTACGTTTGATTGTGGGACCCTGTGGCCTGGAATATGACTGAGGTTTGACTCTGGAACGCTGCAGCCTGCGAACATGACTGAGGTTTAATTGTGGAACTCTGTGGCCTGGGAACATGACTGAGTTTTGAGTGTGGAAACCTGTGGCCTGGGAACATGACTGAGGTTTGATTCTGGATCCCTGTGGCCTGGCAACATGACTGAGGTCTGATTGTGGAACCCTCTGGCCTGGGAAGATGACTGAGGCTTGATTCTGTTACCCTGTGCCCTGGGATCCTGACTGAGGTTTGATTCTGGACCTCTGTGCCCTGGGAATATGACTAAGGTTTGATTGTGGAACCCTGTGTCATGGGAAAATGACATCGGTTTGATTCTGGGACCCTGTGGCCTGGGAATATGACTGAGGTTTGATTCTGAAACACTCTGGCCTGGGAACATGACTGAGGTTTGATTCTGGAATCCTGTGTCCTGGGAACATGACTGAGATTTGATTCTGGAACACTCTGGCCTGGGAACATGACTGAGGTTTGATTCTGGAATCCTGTGTCCTGGGAACATGACTGAGGGTTGATTCTCTAACCCTGTGGCCTGGGAACATAACTGAGGCTTGATTCTGGTATCCTGTGCCCTGGGAACCTGACTGAGGTTTGATTCTGGAAAACTTTGGTCTGGGAACATGACTGGGGATTGATTGTGGTACCCTGTGGCCTGGCAACATGACTGAGGTTTGATTGTGGAACCCTGTGGACTGGGAAAATGACTGAGTTTTGATTCTGGAACCGTGTGTCCTGGGAAATGACTGACGTTTGATTCTGGAACCCTGTGGCCTTGGAACATGACATCACTTGGATTCTGGAACCCTGTGGCCTGGGAACATGACTGACGTTTGATTCTGGAACCCTGTGGACTGAGAACATGACTGAGGTTTGATGGTTTAACCCTGTGGCCTGACAATATGACTGATGTTTGATTCTGGAATCCTGTATCCTGGCAACATAACTGAGGCTTGATTCTAGAACCCTGTGGCTTGGAAATATGATTGAGGTTTGATTCTGGAAACCTGTGGACTAGGAACAAGACTGACGTTTGAAACTGGAACCCTATGGCATGGGAACATGACTGACGTTTGATTGTCGCACCCTGTGTCCTGGAAACATGACATCGGTTTCATTCTAGGACCCTGTGGACTGGGAATATGACTGAGGTTTGATTCTGGAACCCTGTGGTCTGGGAACATGACATCAGTTGGATTCTGGAAACCTGTGGCCTGTGAAGATGACTGGGGGTTGATTCTGGAACCCTGTGGCCTGTGAACAGTACTTACGTTGGATTGTGGAAACCTGTTGCCTGGGAACATGACTGAGGCTTGATTGTAGAACCCTGTCTTTTGGGAACATGACTGAGGTTTGATTGTGGAAGCCTCTGGCCTGGGAACATGACTGAGGTTTGATTGTGGAACCCTGTGGCCTGGGAACATGACTGAGGTTTGATGGTGGAACGCTGTGGCCTGACAACATGACTGAGGTTTGATTCTTGAACCCTGTGGCCTGGGAACATGACTTACGTTTGATTGTGGGACCCTGTGGCCTGGGAACATGACTGAGGTTTGATTGTGGAACGCTGTGTCTTGGGAACATGACATCGGTTTGATTTTGGGACCCTGTGGCCTGGGCACATGACTGAGGTTTGATGCTGGAACCCTTTGGCCTGGGAACATGACATCAGTTGGATTCTGGAACCCTGTGCTCTGGGAACATGACTGAGGTTTGATTGTGGAACCCTGTGGCCTGGGAACATGACTGAGGTTTGTTTCTGGAATCGTGTGGCCTGGGAGAATGACTGAGGCTTCATTCTGGAACCCTGTGTCCTGGGAACATGACTGAGGTTTGATTCTGGAACACTGTGGCCTGGAAATATGACTGAGGTTTGACTCTGGAAACCTATGACCTTGGAACAAGACTGAGGTTTGATTGTGGAACCCTGTGGGCTGGGAACATGACTGAGGTTTGATTCTGGAACACTGTGCCCTGGGAACAGGACTGAGGTTTGAACTTAGAACCCTCTGGCCTGGGAACATGACTGTGGTTTGATTGTGGAACCCTGGGTCCTGGGAACATGACTGAGGTTTGATGCTGGAACCCTGTGGCCTGGCAACATGACTGAGGTTTGATTTTGGAACACTGTGGCCTGGGAACATGACTGAGGCTTCTTTCTGGAACCCTGTGGCCTGGGAACATGACTGAGGTTTGACTCTGGAACTCTGCAGACTGCAAACATGACTGAGGTTTCATTCTGGTACACTGTGGCCTGGAAATATGACTGAGGTTTGACTCTGGAAACCTATGACCTTGGAACAAGACTGAGGTTTGATTGTGGAACCCTGTGGCCTGGGAACATGACTGAGGTTTGATTTTGGAACCCTGTGGTCTGGGAACATGACTGAGGTTTGATTCTGGAACCCTGTGTCGTGAGAATATGACTGAAGTTTGATGGTGGAAACTATTGGCATTGGAAAATGACTGAGGTTTGATTGTGATACCTTGTGGCCTGGGAACATGACTGAGGTTTAATTGTGGAACTCTGTGGCCTGGGAACATGCCTGAGGTTTGATTGTGGAACCCTGTGCCCTGGGAACATAACTGAGGTTTGTTTCTGGAAGCCTGTGGCCTGGGAACATGACTGAGGTTTGATTCTGGAACTCTCTTGCCTGGCAACGTGCCTGAAGTTTAATTCTGGAACCCTGTGGCCTCAGAACATGACTGAGGTTTGATTGTGGAACCCTCTGGCCTGGTAACATGACTGAAGTTTGATTCAGGAACCCTGTGACCTGGGAACATGACATCAGTTGGATTTGGAACCCTGTGGCCTGTGAACATGACTGAGGGTTGATTCTGGAATCCTGTGTCCTGGAAACATGACTGAGGTTTAATGGTGGAACCCTGTGGCCTGGGAACATGACTGAGGTTTGGTTGTGATAACTTGTGTCCTGGGAACATGACTTAGGTTTGATTGTGGAACTTTGGGGACTGGGAACATGACTGAGGTTTGATTTTGGAACGCTGTGTCCTGGGAACATGACTGAGGCTTTATTCTGGAACCCTGTGGCCTGGGAACATGACTTACGTTTGATTGTGGGACCCTGTGGCCTGGAATATGACTGAGGTTTGACTCTGGAACGCTGCAGCCTGCGAACATGACTGAGGTTTAATTGTGGAACTCTGTGGCCTGGGAACATGACTGAGTTTTGAGTGTGGAAACCTGTGGCCTGGGAACATGACTGAGGTTTGATTCTGGATCCCTGTGGCCTGGCAACATGACTGAGGTCTGATTGTGGAACCCTCTGGCCTGGGAAGATGACTGAGGCTTGATTCTGTTACCCTGTGCCCTGGGATCCTGACTGAGGTTTGATTCTGGACCTCTGTGCCCTGGGAATATGACTAAGGTTTGATTGTGGAACCCTGTGTCATGGGAAAATGACATCGGTTTGATTCTGGGACCCTGTGGCCTGGGAATATGACTGAGGTTTGATTCTGAAACACTCTGGCCTGGGAACATGACTGAGGTTTGATTCTGGAATCCTGTGTCCTGGGAACATGACTGAGATTTGATTCTGGAACACTCTGGCCTGGGAACATGACTGAGGTTTGATTCTGGAATCCTGTGTCCTGGGAACATGACTGAGGGTTGATTCTCTAACCCTGTGGCCTGGGAACATAACTGAGGCTTGATTCTGGTATCCTGTGCCCTGGGAACCTGACTGAGGTTTGATTCTGGAAAACTTTGGTCTGGGAACATGACTGGGGATTGATTGTGGTACCCTGTGGCCTGGCAACATGACTGAGGTTTGATTGTGGAACCCTGTGGACTGGGAAAATGACTGAGTTTTGATTCTGGAACCGTGTGTCCTGGGAAATGACTGACGTTTGATTCTGGAACCCTGTGGCCTTGGAACATGACATCACTTGGATTCTGGAACCCTGTGGCCTGGGAACATGACTGACGTTTGATTCTGGAACCCTGTGGACTGAGAACATGACTGAGGTTTGATGGTTTAACCCTGTGGCCTGACAATATGACTGATGTTTGATTCTGGAATCCTGTATCCTGGCAACATAACTGAGGCTTGATTCTAGAACCCTGTGGCTTGGAAATATGATTGAGGTTTGATTCTGGAAACCTGTGGACTAGGAACAAGACTGACGTTTGAAACTGGAACCCTATGGCATGGGAACATGACTGACGTTTGATTGTCGCACCCTGTGTCCTGGAAACATGACATCGGTTTCATTCTAGGACCCTGTGGACTGGGAATATGACTGAGGTTTGATTCTGGAACCCTGTGGTCTGGGAACATGACATCAGTTGGATTCTGGAAACCTGTGGCCTGTGAAGATGACTGGGGGTTGATTCTGGAACCCTGTGGCCTGTGAACATGACTTACGTTGGATTGTGGAAACCTGTTGCCTGGGAACATGACTGAGGCTTGATTGTAGAACCCTGTCTTTTGGGAACATGACTGAGGTTTGATTGTGGAAGCCTCTGGCCTGGGAACATGACTGAGGTTTGATTGTGGAAGCCTGTGGCCTGGGAACCTGACTGAGATTTGATGGTGGAACCCTGTGGCCTGACAACATGACTGAGGTTTGATTCTTGAACCCTGTGGCCTGGGAACATGACTTACGTTTGATTGTGGGACCCTGTGGCCTGGGAACATGACTGAGGTTTGATTGTGGAACGCTGTGTCTTGGGAACATGACATCGGTTTGATTTTGGGACCCTGTGGCCTGGGCACATGACTGAGGTTTGATGCTGGAACCCTTTGGCCTGGGAACATGACATCAGTTGGATTCTGGAACCCTGTGCTCTGGGAACATGACTGAGGTTTGATTGTGGAACCCTGTGGCCTGGGAACATGACTGAGGTTTGTTTCTGGAATCGTGTGGCCTGGGAGAATGACTGAGGCTTCATTCTGGAACCCTGTGTCCTGGGAACATGACTGAGGTTTGATTCTGGAACACTGTGGCCTGGAAATATGACTGAGGTTTGACTCTGGAAACCTATGACCTTGGAACAAGACTGAGGTTTGATTGTGGAACCCTGTGGGCTGGGAACATGACTGAGGTTTGATTCTGGAACACTGTGCCCTGGGAACAGGACTGAGGTTTGAACTTAGAACCCTCTGGCCTGGGAACATGACTGTGGTTTGATTGTGGAACCCTGGGTCCTGGGAACATGACTGAGGTTTGATGCTGGAACCCTGTGGCCTGGCAACATGACTGAGGTTTGATTTTGGAACACTGTGGCCTGGGAACATGACTGAGGCTTCTTTCTGGAACCCTGTGGCCTGGGAACATGACTGAGGTTTGACTCTGGAACTCTGCAGACTGCAAACATGACTGAGGTTTCATTCTGGTACACTGTGGCCTGGAAATATGACTGAGGTTTGACTCTGGAAACCTATGACCTTGGAACAAGACTGAGGTTTGATTGTGGAACCCTGTGGCCTGGGAACATGACTGAGGTTTGATTTTGGAACCCTGTGGTCTGGGAACATGACTGAGGTTTGATTCTGGAACCCTGTGTCGTGAGAATATGACTGAAGTTTGATGGTGGAAACTATTGGCATTGGAAAATGACTGAGGTTTGATTGTGATACCTTGTGGCCTGGGAACATGACTGAGGTTTAATTGTGGAACTCTGTGGCCTGGGAACATGCCTGAGGTTTGATTGTGGAACCCTGTGCCCTGGGAACATAACTGAGGTTTGTTTCTGGAAGCCTGTGGCCTGGGAACATGACTGAGGTTTGATTCTGGAACTCTCTTGCCTGGCAACGTGCCTGAAGTTTAATTCTGGAACCCTGTGGCCTCAGAACATGACTGAGGTTTGATTGTGGAACCCTCTGGCCTGGTAACATGACTGAAGTTTGATTCAGGAACCCTGTGACCTGGGAACATGACATCAGTTGGATTTGGAACCCTGTGGCCTGTGAACATGACTGAGGGTTGATTCTGGAATCCTGTGTCCTGGAAACATGACTGAGGTTTAATGGTGGAACCCTGTGGCCTGGGAACATGACTGAGGTTTGGTTGTGATAACTTGTGTCCTGGGAACATGACTTAGGTTTGATTGTGGAACTTTGGGGACTGGGAACATGACTGAGGTTTGATTTTGGAACGCTGTGTCCTGGGAACATGACTGAGGCTTTATTCTGGAACCCTGTGGCCTGGGAACATGACTTACGTTTGATTGTGGGACCCTGTGGCCTGGAATATGACTGAGGTTTGACTCTGGAACGCTGCAGCCTGCGAACATGACTGAGGTTTAATTGTGGAACTCTGTGGCCTGGGAACATGACTGAGTTTTGAGTGTGGAAACCTGTGGCCTGGGAACATGACTGAGGTTTGATTCTGGATCCCTGTGGCCTGGCAACATGACTGAGGTCTGATTGTGGAACCCTCTGGCCTGGGAAGATGACTGAGGCTTGATTCTGTTACCCTGTGCCCTGGGATCCTGACTGAGGTTTGATTCTGGACCTCTGTGCCCTGGGAATATGACTAAGGTTTGATTGTGGAACCCTGTGTCATGGGAAAATGACATCGGTTTGATTCTGGGACCCTGTGGCCTGGGAATATGACTGAGGTTTGATTCTGAAACACTCTGGCCTGGGAACATGACTGAGGTTTGATTCTGGAATCCTGTGTCCTGGGAACATGACTGAGATTTGATTCTGGAACACTCTGGCCTGGGAACATGACTGAGGTTTGATTCTGGAATCCTGTGTCCTGGGAACATGACTGAGGGTTGATTCTCTAACCCTGTGGCCTGGGAACATAACTGAGGCTTGATTCTGGTATCCTGTGCCCTGGGAACCTGACTGAGGTTTGATTCTGGAAAACTTTGGTCTGGGAACATGACTGGGGATTGATTGTGGTACCCTGTGGCCTGGCAACATGACTGAGGTTTGATTGTGGAACCCTGTGGACTGGGAAAATGACTGAGTTTTGATTCTGGAACCGTGTGTCCTGGGAAATGACTGACGTTTGATTCTGGAACCCTGTGGCCTTGGAACATGACATCACTTGGATTCTGGAACCCTGTGGCCTGGGAACATGACTGACGTTTGATTCTGGAACCCTGTGGACTGAGAACATGACTGAGGTTTGATGGTTTAACCCTGTGGCCTGACAATATGACTGATGTTTGATTCTGGAATCCTGTATCCTGGCAACATAACTGAGGCTTGATTCTAGAACCCTGTGGCTTGGAAATATGATTGAGGTTTGATTCTGGAAACCTGTGGACTAGGAACAAGACTGACGTTTGAAACTGGAACCCTATGGCATGGGAACATGACTGACGTTTGATTGTCGCACCCTGTGTCCTGGAAACATGACATCGGTTTCATTCTAGGACCCTGTGGACTGGGAATATGACTGAGGTTTGATTCTGGAACCCTGTGGTCTGGGAACATGACATCAGTTGGATTCTGGAAACCTGTGGCCTGTGAAGATGACTGGGGGTTGATTCTGGAACCCTGTGGCCTGTGAACATGACTTACGTTGGATTGTGGAAACCTGTTGCCTGGGAACATGACTGAGGCTTGATTGTAGAACCCTGTCTTTTGGGAACATGACTGAGGTTTGATTGTGGAAGCCTCTGGCCTGGGAACATGACTGAGGTTTGATTGTGGAACCCTGTGGCCTGGGAACATGACTGAGGTTTGATGGTGGAACCCTGTGGCCTGACAACATGACTGAGGTTTGATTCTTGAACCCTGTGGCCTGGGAACATGACTTACGTTTGATTGTGGGACCCTGTGGCCTGGGAACATGACTGAGGTTTTATTGTGGAACGCTGTGTCTTGGGAACATGACATCGGTTTGATTTTGGGACCCTGTGGCCTGGGCACATGACTGAGGTTTGATGCTGGAACCCTTTGGCCTGGGAACATGACATCAGTTGGATTCTGGAACCCTGTGCTCTGGGAACATGACTGAGGTTTGATTGTGGAACCCTGTGGCCTGGGAACATGACTGAGGTTTGTTTCTGGAATCGTGTGGCCTGGGAGAATGACTGAGGCTTCATTCTGGAACCCTGTGTCCTGGGAACATGACTGAGGTTTGATTCTGGAACACTGTGGCCTGGAAATATGACTGAGGTTTGACTCTGGAAACCTATGACCTTGGAACAAGACTGAGGTTTGATTGTGGAACCCTGTGGGCTGGGAACATGACTGAGGTTTGATTCTGGAACACTGTGCCCTGGGAACAGGACTGAGGTTTGAACTTAGAACCCTCTGGCCTGGGAACATGACTGTGGTTTGATTGTGGAACCCTGGGTCCTGGGAACATGACTGCGGTATGATGCTGGAACCCTGTGGCCTGGCAACATGACTGAGGTTTGATTTTGGAACACTGTGGCCTGGGAACAGGACTGAGGTTTGAACTTAGAACCCTGTGGCCTGGGCACATGACTGAGGTTTGATTCTGGAACCCTGTGGCCTCAGAACATTACTGAGGTTTGATTGTCGAACCCTCTGGCCTGGTAACATGACTGAAGTTTGATTCAGGAACCCTGTGACCTGGGAACATGACATCAGTTGGATTTGGAACCCTGTGGCCTGTGAACATGACTGAGGGTTGATTCTGGAATCCTGTGTCCTGGAAACATGACTGAGGTTTAATGGTGGAACCCTGTGGCCTGGGAACATGACTGAGGTTTGGTTGTGATAACTTGTGTCCTGGGAACATGACTTAGGTTTGATTGTGGAACTTTGGGGACTGGGAACATGACTGAGGTTTGATTTTGGAACGCTGTGTCCTGGGAACATGACTGAGGCTTTATTCTGGAACCCTGTGGCCTGGGAACATGACTTACGTTTGATTGTGGGACCCTGTGGCCTGGAATATGACTGAGGTTTGACTCTGGAACGCTGCAGCCTGCGAACATGACTGAGGTTTAATTGTGGAACTCTGTGGCCTGGGAACATGACTGAGTTTTGAGTGTGGAAACCTGTGGCCTGGGAACATGACTGAGGTTTGATTCTGGATCCCTGTGGCCTGGCAACATGACTGAGGTCTGATTGTGGAACCCTCTGGCCTGGGAAGATGACTGAGGCTTGATTCTGTTACCCTGTGCCCTGGGATCCTGACTGAGGTTTGATTCTGGACCTCTGTGCCCTGGGAATATGACTAAGGTTTGATTGTGGAACCCTGTGTCATGGGAAAATGACATCGGTTTGATTCTGGGACCCTGTGGCCTGGGAATATGACTGAGGTTTGATTCTGAAACACTCTGGCCTGGGAACATGACTGAGGTTTGATTCTGGAATCCTGTGTCCTGGGAACATGACTGAGATTTGATTCTGGAACACTCTGGCCTGGGAACATGACTGAGGTTTGATTCTGGAATCCTGTGTCCTGGGAACATGACTGAGGGTTGATTCTCTAACCCTGTGGCCTGGGAACATAACTGAGGCTTGATTCTGGTATCCTGTGCCCTGGGAACCTGACTGAGGTTTGATTCTGGAAAACTTTGGTCTGGGAACATGACTGGGGATTGATTGTGGTACCCTGTGGCCTGGCAACATGACTGAGGTTTGATTGTGGAACCCTGTGGACTGGGAAAATGACTGAGTTTTGATTCTGGAACCGTGTGTCCTGGGAAATGACTGACGTTTGATTCTGGAACCCTGTGGCCTTGGAACATGACATCACTTGGATTCTGGAACCCTGTGGCCTGGGAACATGACTGACGTTTGATTCTGGAACCCTGTGGACTGAGAACATGACTGAGGTTTGATGGTTTAACCCTGTGGCCTGACAATATGACTGATGTTTGATTCTGGAATCCTGTATCCTGGCAACATAACTGAGGCTTGATTCTAGAACCCTGTGGCTTGGAAATATGATTGAGGTTTGATTCTGGAAACCTGTGGACTAGGAACAAGACTGACGTTTGAAACTGGAACCCTATGGCATGGGAACATGACTGACGTTTGATTGTCGCACCCTGTGTCCTGGAAACATGACATCGGTTTCATTCTAGGACCCTGTGGACTGGGAATATGACTGAGGTTTGATTCTGGAACCCTGTGGTCTGGGAACATGACATCAGTTGGATTCTGGAAACCTGTGGCCTGTGAAGATGACTGGGGGTTGATTCTGGAACCCTGTGGCCTGTGAACAGTACTTACGTTGGATTGTGGAAACCTGTTGCCTGGGAACATGACTGAGGCTTGATTGTAGAACCCTGTCTTTTGGGAACATGACTGAGGTTTGATTGTGGAAGCCTCTGGCCTGGGAACATGACTGAGGTTTGATTGTGGAACCCTGTGGCCTGGGAACATGACTGAGGTTTGATGGTGGAACGCTGTGGCCTGACAACATGACTGAGGTTTGATTCTTGAACCCTGTGGCCTGGGAACATGACTTACGTTTGATTGTGGGACCCTGTGGCCTGGGAACATGACTGAGGTTTGATTGTGGAACGCTGTGTCTTGGGAACATGACATCGGTTTGATTTTGGGACCCTGTGGCCTGGGCACATGACTGAGGTTTGATGCTGGAACCCTTTGGCCTGGGAACATGACATCAGTTGGATTCTGGAACCCTGTGCTCTGGGAACATGACTGAGGTTTGATTGTGGAACCCTGTGGCCTGGGAACATGACTGAGGTTTGTTTCTGGAATCGTGTGGCCTGGGAGAATGACTGAGGCTTCATTCTGGAACACTGTGTCCTGGGAACATGACTGAGGTTTGATTCTGGAACACTGTGGCCTCGAAATATGACTGAGGTTTGACTCTGGAAACCTATGACCTTGGAACAAGACTGAGGTTTGATTGTGGAACCCTGTGGGCTGGGAACATGACTGAGGTTTGATTCTGGAACACTGTGCCCTGGGAACAGGACTGAGGTTTGATTCTGGAACACTGTGCCTTGGGAACAGGACTGAGGTTTGAATTTGGAACCCTCTGGCCTGGGAACATGACTGTGGTTTGATTGTGGAAACCTGGGTCCTGGGAATATGACTGAGGCTTCTTTCTGGAACCCTGTGGCCTGGGAACATGACTGAGGTTTGACTCTGGAACTCTACAGACTGCAAATATGACTGAGGTTTCAGTCTGGAACACTGTGGCCTGGAAATATGACTGAGGTTTGACTCTGAAAACCTATGACCTTGGAACAAGACTGAGGTTTGATTGTGGAACCCTGTGGCCTGGGAACATGACTGAGGTTTGATTTTGGTACCCTGTGGTCTGGGAACATGACTGAGGTTTGATTCTGGAACCCTGTGTCGTGAGAATATGACTGAAGTTTCATGGTGGAAACTATTGGCATTGGAAAATGACTGAGGTTTGATTGTGATACCTTGTGGCCTGGGAACATGACTGAGGTTTAATTGTGGAACTCTGTGGCCTGGGAACATGACTGAGGTTTCATTGTTGAACCCTGTGCCCTGGGAACATAACTGAGGTGTGTTTCTGGAAGCCTGTGGCCTGGGAACATGACTGAGGTTTGATTCTGGATCCCTGTGGCCTGGCAACATGACTGAGGTTTGATTGTGGAACCCTGTGGCCTTGAATATGACTGAGTTTTGATTCTAGAACCATGTGGCCTGGAAATATGATTGAGGTTTGATTCTGGAAACCTGTGGACTAGGAACAAGACTGACGTTTGAATCTGGAACCCTGTGTCCTGGGAACATGACTGAGGTTTGATTCTGGAACACTGTGGCCTGGAAATATGACTGAGGATTGACTCTGGAAACCTATGACCTTGGAAGAAGACTGAGGTTTGATTTTGGAACCCTGTGGGTTGGGAACATGACTGAGGTTTGATTCTGGAACCCTGTGGACTTGGAACATGACTGAGGTTTGATTCTGGAACACTGTGCCCTGGGAACAGGACTGAGGTTTGAATTTGGAACCCTCTGGCCTGGGAACATGACTGTGGTTTGACTGTGGAACCCTGGGTCCTGGGAATATGACTGAGGCTTCTTTCTGGAACCCTGTGGCCTGGGAACATGACTGAGGTTTGACTCTGGAACTCTGCAGACTGCAAACATGACTGAGGTTTCATTCTGGAACACTGTGGCCTGGAAATATGACTGAGGTTTGACTCTGGAAACCTATGACCTTGGAACAAGACTGAGGTTTGATTGTGGAACCCTGTGGCCTGGGAACATGACTGAGGTTTGATTCTGGAACCCTGTGTCGTGGGAATATGACTGAAGTTTGATGGTGGAAACTATTGGCATTGGAAAATGACTGAGGTTTGCTTGTGATACCTTTTGGCCTGGGAACATGACTGAGGTTTAATTGTGGAACTCTGTGGCCTGGGAACATGACTGAGGTTTGATTGTGGAACCCTGTGCCCTGGGAACATAACTGAGGTGTGTTTCTGGAAGCCTGTGGCCTGGGAACATGACTGAGGTTTGATTCTGGATCCCTGTGGCCTGGCAAAATGACTGAGGTTTGATTGTGGAACCCTGTGGCCTTGAATATGACTGAGTTTTGATTCTAGAACCATGTGGCCTGGAAATATGATTGAGGTTTGATTCTGGAAACCTGTGGACTAGGAACAAGACTGACGTTTGAATCTGGAACACTGTGGCCTGGGAACATGACTGACATTTGATTGTGGAACCCTGTGTCCTGGAAACGTGACATCGGTTTCATTCTAGGAACCTGTGGACTGGGAATATGACTGAGGATTGAATCCAGAACCCTGTGGCCTGGAAACATGACTGAGGTTTGATTCTGGTACTCTCTGGCCTGAGAACATGACTGAGGTTAGCTTATGGAACCCTGTGGCCTAGGAATATGACTGAGGTAAGTTTGTGGAACCCTGTGGCCTGTGAACATGACATCCGTTTGACTCTGGAACCCTGTGGCCTGGGAATATAACATCAGTTGGATTCTGGAACCCTGAGGCCTGCGAACATGACTGAGATTTGACTGTGGAAACATGTGGACTGGGAACATTACTGCGGATTGAATCTGGAACCCTGTGGCCTGGGAAAATGAGTGAGGTTTGATTCTGAAACCATGTGGCCTGGAAATATGATTGGGGTTTGATTCTGGAAACCTGTGGCCTAGGAACAAGACTGAGGTTTGAATCTGGAACTCTGTGGCCTTAGAACATGACTGAGGTTTGATTGTGGAACCCTCTGGCCTGGGAACATGACTGAGGTTTGATTCTGATAACTTGTGGCCTGGGAACATGACTTAGGTTTGATTGTGGAACTCTGTGGCCTGGGAACATGACTGAGGTTTGATTGTGGAACCTGTGGCTGGGGAACATGACATCCGTTTGACTCTGGAACCCTGTGGCCTGGGAACAGGACATCGGTTGGATTCTGTAACCCTGTGGCCTGGGAACATGATATCGGTTGGATTCTGGAAACCTTTGGCCTGGGAACATGACAACGGTTGGATTCTGGAAATCTGTGGCCTGGGAACATGACTGAGGCTTGATTGTGGAACCCTGTGTCCTGGGAACATGACATCGGTTTGATTCTGTGACCCTGTGGCCTGGGAACATGACATCAGTTGGATTCTGGAACCCTGTGCCATGGGAACATGACTGAGGGTTGATTCTTGAACCCTGTGTCCTGGGAACATGACTGAAGTTTGATTCTGGAATTCTGTGTCCTGGGAAAATGACTGAGGTTTGATGGTGGAACCCTGTGGCCTGGGAACATGACTGAGGTTTGTTGTGGAATTCTGTGGACTGGGAACATGACTGAGATTTGATTATGGACCCTGTGGCCTGGGAACATGACTGAGGCTTTATTCTGCAAACCTGTGTCCTGGGAATATGACTGAGGTTTGATTGTGGAACCCTCTGGCCTAGGAACATGACTGAGGCTTGGTACCTGTACCCTGTGGTTGGGAAACTGACAGAGGTTTGATTCTGGACACCTGTGGCCTGGGAGCATGACTGAGATTTGATACTGGAACCCTTTGGCCTAGGAACATGACTGAGGTTTGATTGTGGAACCTGTGGCCTGGGAATATGACATCCATTTCACTCTGGATCCCTGTGGCCTGGGAACAGGACATCGGTTGGATTCTGGAACTCTGTGGCCTGGGAACATGACATCAGTTTGATTCTGGAACCCTGTGACCTGGGAACATGACTGAGGTTTGATTCTGGAACCCTGTGTCCTGGGAACATGACTGAGGTTTGATTGTGGAACCCTCTGGCCTAGGAAAATGACTGAGGCTTGGTACCTGTACCCTGTGGTTGGGAACCTGACTGAGGTTTGATTCTGGACCCTGTGGCCTAGGAGCATGACTGAGATTTGATACTGGAACCCTTTGGCCTAGGAACATGACTGAGGTTTGATTGTGGAAACCTGTGGACTGGCAACATGACTGAGGTTTGATTCTGGTACTCTCTGGCCTGACAACATGCCTGAGGTTAGCTTCTGGAACCCTGTGACCAGGGAACATGACTGAGGTTAAATTGTGGAAGCTCTGGCCTGGGAAAATGACATCCGTTTGACTCTGGAACCCTGTGGCCTGGGAACATGACATCGGTTGGATTCTGGAACCCTGTGGCCTGGGAACATGATATCGGTTGGATTCTGGAAACATTTGGCCTTGGAACATGACAATGGTTGGATTTTGGAACCCTGTGGCCTGGGAATATGACTGAGGCTTGATTGTGAAACCCTGTGGCCTGGGAACATGACTCAGGTTCGATTTTGGAACCCTGTGGCCCGGGAACATGACTGAGGTTTTATTCTGGAATGCTGCAGCCTGGGAACATAACTGAGCTTTCATTCTGGAACCCTGTGGCCTGGTCACATGAGTGAGGTTTGATTCTGGAACGCTGTGACTTGGGAACATTATTGAGGTTTGATAGTGGAACCCTGTGGCCTGGGAATATGACTAGGTTTGATTGTGGCACCCTGTGCCCTGGGAATATGACTGAAGTTTGATTCTGGAAGCCTGTGCCCTGGGAACATGTTTGAGGTTTTATTCTGGAACCCTGTGGCCTTGGAAAATGACGGAGGTTTGATGGTGGAACCCTGTGGCCTGGCAATAGGACTGAGGTTGGATTCTGGAAGCCTGTGGCCTGTGAACATGACTGAAAGTTGATTCTGGACCCCTGTGGCCTGGGAACATGACTTAGGTTTGATTCTGGAAACCTGTGGCCTGGGAACATAACTGAGGTTTGACACTCGAACCATGTGGACTGGAAGTATGATTGTCATTACATTCTGGAAATTTGTGGCCTAGGAACAAGCCTGAGGTTTGAATCTGGAAGCCTGTGGCCTGGGAACATGACTGAGGTTTGATTGTCACACCCTGTGTCCTGGGAACATGACATCGGTTTGAGTCTGGGACCCTGTGGCCTGGGAATATGACTGAGGTTTGATTCGGGAACCCTGTGGCCTTTGAACATGACATCATTTGGATTCTGGAACCCTGTGGCCTGGGAAAATGACTGAGGTTTGATTCTCGAACTTTGTGGCCTGGGAACATGACTGAGATTTGATTGTGGAAATATGTGGCCTGGGAACATTATTGAGGCTTGATTTTGGAACCCTCTGGCCTGGGAACATGACTGAGGCTTGATTGTGGAACCCTGTAGCCTGGCAACATGACTGAGGTTTGATTATGGAACTCTCTTGCCTGGGAACATGCCTGAAGTTTGATTCTAGAACCCTGTGGCCTGGGAAAATGACTGAGGTTTGATTCTGGAACCCTGTGGACTGTGAACATGACTGAGGCTTTATTCTGGAACCCTGTGACCTGGGAACATGACTGAGGTTTGATTCTGGAAACCTGCAGACTGGTAACATGACTGTACTTTCATTATGGACCCCTGTGTCCTGGGAACATGACTGAGGTTTGATTCTGGAACCCTGTGGCCTGGGAAAATGACTGAGGTTTGATGGTGTTACCCTGTGACCTGACAATATGACTGAGGTTTGATTCTGGAACCCTGTGGCCTGGGAACATGACATCAGTTGGATTCTGGGACCCTGTGGCCTGGGAACATGACTGAGGTTTGATTCTGGAACCCTGTGGCCTGGGAACATGACATCAGTTGGATTCTGGAACCCTGTGGCTTGGAAATATGACATCCTTTGGATTGTGGAACCCTGTGGCCTGGCAACATGACTGAGGTTTGATTGTGGAAACCTGTGGACTGGCAACATGACTGAGGTTTGATTTTGGTACTCTCTGGCCTGAGAACATGACTGAGGTTAGCTTCTGGAACCCTGTGGCCAGAGAACATGACTGAGGTTAAATTGTGGAAGCTCTGGCCTGGGAAAATGACATCCGTTTGACTCTGGAACCCTGTGGCCTGGGAACATGACATCGGTTGGATTCTGGAAACCTTTGGCCTGGGAACATGAAAATGGTTGGATTCTGGAACCCTGTGGCCTGGGAATATGATTGAGGCTTGATTGCGAAACCCTGTGGCCTGGGAACATGACTCAGGTTTGATTCTGGAACCCTGTGGCCTGGGAACATAACTGAGGTTTTATTCTGGAACGCTGCAGCCTGGGAACATGACTGAGCTTTCATTCTGGAACCCTGTGGCCTGGTAACATGACTGAGGTTTGATTCTGGAACGCTGTGACTTGGGAACATTATTAAGGATTGATTCTGGAACCCTGTGCCCTGGGAATATGACTGAAGTTTGATTCTGGAAGCCTGTGCCCTGGGAACAAGTTTGAGGTTTTATTCTGGAACCCTGTGGACTTGGAAAATGACTGAGGTTTGATGGTGGAACCCTGTGGCCTGGCAATAGGACTGAGGTTGGATTCTGGAAGCCTGTGGCCTGTGAACATGACTGAAAGTAGATTCTGGAACCCTGTGGCCTGGGAACATGACTGAGGTTTTATTGTGATAAATTGTGCGCTGGGAACATGAGTGAGGTTTGATTGTGGAATTCTGTGGACTGGGAACATGACTGAGATTTGATTCTGGAACCCTGTGGCCTGGGAACATGACTGAGGCTTTATTCTGGAACCCTGTGGCATGGGAACATGACCGAGGTTTGATTCTGGAAACATGTGGCCTGGAAATATGATTGAGGTTTGATTCCGGAAACCTGTGGTCTAGGAACCAGACTGAGGTTTGAATCTGGAACCCAGTGGCCTGCAAAAATGACTGAGGTTTGATTGTGGAACCCTGTGTCTTGGGAACATGAAATCGTTTTGATTCTGGGACCCTGTGGCCTGGGAAAATGACATCGGTTGGATTCTGAAACCCTGTGGCTGGGGAATATGACTTAGGTTTGCTTCTTGAACCCTGTGGCCTGGGAACATGACTGAGGTTTTATTGTGATATATTGTGGCCTGGGAATATGACTGAGGTTTGATTGTGGAATTCTGTGGACTGGGAACATGACTGAGATTTGATTCTGGAACCCTGTGACCTGGGAACAATATTGAGGTTTGATTCTGGAATCCTGTGGCCTGGGAACATGACTGAGGTTTGATTGGGAACCCTGTGCCCTAGGAATATGACTGGGGTTTGATTCTTGAAGCCTGTGTCCTGGGAACATGTCTGAGGCATGATTCTGGAAGCATGTGGCCTGGAAATATGATTAAGGTTTGATTCTGGAAACCTGTGGCCTAGGAACCAGACTGAGGTTTGAATCTGGAACCCTGTGACCTGGGAACATGACTGAGGTTTGATTCTGGAACTCTGTGTCCTGGGAACATGACTGAGGTTTGATTGTGCAACCCTCTGGCCTAGGAACATGAGTGAGGCTTATTATCTGTACCCTGTGGTTGGGAACCTGACTGAGGTTTGATTCTGGACCCTGTGACCTGGGAGCATGAATGAGATTTGATACTGGAACACTTTGGCCTAGGAACATGACTGAGGTTTGATTGTGGAACCTGTGGCCTGGGAATATGACATCCATTTCACTCTGGATCCCTGTGGCCTGGGAACAGGACATCGGTTGGATTCTGGAACTCTGTGGCCTGGGAACATGACATCAGTTTGATTCTGGAACCCTGTGACCTGGGAACATGAATGAGGTTTGATTCTGGAACCCTGTGTCCTGGGAACATGACTGAGGTTTGATTGTGGAACCCTCTGGCCTAGGAAAATGACTGAGGCTTAGTACCTGTACCCTGTGGTTGGGAACCTGACTGAGGTTTGATTCTGGACCCTGTGGCCTAGGAGCATGACTGAGATTTGATACTGGAACCCTTTGGCCTAGGAACATGACTGAGGTTTGATTGTGGAAACCTGTGGACTGGCAACATGACTGAGGTTTGATTCTGGTACTCTCTGGCCTGACAACATGCCTGAGGTTAGCTTCTGGAACCCTGTGACCAGGGAACATGACTGAGGTTAAATTGTGGAAGCTCTGGCCTGGGAAAATGACATCCGTTTGACTCTGGAACCCTGTGGCCTGGGAACATGACATCGGTTGGATTCTGGAACCCTGTGGCCTGGGAACATGACATCGGTTTGATTCTGTAACCCTGTGGCCTGGGAACATGATATCGGTTGGATTCTGGAAACATTTGGCCTTGGAACATGACAATGGTTGGATTTTGGAACCCTGTGGCCTGGGAATATGACTGAGGCTTGATTGTGAAACCCTGTGGCCTGGGAACATGACTCAGGTTCGATTTTGGAACCCTGTGGCCTGGGAACATGACTGAGGTTTTATTCTGGAATGCTGCAGCCTGGGAACATAACTGAGCTTTCATTCTGGAACCCTGTGGCCTGGTCACATGAGTGAGGTTTGATTCTGGAACGCTGTGACTTGGGAACATTATTGAGGTTTGATAGTGGAACCCTGTGGCCTGGGAATATGACTAGGTTTGATTGTGGCACCCTGTGCCCTGGGAATATGACTGAAGTTTGATTCTGGAAGCCTGTGCCCTGGGAACATGTTTGAGGTTTTATTCTGGAACCCTGTGGCCTTGGAAAATGACGGAGGTTTGATGGTGGAACCCTGTGGCCTGGCAATAGGACTGAGGTTGGATTCTGGAAGCCTGTGGCCTGTGAACATGACTGAAAGTTGATTCTGGACCCCTGTGGCCTGGGAACATGACTTAGGTTTGATTCTGGAAACCTGTGGCCTGGGAACATAACTGAGGTTTGACACTCGAACCATGTGGACTGGAAGTATGATTGTCATTACATTCTGGAAATTTGTGGCCTAGGAACAAGCCTGAGGTTTGAATCTGGAAGCCTGTGGCCTGGGAACATGACTGAGGTTTGATTTTGGAACCCTGTGGTCTGGGAACATGACTGAGGTTTGATTCTGGAACCCTGTGTCGTGAGAATATGACTGAAGTTTGATGGTGGAAACTATTGGCATTGGAAAATGACTGAGGTTTGATTGTGATACCTTGTGGCCTGGGAACATGACTGAGGTTTAATTGTGGAACTCTGTGGCCTGGGAACATGACTGAGGTTTGATTGTTGAACCCTGTGCCCTGGGAACATAACTGAGGTGTGTTTCTGGAAGCCTGTGGCCTGGGAACATGACTGAGGTTTGATTCTGGATCCCTGTGGACTGGCAACATGACTGAGGTTTGATTGTGGAACCCTGTGGCCTTGAATATGACTGAGTTTTGATTCTAGAACCATGTGGCCTGGAAATATGATTGAGGTTTGATTCTGGAAACCTGTGGACTAGGAACAAGACTGACGTTTGAATCTGGAACCCTGTGTCCTGGGAACATGACTGAGGTTTGATTCTGGAACACTGTGGCCTGGAAATATGACTGAGGATTGACTCTGGAAACCTATGACCTTGGAAGAAGACTGAGGTTTGATTTTGGAACCCTGTGGCCTGGGAACATGACTGAGGTTTGATTCTGGAACCCTGTGGACTTGGAACATGACTGAGGTTTGATTCTGGAACACTGTGCCCTGGGAACAGGACTGAGGTTTGAATTTGGAACCCTCTGGCCTGGGAACATGACTGTGGTTTGACTGTGGAACCCTGGGTCCTGGGAATATGACTGAGGCTTCTTTCTGGAACCCTGTGGCCTGGGAACATGACTGAGGTTTGACTCTGGAACTCTGCAGACTGCAAACATGACTGAGGTTTCATTCTGGAACACTGTGGCCTGGAAATATGACTGAGGTTTGACTCTGGAAACCTATGACCTTGGAACAAGACTGAGGTTTGATTGTGGAACCCTGTGGCCTGGGAACATGACTGAGGTTTGATTTTGGAACCCTGTGGTCTGGGAACATGACTGAGGTTTGATTCTGGAACCCTGTGTCGTGGGAATATGACTGAAGTTTGATGGTGGAAACTATTGGCATTGGAAAATGACTGAGGTTTGCTTGTGATACCTTTTGGCCTGGGAACATGACTGAGGTTTAATTGTGGAACTCTGTGGCCTGGGAACATGACTGAGGTTTGATTGTGGAACCCTGTGCCCTGGGAACATAACTGAGGTGTGTTTCTGGAAGCCTGTGGCCTGGGAACATGACTGAGGTTTGATTCTGGATCCCTGTGGCCTGGCAAAATGACTGAGGTTTGATTGTGGAACCCTGTGGCCTTGAATATGACTGAGTTTTGATTCTAGAACCATGTGGCCTGGAAATATGATTGAGGTTTGATTCTGGAAACCTGTGGACTAGGAACAAGACTGACGTTTGAATCTGGAACACTGTGGCCTGGGAACATGACTGACATTTGATTGTGGAACCCTGTGTCCTGGAAACGTGACATCGGTTTCATTCTAGGAACCCTTGGACTGGGAATATGACTGAGGATTGAATCCAGAACCCTGTGGCCTGGAAACATGACTGAGGTTTGATTCTGGTACTCTCTGGCCTGAGAACATGACTGAGGTTAGCTTATGGAACCCTGTGGCCTAGGAATATGACTGAGGTAAGTTTGTGGAACCCTGTGGCCTGTGAACATGACATCCGTTTGACTCTGGAACCCTGTGGCCTGGGAATATAACATCAGTTGGATTCTGGAACCCTGAGGCCTGCGAACATGACTGAGATTTGACTGTGGAAACATGTGGACTGGGAACATTACTGCGGATTGAATCTGGAACCCTGTGGCCTGGGAAAATGAGTGAGGTTTGATTCTGAAACCATGTGGCCTGGAAATATGATTGGGGTTTGATTCTGGAAACCTGTGGCCTAGGAACAAGACTGAGGTTTGAATCTGGAACTCTGTGGCCTTAGAACATGACTGAGGTTTGATTGTGGAACCCTCTGGCCTGGGAACATGACTGAGGTTTGATTCTGATAACTTGTGGCCTGGGAACATGACTTAGGTTTGATTGTGGAACTCTGTGGCCTGGGAACATGACTGAGGTTTGATTGTGGAACCTGTGGCTGGGGAACATGACATCCGTTTGACTCTGGAACCCTGTGGCCTGGGAACAGGACATCGGTTGGATTCTGTAACCCTGTGGCCTGGGAACATGATATCGGTTGGATTCTGGAAACCTTTGGCCTGGGAACATGACAACGGTTGGATTCTGGAAATCTGTGGCCTGGGAACATGACTGAGGCTTGATTGTGGAACCCTGTGTCCTGGGAACATGACATCGGTTTGATTCTGTGACCCTGTGGCCTGGGAACATGACATCAGTTGGATTCTGGAACCCTGTGCCATGAGAACATGACTGAGGGTTGATTCTTGAACCCTGTGTCCTGGGAACATGACTGAAGTTTGATTCTGGAATTCTGTGTCCTGGGAAAATGACTGAGGTTTGATGGTGGAACCCTGTGGCCTGGGAACATGACTGAGGTTTGTTGTGGAATTCTGTGGACTGGGAACATGACTGAGATTTGATTATGGACCCTGTGGCCTGGGAACATGACTGAGGCTTTATTCTGCAAACCTGTGTCCTGGGAATATGACTGAGGCTTGATTGTGGAACCCTCTGGCCTAGGAACATGACTGAGGCTTGGTACCTGTACCCTGTGGTTGGGAAACTGACAGAGGTTTGATTCTGGACACCTGTGGCCTGGGAGCATGACTGAGATTTGATACTGGAACCCTTTGGCCTAGGAACATGACTGAGGTTTGATTGTGGAACCTGTGGCCTGGGAATATGACATCCATTTCACTCTGGATCCCTGTGGCCTGGGAACAGGACATCGGTTGGATTCTGGAACTCTGTGGCCTGGGAACATGACATCAGTTTGATTCTGGAACCCTGTGACCTGGGAACATGAATGAGGTTTGATTCTGGAACCCTGTGTCCTGGGAACATGACTGAGGTTTGATTGTGGAACCCTCTGGCCTAGGAAAATGACTGAGGCTTGGTACCTGTACCCTGTGGTTGGGAACCTGACTGAGGTTTGATTCTGGACCCTGTGGCCTAGGAGCATGACTGAGATTTGATACTGGAACCCTTTGGCCTAGGAACATGACTGAGGTTTGATTGTGGAAACCTGTGGACTGGCAACATGACTGAGGTTTGATTCTGGTACTCTCTGGCCTGACAACATGCCTGAGGTTAGCTTCTGGAACCCTGTGACCAGGGAACATGACTGAGGTTAAATTGTGGAAGCTCTGGCCTGGGAAAATGACATCCGTTTGACTCTGGAACCCTGTGGCCTGGGAACATGACATCGGTTGGATTCTGGAACCCTGTGGCCTGGGAACATGATATCGGTTGGATTCTGGAAACATTTGGCCTTGGAACATGACAATGGTTGGATTTTGGAACCCTGTGGCCTGGGAATATGACTGAGGCTTGATTGTGAAACCCTGTGGCCTGGGAACATGACTCAGGTTCGATTTTGGAACCCTGTGGCCCGGGAACATGACTGAGGTTTTATTCTGGAATGCTGCAGCCTGGGAACATAACTGAGCTTTCATTCTGGAACCCTGTGGCCTGGTCACATGAGTGAGGTTTGATTCTGGAACGCTGTGACTTGGGAACATTATTGAGGTTTGATAGTGGAACCCTGTGGCCTGGGAATATGACTAGGTTTGATTGTGGCACCCTGTGCCCTGGGAATATGACTGAAGTTTGATTCTGGAAGCCTGTGCCCTGGGAACATGTTTGAGGTTTTATTCTGGAACCCTGTGGCCTTGGAAAATGACGGAGGTTTGATGGTGGAACCCTGTGGCCTGGCAATAGGACTGAGGTTGGATTCTGGAAGCCTGTGGCCTGTGAACATGACTGAAAGTTGATTCTGGACCCCTGTGGCCTGGGAACATGACTTAGGTTTGATTCTGGAAACCTGTGGCCTGGGAACATAACTGAGGTTTGACACTCGAACCATGTGGACTGGAAGTATGATTGTCATTACATTCTGGAAATTTGTGGCCTAGGAACAAGCCTGAGGTTTGAATCTGGAAGCCTGTGGCCTGGGAACATGACTGAGGTTTGATTGTCACACCCTGTGTCCTGGGAACATGACATCGGTTTGAGTCTGGGACCCTGTGGCCTGGGAATATGACTGAGGTTTGATTCGGGAACCCTGTGGCCTTTGAACATGACATCATTTGGATTCTGGAACCCTGTGGCCTGGGAAAATGACTGAGGTTTGATTCTCGAACTTTGTGGCCTGGGAACATGACTGAGATTTGATTGTGGAAATATGTGGCCTGGGAACATTATTGAGGCTTGATTTTGGAACTCTCTGGCCTGGGAACATGACTGAGGCTTGATTGTGGAACCCTGTAGCCTGGCAACATGACTGAGGTTTGATTATGGAACTCTCTTGCCTGGGAACATGCCTGAAGTTTGATTCTAGAACCCTGTGGCCTGGGAAAATGACTGAGGTTTGATTCTGGAACCCTGTGGACTGTGAACATGACTGAGGCTTTATTCTGGAACCCTGTGACCTGGGAACATGACTGAGGTTTGATTCTGGAAACCTGCAGACTGGTAACATGACTGTACTTTCATTATGGACCCCTGTGTCCTGGGAACATGACTGAGGTTTGATTCTGGAACCCTGTGGCCTGGGAAAATGACTGAGGTTTGATGGTGTTACCCTGTGACCTGAGAATATGACTGAGGTTTGATTCTGGAACCCTGTGGCCTGGGAACATGACATCAGTTGGATTCTGGGACCCTGTGGCCTGGGAACATGACTGAGGTATGATTCTGGAACCCTGTGGCCTGGGAACATGACATCAGTTGGATTCTGGAACCCTGTGGCTTGGAAATATGACATCCTTTGGATTGTGGAACCCTGTGGCCTGGCAACATGACTGAGGTTTGATTGTGGAAACCTGTGGACTGGCAACATGACTGAGGTTTGATTCTGGTACTCTCTGGCCTGAGAACATGACTGAGGTTAGCTTCTGGAACCCTGTGGCCAGAGAACATGACTGAGGTTAAATTGTGGAAGCTCTGGCCTGGGAAAATGACATCCGTTTGACTCTGGAACCCTGTGGCCTGGGAACATGACATCGGTTGGATTCTGGAAACCTTTGGCCTGGGAACATGAAAATGGTTGGATTCTGGAACCCTGTGGCCTGGGAATATGATTGAGGCTTGATTGCGAAACCCTGTGGCCTGGGAACATGACTCAGGTTTGATTCTGGAACCCTGTGGCCTGGGAACATAACTGAGGTTTTATTCTGGAACGCTGCAGCCTGGGAACATGACTGAGCTTTCATTCTGGAACCCTGTGGCCTGGTAACATGACTGAGGTTTGATTCTGGAACGCTGTGACTTGGGAACATTATTAAGGATTGATTCTGGAACCCTGTGCCCTGGGAATATGACTGAAGTTTGATTCTGGAAGCCTGTGCCCTGGGAACAAGTTTGAGGTTTTATTCTGGAACCCTGTGGCCTTGGAAAATGACTGAGGTTTGATGGTGGAACCCTGTGGCCTGGCAATAGGACTGAGGTTGGATTCTGGAAGCCTGTGGCCTGTGAACATGACTGAAAGTAGATTCTGGAACCCTGTGTCCTGGGAACATGACTGAGGTTTTATTGTGATAAATTGTGCGCTGGGAACATGAGTGAGGTTTGATTGTGGAATTCTGTGGACTGGGAACATGACTGAGATTTGATTCTGGAACCCTGTGGCCTGGGAACATGACTGAGGCTTTATTCTGGAACCCTGTGGCATGGGAACATGACCGAGGTTTGATTCTGGAAACATGTGGCCTGGAAATATGATTGAGGTTTGATTCCGGAAACCTGTGGTCTAGGAACCAGACTGAGGTTTGAATCTGGAACCCAGTGGCCTGCAAAAATGACTGAGGTTTGATTGTGGAACCCTGTGTCTTGGGAACATGAAATCGTTTTGATTCTGGGACCCTGTGGCCTGGGAAAATGACATCGGTTGGATTCTGAAACCCTGTGGCTGGGGAATATGACTTAGGTTTGCTTCTTGAACCCTGTGGCCTGGGAACATGACTGAGGTTTTATTGTGATATATTGTGGCCTGGGAATATGACTGAGGTTTGATTGTGGAATTCTGTGGACTGGGAACATGACTGAGATTTGATTCTGGAACCCTGTGCCCTAGGAATATGACTGGGGTTTGATTCTTGAAGCCTGTGTCCTGGGAACATGTCTGAGGCATGATTCTGGAAGCATGTGGCCTGGAAATATGATTAAGGTTTGATTCTGGAAACCTGTGGCCTAGGAACCAGACTGAGGTTTGAATCTGGAACCCTGTGACCTGGGAACATGACTGAGGTTTGATTCTGGAACTCTGTGTCCTGGGAACATGACTGAGGTTTGATTGTGCAACCCTCTGGCCTAGGAACATGAGTGAGGCTTATTATCTGTACCCTGTGGTTGGGAACCTGACTGAGGTTTGATTCTGGACCCTGTGACCTGGGAGCATGAATGAGATTTGATACTGGAACACTTTGGCCTAGGAACATGACTGAGGTTTGATTGTGGAACCTGTGGCCTGGGAATATGACATCCATTTCACTCTGGATCCCTGTGGCCTGGGAACAGGACATCGGTTGGATTCTGGAACTCTGTGGCCTGGGAACATGACATCAGTTTGATTCTGGAACCCTGTGACCTGGGAACATGAATGAGGTTTGATTCTGGAACCCTGTGTCCTGGGAACATGACTGAGGTTTGATTGTGGAACCCTCTGGCCTAGGAAAATGACTGAGGCTTAGTACCTGTACCCTGTGGTTGGGAACCTGACTGAGGTTTGATTCTGGACCCTGTGGCCTAGGAGCATGACTGAGATTTGATACTGGAACCCTTTGGCCTAGGAACATGACTGAGGTTTGATTGTGGAAACCTGTGGACTGGCAACATGACTGAGGTTTGATTCTGGTACTCTCTGGCCTGACAACATGCCTGAGGTTAGCTTCTGGAACCCTGTGACCAGGGAACATGACTGAGGTTAAATTGTGGAAGCTCTGGCCTGGGAAAATGACATCCGTTTGACTCTGGAACCCTGTGGCCTGGGAACATGACATCGGTTGGATTCTGGAACCCTGTGGCCTGGGAACATGACATCGGTTTGATTCTGTAACCCTGTGGCCTGGGAACATGATATCGGTTGGATTCTGGAAACATTTGGCCTTGGAACATGACAATGGTTGGATTTTGGAACCCTGTGGCCTGGGAATATGACTGAGGCTTGATTGTGAAACCCTGTGGCCTGGGAACATGACTCAGGTTCGATTTTGGAACCCTGTGGCCCGGGAACATGACTGAGGTTTTATTCTGGAATGCTGCAGCCTGGGAACATAACTGAGCTTTCATTCTGGAACCCTGTGGCCTGGTCACATGAGTGAGGTTTGATTCTGGAACGCTGTGACTTGGGAACATTATTGAGGTTTGATAGTGGAACCCTGTGGCCTGGGAATATGACTAGGTTTGATTGTGGCACCCTGTGCCCTGGGAATATGACTGAAGTTTGATTCTGGAAGCCTGTGCCCTGGGAACATGTTTGAGGTTTTATTCTGGAACCCTGTGGCCTTGGAAAATGACGGAGGTTTGATGGTGGAACCCTGTGGCCTGGCAATAGGACTGAGGTTGGATTCTGGAAGCCTGTGGCCTGTGAACATGACTGAAAGTTGATTCTGGACCCCTGTGGCCTGGGAACATGACTTAGGTTTGATTCTGGAAACCTGTGGCCTGGGAACATAACTGAGGTTTGACACTCGAACCATGTGGACTGGAAGTATGATTGTCATTACATTCTGGAAATTTGTGGCCTAGGAACAAGCCTGAGGTTTGAATCTGGAAGCCTGTGGCCTGGGAACATGACTGAGGTTTGATTCTGGAACCCTGTGGCCTGGGAACATGACTGAGGTTTGGTTGTGGATACCTGTGGACTGGGAACATTACTGAGGTTTGATTCTGGAACCCTATGGCCTAGAAAAATGACTGAGGCTTGATGGTGGAACCCTGTCATCTGAGAACATGACTGAGGTTTGATTGTGGAACCCTCTGTCCTGGGAACATGACTGTGGTTTGATGATTGTACCCTGTGTCCTGGCAACATGACTGAGGTTTGTTTCTAAAACCTGCGGCCTGGGAACATGACTGAGGCTTCATTCTTGAACCCTGTGGCCTGGGAAAATGACTGAGGTTTGATTCTGGAACCCTTTGGCCTGGGAACATGACTGAGGTTTGACACTCGAACCATGTGGTCTGGAAATATGATTGTCATTAGATTCTGGAAATCTATGGCCTGGGAACAAGACTAAAGTTTGAATCTGGAACACTGTGGCCTGGGAACATGACTGACGGGTGATTGTGGAACCCTGTGTCCTGGGAACATGACATCAGTTTGTGTCTGGGACCCTGTGGCCTGGGAATATGACTGAGGTTTGATTCGGGAACCCTGTGGCCTTTAAACATGACATCATTTGGATTCTGGAACCCTGTGGCCTGGGAACATAACTGAGGTTTGATTTTGGAATCCTGTGGCCTGGGAACATGACTGAGGTTTGATTGTGATAACTTAATACCTGGGAACATGACTGAGGTTTGATTGTGGAACTCTGTGGACTGGGAACATGACTGAGGTTTCTTTCTGGAACCCTGTGGCCTGGGAACATGACTGAGGCTTTATTCTGGAACCCTGTGGCCTGGGTACATGACTGAGGTTTGATTCTGTAAACCTGGAGCCTGGGAACATGACTGAGCTTTCATTCTGTAACCCTGTGGCTTGGAAACATGACTGAAGTTTGATTCTGGAAACCTGTGACCTGGGAACTTTATTGAGGTTTGATTCTAGAACCCTGTGTCCTTGGAACATGACTGACGTTTTATTTTGAAAAATTGTGGCCTGGGAATATGACTGAGTTGTGATTGTGGAATTCTGTGGACTGGGAAAATGACTGATATTTGATTCTGGAACGCTGTGGCCTGGGAACATGACTGAGGATTTATTCTGGAACCCTGTGGCCTGGGAACATGACTCAGGTTTGATTCTTGAACCCTGAGGCCTGGGAACATGACTGAGGTATGATTGTGGAAACATGTATCCTGGGAACATGACTGAGGCTTTATTCTGGTACCCTGTGTCCTGGGAACATGACTGAGGTTTGATTCTTGAAATCTGTTGCCTGAGAACGTACCTGAAGTTTGATTCTGGAACCCTGTGTCCTGGGAACATGACTGAGGTTTGATTGTGGAACCCTCTGGCCTAGGAACATGACTGAGGCTTGGTACCTGTACCCTGTGGTTGGGAACCTGACTAAGGTTTGATTCTGGACCCCTGTGTCCCGGGAGCATGACTGAGATTTGATACTGGAACCCTTTGGCCTAGGACCATGACTGAGGTTTGATTGTGGAACCTGTGGCCTGGGAACATGACATCTGTTTGACTCTGGAGCCCTGTGGCCTGGGAACATGACATCGGTTGGCTTCTAGAACCCTGTGGCCTGGGAACATGACATCGGTTTGATTGTGTAACCCTGTGGCCTGGGAACATGATATCGATTGGATTCTGGTAACCTTTGGCCTGGGAACATGACAACGGTTGGATTCTGGATCCCTGTGGCCTAGGAACATGACTGAGGTTTGATTGTGGACCCTCTGGCCTCGGAACATGACTGAGGCTTGATTGTGGACCCTGTGTCCTGGGAACATGACATCGGTTTGATTCTGTGACCCTGTGGCCTGGGAACATGACATCAGTTGGATTCTGGAACCCTCTCGCCTGGGAACATGACTGAGGGTTGATTCTGGAACCCTGTGTCCTGGGAACATGACTGAAGTTTGATTCTGAATTTCTGTGTCCTGGGAACATGACTGAGGTTTGATGGTGGAACCCTGTGGCCTGGGAACATGACAGAGGTTTTATTGTGATAAATTGTGGCCTGGGAATATGACTGAGGTTTGATTGTGGAATTCTTTGGACTGGGAACATGACTGAGATTTGATTCTGGAACCCTGTGGCCTGGGAACATGACTCAGGTTTGATTCTGGTACTCTCTGGCCTGAGAACATCACTGAGATTAGCTTCTGGAACCCTGTGGCCTGGGAACATGACTGAGGTTAAATTGTGGAACCTGTGGCCTGGGAACATGACATCCGTTTGACTCTGGAACCCTGTGGCCTGGGAACATGATATCGATTGGACTCTGGAAACCTGTGGCCTGGAACATGACTGAGGATTGAATCTCGAACACTGTGGCCTGGGAAAATGACTGAGGTTTGATCCTGGAACCATGTGGCCTGGAAATATGATTAAGGTTTGCTTCTGGAAACCTGTGGCCTAGGAACAAGTCAAGGTTTGAATCTGCAACCCTGTGGCCTGGGAACATGACTGAGGTTTGATTGTGGAACCCAGTGCCCTAGGAATATGACTGAAGTTTGATTCTGGAAGCCTGTGGCCTGGGAACATGTCTGAGGCATGATTCTGGAACCCTGTGGCCTTGGAAAATGACTGAGGTTTGATAGTGTTACCCTGTGGCCTGGCAATATGACTGAGGCTTGATTCTGGAACCCTCTTGCCTGGGAACATGGCATCAGTTGGATTCTGGGACCCTGTGGCCTGGGAACATGACTGAGGTTTGATTCTGGAACCCTGTGGCCTTGGAACATGACATCAGTTGGATTCTGGAACCCTGTGGTCTGGGAACATGACTGAGGTTTGCTTCTGGAACCCTGTGGCTTAGGAATATGACATCAGTTGGATTCTGGAACCCTGTGGTCTGGCAACATACCTGAGGGTTGATTCTGTAACCCTGTGGCCTGGGAACATGCCTTACGTTTGATTGTGGAACCCTGTGGCCCGGGAACATGACTGAGGTTTGATTCTGGAACCCTGTGGCCTGGGAACATGACTGAGGTTTGGTTGTGGATCCCTGTGGACTGGGAACATTACTGAGGTTTGATTCTGGAACCCTATGGCCTAGAAAAATGACTGAGGCTTGATTGTGGAACCCTGTCATCTGAGAACAGGACTGAGGTTTGATTGTGGAACCCTCTGTCCTGGGAACATGACTGTGGTTTGATGATTGTACCCTGTGTCCTGGCAACATGACTGAGGTTTGTTTCTAAAACCTGCGGCCTGGGAACATGACTGAGGCTTCATTCTTGAACCCTGTGGCCTGGGAAAATGACTGAGGTTTGATTCTGGAACCCTGTAGCCTGGGAACTTGGCTGAGCTTTCATTCTGGACCCCTGTTGCCTGGGAACATGATTTAGGTTTGATTCGGGAACCCTGTGACCTGGGAACATGACTGAGGTTTGATTGTGGAACCCTGTGCCCTAGGAATATGACTGAGGTTTGATTCTGGAAGCCTGTGGCCAGGGAACATGTCTGAGGCATGATTGTGGAAGCCTGTGGCCTGGGAAAATGACTGAGGTTTGATGGTGTTACCCTGTGGCTTGGCAATATGTCTGAGGTTTGATTTTGGAACCCTGTGGCCTGGGAACATGACTGAGGTTTGATTCTGGAACGCTGTGGCCTGGCAACATGACATCAGTTGGATTCTGGAACCCTGTGGCCTGGGAACATGACTGAGGTTTGATTCTGGAACCCTGTGGCTTGGGAATATGACATCAGTTGGATTCTGGAACCCTGTGGTCTGGCAACATAACTGAGGTTTGATTCTGGCACCCTGTGGCCTGGGAACATGACTTAAGTTTGATTGTGGAACTCTGAGGCCTGGAACATGACTGAGGTTTGATTCTGGCACCCTGTGGCCTGGGAACATGACTGAGGTTTGATTGTGGAACCCTGTGTCCTGGGAACATGACTGAGGTTTGATTCTAGAACACTCTGGCCTGGGAACATGACTAAGGTTTGATTGTGGAACCCTACGGCCTGTCAACGTGACTCAGGTTTGATTCTGGACCCCTGTGGCCTGGGAACATGACTGAGGGTTGATTGTGGAACCCTGTGTCCTGGCAGCATGACATCAGTTGGATTCTGGAACCCTGTGGCCTGGGAATATGACTTAGGTTTGATTTTGGAACCCTGTGGCCTGGGAACATGACTGAGGTTAGTTTGTGGAACACTGTGGCCTGGGAACATGACATCCGTTTGACTCTGGAACCCTGTGGCCTGGGAACATGACATCGGTTGGATTCTGGAACCCTGTGACCTGGGAACATGACATCGGTTGGATTCTGTAACTCTGTGGCCTGGGAAGATGATATCGGTTGGATTCTGGAAACCTGTGGCCTGGGAACATGACTGAGGTTTGATTCTTGAACTCTGTTGCTGGAAACGTGCCTGAAGTTTGTTTCTGGAACCCTGTGGCCTGGGAACATGACTGAGGTTTGATGATTGAACCCTGTGTCCTGGGAACATGACTGAGGTTTGATTGTGGAAACTTCTGGCCTGGGAACTTGACTGAGGCTTGATTGTGGAACCCTGTGTCCTGGAAACATGACATCGGTTTGATTCTGGGACCCTGTGGCCTGGGAACATGACTGAAGTTTGATTCTGGAACCTTGTGGCCTGGTAACATGTCATCAGAAGGATTCTGGAATCCTATGGCCTGGGAAGATGACTGAGCGTTGATTCTGGAACCCTGTGCCCTGGAACATGACTGAGGTTTGATTGTGGAACCCTTTTCCCTGGGAATATGACTGAAGTTTGATTCTAGAACCCTGTGGCCTGGGAACATGACTGAGGTTTGATTGTGGAACTCTGTGGACTGGGAACATGACTGAGGTTTGTTTCTGGAACCCTGTGGCCTGGGTACATGACTGAGGTTTGATTGTGGAACCCTGTGACCTGGGAACATTATTGAGGTTTGATTCTGGAACCCTGTGGCCTGGGAACATAACTGAGGCTTGATTGTGGAACCCTGTTCCCTGGGAATATGACTGAAGTTTGATTCTGGAACCCTGTGGCCTTGGAAAATAACTAAGGTTTGATGGTGGAACCCTGTGGCCTGGCGATATGACTGAGGTTGGATTCTGGAAGCCTGTGACCTGGGAACATGACTGAGGTTTGATTCTGGAACCATGTGGCCTGGGAACATGACTGAGGGTTGATTGTGGAACCCTGATATCTGGGAACGTGATTGGGGTTTGATTCTGGAACCCTGTAGCCTGGAAACATGACTGAGGTTTGATTCTGGAATTGTCTTGCCTGGGAACATGCCTGAAGTTTGATTCTGGAACCCTGTGGTCTGGGAACATGACTGAGGTTTGCTTCTGGAACCCTGTGGCTTAGGAATATGACATCAGTTGGATTCTGGAACCCTGTGGTCTGGCAACATACCTGAGGGTTGATTCTGTAACCCTGTGGCCTGGGAACATGCCTTACGTTTGATTGTGGAACCCTGTGGCCCGGGAACATGACTGAGGTTTGATTCTGGAACCCTGTGGCCTGGGAACATGACTGAGGTTTGGTTGTGGATCCCTGTGGACTGGGAACATTACTGAGGTTTGATTCTGGAACCCTATGGCCTAGAAAAATGACTGAGGCTTGATTGTGGAACCCTGTCATCTGAGAACAGGACTGAGGTTTGATTGTGGAACCCTCTGTCCTGGGAACATGACTGTGGTTTGATGATTGTACCCTGTGTCCTGGCAACATGACTGAGGTTTGTTTCTAAAACCTGCGGCCTGGGAACATGACTGAGGCTTCATTCTTGAACCCTGTGGCCTGGGAAAATGACTGAGGTTTGATTCTGGAACCCTGTAGCCTGGGAACTTGGCTGAGCTTTCATTCTGGACCCCTGTTGCCTGGGAACATGATTTAGGTTTGATTCGGGAACCCTGTGACCTGGGAACATGACTGAGGTTTGATTGTGGAACCCTGTGCCCTAGGAATATGACTGAGGTTTGATTCTGGAAGCCTGTGGCCAGGGAACATGTCTGAGGCATGATTGTGGAAGCCTGTGGCCTGGGAAAATGACTGAGGTTTGATGGTGTTACCCTGTGGCTTGGCAATATGACTGAGGTTTGATTTTGGAACCCTGTGGCCTGGGAACATGACTGAGGTTTGATTCTGGAACGCTGTGGCCTGGCAACATGACATCAGTTGGATTCTGGAACCCTGTGGCCTGGGAACATGACTGAGGTTTGATTCTGGAACCCTGTGGCTTGGGAATATGACATCAGTTGGATTCTGGAACCCTGTGGTCTGGCAACATAACTGAGGTTTGATTCTGGCACCCTGTGGCCTGGGAACATGACTTAAGTTTGATTGTGGAACTCTGAGGCCTGGAACATGACTGAGGTTTGATTCTGGCACCCTGTGGCCTGGGAACATGACTGAGGTTTGATTGTGGAACCCTGTGTCCTGGGAACATGACTGAGGTTTGATTCTAGAACACTCTGGCCTGGGAACATGACTAAGGTTTGATTGTGGAACCCTACGGCCTGTCAACGTGACTCAGGTTTGATTCTGGACCCCTGTGGCCTGGGAACATGACTGAGGGTTGATTGTGGAACCCTGTGTCCTGGCAGCATGACATCAGTTGGATTCTGGAACCCTGTGGCCTGGGAATATGACTTAGGTTTGATTTTGGAACCCTGTGGCCTGGGAACATGACTGAGGTTAGTTTGTGGAACACTGTGGCCTGGGAACATGACATCCGTTTGACTCTGGAACCCTGTGGCCTGGGAACATGACATCGGTTGGATTCTGGAACCCTGTGACCTGGGAACATGACATCGGTTGGATTCTGTAACTCTGTGGCCTGGGAAGATGATATCGGTTGGATTCTGGAAACCTGTGGCCTGGGAACATGACTGAGGTTTGATTCTTGAACTCTGTTGCTGGAAACGTGCCTGAAGTTTGTTTCTGGAACCCTGTGGCCTGGGAACATGACTGAGGTTTGATGATTGAACCCTGTGTCCTGGGAACATGACTGAGGTTTGATTGTGGAAACTTCTGGCCTGGGAACTTGACTGAGGCTTGATTGTGGAACCCTGTGTCCTGGAAACATGACATCGGTTTGATTCTGGGACCCTGTGGCCTGGGAACATGACTGAAGTTTGATTCTGGAACCTTGTGGCCTGGTAACATGTCATCAGAAGGATTCTGGAATCCTATGGCCTGGGAAGATGACTGAGCGTTGATTCTGGAACCCTGTGCCCTGGAACATGACTGAGGTTTGATTGTGGAACCCTTTTCCCTGGGAATATGACTGAAGTTTGATTCTAGAACCCTGTGGCCTGGGAACATGACTGAGGTTTGATTGTGGAACTCTGTGGACTGGGAACATGACTGAGGTTTGTTTCTGGAACCCTGTGGCCTGGGTACATGACTGAGGTTTGATTGTGGAACCCTGTGACCTGGGAACATTATTGAGGTTTGATTCTGGAACCCTGTGGCCTGGGAACATAACTGAGGCTTGATTGTGGAACCCTGTTCCCTGGGAATATGACTGAAGTTTGATTCTGGAACCCTGTGGCCTTGGAAAATAACTAAGGTTTGATGGTGGAACCCTGTGGCCTGGCGATATGACTGAGGTTGGATTCTGGAAGCCTGTGACCTGGGAACATGACTGAGGTTTGATTCTGGAACCATGTGGCCTGGGAACATGACTGAGGGTTGATTGTGGAACCCTGATATCTGGGAACGTGATTGGGGTTTGATTCTGGAACCCTGTAGCCTGGAAACATGACTGAGGTTTGATTCTGGAATTGTCTTGCCTGGGAACATGCCTGAAGTTTGATTCTGGAACCCTGTGGTCTGGGAACATGACTGAGGTTTGCTTCTGGAACCCTGTGGCTTAGGAATATGACATCAGTTGGATTCTGGAACCCTGTGGTCTGGCAACATACCTGAGGGTTGATTCTGTAACCCTGTGGCCTGGGAACATGCCTTACGTTTGATTGTGGAACCCTGTGGCCCGGGAACATGACTGAGGTTTGATTCTGGAACCCTGTGGCCTGGGAACATGACTGAGGTTTGGTTGTGGATCCCTGTGGACTGGGAACATTACTGAGGTTTGATTCTGGAACCCTATGGCCTAGAAAAATGACTGAGGCTTGATTGTGGAACCCTGTCATCTGAGAACAGGACTGAGGTTTGATTGTGGAACCCTCTGTCCTGGGAACATGACTGTGGTTTGATGATTGTACCCTGTGTCCTGGCAACATGACTGAGGTTTGTTTCTAAAACCTGCGGCCTGGGAACATGACTGAGGCTTCATTCTTGAACCCTGTGGCCTGGGAAAATGACTGAGGTTTGATTCTGGAACCCTGTAGCCTGGGAACTTGGCTGAGCTTTCATTCTGGACCCCTGTTGCCTGGGAACATGATTTAGGTTTGATTCGGGAACCCTGTGACCTGGGAACATGACTGAGGTTTGATTGTGGAACCCTGTGCCCTAGGAATATGACTGAGGTTTGATTCTGGAAGCCTGTGGCCAGGGAACATGTCTGAGGCATGATTGTGGAAGCCTGTGGCCTGGGAAAATGACTGAGGTTTGATGGTGTTACCCTGTGGCTTGGCAATATGACTGAGGTTTGATTTTGGAACCCTGTGGCCTGGGAACATGACTGAGGTTTGATTCTGGAACGCTGTGGCCTGGCAACATGACATCAGTTGGATTCTGGAACCCTGTGGCCTGGGAACATGACTGAGGTTTGATTCTGGAACCCTGTGGCTTGGGAATATGACATCAGTTGGATTCTGGAACCCTGTGGTCTGGCAACATAACTGAGGTTTGATTCTGGCACCCTGTGGCCTGGGAACATGACTTAAGTTTGATTGTGGAACTCTGAGGCCTGGAACATGACTGAGGTTTGATTCTGGCACCCTGTGGCCTGGGAACATGACTGAGGTTTGATTGTGGAACCCTGTGTCCTGGGAACATGACTGAGGTTTGATTCTAGAACACTCTGGCCTGGGAACATGACTAAGGTTTGATTGTGGAACCCTACGGCCTGTCAACGTGACTCAGGTTTGATTCTGGACCCCTGTGGCCTGGGAACATGACTGAGGGTTGATTGTGGAACCCTGTGTCCTGGCAGCATGACATCAGTTGGATTCTGGAACCCTGTGGCCTGGGAATATGACTTAGGTTTGATTTTGGAACCCTGTGGCCTGGGAACATGACTGAGGTTAGTTTGTGGAACACTGTGGCCTGGGAACATGACATCCGTTTGACTCTGGAACCCTGTGGCCTGGGAACATGACATCGGTTGGATTCTGGAACCCTGTGACCTGGGAACATGACATCGGTTGGATTCTGTAACTCTGTGGCCTGGGAAGATGATATCGGTTGGATTCTGGAAACCTGTGGCCTGGGAACATGACTGAGGTTTGATTCTTGAACTCTGTTGCTGGAAACGTGCCTGAAGTTTGTTTCTGGAACCCTGTGGCCTGGGAACATGACTGAGGTTTGATGATTGAACCCTGTGTCCTGGGAACATGACTGAGGTTTGATTGTGGAAACTTCTGGCCTGGGAACTTGACTGAGGCTTGATTGTGGAACCCTGTGTCCTGGAAACATGACATCGGTTTGATTCTGGGACCCTGTGGCCTGGGAACATGACTGAAGTTTGATTCTGGAACCTTGTGGCCTGGTAACATGTCATCAGAAGGATTCTGGAATCCTATGGCCTGGGAAGATGACTGAGCGTTGATTCTGGAACCCTGTGCCCTGGAACATGACTGAGGTTTGATTGTGGAACCCTTTTCCCTGGGAATATGACTGAAGTTTGATTCTAGAACCCTGTGGCCTGGGAACATGACTGAGGTTTGATTGTGGAACTCTGTGGACTGGGAACATGACTGAGGTTTGTTTCTGGAACCCTGTGGCCTGGGTACATGACTGAGGTTTGATTGTGGAACCCTGTGACCTGGGAACATTATTGAGGTTTGATTCTGGAACCCTGTGGCCTGGGAACATAACTGAGGCTTGATTGTGGAACCCTGTTCCCTGGGAATATGACTGAAGTTTGATTCTGGAACCCTGTGGCCTTGGAAAATAACTAAGGTTTGATGGTGGAACCCTGTGGCCTGGCGATATGACTGAGGTTGGATTCTGGAAGCCTGTGACCTGGGAACATGACTGAGGTTTGATTCTGGAACCATGTGGCCTGGGAACATGACTGAGGGTTGATTGTGGAACCCTGATATCTGGGAACGTGATTGGGGTTTGATTCTGGAACCCTGTAGCCTGGAAACATGACTGAGGTTTGATTCTGGAATTGTCTTGCCTGGGAACATGCCTGAAGTTTGATTCTGGAACCCTGTGGTCTGGGAACATGACTGAGGTTTGCTTCTGGAACCCTGTGGCTTAGGAATATGACATCAGTTGGATTCTGGAACCCTGTGGTCTGGCAACATACCTGAGGGTTGATTCTGTAACCCTGTGGCCTGGGAACATGCCTTACGTTTGATTGTGGAACCCTGTGGCCCGGGAACATGACTGAGGTTTGATTCTGGAACCCTGTGGCCTGGGAACATGACTGAGGTTTGGTTGTGGATCCCTGTGGACTGGGAACATTACTGAGGTTTGATTCTGGAACCCTATGGCCTAGAAAAATGACTGAGGCTTGATTGTGGAACCCTGTCATCTGAGAACAGGACTGAGGTTTGATTGTGGAACCCTCTGTCCTGGGAACATGACTGTGGTTTGATGATTGTACCCTGTGTCCTGGCAACATGACTGAGGTTTGTTTCTAAAACCTGCGGCCTGGGAACATGACTGAGGCTTCATTCTTGAACCCTGTGGCCTGGGAAAATGACTGAGGTTTGATTCTGGAACCCTGTAGCCTGGGAACTTGGCTGAGCTTTCATTCTGGACCCCTGTTGCCTGGGAACATGATTTAGGTTTGATTCGGGAACCCTGTGACCTGGGAACATGACTGAGGTTTGATTGTGGAACCCTGTGCCCTAGGAATATGACTGAGGTTTGATTCTGGAAGCCTGTGGCCAGGGAACATGTCTGAGGCATGATTGTGGAAGCCTGTGGCCTGGGAAAATGACTGAGGTTTGATGGTGTTACCCTGTGGCTTGGCAATATGACTGAGGTTTGATTTTGGAACCCTGTGGCCTGGGAACATGACTGAGGTTTGATTCTGGAACGCTGTGGCCTGGCAACATGACATCAGTTGGATTCTGGAACCCTGTGGCCTGGGAACATGACTGAGGTTTGATTCTGGAACCCTGTGGCTTGGGAATATGACATCAGTTGGATTCTGGAACCCTGTGGTCTGGCAACATAACTGAGGTTTGATTCTGGCACCCTGTGGCCTGGGAACATGACTTAAGTTTGATTGTGGAACTCTGAGGCCTGGAACATGACTGAGGTTTGATTCTGGCACCCTGTGGCCTGGGAACATGACTGAGGTTTGATTGTGGAACCCTGTGTCCTGGGAACATGACTGAGGTTTGATTCTAGAACACTCTGGCCTGGGAACATGACTAAGGTTTGATTGTGGAACCCTACGGCCTGTCAACGTGACTCAGGTTTGATTCTGGACCCCTGTGGCCTGGGAACATGACTGAGGGTTGATTGTGGAACCCTGTGTCCTGGCAGCATGACATCAGTTGGATTCTGGAACCCTGTGGCCTGGGAATATGACTTAGGTTTGATTTTGGAACCCTGTGGCCTGGGAACATGACTGAGGTTAGTTTGTGGAACACTGTGGCCTGGGAACATGACATCCGTTTGACTCTGGAACCCTGTGGCCTGGGAACATGACATCGGTTGGATTCTGGAACCCTGTGACCTGGGAACATGACATCGGTTGGATTCTGTAACTCTGTGGCCTGGGAAGATGATATCGGTTGGATTCTGGAAACCTGTGGCCTGGGAACATGACTGAGGTTTGATTCTTGAACTCTGTTGCTGGAAACGTGCCTGAAGTTTGTTTCTGGAACCCTGTGGCCTGGGAACATGACTGAGGTTTGATGATTGAACCCTGTGTCCTGGGAACATGACTGAGGTTTGATTGTGGAAACTTCTGGCCTGGGAACTTGACTGAGGCTTGATTGTGGAACCCTGTGTCCTGGAAACATGACATCGGTTTGATTCTGGGACCCTGTGGCCTGGGAACATGACTGAAGTTTGATTCTGGAACCTTGTGGCCTGGTAACATGTCATCAGAAGGATTCTGGAATCCTATGGCCTGGGAAGATGACTGAGCGTTGATTCTGGAACCCTGTGCCCTGGAACATGACTGAGGTTTGATTGTGGAACCGTTTTCCCTGGGAATATGACTGAAGTTTGATTCTAGAACCCTGTGGCCTGGGAACATGACTGAGGTTTGATTGTGGAACTCTGTGGACTGGGAACATGACTGAGGTTTGTTTCTGGAACCCTGTGGCCTGGGTACATGACTGAGGTTTGATTGTGGAACCCTGTGACCTGGGAACATTATTGAGGTTTGATTCTGGAACCCTGTGGCCTGGGAACATAACTGAGGCTTGATTGTGGAACCCTGTTCCCTGGGAATATGACTGAAGTTTGATTCTGGAACCCTGTGGCCTTGGAAAATAACTAAGGTTTGATGGTGGAACCCTGTGGCCTGGCGATATGACTGAGGTTGGATTCTGGAAGCCTGTGACCTGGGAACATGACTGAGGTTTGATTCTGGAACCATGTGGCCTGGGAACATGACTGAGGGTTGATTGTGGAACCCTGATATCTGGGAACGTGATTGGGGTTTGATTCTGGAACCCTGTAGCCTGGAAACATGACTGAGGTTTGATTCTGGAATTGTCTTGCCTGGGAACATGCCTGAAGTTTGATTCTGGAACCCTGTGGCCTGGGAACATGACTGAGGTTTGATTGTGGAACCCTCTGGCTTGGGAACATGACTGAGGCTTGATTCTGGAACCCTGCGGCCTGGGAACATGATATCAGTTGGATTCTGGAACCCTGTGGCCTGGGCACATGAGTGAAGGTTGATTCTGGAATCCTGTGGCCTCGGAATATGACTTACATTTGATTGTGGAAACCTGTGGCCTGGGAACATGACTGAGGTTTGATTCTGGAACCCTGTGGCCTGGGAACATGACTGAGGTTTGATTGTGGAAGCATGTGGCCTGGGAACATTACTGAGGTTTTATTCTGGAACCCTCTGCCCTGGGAATATGACTGAGGCTTGATTGGGGAAACCTGTCATCTGGGAACAAGACTGAGGTTTGACTGTGGATCCCTCTGGCCTGGGAACATGAATGAGGTTTGATGGTGGAAACCTCTGGCCTGGGAACATGACTGAGGCTTGATTTTGGTACCCTGTGGCCTGGGAACCTGACTGAGGTTTGATTCTGGAACCCTGTGGCCTGGGAACATGACTGAGATTTGATTCTGTAAACCTGGAGCCTGGGAACATGGCTGAGCTTTCATTCTCTAACCCTGTGGCTTGGAAACATGACTGAAGTTTGATTCTGGAAACCTGTGACCTGGGAACTTTATTGAGGTTTGATTCTAGAACCCTGTGTCCTGGGAACATGACTGACGTTTTATTGTGAAAAATTGTGGCCTGGGAATATGACTGAGTTGTGATTGTGGAATTCTGTGGACTGGGAAAATGACTGATATTTGATTCTGGAACGCTGTGGCCTGGGAACATGACTGAGGCTTTATTCTAGTAACCTGTGGCCTGGGAACATGACTGAGGTTTGATTCTTGAAATCTGTTGCCTGAGAACGTACCTGAAGTTTGATTCTGGAACCCTGTGTCCTGGGAACATGACTGAGGTTTGATTGTGGAACCCTCTGGCCTAGGAACATGACTGAGGCTTGGTACCTGTACCCTGTGGTTGGGAAGCTGACTAAGGTTTGATTCTGGACCCCTGTGTCCCGGGAGCATGACTGAGATTTGATACTGGAACCCTTTGGCCTAGGACCATGACTGAGGTTTGATTGTGGAACCTGTGGCCTGGGAACATGACATCTGTTTGACTCTGGAGCCCTGTGGCCTGGGAACATGACATCGGTTGGCTTCTAGAACCCTGTGGCCTGGGAACATGACATCGGTTTGATTGTATAACCCTGTGGCCTGGGAACATGATATCGATTGGATTCTGGTAACCTTTGGCCTGGGAACATGACAACGGTTGGATTCTGGATCCCTGTGGCCTAGGAACATGACTGAGGTTTGATTGTGGACCCTCTGGCCTCGGAACATGACTGAGGCTTGATTGTGGACCCTGTGTCCTGGGAACATGACATCGGTTTGATTCTGTGACCCTGTGGCCTGGGAACATGACATCAGTTGGATTCTGGAACCCTCTCGCCTGGGAACATGACTGAGGGTTGATTCTGGAACCCTGTGGCCTGGGAACATGACTGAAGTTTGATTCTGAATTTCTGTGTCCTGGGAACATGACTGAGGTTTGATGGTGGAACCCTGTGGCCTGGGAACATGACAGAGGTTTTATTGTGATAAATTGTGGCCTGGGAATATGACTGAGGTTTGATTGTGGAATTCTGTGGACTGGGAACATGACTGAGATTTGATTCTGGAACCCTGTGGCCTGGGAACATGACTGAGCCTTGATTCTGGAACAATGTGGCCTGGAAATATGATTAAGGTTTGCTTCTGGAAACCTGTGGCCTAGGAACAAGACAAGGTTTGAATCTGCAACCCTGTGGCCTGGGAACATGACTGAGGTTTGATTGTGGAACCCTGTGCCCTAGGAATATGACTGAAGTTTGATTCTGGAAGCCTGTGGCCTGGGAACATGTCTGAGGCATGATTCTGGAACCCTGTGGCCTTGGAAAATGACTGAGGTTTGATAGTGTTACCCTGTGGCCTGGCAATATGACTGAGGCTTGATTCTGGAACCCTCTTGCTTGGGAACATGACATCAGTTGGATTCTGGGACCCTGTGGCCTGGGAACATGACTGAGGTTTGATTCTGGAACCCTGTGGCCTTGGAACATGACATCAGTTGGATTCTGGAACCCTGTGGTCTGGGAACATGACTGAGGTTTGCTTCTGGAACCCTGTGGCTTAGGAATATGACATCAGTTGGATTCTGGAACCCTGTGGTCTGGCAACATAACTGAGGGTTGATTCTGTAACCCTGTGGCCTGGGAGCATGCCTTACGTTTGATTGTGGAACCCTGTGGCCCGGGAACATGACTGAGGTTTGATTCTGGAACCCTGTGGCCTGGGAACATGACTGAGGTTTGGTTGTGGATACCTGTGGACTGGGAATATTACTGAGGTTTGATTCTGGAACCCTATGGCCTAGAAAAATGACTGAGGCTTGATTGTGGAACCCTGTCATCTGAGAACATGACTGAGGTTTGATTGTGGAACCCTCTGTCCTGGGAACATGACTGTGGTTTGATGATTGTACCCTGTGTCCTGGCAACATGACTGAGGTTTGTTTCTAAAACCTGCGGCCTGGGAACATGACTGAGGCTTCATTCTTGAACCCTGTGGCCTGGGAAAATGACTGAGGTTTGATTCTGGAACCCTGTAGCCTGGGAACATGGCTGAGCTTTCATTCTGGACCCCTGTTGCCTGGGAACATGATTTAGGTTTGATTCGGGAACCCTGTGACCTGGGAACATGACTGAGGTTTGATTGTGGAACCCTGTGCCCTAGGAATATGACTGAGGTTTGATTCTGGAAGCCTGTGGCCAGGGAACATGTCTGAGGCATGATTGTGGAAGCCTGTGGCCTGGGAAAATGACTGAGGTTTGATGGTGTTACCCTGTGGCCTGGCAATATGACTGAGGTTTGATTTTGGAACCCTGTGGCCTGGGAACATGACTGAGGTTTGATTCTGGAACGCTGTGACCTGGCAACATGACATCAGTTGGATTCTGGAACCCTGTGGCCTGGGAACATGACTGAGGTTTGATTCTGGAACCCTGTGGCTTGGGAATATGACATCAGTTGGATTCTGGAACCCTGTGGTCTGGCAACATAACTGAGGTTTGATTCTGGAACCCTGTGGCCTGGGAACATGACTTAAGTTTGATTGTGGAACTCTGAGGCCTGGAACATGACTGAGGTTTGATTCTGGCACCCTGTGGCCTGGGAACATGACTGAGGTTTGATTGTGGAACCCTGTGTCCTGGGAACATGACTGAGGTTTGATTCTAGAACACTCTGGCCTGGGAACATGGCTAAGGTTTGATTGTGGAACCCTACGGCCTGTCAACGTGACTCAGGTTTGATTCTGGACCCCTGTGGCCTGGGAACATGACTGAGGGTTGATTGTGGAACCCTGTGTCCTGGCAGCATGACATCAGTTGGATTCTGGAACCCTGTGGCCTGGGAACATGACTGAGGTTTGATTGTGGAACCCTCTGGCTTGGGAACATGACTGAGGCTTGATTCTGGAACCCTGCGGCCTGGGAACATGATATCAGTTGGATTCTGGAACCCTGTGGCCTGGGCACATGAGTGAAGGTTGATTCTGGAATCCTGTGGCCTCGGAATATGACTTACATTTGATTGTGGAAACCTGTGGCCTGGGAACATGACTGAGGTTTGATTCTGGAACCCTGTGGCCTGGGAACATGACTGAGGTTTGATTGTGGAAGCATGTGGCCTGGGAACATTACTGAGGTTTTATTCTGGAACCCTCTGCCCTGGGAATATGACTGAGGCTTGATTGGGGAAACCTGTCATCTGGGAACAAGACTGAGGTTTGACTGTGGATCCCTCTGGCCTGGGAACATGAATGAGGTTTGATGGTGGAAACCTCTGGCCTGGGAACATGACTGAGGCTTGATTTTGGTACCCTGTGGCCTGGGAACCTGACTGAGGTTTGATTCTGGAACCCTGTGGCCTGGGAACATGACTGAGATTTGATTCTGTAAACCTGGATCCTGGGAACATGGCTGAGCTTTCATTCTCTAACCCTGTGGCTTGGAAACATGACTGAAGTTTGATTCTGGAAACCTGTGACCTGGGAACTTTATTGAGGTTTGATTCTAGAACCCTGTGTCCTGGGAAGAGGACTGACGTTTTATTGTGAAAAATTGTGGCCTGGGAATATGACTGAGTTGTGATTGTGGAATTCTGTGGACTGGGAAAATGACTGATATTTGATTCTGGAACGCTGTGGCCTGGGAACATGACTGAGGCTTTATTCTAGTAACCTGTGGCCTGGGAACATGACTGAGGTTTGATTCTTGAAATCTGTTGCCTGAGAACGTACCTGAAGTTTGATTCTGGAACCCTGTGTCCTGGGAACATGACTGAGGTTTGATTGTGGAACCCTCTGGCCTAGGAACATGACTGAGGCTTGGTACCTGTACCCTGTGGTTGGGAAGCTGACTAAGGTTTGATTCTGGACCCCTGTGTCCCGGGAGCATGACTGAGATTTGATACTGGAACCCTTTGGCCTAGGACCATGACTGAGGTTTGATTGTGGAACCTGTGGCCTGGGAACATGACATCTGTTTGACTCTGGAGCCCTGTGGCCTGGGAACATGACATCGGTTGGCTTCTAGAACCCTGTGGCCTGGGAACATGACATCGGTTTGATTGTATAACCCTGTGGCCTGGGAACATGATATCGATTGGATTCTGGTAACCTTTGGCCTGGGAACATGACAACGGTTGGATTCTGGATCCCTGTGGCCTAGGAACATGACTGAGGTTTGATTGTGGACCCTCTGGCCTCGGAACATGACTGAGGCTTGATTGTGGACCCTGTGTCCTGGGAACATGACATCGGTTTGATTCTGTGACCCTGTGGCCTGGGAACATGACATCAGTTGGATTCTGGAACCCTCTCGCCTGGGAACATGACTGAGGGTTGATTCTGGAACCCTGTGTCCTGGGAACATGACTGAAGTTTGATTCTGAATTTCTGTGTCCTGGGAACATGACTGAGGTTTGATGGTGGAACCCTGTGGCCTGGGAACATGACAGAGGTTTTATTGTGATAAATTGTGGCCTGGGAATATGACTGAGGTTTGATTGTGGAATTCTGTGGACTGGGAACATGACTGAGATTTGATTCTGGAACCCTGTGGCCTGGGAACATGACTGAGGCTTGATTCTGGAACAATGTGGCCTGGAAATATGATTAAGGTTTGCTTCTGGAAACCTGTGGCCTAGGAACAAGACAAGGTTTGAATCTGCAACCCTGTGGCCTGGGAACATGACTGAGGTTTGATTGTGGAACCCTGTGCCCTAGGAATATGACTGAAGTTTGATTCTGGAAGCCTGTGGCCTGGGAACATGTCTGAGGCATGATTCTGGAACCCTGTGGCCTTGGAAAATGACTGAGGTTTGATAGTGTTACCCTGTGGCCTGGCAATATGACTGAGGCTTGATTCTGTTACCCTCTTGCTTGGGAACATGACATCAGTTGGATTCTGGGACCCTGTGGCCTGGGAACATGACTGAGGTTTGATTCTGGAACCCTGTGGCCTTGGAACATGACATCAGTTGGATTCTGGAACCCTGTGGTCTGGGAACATGACTGAGGTTTGCTTCTGGAACCCTGTGGCTTAGGAATATGACATCAGTTGGATTCTGGAACCCTGTGGTCTGGCAACATAACTGAGGGTTGATTCTGTAACCCTGTGGCCTGGGAGCATGACTTACGTTTGATTGTGGAACCCTGTGGCCCGGGAACATGACTGAGGTTTGATTCTGGAACCCTGTGGCCTGGGAACATGACTGAGGTTTGGTTGTGGATACCTGTGGACTGGGAATATTACTGAGGTTTGATTCTGGAACCCTATGGCCTAGAAAAATGACTGAGGCTTGATTGTGGAACCCTGTCATCTGAGAACATGACTGAGGTTTGATTGTGGAACCCTCTGTCCTGGGAACATGACTGTGGTTTGATGATTGTACCCTGTGTCCTGGCAACATGACTGAGGTTTGTTTCTAAAACCTGCGGCCTGGGAACATGACTGAGGCTTCATTCTTGAACCCTGTGGCCTGGGAAAATGACTGAGGTTTGATTCTGGAACCCTGTAGCCTGGGAACATGGCTGAGCTTTCATTCTGGACCCCTGTTGCCTGGGAACATGATTTAGGTTTGATTCGGGAACCCTGTGACCTGGGAACATGACTGAGGTTTGATTGTGGAACCCTGTGCCCTAGGAATATGACTGAGGTTTGATTCTGGAAGCCTGTGGCCAGGGAACATGTCTGAGGCATGATTGTGGAAGCCTGTGGCCTGGGAAAATGACTGAGGTTTGATGGTGTTACCCTGTGGCCTGGCAATATGACTGAGGTTTGATTTTGGAACCCTGTGGCCTGGGAACATGACTGAGGTTTGATTCTGGAACGCTGTGACCTGGCAACATGACATCAGTTGGATTCTGGAACCCTGTGGCCTGGGAACATGACTGAGGTTTGATTCTGGAACCCTGTGGCTTGGGAATATGACATCAGTTGGATTCTGGAACCCTGTGGTCTGGCAACATAACTGAGGTTTGATTCTGGAACCCTGTGGCCTGGGAACATGACTTAAGTTTGATTGTGGAACTCTGAGGCCTGGAACATGACTGAGGTTTGATTCTGGCACCCTGTGGCCTGGGAACATGACTGAGGTTTGATTGTGGAACCCTGTGTCCTGGGAACATGACTGAGGTTTGATTCTAGAACACTCTGGCCTGGGAACATGGCTAAGGTTTGATTGTGGAACCCTACGGCCTGTCAACGTGACTCAGGTTTGATTCTGGACCCCTGTGGCCTGGGAACATGACTGAGGGTTGATTGTGGAACCCTGTGTCCTGGCAGCATGACATCAGTTGGATTCTGGAACCCTGTGGCCTGGGAATATGACTTAGGTTTGATTCTGGAACCCTGTGGCCTGGCAACATGAGTGAGGTTTGATTCTTGAACTCTGTTGCCTGGGAAAGTGCCTGACGTTTGATTCTGGAATTCTGCAGCCTGGGAACATGACTGAGCTTTCATTCTGGAACCCTGTGGCCTGGGTACATGACTGAGGTTTGATTCTGGAACCCTGTGGCCTGGGAACATGACTGAGGTGTGATTGTAGAACACTGTGCCCTGGGAATATGACTGAAGTTTGATTCTGGAAGCCTGTGGCCTGGGATCATATCTGAGGTTTGATTCTGGAACCCTGTGGCCTTGTTAAATGACTGAGGTTTCATGGTGGAACCCTGTGGCCTGGCAATATGACTGAGGTGTGATTCTGGAAGCCTGTGGCCTGGGAATATGACTGAGGCTTGATTCTGGAAGCCTGTGGCCTGTGAACATGACTGAGGTTTGATTCTGGAACTCTGCAGCCTGGGAACATGACTGAGCTTTCATTCTGGAACCCTGTGGCCTGGGAACATGACTGAGGTTTGATTCTGGAACCCTGTGCCTGGGAATATGACTGAGGTTTAATTGTGGAAACTTCTGGCCTGGGAACATGACTGAGGCTTGATTGTGGAACCCTGTGTCCTGGGAACATGACATCGGTTTGATTCTGTGACCATGTGGCCTGGGAACATGCCTGAAGTTTGATTCTGGAACCTTGTGGCCTAGAAACATGTCATCAGTTTGACTCTGGAATCCTTTGGCCTGGGAAGATGACTGAGTGTTGATTCTCCGACCCTGTGCGCTGTGAACATGACTGAAGTTTGATGGTGGAACCCTGTGGCCTGGGAAAATAATTGAGGTTTGATTGTGATAACTGATGTCCTGGGTACATGACTGAGGTTTGATTCTGGAACTCTGCAGCCTGGGAACATGACTGAGCTTTCATTCTGGAACCCTGTGGCATGGGAACATGACTGAGGTTTGATTCTGGAACCCTGTGCCTGGGAATATGACTGAGGTTTAATTGTGGAACCCTGTGTCCTGGGAACATGACATCGGTTTGATTCTGTGACCATGTGGCCTGGGAACATGCCTGAAGTTTGATTCTGGAACCTTGTGGCCTAGAAACATGTCATCAGTTTGACTCTGGAATCCTTTGGCCTGGGAAGATGACTGAGTGTTGATTCTCCGACCCTGTGCGCTGTGAACATGACTGAAGTTTGATGGTGGAACCCTGTGGCCTGGGAAAATGATTGAGGTTTGATTGTGATAACTGATGTCCTGGATACATGACTGAGGTTTGATTGTGGAACTCTGTGGACTGGGAACATGATTGAGGTTTGTTTCTGGAACCCTGTGGCCTGGGAACATGACTGAGGCTTTATTCTGGACCCATGTGGCCTGGGAACATGACTGAGGTTTGATTCTGGAACCCTGTGGCCTGGGAAGATGACTGAGGTTTGATTGTTGAAACATGTGGCCTGGGAACATGACTGAGGCTTTATTCTGGAACCCTGTTGCCTAAGAACATGACTGAGGTTTAATTCTGGAACCCTGCAGCCTGGGAACATGACTGAGCTTTCATTCTGGTACCCTTGGCCTGGCAATATGACTGAGGTTTGATTCTGGAACCCTCTGGCCTGGGAACATGACTGAGGTTTGATGATTGAACCCTGTGTCCTGGCAACAAGACTGAGCTTTGATTTTGGAACCCTCTGGCCTGGGAACATGACTGAGGCTTGATTCTGGTACCCTATGGCCTGGGAACCTGACTGAGGTTTGATTCTGGACCGCTGTGGCCTGGGAACATTACTGAGGTTTGATTCTGGAACCCTGTGTCCTGGGAACATGACTGAGGTTTCATTGTGAAACACTCTGGCCTGGGAACATACCTGAGGTTTGATGGTGGAACTCTGTTGCCTGGCAACATGACTGAGGTTTGACTGTGGAACTCTCTGGCCTAGGAACATGACTGTGGCTTGGTTCCTGTACCCTGTTGTTAGGAAGCTGACTGAGGTTTGATTCTGGAAGCCTGTGGCCTGGGAAGATATCTGAGGTTTGATTCTGGAACCCTGTGGCTTTGGAAAATGACTGAGGTTTCATGGTTGAACCCTGTGGCCTGGCAATATGACTGAGGTTTGATTCTGGAAGCCTGTGGCCTGGGAACATGACTGAGGCTTCATTTTGGTACCCTGTGGCCTGGGAACCTGACTGAGGTTTGATTCAGGACCGCTCTGGCCTGGGAACATGACTGAGGTTTGTTTCTGGAACCCTGTGTCCTGAGAACATGACTGAGGTTTCATTGTGAAACACTCTGGACTGGGAACATGACTGAGGTTTGATGGTGGAATCCTGTGCCCTGGCAACATGACTGAGGTTTGAGTGTGGAACTCTCTAGCCTAGGAACATGACTGTGGCTTGGTTCCTGTACCCTGTTGTTGGGAACCTGACTGAGGTTTGATTCTGGACCCCTCTGGCCTGGGAGCATGACTGAGGTTTGATACTGGAACCCTTTGGCCTAGGAACATGACTGAGGTTTGATTGTGGAAACCTGTGGCCTGGCAACATGACTGAGGTTTGATTCTGGTACTCTCTGGCCTGAGAACATGACTGAGGTTAGCTTCTGGAACCCTGTGGCCTGGGAACATGACTGAGGTTAGTTTGTGGAACACTGTGGCCTGGGAACATGACATCCGTTTGACTCTGGAACCCTGTGGCCTGGGAACATGACATCGGTTGGATTCTGGAACCCTGTGACCTGGGAACATGACATCGGTTGGATTCTGTAACTCTGTGGCCTGGGAAGATGATATCGGTTGGATTCTGGAAACCTGTGGCCTGGGAACATGACTGAGGTTTGATTCTTGAACTCTGTTGCTGGAAACGTGCCTGAAGTTTGTTTCTGGAACCCTGTGGCCTGGGAACATGACTGAGGTTTGATGATTGAACCCTGTGTCCTGGGAACATGACTGAGGTTTGATTGTGGAAACTTCTGGCCTGGGAACTTGACTGAGGCTTGATTGTGGAACCCTGTGTCCTGGGAACATGACATCGGTTTGATTCTGGGACCCTGTGGCCTGGGAACATGACTGAAGTTTGATTCTGGAACCTTGTGGCCTGGTAATATGTCATCAGAAGGATTCTGGAATCCTATGGCCTGGGAAGATGACTGAGCATTGATTCTGGAACCCTGTGCCCTGGGAACATGACTGAGGTTTGATTGTGGAACCCTTTTCCCTGGGAATATGACTGAAGTTTGATTCTAGAACCCTGTGGCCTGGGAACATGACTGAGGTTTGATTGTGGAACTCTGTGGACTGGGAACATGACTGAGGTTTGTTTCTGGAACCCTGTGGCCTGGGTACATGACTGAGGTTTGATTGTGGAACCCTGTGACCTGGGAACATTATTGAGGTTTGATTCTGGAACCCTGTGGCCTGAGAACATAACTGAGGCTTGATTGTGGAACCCTGTTCCCTGGGAATATGACTGAAGTTTGATTCTGGAACCCTGTGGCCTTGGAAAATAACTAAGGTTTGATGGTGGAACCCTGTGGCCTGGCGATATGACTGAGGTTGGATTCTGGAAGCCTGTGACCTGGGAACATGACTGAGGTTTGATTCTGGAACCATGTGGCCTGGGAACATGACTGAGGGTTGATTGTGGAACCCTGATATCTGGGAACGTGATTGGGGTTTGATTCTGGAACCCTGTAGCCTGGAAACATGACTGAGGTTTGATTCTGGAATTGTCTTGCCTGGGAACATGCCTGAAGTTTGATTCTGGAACCCTGTGGCCTGGGAACATGACTGAGGTTTGATTGTGGAACCCTCTGGCTTGGGAACATGACTGAGGCTTGATTCTGGAACCCTGCGGCCTGGGAACATGATATCAGTTGGATTCTGGAACCCTGTGGCCTGGGCACATGAGTGAAGGTTGATTCTGGAATCCTGTGGCCTCGGAATATGACTTACATTTGATTGTGGAAACCTGTGGCCTGGGAACATGACTGAGGTTTGATTCTGGAACCCTGTGGCCTGGGAACATGACTGAGGTTTGATTGTGGAAGCATGTGGCCTGGGAACATTACTGAGGTTTTATTCTGGAACCCTCTGCCCTGGGAATATGACTGAGGCTTGATTGTGGAAACCTGTCATCTGGGAACAAGACTGAGGTTTGACTGTGGATCCCTCTGGCCTGGGAACATGAATGAGGTTTGATGGTGGAAACCTCTGGCCTGGGAACATGACTGAGGCTTGATTTTGGTACCCTGTGGCCTGGGAACCTGACTGAGGTTTGATTCTGGAACCCTGTGGCCTGGGAACATGACTGAGATTTGATTCTGTAAACCTGGAGCCTGGGAACATGGCTGAGCTTTCATTCTCTAACCCTGTGGCTTGGAAACATGACTGAAGTTTGATTCTGGAAACCTGTGACCTGGGAACTTTATTGAGGTTTGATTCTAGAACCCTGTGTCCTGGGAAGAGGACTGACGTTTTATTGTGAAAAATTGTGGCCTGGGAATATGACTGAGTTGTGATTGTGGAATTCTGTGGACTGGGAAAATGACTGATATTTGATTCTGGAACGCTGTGGCCTGGGAACATGACTGAGGCTTTATTCTAGTAACCTGTGGCCTGGGAACATGACTGAGGTTTGATTCTTGAAATCTGTTGCCTGAGAACGTACCTGAAGTTTGATTCTGGAACCCTGTGTCCTGGGAACATGACTGAGGTTTGATTGTGGAACCCTCTGGCCTAGGAACATGACTGAGGCTTGGTACCTGTACCCTGTGGTTGGGAACCTGACTAAGGTTTGATTCTGGACCCCTGTGTCCCGGGAGCATGACTGAGATTTGATACTGGAACCCTTTGGCCTAGGACCATGACTGAGGTTTGATTGTGGAACCTGTGGCCTGGGAACATGACATCTGTTTGACTCTGGAGCCCTGTGGCCTGGGAACATGACATCGGTTGGCTTCTAGAACCCTGTGGCCTGGGAACATGACATCGGTTTGATTGTATAACCCTGTGGCCTGGGAACATGATATCGATTGGATTCTGGTAACCTTTGGCCTGGGAACATGACAACGGTTGGATTCTGGATCCCTGTGGCCTAGGAACATGACTGAGGTTTGATTGTGGACCCTCTGGCCTCGGAACATGACTGAGGCTTGATTGTGGACCCTGTGTCCTGGGAACATGACATCGGTTTGATTCTGTGACCCTGTGGCCTGGGAACATGACATCAGTTGGATTCTGGAACCCTCTCGCCTGGGAACATGACTGAGGGTTGATTCTGGAACCCTGTGGCCTGGGAACATGACTGAAGTTTGATTCTGAATTTCTGTGTCCTGGGAACATGACTGAGGTTTGATGGTGGAACCCTGTGGCCTGGGAACATGACAGAGGTTTTATTGTGATAAATTGTGGCCTGGGAATATGACTGAGGTTTGATTGTGGAATTCTGTGGACTGGGAACATGACTGAGATTTGATTCTGGAACCCTGTGGCCTGGGAACATGACTGAGGCTTGATTCTGGAACAATGTGGCCTGGAAATATGATTAAGGTTTGCTTCTGGAAACCTGTGGCCTAGGAACAAGACAAGGTTTGAATCTGCAACCCTGTGGCCTGGGAACATGACTGAGGTTTGATTGTGGAACCCTGTGCCCTAGGAATATGACTGAAGTTTGATTCTGGAAGCCTGTGGCCTGGGAACATGTCTGAGGCATGATTCTGGAACCCTGTGGCCTTGGAAAATGACTGAGGTTTGATAGTGTTACCCTGTGGCCTGGCAATATGACTGAGGCTTGATTCTGTTACCCTCTTGCTTGGGAACATGACATCAGTTGGATTCTGGGACCCTGTGGCCTGGGAACATGACTGAGGTTTGATTCTGGAACCCTGTGGCCTTGGAACATGACATCAGTTGGATTCTGGAACCCTGTGGTCTGGGAACATGACTGAGGTTTGCTTCTGGAACCCTGTGGCTTAGGAATATGACATCAGTTGGATTCTGGAACCCTGTGGTCTGGCAACATAACTGAGGGTTGATTCTGTAACCCTGTGGCCTGGGAGCATGCCTTACGTTTGATTGTGGAACCCTGTGGCCCGGGAACATGACTGAGGTTTGATTCTGGAACCCTGTGGCCTGGGAACATGACTGAGGTTTGGTTGTGGATACCTGTGGACTGGGAACATTACTGAGGTTTGATTCTGGAACCCTATGGCCTAGAAAAATGACTGAGGCTTGATTGTGGAACCCTGTCATCTGAGAACATGACTGAGGTTTGATTGTGGAACCCTCTGTCCTGGGAACATGACTGTGGTTTGATGATTGTACCCTGTGTCCTGGCAACATGACTGAGGTTTGTTTCTAAAACCTGCGGCCTGGGAACATGACTGAGGCTTCATTCTTGAACCCTGTGGCCTGGGAAAATGACTGAGGTTTGATTCTGGAACCCTGTAGCCTGGGAACATGGCTGAGCTTTCATTCTGGACCCCTGTTGCCTGGGAACATGATTTAGGTTTGATTCGGGAACCCTGTGACCTGGGAACATGACTGAGGTTTGATTGTGGAACCCTGTGCCCTAGGAATATGACTGAGGTTTGATTCTGGAAGCCTGTGGCCAGGGAACATGTCTGAGGCATGATTGTGGAAGCCTGTGGCCTGGGAAAATGACTGAGGTTTGATGGTGTTACCCTGTGGCCTGGCAATATGACTGAGGTTTGATTTTGGAACCCTGTGGCCTGGGAACATGACTGAGGTTTGATTCTGGAACGCTGTGGCCTGGCAACATGACATCAGTTGGATTCTGGAACCCTGTGGCCTGGGAACATGACTGAGGTTTGATTCTGGAACCCTGTGGCTTGGGAATATGACATCAGTTGGATTCTGGAACCCTGTGGTCTGGCAACATAACTGAGGTTTGATTCTGGAACCCTGTGGCCTGGGAACATGACTTAAGTTTGATTGTGGAACTCTGAGGCCTGGAACATGACTGAGGTTTGATTCTGGCACCCTGTGGCCTGGGAACATGACTGAGGTTTGATTGTGGAACCCTGTGTCCTGGGAACATGACTGAGGTTTGATTCTAGAACACTCTGGCCTGGGAACATGACTAAGGTTTGATTGTGGAACCCTACGGCCTGTCAACGTGACTCAGGTTTGATTCTGGACCCCTGTGGCCTGGGAACATGACTGAGGGTTGATTGTGGAACCCTGTGTCCTGGCAGCATGACATCAGTTGGATTCTGGAACCCTGTGGCCTGGGAATATGACTTAGGCTTGATTCTGGAACCCTGTGGCCTGGCAACATGAGTGAGGTTTGATTCTTGAACTCTGTTGCCTGGGAAAGTGCCTGACGTTTGATTCTGGAATTCTGCAGCCTGGGAACATGACTGAGCTTTCATTCTGGAACCCTGTGGCCTGGGAACATGACTGAGGTGTGATTGTAGAACACTGTGCCCTGGGAATATGACTGAAGTTTGATTCTGGAAGCCTGTGGCCTGGGATCATATCTGAGGTTTGATTCTGGAACCCTGTGGCCTTGTTAAATGACTGAGGTTTCATGGTGGAACCCTGTGGCCTGGCAATATGACTGAGGTGTGATTCTGGAAGCCTGTGGCCTGGGAATATGACTGAGGCTTGATTCTGGAAGCCTGTGGCCTGTGAACATGACTGAGGTTTGATTCTGGAACTCTGCAGCCTGGGAACATGACTGAGCTTTCATTCTGGAACCCTGTGGCCTGGGAACATGCCTGAGGTTTGATTCTGGAACCCTGTGCCTGGGAATATGACTGAGGTTTAATTGTGGAAACTTCTGGCCTGGGAACATGACTGAGGCTTGATTGTAGAACCCTGTGTCCTGGGAACATGACATCGGTTTGATTCTGTGACCATGTGGCCTGGGAACATGCCTGAAGTTTGATTCTGGAACCTTTTGGCCTAGAAACATGTCATCAGTTTGACTCTGGAATCCTTTGGCCTGGGAAGATGACTGAGTGTTGATTCTCCGACCCTGTGCGCTGTGAACATGACTGAAGTTTGATGGTGGAACCCTGTGGCCTGGGAAAATGATTGAGGTTTGATTGTGATAACTGATGTCCTGGGTACATGACTGAGGTTTGATTGTGGAACTCTGTTTAGTGGGAACATGATTGAGCTTTCATTCTGGAACCCTGTGGCCTGGGAACATGACTGAGGTTTGATTCTGGAACCCTGTGCCTGGGAATATGACTGAGGTTTAATTGTGGAAACTTCTGGCCTGGGAACATGACTGAGGCTTGATTGTGGAACCCTGTGTCCTGGGAACATGACATCGGTTTGATTCTGTGACCATGTGGCCTGGGAACATGCCTGAAGTTTGATTCTGGAACCTTGTGGCCTAGAAACATGTCATCAGTTTGACTCTGGAATCCTTTGGCCTGGGAAGATGACTGAGTGTTGATTCTCCGACCCTGTGCGCTGTGAACATGACTGAAGTTTGATGGTGGAACCCTGTGGCCTGGGAAAATGATTGAGGTTTGATTGTGATAACTGATGTCCTGGGTACATGACTGAGGTTTGATTCTGGAACTCTGCAGCCTGGGAACATGACTGAGCTTTCATTCTGGAACCCTGTGGCATGGGAACATGACTGAGGTTTGATTCTGGAACCCTGTGCCTGGGAATATGACTGAGGTTTAATTGTGGAACCCTGTGTCCTGGGAACATGACATCGGTTTGATTCTGTGACCATGTGGCCTGGGAACATGCCTGAAGTTTGATTCTGGAACCTTGTGGCCTAGAAACATGTCATCAGTTTGACTCTGGAATCCTTTGGCCTGGGAAGATGACTGAGTGTTGATTCTCCGACCCTGTGCGCTGTGAACATGACTGAAGTTTGATGGTGGAACCCTGTGGCCTGGGAAAATGATTGAGGTTTGATTGTGATAACTGATGTCCTGGATACATGACTGAGGTTTGATTGTGGAACTCTGTGGACTGGGAACATGATTGAGGTTTGTTTCTGGAACCCTGTGGCCTGGGAACATGACTGAGGCTTTATTCTGGACCCATGTGGCCTGGGAACATGACTGAGGTTTGATTCTGGAACCCTGTGGCCTGGGAAGATGACTGAGGTTTGATTGTTGAAACATGTGGCCTGGGAACATGACTGAGGCTTTATTCTGGAACCCTGTTGCCTAAGAACATGACTGAGGTTTAATTCTGGAACCCTGCAGCCTGGGAACATGACTGAGCTTTCATTCTGGTACCCTTGGCCTGGCAATATGACTGAGGTTTGATTCTGGAACCCTCTGGCCTGGGAACATGACTGAGGTTTGATGATTGAACCCTGTGTCCTGGCAACAAGACTGAGCTTTGATTTTGGAACCCTCTGGCCTGGGAACATGACTGAGGCTTGATTCTGGTACCCTATGGCCTGGGAACCTGACTGAGGTTTGATTCTGGAACCCTGTGTCCTGGGAACATGACTGAGGTTTCATTGTGAAACACTCTGGCCTGGGAACATACCTGAGGTTTGATGGTGGAACTCTGTTGCCTGGCAACATGACTGAGGTTTGACTGTGGAACTCTCTGGCCTAGGAACATGACTGTGGCTTGGTTCCTGTACCCTGTTGTTAGGAAGCTGACTGAGGTTTGATTCTGGAAGCCTGTGGCCTGGGAAGATATCTGAGGTTTGATTCTGGAACCCTGTGGCTTTGGAAAATGACTGAGGTTTCATGGTTGAACCCTGTGGCCTGGCAATATGACTGAGGTTTGATTCTGGAAGCCTGTGGCCTGGGAACATGACTGAGGCTTCATTTTGGTACCCTGTGGCCTGGGAACCTGACTGAGGTTTGATTCAGGACCGCTCTGGCCTGGGAACATGACTGAGGTTTGTTTCTGGAACCCTGTGTCCTGAGAACATGACTGAGGTTTCATTGTGAAACACTCTGGACTGGGAACATGACTGAGGTTTGATGGTGGAATCCTGTGCCCTGGCAACATGACTGAGGTTTGAGTGTGGAACTCTCTAGCCTAGGAACATGACTGTGGCTTGGTTCCTGTACCCTGTTGTTGGGAACCTGACTGAGGTTTGATTCTGGACCCCTCTGGCCTGGGAGCATGACTGAGGTTTGATACTGGAACCCTTTGGCCTAGGAACATGACTGAGGTTTGATTGTGGAAACCTGTGGCCTGGCAACATGACTGAGGTTTGATTCTGGTACTCTCTGGCCTGAGAACATGACTGAGGTTAGCTTCTGGAACCCTGTGGCCTGGGAACATGACTGAGGTTAGTTTGTGGAACACTGTGGCCTGGGAACATGACATCCGTTTGACTCTGGAACCCTGTGGCCTGGGAACATGACATCGGTTGGATTCTGGAACCCTGTGACCTGGGAACATGACATCGGTTGGATTCTGTAACTCTGTGGCCTGGGAAGATGATATCGGTTGGATTCTGGAAACCTGTGGCCTGGGAACATGACTGAGGTTTGATTCTTGAACTCTGTTGCTGGAAACGTGCCTGAAGTTTGTTTCTGGAACCCTGTGGCCTGGGAACATGACTGAGGTTTGATGATTGAACCCTGTGTCCTGGGAACATGACTGAGGTTTGATTGTGGAAACTTCTGGCCTGGGAACTTGACTGAGGCTTGATTGTGGAACCCTGTGTCCTGGGAACATGACATCGGTTTGATTCTGGGACCCTGTGGCCTGGGAACATGACTGAAGTTTGATTCTGGAACCTTGTGGCCTGGTAATATGTCATCAGAAGGATTCTGGAATCCTATGGCCTGGGAAGATGACTGAGCGTTGATTCTGGAACCCTGTGCCCTGGGAACATGACTGAGGTTTGATTGTGGAACCCTTTTCCCTGGGAATATGACTGAAGTTTGATTCTAGAACCCTGTGGCCTGGGAACATGACTGAGGTTTGATTGTGGAACTCTGTGGACTGGGAACATGACTGAGGTTTGTTTCTGGAACCCTGTGGCCTGGGAACATGACTGAGGTTTGATTGTGGAACCCTGTGACCTGGGAACATTATTGAGGTTTGATTCTGGAACCCTGTGGCCTGGGAACATAACTGAGGCTTGATTGTGGAACCCTGTTCCCTGGGAATATGACTGAAGTTTGATTCTGGAACCCTGTGGCCTTGGAAAATAACTAAGGTTTGATGGTGGAACCCTGTGGCCTGGCGATATGACTGAGGTTGGATTCTGGAAGCCTGTGACCTGGGAACATGACTGAGGTTTGATTCTGGAACCATGTGGCCTGGGAACATGACTGAGGGTTGATTGTGGAACCCTGATATCTGGGAACGTGATTGGGGTTTGATTCTGGAACCCTGTAGCCTGGAAACATGACTGAGGTTTGATTCTGGAATTTTCTTGCCTGGGAACATGCCTGAAGTTTGATTCTGGAACCCTGTGGCCTGGGAACATGACTGAGGTTTGATTGTGGAACCCTCTGGCTTGGGAACATGACTGAGGCTTGATTCTGGAACCCTGCGGCCTGGGAACATGATATCAGTTGGATTCTGGAACCCTGTGGCCTGGGCACATGAGTGAAGGTTGATTCTGGAATCCTGTGGCCTCGGAATATGACTTACATTTGATTGTGGAAACCTGTGGCCTGGGAACATGACTGAGGTTTGATTCTGGAACCCTGTGGCCTGGGAACATGACTGATGTTTGATTGTGGAAGCATGTGGCCTGGGAACATTACTGAGGTTTTATTCTGGAACCCTCTGCCCTGGAAATATGACTGAGGCTTGATTGTGGAAACCTGTCATCTGGGAACAAGACTGAGGTTTGACTGTGGATCCCTCTGGCCTGGGAACATGAATGAGGTTTGATGGTGGAAACCTCTGGCCTGGGAACATGACTGAGGCTTGATTTTGGTACCCTGTGGCCTGGGAACCTGACTGAGGTTTGATTCTGGAACCCTGTGGCCTGGGAACATGACTGAGATTTGATTCTGTAAACCTGGAGCCTGGGAACATGGCTGAGCTTTCATTCGCTAACCCTGTGGCTTGGAAACATGACTGAAGTTTGATTCTGGAAACCTGTGACCTGGGAACTTTATTGAGGTTTGATTCTAGAACCCTGTGTCCTGGGAACATGACTGACGTTTTATTGTGAAAAATTGTGGCCTGGGAATATGACTGAGTTGTGATTGTGGAATTCTGTGGACTGGGAAAATGACTGATATTTGATTCTGGAACGCTGTGGCCTGGGAACATGACTGAGGCTTTATTCTAGTAACCTGTGGCCTGGGAACATGACTGAGGTTTGATTCTTGAAATCTGTTGCCTGAGAACGTACCTGAAGTTTGATTCTGGAACCCTGTGTCCTGGGAACATGACTGAGGTTTGATTGTGGAACCCTCTGGCCTAGGAACATGACTGAGGCTTGGTACCTGTACCCTGTGGTTGGGAACCTGACTAAGGTTTGATTCTGGACCCCTGTGTCCCGGGAGCATGACTGAGATTTGATACTGGAACCCTTTGGCCTAGGACCATGACTGAGGTTTGATTGTGGAACCTGTGGCCTGGGAACATGACATCTGTTTGACTCTGGAGCCCTGTGGCCTGGGAACATGACATCGGTTGGCTTCTAGAACCCTGTGGCCTGGGAACATGACATCGGTTTGATTGTATAACCCTGTGGCCTGGGAACATGATATCGATTGGATTCTGGTAACCTTTGGCCTGGGAACATGACAACGGTTGGATTCTGGATCCCTGTGGCCTAGGAACATGACTGAGGTTTGATTGTGGACCCTCTGGCCTCGGAACATGACTGAGGCTTGATTGTGGACCCTGTGTCCTGGGAACATGACATCGGTTTGATTCTGTGACCCTGTGGCCTGGGAACATGACATCAGTTGGATTCTGGAACCCTCTCGCCTGGGAACATGACTGAGGGTTGATTCTGGAACCCTGTGTCCTGGGAACATGACTGAAGTTTGATTCTGAATTTCTGTGTCCTGGGAACATGACTGAGGTTTGATGGTGGAACCCTGTGGCCTGGGAACATGACAGAGGTTTTATTGTGATAAATTGTGGCCTGGGAATATGACTGAGGTTTGATTGTGGAATTCTGTGGACTGGGAACATGACTGAGATTTGATTCTGGAACCCTGTGGCCTGGGAACATGACTGAGGCTTGATTCTGGAACAATGTGGCCTGGAAATATGATTAAGGTTTGCTTCTGGAAACCTGTGGCCTAGGAACAAGACAAGGTTTGAATCTGCAACCCTGTGGCCTGGGAACATGACTGAGGTTTGATTGTGGAACCCTGTGCCCTAGGAATATGACTGAAGTTTGATTCTGGAAGCCTGTGGCCTGGGAACATGTCTGAGGCATGATTCTGGAACCCTGTGGCCTTGGAAAATGACTGAGGTTTGATAGTGTTACCCTGTGGCCTGGCAATATGACTGAGGCTTGATTCTGGAACCCTCTTGCTTGGGAACATGACATCAGTTGGATTCTGGGACCCTGTGGCCTGGGAACATGACTGAGGTTTGATTCTGGAACCCTGTGGCCTTGGAACATGACATCAGTTGGATTCTGGAACCCTGTGGTCTGGGAACATGACTGAGGTTTGCTTCTGGAACCCTGTGGCTTAGGAATATGACATCAGTTGGATTCTGGAACCCTGTGGTCTGGCAACATAACTGAGGGTTGATTCTGTAACCCTGTGGCCTGGGAGCATGCCTTACATTTTATTGTGGAACCCTGTGGCCCGGGAACATGACTGAGGTTTGATTCTGGAACCCTGTGGCCTGGGAACATGACTGAGGTTTGGTTGTGGATCCCTGTGGACTGGGAACATTACTGAGGTTTGATTCTGGAACCCTATGGCCTAGAAAAATGACTGAGGCTTGATTGTGGAACCCTGTCATCTGAGAACATGACTGAGGTTTGATTGTGGAACCCTCTGTCCTGGGAACATGACTGTGGTTTGATGATTGTACCCTGTGTCCTGGCAACATGACTGAGGTTTGTTTCTAAAACCTGCGGCCTGGGAACATGACTGAGGCTTCATTCTTGAACCCTGTGGCCTGGGAAAATGACTGAGGTTTGATTCTGGAACCCTGTAGCCTGGGAACTTGGCTGAGCTTTCATTCTGGACCCCTGTTGCCTGGGAACATGATTTAGGTTTGATTCGGGAACCCTGTGACCTGGGAACATGACTGAGGTTTGATTGTGGAAACCTGTGTCCTGGGAACATGACTGAGGTTTGATTCTGGAAGCCTGTGGCCAGGGAACATGTCTGAGGCATGATTGTGGAAGCCTGTGGCCTGGGAAAATGACTGAGGTTTGATGGTGTTACCCTGTGGCCTGGCAATATGACTGAGGTTTGATTTTGGAACCCTGTGGCCTGGGAACATGACTGAGGTTTGATTTTGGAACGCTGTGGCCTGGCAACATGACATCAGTTGGATTCTGGAACCCTGTGGCCTGGGAACATGACTGAGGTTTGATTCTGGAACCCTGTGGCTTGGGAATATGACATCAGTTGGATTCTGGAACCCTGTGGTCTGGCAACATAACTGAGGTTTGATTCTGGCACCCTGTGGCCTGGGAACATGACTTAAGTTTGATTGTGGAACTCTGAGGCCTGGAACATGACTGAGGTTTGATTCTGGCACCCTGTGGCCTGGGAACATGACTGAGGTTTGATTGTGGAACCCTGTGTCCTGGGAACATGACTGAGGTTTGATTCTAGAACACTCTGGCCTGGGAACATGACTAAGGTTTGATTGTGGAACCCTACGGCCTCTCAACGTGACTCAGGTTTGATTCTGGACCCCTGTGGCCTGGGAACATGACTGAGGGTTGATTGTGGAACCCTGTGTCCTGGCAGCATGACATCAGTTGGATTCTGGAACCCTGTGGCCTGGGAATATGACTTAGGTTTGATTCTGGAACCCTGTGGCCTGGCAACATGAGTGAGGTTTGATTCTTGAACTCTGTTGCCTGGGAAAGTGCCTGACGTTTGATTCTGGAATTCTGCAGCCTGGGAACATGACTGAGCTTTCATTCTGGAACCCTGTGGCCTGGGTACCTGACTGAGGTTTGATTCTGGAACCCTGTGGCCTGGGAACATGACTGAGGTGTGATTGTAGAACACTGTGCCCTGGGAATATGACTGAAGTTTGATTCTGGAAGCCTGTGGCCTGGGATCATATCTGAGGTTTGATTCTGGAACCCTGTGGCCTTGTTAAATGACTGAGGTTTCATGGTGGAACCCTGTGGCCTGGCAATATGACTGAGGTGTGATTCTGGAAGCCTGTGGCCTGGGAATATGACTGAGGCTTGATTCTGGAAGCCTGTGGCCTGTGAACATGACTGAGGTTTGATTCTGGAACTCTGCAGCCTGGGAACATGACTGAGCTTTCATTCTGGAACCCTGTGGCCTGGGAACATGACTGAGGTTTGATTCTGGAACCCTGTGCCTGGGAATATGACTGAGGTTTAATTGTGGAAACTTCTGGCCTGGGAACATGACTGAGGCTTGATTGTAGAACCCTGTGTCCTGGGAACATGACATCGGTTTGATTCTGTGACCATGTGGCCTGGGAACATGCCTGAAGTTTGATTCTGGAACCTTTTGGCCTAGAAACATGTCATCAGTTTGACTCTGGAATCCTTTGGCCTGGGAAGATGACTGAGTGTTGATTCTCCGACCCTGTGCGCTGTGAACATGACTGAAGTTTGATGGTGGAATCCTGTGGCCTGGGAAAATGATTGAGGTTTGATTGTGATAACTGATGTCCTGGGTACATGACTGAGGTTTGATTCTGGAACTCTGCAGCCTGGGAACATGACTGAGCTTTCATTCTGGAACCCTGTGGCATGGGAACATGACTGAGGTTTGATTCTGGAACCCTGTGCCTGGGAATATGACTGAGGTTTAATTGTGGAACCCTGTGTCCTGGGAACATGACATCGGTTTGATTCTGTGACCATGTGGCCTGGGAACATGCCTGAAGTTTGATTCTGGAACCTTGTGGCCTAGAAACATGTCATCAGTTTGACTCTGGAATCCTTTGGCCTGGGAAGATGACTGAGTGTTGATTCTCCGACCCTGTGCGCTGTGAACATGACTGAAGTTTGATGGTGGAACCCTGTGGCCTGGGAAAATGATTGAGGTTTGATTGTGATAACTGATGTCCTGGATACATGACTGAGGTTTGATTGTGGAACTCTGTGGACTGGGAACATGATTGAGGTTTGTTTCTGGAACCCTGTGGCCTGGGAACATGACTGAGGCTTTATTCTGGACCCATGTGGCCTGGGAACATGACTGAGGTTTGATTCTGGAACCCTGTGGCCTGGGAAGATGACTGAGGTTTGATTGTTGAAACATGTGGCCTGGGAACATGACTGAGGCTTTATTCTGGAACCCTGTTGCCTAAGAACATGACTGAGGTTTAATTCTGGAACCCTGCAGCCTGGGAACATGACTGAGCTTTCATTCTGGTACCCTTGGCCTGGCAATATGACTGAGGTTTGATTCTGGAACCCTCTGGCCTGGGAACATGACTGAGGTTTGATGATTGAACCCTGTGTCCTGGCAACAAGACTGAGCTTTGATTTTGGAACCCTCTGGCCTGGGAACATGACTGAGGCTTGATTCTGGTACCCTATGGCCTGGGAACCTGACTGAGGTTTGATTCTGGACCGCTGTGGCCTGGGAACATTACTGAGGTTTGATTCTGGAACCCTGTGTCCTGGGAACATGACTGAGGTTTCATTGTGAAACACTCTGGCCTGGGAACATACCTGAGGTTTGATGGTGGAACTCTGTTGCCTGGCAACATGACTGAGGTTTGACTGTGGAACTCTCTGGCCTAGGAACATGACTGTGGCTTGGTTCCTGTACCCTGTTGTTAGGAAGCTGACTGAGGTTTGATTCTGGAAGCCTGTGGCCTGGGAAGATATCTGAGGTTTGATTCTGGAACCCTGTGGCTTTGGAAAATGACTGAGGTTTCATGGTTGAACCCTGTGGCCTGGCAATATGACTGAGGTTTGATTCTGGAAGCCTGTGGCCTGGGAACATGACTGAGGCTTCATTTTGGTACCCTGTGGCCTGGGAACCTGACTGAGGTTTGATTCAGGACCGCTCTGGCCTGGGAACATGACTGAGGTTTGTTTCTGGAACCCTGTGTCCTGAGAACATGACTGAGGTTTCATTGTGAAACACTCTGGACTGGGAACATGACTGAGGTTTGATGGTGGAATCCTGTGCCCTGGCAACATGACTGAGGTTTGAGTGTGGAACTCTCTAGCCTAGGAACATGACTGTGGCTTGGTTCCTGTACCCTGTTGTTGGGAACCTGACTGAGGTTTGATTCTGGACCCCTCTGGCCTGGGAGCATGACTGAGGTTTGATACTGGAACCCTTTGGCCTAGGAACATGACTGAGGTTTGATTGTGGAAACCTGTGGCCTGGCAACATGACTGAGGTTTGATTCTGGTACTCTCTGGCCTGAGAACATGACTGAGGTTAGCTTCTGGAACCCTGTGGCCTGGGAACATGACTGAGGTTAGTTTGTGGAACACTGTGGCCTGGGAACATGACATCCGTTTGACTCTGGAACCCTGTGGCCTGGGAACATGACATCGGTTGGATTCTGGAACCCTGTGACCTGGGAACATGACATCGGTTGGATTCTGTAACTCTGTGGCCTGGGAAGATGATATCGGTTGGATTCTGGAAACCTGTGGCCTGGGAACATGACTGAGGTTTGATTCTTGAACTCTGTTGCTGGAAACGTGCCTGAAGTTTGTTTCTGGAACCCTGTGGCCTGGGAACATGACTGAGGTTTGATGATTGAACCCTGTGTCCTGGGAACATGACTGAGGTTTGATTGTGGAAACTTCTGGCCTGGGAACTTGACTGAGGCTTGATTGTGGAACCCTGTGTCCTGGGAACATGACATCGGTTTGATTCTGGGACCCTGTGGCCTGGGAACATGACTGAAGTTTGATTCTGGAACCTTGTGGCCTGGTAATATGTCATCAGAAGGATTCTGGAATCCTATGGCCTGGGAAGATGACTGAGCGTTGATTCTGGAACCCTGTGCCCTGGGAACATGACTGAGGTTTGATTGTGGAACCCTTTTCCCTGGGAATATGACTGAAGTTTGATTCTAGAACCCTGTGGCCTGGGAACATGACTGAGGTTTGATTGTGGAACTCTGTGGACTGGGAACATGACTGAGGTTTGTTTCTGGAACCCTGTGGCCTGGGTACATGACTGAGGTTTGATTGTGGAACCCTGTGACCTGGGAACATTATTGAGGTTTGATTCTGGAACCCTCTGCCCTGGGAATATGACTGAGGCTTGATTGCGGAAACCTGTCATCTGGGAACAAGGCTGAGGTTTGACTGTGGATCCCTCTGGCCTGGGAACATGAATGAGGTTTGATGGTGGAAACCTCTGGCCTTGGAACATGACTGAGGCTTGATTTTGGTACCCTGTGGCCTGGGAACCTGACTGAGGTTTGATTCTGGAACCATGTGGCCTGGGAACATGACTGAGATTTGATTCTGTAAACCTGGAGCCGGGGAACATGACTGAGCTTTCATTCTCTAACCCTGTGGCTTGGAAACATGACTGAAGTTTGATTCTGGAAACCTGTGACCTGGGAACTTTATTGAGGTTTGATTCTAGAACCCTGTGTCCTGGGAACATGACTGACGTTTTATTGTGAAAAATTGTGGCCTGGGAATATGACTGAGTTGTGATTGTGGAATTCTGTGGACTGGGAAAATGACTGATATTTGATTCTGGAACGCTGTAGCCTGGGAACATGACTGAGGATTTATTCTGGACCCATGTGGCCTGGGAACATGACTGAGGTTTGATTCTGGAACCCTGTGGCCTGGGAAGATGACTGAGGTTTGATTGTTGAAACATGTGGCCTGGGAACATGACTGAGGCTTTATTCTGGAACCCTGTTGCCTAAGAACATGACTGAGGTTTAATTCTGGAACCCTGCAGCCTGGGAACATGACTGAGCTTTCATTCTGGTACCCTTGGCCTGGCAATATGACTGAGGTTTGATTCTGGAACCCTCTGGCCTGGGAACATGACTGAGGTTTGATGATTGAACCCTGTGTCCTGGCAACAAGACTGAGCTTTGATTTTGGAACCCTCTGGCCTGGGAACATGACTGAGGCTTGATTCTGGTACCCTATGGCCTGGGAACCTGACTGAGGTTTGATTCTGGACCGCTGTGGCCTGGGAACATTACTGAGGTTTGATTCTGGAACCCTGTGTCCTGGGAATATGACTGAGGTTTCATTGTGAAACACTCTGGCCTGGGAACATACCTGAGGTTTGATGGTGGAACTCTGTTGCCTGGCAACATGACTGAGGTTTGACTGTGGAACTCTCTGGCCTAGGAACATGACTGTGGCTTGGTTCCTGTACCCTGTTGTTAGGAAGCTGACTGAGGTTTGATTCTGGAAGCCTGTGGCCTGGGAAGATATCTGAGGTTTGATTCTGGAACCCTGTGGCTTTGGAAAATGACTGAGGTTTCATGGTTGAACCCTGTGGCCTGGCAATATGACTGAGGTTTGATTCTGGAAGCCTGTGGCCTGGGAACATGACTGAGGCTTCATTTTGGTACCCTGTGGCCTGGGAACCTGACTGAGGTTTGATTCAGGACCGCTCTGGCCTGGGAACATGACTGAGGTTTGTTTCTGGAACCCTGTGTCCTGAGAACATGACTGAGGTTTCATTGTGAAACACTCTGGACTGGGAACATGACTGAGGTTTGATGGTGGAATCCTGTGCCCTGGCAACATGACTGAGGTTTGAGTGTGGAACTCTCTAGCCTAGGAACATGACTGTGGCTTGGTTCCTGTACCCTGTTGTTGGGAACCTGACTGAGGTTTGATTCTGGACCCCTCTGGCCTGGGAGCATGACTGAGGTTTGATACTGGAACCCTTTGGCCTAGGAACATGACTGAGGTTTGATTGTGGAAACCTGTGGCCTGGCAACATGACTGAGGTTTGATTCTGGTACTCTCTGGCCTGAGAACATGACTGAGGTTAGCTTCTGGAACCCTGTGGCCTGGGAACATGACTGAGGTTAGCTTCTGGAACACTGTGGCCTGGGAACATGACATCCGTTTGACTCTGGAACCCTGTGGCCTGGGAACATGACATCGGTTGGATTCTGGAACCCTGTGACCTGGGAACATGACATCGGTTGGATTCTGTAACTCTGTGGCCTGGGAAGATGATATCGGTTGGATTCTGGAAACCTGTGGCCTGGGAACATGACTGAGGTTTGATTCTTGAACTCTGTTGCTGGAAACGTGCCTGAAGTTTGTTTCTGGAACCCTGTGGCCTGGGAACATGACTGAGGTTTGATGATTGAACCCTGTGTCCTGGGAACATGACTGAGGTTTGATTGTGGAAACTTCTGGCCTGGGAACTTGACTGAGGCTTGATTGTGGAACCCTGTGTCCTGGGAACATGACATCGGTTTGATTCTGGGACCCTGTGGCCTGGGAACATGACTGAAGTTTGATTCTGGAACCTTGTGGCCTGGTAATATGTCATCAGAAGGATTCTGGAATCCTATGGCCTGGGAAGATGACTGAGCGTTGATTCTGGAACCCTGTGCCCTGGGAACATGACTGAGGTTTGATTGTGGAACCCTTTTCCCTGGGAATATGACTGAAGTTTGATTCTAGAACCCTGTGGCCTGGGAACATGACTGAGGTTTGATTGTGGAACTCTGTGGACTGGGAACATGACTGAGGTTTGTTTCTGGAACCCTGTGGCCTGGGTACATGACTGAGGTTTGATTGTGGAACCCTGTGACCTGGGAACATTATTGAGGTTTGATTCTGGAACCCTCTGCCCTGGGAATATGACTGAGGCTTGATTGCGGAAACCTGTCATCTGGGAACAAGGCTGAGGTTTGACTGTGGATCCCTCTGGCCTGGGAACATGAATGAGGTTTGATGGTGGAAACCTCTGGCCTTGGAACATGACTGAGGCTTGATTTTGGTACCCTGTGGCCTGGGAACCTGACTGAGGTTTGATTCTGGAACCATGTGGCCTGGGAACATGACTGAGATTTGATTCTGTAAACCTGGAGCCGGGGAACATGACTGAGCTTTCATTCTCTAACCCTGTGGCTTGGAAACATGACTGAAGTTTGATTCTGGAAACCTGTGACCTGGGAACTTTATTGAGGTTTGATTCTAGAACCCTGTGTCCTGGGAACATGACTGACGTTTTATTGTGAAAAATTGTGGCCTGGGAATATGACTGAGTTGTGATTGTGGAATTCTGTGGACTGGGAAAATGACTGATATTTGATTCTGGAACGCTGTAGCCTGGGAACATGACTGAGGATTTATTCTGGACCCATGTGGCCTGGGAACATGACTGAGGTTTGATTCTGGAACCCTGTGGCCTGGGAAGATGACTGAGGTTTGATTGTTGAAACATGTGGCCTGGGAACATGACTGAGGCTTTATTCTGGAACCCTGTTGCCTAAGAACATGACTGAGGTTTAATTCTGGAACCCTGCAGCCTGGGAACATGACTGAGCTTTCATTCTGGTACCCTTGGCCTGGCAATATGACTGAGGTTTGATTCTGGAACCCTCTGGCCTGGGAACATGACTGAGGTTTGATGATTGAACCCTGTGTCCTGGCAACAAGACTGAGCTTTGATTTTGGAACCCTCTGGCCTGGGAACATGACTGAGGCTTGATTCTGGTACCCTATGGCCTGGGAACCTGACTGAGGTTTGATTCTGGACCGCTGTGGCCTGGGAACATTACTGAGGTTTGATTCTGGAACCCTGTGTCCTGGGAATATGACTGAGGTTTCATTGTGAAACACTCTGGCCTGGGAACATACCTGAGGTTTGATGGTGGAACTCTGTTGCCTGGCAACATGACTGAGGTTTGACTGTGGAACTCTCTGGCCTAGGAACATGACTGTGGCTTGGTTCCTGTACCCTGTTGTTAGGAAGCTGACTGAGGTTTGATTCTGGAAGCCTGTGGCCTGGGAAGATATCTGAGGTTTGATTCTGGAACCCTGTGGCTTTGGAAAATGACTGAGGTTTCATGGTTGAACCCTGTGGCCTGGCAATATGACTGAGGTTTGATTCTGGAAGCCTGTGGCCTGGGAACATGACTGAGGCTTCATTTTGGTACCCTGTGGCCTGGGAACCTGACTGAGGTTTGATTCAGGACCGCTCTGGCCTGGGAACATGACTGAGGTTTGTTTCTGGAACCCTGTGTCCTGAGAACATGACTGAGGTTTCATTGTGAAACACTCTGGACTGGGAACATGACTGAGGTTTGATGGTGGAATCCTGTGCCCTGGCAACATGACTGAGGTTTGAGTGTGGAACTCTCTAGCCTAGGAACATGACTGTGGCTTGGTTCCTGTACCCTGTTGTTGGGAACCTGACTGAGGTTTGATTCTGGACCCCTCTGGCCTGGGAGCATGACTGAGGTTTGATACTGGAACCCTTTGGCCTAGGAACATGACTGAGGTTTGATTGTGGAAACCTGTGGCCTGGCAACATGACTGAGGTTTGATTCTGGTACTCTCTGGCCTGAGAACATGACTGAGGTTAGCTTCTGGAACCCTGTGGCCTGGGAACATGACTGAGGTTAGCTTCTGGAACACTGTGGCCTGGGAACATGACATCCGTTTGACTCTGGAACCCTGTGGCCTGGGAACATGACATCGGTTGGATTCTGGAACCCTGTGACCTGGGAACATGACATCGGTTGGATTCTGTAACTCTGTGGCCTGGGAAGATGATATCGGTTGGATTCTGGAAACCTGTGGCCTGGGAACATGACTGAGGTTTGATTCTTGAACTCTGTTGCTGGAAACGTGCCTGAAGTTTGTTTCTGGAACCCTGTGGCCTGGGAACATGACTGAGGTTTGATGATTGAACCCTGTGTCCTGGGAACATGACTGAGGTTTGATTGTGGAAACTTCTGGCCTGGGAACTTGACTGAGGCTTGATTGTGGAACCCTGTGTCCTGGGAACATGACATCGGTTTGATTCTGGGACCCTGTGGCCTGGGAACATGACTGAAGTTTGATTCTGGAACCTTGTGGCCTGGTAATATGTCATCAGAAGGATTCTGGAATCCTATGGCCTGGGAAGATGACTGAGCGTTGATTCTGGAACCCTGTGCCCTGGGAACATGACTGAGGTTTGATTGTGGAACCCTTTTCCCTGGGAATATGACTGAAGTTTGATTCTAGAACCCTGTGGCCTGGGAACATGACTGAGGTTTGATTGTGGAACTCTGTGGACTGGGAACATGACTGAGGTTTGTTTCTGGAACCCTGTGGCCTGGGTACATGACTGAGGTTTGATTGTGGAACCCTGTGACCTGGGAACATTATTGAGGTTTGATTCTGGAACCCTCTGCCCTGGGAATATGACTGAGGCTTGATTGCGGAAACCTGTCATCTGGGAACAAGGCTGAGGTTTGACTGTGGATCCCTCTGGCCTGGGAACATGAATGAGGTTTGATGGTGGAAACCTCTGGCCTTGGAACATGACTGAGGCTTGATTTTGGTACCCTGTGGCCTGGGAACCTGACTGAGGTTTGATTCTGGAACCATGTGGCCTGGGAACATGACTGAGATTTGATTCTGTAAACCTGGAGCCTGGGAACATGACTGAGCTTTCATTCTCTAACCCTGTGGCTTGGAAACATGACTGAAGTTTGATTCTGGAAACCTGTGACCTGGGAACTTTATTGAGGTTTGATTCTAGAACCCTGTGTCCTGGGAACATGACTGACGTTTTATTGTGAAAAATTGTGGCCTGGGAATATGACTGAGTTGTGATTGTGGAATTCTGTGGACTGGGAAAATGACTGATATTTGATTCTGGAACGCTGTAGCCTGGGAACATGACTGAGGATTTATTCTGGACCCATGTGGCCTGGGAACATGACTGAGGTTTGATTCTGGAACCCTGTGGCCTGGGAAGATGACTGAGGTTTGATTGTTGAAACATGTGGCCTGGGAACATGACTGAGGCTTTATTCTGGAACCCTGTTGCCTAAGAACATGACTGAGGTTTAATTCTGGAACCCTGCAGCCTGGGAACATGACTGAGCTTTCATTCTGGTACCCTTGGCCTGGCAATATGACTGAGGTTTGATTCTGGAACCCTCTGGCCTGGGAACATGACTGAGGTTTGATGATTGAACCCTGTGTCCTGGCAACAAGACTGAGCTTTGATTTTGGAACCCTCTGGCCTGGGAACATGACTGAGGCTTGATTCTGGTACCCTATGGCCTGGGAACCTGACTGAGGTTTGATTCTGGACCGCTGTGGCCTGGGAACATTACTGAGGTTTGATTCTGGAACCCTGTGTCCTGGGAACATGACTGAGGTTTCATTGTGAAACACTCTGGCCTGGGAACATACCTGAGGTTTGATGGTGGAACTCTGTTGCCTGGCAACATGACTGAGGTTTGACTGTGGAACTCTCTGGCCTAGGAACATGACTGTGGCTTGGTTCCTGTACCCTGTTGTTAGGAAGCTGACTGAGGTTTGATTCTGGAAGCCTGTGGCCTGGGAAGATATCTGAGGTTTGATTCTGGAACCCTGTGGCTTTGGAAAATGACTGAGGTTTCATGGTTGAACCCTGTGGCCTGGCAATATGACTGAGGTTTGATTCTGGAAGCCTGTGGCCTGGGAACATGACTGAGGCTTCATTTTGGTACCCTGTGGCCTGGGAACCTGACTGAGGTTTGATTCAGGACCGCTCTGGCCTGGGAACATGACTGAGGTTTGTTTCTGGAACCCTGTGTCCTGAGAACATGACTGAGGTTTCATTGTGAAACACTCTGGACTGGGAACATGACTGAGGTTTGATGGTGGAATCCTGTGCCCTGGCAACATGACTGAGGTTTGAGTGTGGAACTCTCTAGCCTAGGAACATGACTGTGGCTTGGTTCCTGTACCCTGTTGTTGGGAACCTGACTGAGGTTTGATTCTGGACCCCTCTGGCCTGGGAGCATGACTGAGGTTTGATACTGGAACCCTTTGGCCTAGGAACATGACTGAGGTTTGATTGTGGAAACCTGTGGCCTGGCAACATGACTGAGGTTTGATTCTGGTACTCTCTGGCCTGAGAACATGACTGAGGTTAGCTTCTGGAACCCTGTGGCCTGGGAACATGACTGAGGTTAGCTTCTGGAACACTGTGGCCTGGGAACATGACATCCGTTTGACTCTGGAACCCTGTGGCCTGGGAACATGACATCGGTTGGATTCTGGAACCCTGTGACCTGGGAACATGACATCGATTGGATTCTGTAACTCTGTGGCCTGGGAAGATGATATCGGTTGGATTCTGGAAACCTGTGGCCTGGGAACATGACTGAGGTTTGATTCTTGAACTCTGTTGCTGGAAACGTGCCTGAAGTTTGTTTCTGGAACCCTGTGGCCTGGGAACATGACTGAGGTTTGATGATTGAACCCTGTGTCCTGGGAACATGACTGAGGTTTGATTGTGGAAACTTCTGGCCTGGGAACTTGACTGAGGCTTGATTGTGGAACCCTGTGTCCTGGGAACATGACATCGGTTTGATTCTGGGACCCTGTGGCCTGGGAACATGACTGAAGTTTGATTCTGGAACCTTGTGGCCTGGTAATATGTCATCAGAAGGATTCTGGAATCCTATGGCCTGGGAAGATGACTGAGCGTTGATTCTGGAACCCTGTGCCCTGGGAACATGACTGAGGTTTGATTGTGGAACCCTTTTCCCTGGGAATATGACTGAAGTTTGATTCTAGAACCCTGTGGCCTGGGAACATGACTGAGGTTTGATTGTGGAACTCTGTGGACTGGGAACATGACTGAGGTTTGTTTCTGGAACCCTGTGGCCTGGGTACATGACTGAGGTTTGATTGTGGAACCCTGTGACCTGGGAACATTATTGAGGTTTGATTCTGGAACCCTCTGCCCTGGGAATATGACTGAGGCTTGATTGCGGAAACCTGTCATCTGGGAACAAGGCTGAGGTTTGACTGTGGATCCCTCTGGCCTGGGAACATGAATGAGGTTTGATGGTGGAAACCTCTGGCCTTGGAACATGACTGAGGCTTGATTTTGGTACCCTGTGGCCTGGGAACCTGACTGAGGTTTGATTCTGGAACCATGTGGCCTGGGAACATGACTGAGATTTGATTCTGTAAACCTGGAGCCTGGGAACATGACTGAGCTTTCATTCTCTAACCCTGTGGCTTGGAAACATGACTGAAGTTTGATTCTGGAAACCTGTGACCTGGGAACTTTATTGAGGTTTGATTCTAGAACCCTGTGTCCTGGGAACATGACTGACGTTTTATTGTGAAAAATTGTGGCCTGGGAATATGACTGAGTTGTGATTGTGGAATTCTGTGGACTGGGAAAATGACTGATATTTGATTCTGGAACGCTGTAGCCTGGGAACATGACTGAGGATTTATTCTGGACCCATGTGGCCTGGGAACATGACTGAGGTTTGATTCTGGAACCCTGTGGCCTGGGAAGATGACTGAGGTTTGATTGTTGAAACATGTGGCCTGGGAACATGACTGAGGCTTTATTCTGGAACCCTGTTGCCTAAGAACATGACTGAGGTTTAATTCTGGAACCCTGCAGCCTGGGAACATGACTGAGCTTTCATTCTGGTACCCTTGGACTGGCAATATGACTGAGGTTTGATTCTGGAACCCTCTGGCCTGGGAACATGACTGAGGTTTGATGATTGAACCCTGTGTCCTGGCAACAAGACTGAGCTTTGATTTTGGAACCCTCTGGCCTGGGAACATGACTGAGGCTTGATTCTGGTACCCTATGGCCTGGGAACCTGACTGAGGTTTGATTCTGGACCGCTGTGGCCTGGGAACATTACTGAGGTTTGATTCTGGAACCCTGTGTCCTGGGAACATGACTGAGGTTTCATTGTGAAACACTCTGGCCTGGGAACATACCTGAGGTTTGATGGTGGAACTCTGTTGCCTGGCAACATGACTGAGGTTTGACTGTGGAACTCTCTGGCCTAGGAACATGACTGTGGCTTGGTTCCTGTACCCTGTTGTTAGGAAGCTGACTGAGGTTTGATTCTGGAAGCCTGTGGCCTGGGAAGATATCTGAGATTTGATTCTGGAACCCTGTGGCTTTGGAAAATGACTGAGGTTTCATGGTTGAACCCTGTGGCCTGGCAATATGACTGAGGTTTGATTCTGGAAGCCTGTGGCCTGGGAACATGACTGAGGCTTCATTTTGGTACCCTGTGGCCTGGGAACCTGACTGAGGTTTGATTCAGGACCGCTCTGGCCTGGGAACATGACTGAGGTTTGTTTCTGGAACCCTGTGTCCTGAGAACATGACTGAGGTTTCATTGTGAAACACTCTGGACTGGGAACATGACTGAGGTTTGATGGTGGAATCCTGTGCCCTGGCAACATGACTGAGGTTTGAGTGTGGAACTCTCTAGCCTAGGAACATGACTGTGGCTTGGTTCCTGTACCCTGTTGTTGGGAACCTGACTGAGGTTTGATTCTGGACCCCTCTGGCCTGGGAGCATGACTGAGGTTTGATACTGGAACCCTTTGGCCTAGGAACATGACTGAGGTTTGATTGTGGAAACCTGTGGCCTGGCAACATGACTGAGGTTTGATTCTGGTACTCTCTGGCCTGAGAACATGACTGAGGTTAGCTTCTGGAACCCTGTGGCCTGGGAACATGACTGAGGTTAGCTTCTGGAACACTGTGGCCTGGGAACATGACATCCGTTTGACTCTGGAACCCTGTGGCCTGGGAACATGACATCGGTTGGATTCTGGAACCCTGTGACCTGGGAACATGACATCGGTTGGATTCTGTAACTCTGTGGCCTGGGAAGATGATATCGGTTGGATTCTGGAAACCTGTGGCCTGGGAACATGACTGAGGTTTGATTCTTGAACTCTGTTGCTGGAAACGTGCCTGAAGTTTGTTTCTGGAACCCTGTGGCCTGGGAACATGACTGAGGTTTGATGATTGAACCCTGTGTCCTGGGAACATGACTGAGGTTTGATTGTGGAAACTTCTGGCCTGGGAACTTGACTGAGGCTTGATTGTGGAACCCTGTGTCCTGGGAACATGACATCGGTTTGATTCTGGGACCCTGTGGCCTGGGAACATGACTGAAGTTTGATTCTGGAACCTTGTGGCCTGGTAATATGTCATCAGAAGGATTCTGGAATCCTATGGCCTGGGAAGATGACTGAGCGTTGATTCTGGAACCCTGTGCCCTGGGAACATGACTGAGGTTTGATTGTGGAACCCTTTTCCCTGGGAATATGACTGAAGTTTGATTCTAGAACCCTGTGGCCTGGGAACATGACTGAGGTTTGATTGTGGAACCTGTGGCCTGGGAACATGACATCTGTTTGACTCTGGAGCCCTGTGGCCTGGGAACATGACATCGTTTGGCTTCTAGAACCCTGTGGCCTGGGAACATGACATCGGTTTGATTGTATAACCCTGTGGCCTGGGAACATGATATCGATTGGATTCTGGTAACCTTTGGCCTGGGAACATGACAACGGTTGGATTCTGGATCCCTGTGGCCTAGGAACATGACTGAGGTTTGATTGTGGACCCTCTGGCCTCGGAACATGACTGAGGCTTGATTGTGGACCCTGTGTCCTGGGAACATGACATCGGTTTGATTCTGTGACCCTGTGGCCTGGGAACATGACATCAGTTGGATTCTGGAACCCTCTCGCCTGGGAACATGACTGAGGGTTGATTCTGGAACCCTGTGGCCTGGGAACATGACTGAAGTTTGATTCTGAATTTCTGTGTCCTGGGAACATGACTGAGGTTTGATGGTGGAACCCTGTGGCCTGGGAACATGACAGAGGTTTTATTGTGATAAATTGTGGCCTGGGAATATGACTGAGGTTTGATTGTGGAATTCTGTGGACTGGGAACATGACTGAGATTTGATTCTGGAACCCTGTGGCCTGGGAACATGACTGAGGCTTGATTCTGGAACAATGTGGCCTGGAAATATGATTAAGGTTTGCTTCTGGAAACCTGTGGCCTAGGAACAAGACAAGGTTTGAATCTGCAACCCTGTGGCCTGGGAACATGACTGAGGTTTGATTGTGGAACCCTGTGCCCTAGGAATATGACTGAAGTTTGATTCTGGAAGCCTGTGGCCTGGGAACATGTCTGAGGCATGATTCTGGAACCCTGTGGCCTTGGAAAATGACTGAGGTTTGATAGTGTTACCCTGTGGCCTGGCAATATGACTGAGGCTTGATTCTGGAACCCTCTTGCTTGGGAACATGACATCAGTTGGATTCTGGGACCCTGTGGCCTGGGAACATGACTGAGGTTTGATTCTGGAACCCTGTGGCCTTGGAACATGACATCAGTTGGATTCTGGAACCCTGTGGTCTGGGAACATGACTGAGGTTTGCTTCTGGAACCCTGTGGCTTAGGAATATGACATCAGTTGGATTCTGGAACCCTGTGGTCTGGCAACATAACTGAGGGTTGATTCTGTAACCCTGTGGCCTGGGAGCATGCCTTACGTTTGATTGTGGAACCCTGTGGCCCGGGAACATGACTGAGGTTTGATTCTGGAACCCTGTGGCCTGGGAACATGACTGAGGTTTGGTTGTGGATACCTGTGGACTGGGAATATTACTGAGGTTTGATTCTGGACCCTATGGCCTCGAAAAATGACTGAGGCTTGATTGTGGAACCCTGCCATCTGAGAACATGACTGAGGTTTGATTGTGGAACCCTCTGTCCTGGGAACATGACTGTGGTTTGATGATTGTACCCTGTGTCCTGGCAACATGACTGAGGTTTGTTTCTAAAACCTGCGGCCTGGGAACATGACTGAGGCTTCATTCTTGAACCCTGTGGCCTGGGAAAATGACTGAGGTTTGATTCTGGAACCCTGTAGCCTGGGAACTTGGCTGAGCTTTCATTCTGGACCCCTGATGCCTGGGAACATGATTTAGGTTTGATTCGGGAACCCTGTGACCTGGGAACATGACTGAGGTTTGATTGTGGAACCCTGTGTCCTGGTAACATGACTGAGGTTTGATTCTGGAAGCCTGTGGCCAGGGAACATGTCTGAGGCATGATTGTGGAAGCCTGTGGCCTGGGAAAATGACTGAGGTTTGATGGTGTTACCCTGTGGCCAGGCAATATGACTGAGGTTTGATTTTGGAACCCTGTGGCCTGGGAACATGACTGAGGTTTGATTCTGGAACGCTGTGGCCTGGCAACATGACATCAGTTGGATTCTGGAACCCTGTGGCCTGGGAACATGACTGAGGTTTGATTCTGGAACCCTGTGGCTTGGGAATATGACATCAGTTGGATTCTGGAACCCTGTGGTCTGGCAACATAACTGAGGTTTGATTCTGGAACCCTGTGGCCTGGGAACATGACTTAAGTTTGATTGTGGAACTCTGAGGCCTGGAACATGACTGAGGTTTGATTCTGGCACCCTGTGGCCTGGGAACGTGACTGAGGTTTGATTGTGGAACCCTGTGTCCTGGGAACATGACTGAGGTTTGATTCTAGAACACTCTGGCCTGGGAACATGACTAAGGTTTGATTGTGGAACCCTACGGCCTGTCAACGTGACTCAGGTTTGATTCTGGACCCCTGTGGCCTGGGAACATGACTGAGGGTTGATTGTGGAACCCTGTGTCCTGGCAGCATGACATCAGTTGGATTCTGGAACCCTGTGGCCTGGGAATATGACTTAGGTTTGATTCTGGAACCCTGTGGCCTGGCAACATGAGTGAGGTTTGATTCTTGAACTCTGTTGCCTGGGAAAGTGCCTGACGTTTGATTCTGGAATTCTGCAGCCTGGGAACATGACTGAGCTTTCATTCTGGAACCCTGTGGCCTGGGTACATGACTGAGGTTTGATTCTGGAACCCTGTGGCCTGGGAACATGACTGAGGTGTGATTGTAGAACACTGTGCCCTGGGAATATGACTGAAGTTTGATTCTGGAAGCCTGTGGCCTGGGATCATATCTGAGGTTTGATTCTGGAACCCTGTGGCCTTGTTAAATGACTGAGGTTTCATGGTGGAACCCTGTGGCCTGGCAATATGACTGAGGTGTGATTCTGGAAGCCTGTGGCCTGGGAATATGACTGAGGCTTGATTCTGGAAGCCTGTGGCCTGTGAACATGACTGAGGTTTGATTCTGGAACTCTGCAGCCTGGGAACATGACTGAGCTTTCATTCTGGAACCCTGTGGCCTGGGAACATGACTGAGGTTTGATTCTGGAACCCTGTGCCTGGGAATATGACTGAGGTTTAATTGTGGAAACTTCTGGCCTGGGAACATGACTGAGGCTTGATTGTAGAAACCTGTGTCCTGGGAACATGACATCGGTTTGATTCTGTGACCATGTGGCCTGGGAACATGCCTGAAGTTTGATTCTGGAACCTTGTGGCCTAGAAACATGTCATCAGTTTGACCCTGGAATCCTTTGGCCTGGGAAGATGACTGAGTGTTGATTCTCCGACCCTGTGCGCTGTGAACATGACTGAAGTTTGATGGTGGAACCCTGTGGCCTGGGAAAATGATTGAGGTTTGATTGTGATAACTGATGTCCTGGGTACATGACTGAGGTTTGATTGTGGAACTCTGTGGACTGGGAACATGATTGAGCTTTCATTCTGGAACCCCGTGGCCTGGGAACATGACTGAGGTTTGATTCTGGAACCCTGTGCCTGGGAATATGACTGAGGTTTAATTGTGGAAACTTCTGGCCTGGGAACATGACTGAGGCTTGATTGTTGAACCCTGTGTCCTGGGAACATGACATCGGTTTGATTCTGTGACCATGTGGCCTGGGAACATGCCTGAAGTTTGATTCTGGAACCTTGTGGCCTAGAAACATGTCATCAGTTTGACTCTGGAATCCTTTGGCCTGGGAAGATGACTGAGTGTTGATTCTCTGACCCTGTGCGCTGTGAACATGACTGAAGTTTGATGGTGGAACCCTGTGGCCTGGGAAAATGATTGAGGTTTGATTGTGATAACTGATGTCCTGGGTACATGACTGAGGTTTGATTCTGGAACTCTGCAGCCTGGGAACATGACTGAGCTTTCATTCTGGAACCCTGTGGCCTGGGAACATGACTGAGGTTTGATTCTGGAACCCTGTGCCTGGGAATATGACTGAGGTTTAATTGTGGAACCCTGTGTCCTGGGAACATGACATCGGTTTGATTCTGTGACCATGTGGCCTGGGAACATGCCTGAAGTTTGATTCTGGAAACTTGTGGCCTAGAAACATGTCATCAGTTTGACTCTGGAATCCTTTGGCCTGGGAAGATGACTGAGTGTTGATTCTCCGACCCTGTGCGCTGTGAACATGACTGAAGTTTGATGGTGGAACCCTGTGGCCTGGGAAAATGATTGAGGTTTGATTGTGATAACTGATGTCCTGGATACATGACTGAGGTTTGATTGTGGAACTCTGTGGACTGGGAACATGATTGAGGTTTGTTTCTGGAACCCAGTGGCCTGGCAACATGACTGAGGCTTTATTCTGGACCCATGTGGCCTGGGAACATGACTGAGGTTTGATTCTGAAATCCTGTGTCCTGGGAACATGACTGAGGTTTGATGATTGAACCCTGTGTCCTGGGAACATGACTGAGGTTTGATTGTGGAAACTTCTGGCCTGGGAACTTGACTGAGGCTTGATTGTGGAACCCTGTGTCCTGGGAACATGACATCGGTTTGATTCTGGGACCCTGTGGCCTGGGAACATGACTGAAGTTTGATTCTGGAACCTTGTGGCCTGGTAATATGTCATCAGAAGGATTCTGGAATCCTATGGCCTGGGAAGATGACTGAGCGTTGATTCTGGAACCCTGTGCCCTGGGAACATGACTGAGGTTTGATTGTGGAACCCTTTTCCCTGGGAATATGACTGAAGTTTGATTCTAGAACCCTGTGGCCTGGGAACATGACTGAGGTTTGATTGTGGAACCTGTGGCCTGGGAACATGACATCTGTTTGACTCTGGAGCCCTGTGGCCTGGGAACATGACATCGTTTGGCTTCTAGAACCCTGTGGCCTGGGAACATGACATCGGTTTGATTGTATAACCCTGTGGCCTGGGAACATGATATCGATTGGATTCTGGTAACCTTTGGCCTGGGAACATGACAACGGTTGGATTCTGGATCCCTGTGGCCTAGGAACATGACTGAGGTTTGATTGTGGACCCTCTGGCCTCGGAACATGACTGAGGCTTGATTGTGGACCCTGTGTCCTGGGAACATGACATCGGTTTGATTCTGTGACCCTGTGGCCTGGGAACATGACATCAGTTGGATTCTGGAACCCTCTCGCCTGGGAACATGACTGAGGGTTGATTCTGGAACCCTGTGGCCTGGGAACATGACTGAAGTTTGATTCTGAATTTCTGTGTCCTGGGAACATGACTGAGGTTTGATGGTGGAACCCTGTGGCCTGGGAACATGACAGAGGTTTTATTGTGATAAATTGTGGCCTGGGAATATGACTGAGGTTTGATTGTGGAATTCTGTGGACTGGGAACATGACTGAGATTTGATTCTGGAACCCTGTGGCCTGGGAACATGACTGAGGCTTGATTCTGGAACAATGTGGCCTGGAAATATGATTAAGGTTTGCTTCTGGAAACCTGTGGCCTAGGAACAAGACAAGGTTTGAATCTGCAACCCTGTGGCCTGGGAACATGACTGAGGTTTGATTGTGGAACCCTGTGCCCTAGGAATATGACTGAAGTTTGATTCTGGAAGCCTGTGGCCTGGGAACATGTCTGAGGCATGATTCTGGAACCCTGTGGCCTTGGAAAATGACTGAGGTTTGATAGTGTTACCCTGTGGCCTGGCAATATGACTGAGGCTTGATTCTGGAACCCTCTTGCTTGGGAACATGACATCAGTTGGATTCTGGGACCCTGTGGCCTGGGAACATGACTGAGGTTTGATTCTGGAACCCTGTGGCCTTGGAACATGACATCAGTTGGATTCTGGAACCCTGTGGTCTGGGAACATGACTGAGGTTTGCTTCTGGAACCCTGTGGCTTAGGAATATGACATCAGTTGGATTCTGGAACCCTGTGGTCTGGCAACATAACTGAGGGTTGATTCTGTAACCCTGTGGCCTGGGAGCATGCCTTACGTTTGATTGTGGAACCCTGTGGCCCGGGAACATGACTGAGGTTTGATTCTGGAACCCTGTGGCCTGGGAACATGACTGAGGTTTGGTTGTGGATACCTGTGGACTGGGAATATTACTGAGGTTTGATTCTGGACCCTATGGCCTCGAAAAATGACTGAGGCTTGATTGTGGAACCCTGCCATCTGAGAACATGACTGAGGTTTGATTGTGGAACCCTCTGTCCTGGGAACATGACTGTGGTTTGATGATTGTACCCTGTGTCCTGGCAACATGACTGAGGTTTGTTTCTAAAACCTGCGGCCTGGGAACATGACTGAGGCTTCATTCTTGAACCCTGTGGCCTGGGAAAATGACTGAGGTTTGATTCTGGAACCCTGTAGCCTGGGAACTTGGCTGAGCTTTCATTCTGGACCCCTGATGCCTGGGAACATGATTTAGGTTTGATTCGGGAACCCTGTGACCTGGGAACATGACTGAGGTTTGATTGTGGAACCCTGTGTCCTGGTAACATGACTGAGGTTTGATTCTGGAAGCCTGTGGCCAGGGAACATGTCTGAGGCATGATTGTGGAAGCCTGTGGCCTGGGAAAATGACTGAGGTTTGATGGTGTTACCCTGTGGCCAGGCAATATGACTGAGGTTTGATTTTGGAACCCTGTGGCCTGGGAACATGACTGAGGTTTGATTCTGGAACGCTGTGGCCTGGCAACATGACATCAGTTGGATTCTGGAACCCTGTGGCCTGGGAACATGACTGAGGTTTGATTCTGGAACCCTGTGGCTTGGGAATATGACATCAGTTGGATTCTGGAACCCTGTGGTCTGGCAACATAACTGAGGTTTGATTCTGGAACCCTGTGGCCTGGGAACATGACTTAAGTTTGATTGTGGAACTCTGAGGCCTGGAACATGACTGAGGTTTGATTCTGGCACCCTGTGGCCTGGGAACGTGACTGAGGTTTGATTGTGGAACCCTGTGTCCTGGGAACATGACTGAGGTTTGATTCTAGAACACTCTGGCCTGGGAACATGACTAAGGTTTGATTGTGGAACCCTACGGCCTGTCAACGTGACTCAGGTTTGATTCTGGACCCCTGTGGCCTGGGAACATGACTGAGGGTTGATTGTGGAACCCTGTGTCCTGGCAGCATGACATCAGTTGGATTCTGGAACCCTGTGGCCTGGGAATATGACTTAGGTTTGATTCTGGAACCCTGTGGCCTGGCAACATGAGTGAGGTTTGATTCTTGAACTCTGTTGCCTGGGAAAGTGCCTGACGTTTGATTCTGGAATTCTGCAGCCTGGGAACATGACTGAGCTTTCATTCTGGAACCCTGTGGCCTGGGTACATGACTGAGGTTTGATTCTGGAACCCTGTGGCCTGGGAACATGACTGAGGTGTGATTGTAGAACACTGTGCCCTGGGAATATGACTGAAGTTTGATTCTGGAAGCCTGTGGCCTGGGATCATATCTGAGGTTTGATTCTGGAACCCTGTGGCCTTGTTAAATGACTGAGGTTTCATGGTGGAACCCTGTGGCCTGGCAATATGACTGAGGTGTGATTCTGGAAGCCTGTGGCCTGGGAATATGACTGAGGCTTGATTCTGGAAGCCTGTGGCCTGTGAACATGACTGAGGTTTGATTCTGGAACTCTGCAGCCTGGGAACATGACTGAGCTTTCATTCTGGAACCCTGTGGCCTGGGAACATGACTGAGGTTTGATTCTGGAACCCTGTGCCTGGGAATATGACTGAGGTTTAATTGTGGAAACTTCTGGCCTGGGAACATGACTGAGGCTTGATTGTAGAAACCTGTGTCCTGGGAACATGACATCGGTTTGATTCTGTGACCATGTGGCCTGGGAACATGCCTGAAGTTTGATTCTGGAACCTTGTGGCCTAGAAACATGTCATCAGTTTGACCCTGGAATCCTTTGGCCTGGGAAGATGACTGAGTGTTGATTCTCCGACCCTGTGCGCTGTGAACATGACTGAAGTTTGATGGTGGAACCCTGTGGCCTGGGAAAATGATTGAGGTTTGATTGTGATAACTGATGTCCTGGGTACATGACTGAGGTTTGATTGTGGAACTCTGTGGACTGGGAACATGATTGAGCTTTCATTCTGGAACCCCGTGGCCTGGGAACATGACTGAGGTTTGATTCTGGAACCCTGTGCCTGGGAATATGACTGAGGTTTAATTGTGGAAACTTCTGGCCTGGGAACATGACTGAGGCTTGATTGTTGAACCCTGTGTCCTGGGAACATGACATCGGTTTGATTCTGTGACCATGTGGCCTGGGAACATGCCTGAAGTTTGATTCTGGAACCTTGTGGCCTAGAAACATGTCATCAGTTTGACTCTGGAATCCTTTGGCCTGGGAAGATGACTGAGTGTTGATTCTCTGACCCTGTGCGCTGTGAACATGACTGAAGTTTGATGGTGGAACCCTGTGGCCTGGGAAAATGATTGAGGTTTGATTGTGATAACTGATGTCCTGGGTACATGACTGAGGTTTGATTCTGGAACTCTGCAGCCTGGGAACATGACTGAGCTTTCATTCTGGAACCCTGTGGCCTGGGAACATGACTGAGGTTTGATTCTGGAACCCTGTGCCTGGGAATATGACTGAGGTTTAATTGTGGAACCCTGTGTCCTGGGAACATGACATCGGTTTGATTCTGTGACCATGTGGCCTGGGAACATGCCTGAAGTTTGATTCTGGAAACTTGTGGCCTAGAAACATGTCATCAGTTTGACTCTGGAATCCTTTGGCCTGGGAAGATGACTGAGTGTTGATTCTCCGACCCTGTGCGCTGTGAACATGACTGAAGTTTGATGGTGGAACCCTGTGGCCTGGGAAAATGATTGAGGTTTGATTGTGATAACTGATGTCCTGGATACATGACTGAGGTTTGATTGTGGAACTCTGTGGACTGGGAACATGATTGAGGTTTGTTTCTGGAACCCAGTGGCCTGGCAACATGACTGAGGCTTTATTCTGGACCCATGTGGCCTGGGAACATGACTGAGGTTTGATTCTGGAACCCTGTGGCCTGGGTAGATGACTGAGGTTTGATTGTTTTAACATGTGGCCTGGGAACATGACTGAGGCTTTATTCTGGAACCCTGTTGCCTAAGAACATGACTGAGGTTTAATTCTGGAACCCTGCAGCCTGGGAACATGACTGAGCTTTCATTCTGGTACCCTTGGCCTGGCAATATGACTGAGGTTTGATTCTGGAACCCTCTGGCCTGGGAACATGACTGAGGTTTGATGATTGAACCCTGTGTCCTGGCAACAAGACTGAGCTTTGATTTTGGAACCCTCTGGCCTGGGAACATGACTGAGGCTTGATTCTGGTACCCTATGGCCTGGGAACCTGACTGAGGTTTGATTCTGGACCGCTGTGGCCTGGGAACATTACTGAGGTTTGATTCTGGAACCCTGTGTCCTGGGAACATGACTGAGGTTTCATTGTGAAACACTCTGGCCTGGGAACATACCTGAGGTTTGATGGTGGAACTCTGTTGCCTGGCAACATGACTGAGGTTTGACTGTGGAACTCTCTGGCCTAGGAACATGACTGTGGCTTGGTTCCTGTACCCTGTTGTTAGGAAGCTGACTGAGGTTTGATTCTGGAAGCCTGTGGCCTGGGAAGATATCTGAGGTTTGATTCTGGAACCCTGTGGCTTTGGAAAATGACTGAGGTTTCATGGTTGAACCCTGTGGCCTGGCAATATGACTGAGGTTTGATTCTGGAAGCCTGTGGCCTGGGAACATGACTGAGGCTTCATTTTGGTACCCTGTGGCCTGGGAACCTGACTGAGGTTTGATTCAGGACCGCTCTGGCCTGGGAACATGACTGAGGTTTGTTTCTGGAACCCTGTGTCCTGAGAACATGACTGAGGTTTCATTGTGAAACACTCTGGACTGGGAACATGACTGAGGTTTGATGGTGGAATCCTGTGCCCTGGCAACATGACTGAGGTTTGAGTGTGGAACTCTCTAGCCTAGGAACATGACTGTGGCTTGGTTCCTGTACCCTGTTGTTGGGAACCTGACTGAGGTTTGATTCTGGACCCCTCTGGCCTGGGAGCATGACTGAGGTTTGATACTGGAACCCTTTGGCCTAGGAACATGACTGAGGTTTGATTGTGGAAACCTGTGGCCTGGCAACATGACTGAGGTTTGATTCTGGTACTCTCTGGCCTGAGAACATGACTGAGGTTAGCTTCTGGAACCCTGTGGCCTGGGAACATGACTGAGGTTAGTTTGTGGAACACTGTGGCCTGGGAACATGACATCCGTTTGACTCTGGAACCCTGTGGCCTGGGAACATGACATCGGTTGGATTCTGGAACCCTGTGACCTGGGAACATGACATCGGTTGGATTCTGTAACTCTGTGGCCTGGGAAGATGATATCGGTTGGATTCTGGAAACCTGTGGCCTGGGAACATGACTGAGGTTTGATTCTTGAACTCTGTTGCTGGAAACGTGCCTGAAGTTTGTTTCTGGAACCCTGTGGCCTGGGAACATGACTGAGGTTTGATGATTGAACCCTGTGTCCTGGGAACATGACTGAGGTTTGATTGTGGAAACTTCTGGCCTGGGAACTTGACTGAGGCTTGATTGTGGAACCCTGTGTCCTGGGAACATGACATCGGTTTGATTCTGGGACCCTGTGGCCTGGGAACATGACTGAAGTTTGATTCTGGAACCTTGTGGCCTGGTAATATGTCATCAGAAGGATTCTGGAATCCTATGGCCTGGGAAGATGACTGAGCGTTGATTCTGGAACCCTGTGCCCTGGGAACATGACTGAGGTTTGATTGTGGAACCCTTTTCCCTGGGAATATGACTGAAGTTTGATTCTAGAACCCTGTGGCCTGGGAACATGACTGAGGTTTGATTGTGGAACCTGTGGCCTGGGAACATGACATCTGTTTGACTCTGGAGCCCTGTGGCCTGGGAACATGACATCGTTTGGCTTCTAGAACCCTGTGGCCTGGGAACATGACATCGGTTTGATTGTATAACCCTGTGGCCTGGGAACATGATATCGATTGGATTCTGGTAACCTTTGGCCTGGGAACATGACAACGGTTGGATTCTGGATCCCTGTGGCCTAGGAACATGACTGAGGTTTGATTGTGGACCCTCTGGCCTCGGAACATGACTGAGGCTTGATTGTGGACCCTGTGTCCTGGGAACATGACATCGGTTTGATTCTGTGACCCTGTGGCCTGGGAACATGACATCAGTTGGATTCTGGAACCCTCTCGCCTGGGAACATGACTGAGGGTTGATTCTGGAACCCTGTGGCCTGGGAACATGACTGAAGTTTGATTCTGAATTTCTGTGTCCTGGGAACATGACTGAGGTTTGATGGTGGAACCCTGTGGCCTGGGAACATGACAGAGGTTTTATTGTGATAAATTGTGGCCTGGGAATATGACTGAGGTTTGATTGTGGAATTCTGTGGACTGGGAACATGACTGAGATTTGATTCTGGAACCCTGTGGCCTGGGAACATGACTGAGGCTTGATTCTGGAACAATGTGGCCTGGAAATATGATTAAGGTTTGCTTCTGGAAACCTGTGGCCTAGGAACAAGACAAGGTTTGAATCTGCAACCCTGTGGCCTGGGAACATGACTGAGGTTTGATTGTGGAACCCTGTGCCCTAGGAATATGACTGAAGTTTGATTCTGGAAGCCTGTGGCCTGGGAACATGTCTGAGGCATGATTCTGGAACCCTGTGGCCTTGGAAAATGACTGAGGTTTGATAGTGTTACCCTGTGGCCTGGCAATATGACTGAGGCTTGATTCTGGAACCCTCTTGCTTGGGAACATGACATCAGTTGGATTCTGGGACCCTGTGGCCTGGGAACATGACTGAGGTTTGATTCTGGAACCCTGTGGCCTTGGAACATGACATCAGTTGGATTCTGGAACCCTGTGGTCTGGGAACATGACTGAGGTTTGCTTCTGGAACCCTGTGGCTTAGGAATATGACATCAGTTGGATTCTGGAACCCTGTGGTCTGGCAACATAACTGAGGGTTGATTCTGTAACCCTGTGGCCTGGGAGCATGCCTTACGTTTGATTGTGGAACCCTGTGGCCCGGGAACATGACTGAGGTTTGATTCTGGAACCCTGTGGCCTGGGAACATGACTGAGGTTTGGTTGTGGATACCTGTGGACTGGGAATATTACTGAGGTTTGATTCTGGACCCTATGGCCTCGAAAAATGACTGAGGCTTGATTGTGGAACCCTGCCATCTGAGAACATGACTGAGGTTTGATTGTGGAACCCTCTGTCCTGGGAACATGACTGTGGTTTGATGATTGTACCCTGTGTCCTGGCAACATGACTGAGGTTTGTTTCTAAAACCTGCGGCCTGGGAACATGACTGAGGCTTCATTCTTGAACCCTGTGGCCTGGGAAAATGACTGAGGTTTGATTCTGGAACCCTGTAGCCTGGGAACTTGGCTGAGCTTTCATTCTGGACCCCTGATGCCTGGGAACATGATTTAGGTTTGATTCGGGAACCCTGTGACCTGGGAACATGACTGAGGTTTGATTGTGGAACCCTGTGTCCTGGTAACATGACTGAGGTTTGATTCTGGAAGCCTGTGGCCAGGGAACATGTCTGAGGCATGATTGTGGAAGCCTGTGGCCTGGGAAAATGACTGAGGTTTGATGGTGTTACCCTGTGGCCAGGCAATATGACTGAGGTTTGATTTTGGAACCCTGTGGCCTGGGAACATGACTGAGGTTTGATTCTGGAACGCTGTGGCCTGGCAACATGACATCAGTTGGATTCTGGAACCCTGTGGCCTGGGAACATGACTGAGGTTTGATTCTGGAACCCTGTGGCTTGGGAATATGACATCAGTTGGATTCTGGAACCCTGTGGTCTGGCAACATAACTGAGGTTTGATTCTGGAACCCTGTGGCCTGGGAACATGACTTAAGTTTGATTGTGGAACTCTGAGGCCTGGAACATGACTGAGGTTTGATTCTGGCACCCTGTGGCCTGGGAACGTGACTGAGGTTTGATTGTGGAACCCTGTGTCCTGGGAACATGACTGAGGTTTGATTCTAGAACACTCTGGCCTGGGAACATGACTAAGGTTTGATTGTGGAACCCTACGGCCTGTCAACGTGACTCAGGTTTGATTCTGGACCCCTGTGGCCTGGGAACATGACTGAGGGTTGATTGTGGAACCCTGTGTCCTGGCAGCATGACATCAGTTGGATTCTGGAACCCTGTGGCCTGGGAATATGACTTAGGTTTGATTCTGGAACCCTGTGGCCTGGCAACATGAGTGAGGTTTGATTCTTGAACTCTGTTGCCTGGGAAAGTGCCTGACGTTTGATTCTGGAATTCTGCAGCCTGGGAACATGACTGAGCTTTCATTCTGGAACCCTGTGGCCTGGGTACATGACTGAGGTTTGATTCTGGAACCCTGTGGCCTGGGAACATGACTGAGGTGTGATTGTAGAACACTGTGCCCTGGGAATATGACTGAAGTTTGATTCTGGAAGCCTGTGGCCTGGGATCATATCTGAGGTTTGATTCTGGAACCCTGTGGCCTTGTTAAATGACTGAGGTTTCATGGTGGAACCCTGTGGCCTGGCAATATGACTGAGGTGTGATTCTGGAAGCCTGTGGCCTGGGAATATGACTGAGGCTTGATTCTGGAAGCCTGTGGCCTGTGAACATGACTGAGGTTTGATTCTGGAACTCTGCAGCCTGGGAACATGACTGAGCTTTCATTCTGGAACCCTGTGGCCTGGGAACATGACTGAGGTTTGATTCTGGAACCCTGTGCCTGGGAATATGACTGAGGTTTAATTGTGGAAACTTCTGGCCTGGGAACATGACTGAGGCTTGATTGTAGAAACCTGTGTCCTGGGAACATGACATCGGTTTGATTCTGTGACCATGTGGCCTGGGAACATGCCTGAAGTTTGATTCTGGAACCTTGTGGCCTAGAAACATGTCATCAGTTTGACCCTGGAATCCTTTGGCCTGGGAAGATGACTGAGTGTTGATTCTCCGACCCTGTGCGCTGTGAACATGACTGAAGTTTGATGGTGGAACCCTGTGGCCTGGGAAAATGATTGAGGTTTGATTGTGATAACTGATGTCCTGGGTACATGACTGAGGTTTGATTGTGGAACTCTGTGGACTGGGAACATGATTGAGCTTTCATTCTGGAACCCCGTGGCCTGGGAACATGACTGAGGTTTGATTCTGGAACCCTGTGCCTGGGAATATGACTGAGGTTTAATTGTGGAAACTTCTGGCCTGGGAACATGACTGAGGCTTGATTGTTGAACCCTGTGTCCTGGGAACATGACATCGGTTTGATTCTGTGACCATGTGGCCTGGGAACATGCCTGAAGTTTGATTCTGGAACCTTGTGGCCTAGAAACATGTCATCAGTTTGACTCTGGAATCCTTTGGCCTGGGAAGATGACTGAGTGTTGATTCTCTGACCCTGTGCGCTGTGAACATGACTGAAGTTTGATGGTGGAACCCTGTGGCCTGGGAAAATGATTGAGGTTTGATTGTGATAACTGATGTCCTGGGTACATGACTGAGGTTTGATTCTGGAACTCTGCAGCCTGGGAACATGACTGAGCTTTCATTCTGGAACCCTGTGGCCTGGGAACATGACTGAGGTTTGATTCTGGAACCCTGTGCCTGGGAATATGACTGAGGTTTAATTGTGGAACCCTGTGTCCTGGGAACATGACATCGGTTTGATTCTGTGACCATGTGGCCTGGGAACATGCCTGAAGTTTGATTCTGGAAACTTGTGGCCTAGAAACATGTCATCAGTTTGACTCTGGAATCCTTTGGCCTGGGAAGATGACTGAGTGTTGATTCTCCGACCCTGTGCGCTGTGAACATGACTGAAGTTTGATGGTGGAACCCTGTGGCCTGGGAAAATGATTGAGGTTTGATTGTGATAACTGATGTCCTGGATACATGACTGAGGTTTGATTGTGGAACTCTGTGGACTGGGAACATGATTGAGGTTTGTTTCTGGAACCCAGTGGCCTGGCAACATGACTGAGGCTTTATTCTGGACCCATGTGGCCTGGGAACATGACTGAGGTTTGATTCTGAAATCCTGTGTCCTGGGAACATGACTGAGGTTTGATGATTGAACCCTGTGTCCTGGGAACATGACTGAGGTTTGATTGTGGAAACTTCTGGCCTGGGAACTTGACTGAGGCTTGATTGTGGAACCCTGTGTCCTGGGAACATGACATCGGTTTGATTCTGGGACCCTGTGGCCTGGGAACATGACTGAAGTTTGATTCTGGAACCTTGTGGCCTGGTAATATGTCATCAGAAGGATTCTGGAATCCTATGGCCTGGGAAGATGACTGAGCGTTGATTCTGGAACCCTGTGCCCTGGGAACATGACTGAGGTTTGATTGTGGAACCCTTTTCCCTGGGAATATGACTGAAGTTTGATTCTAGAACCCTGTGGCCTGGGAACATGACTGAGGTTTGATTGTGGAACCTGTGGCCTGGGAACATGACATCTGTTTGACTCTGGAGCCCTGTGGCCTGGGAACATGACATCGTTTGGCTTCTAGAACCCTGTGGCCTGGGAACATGACATCGGTTTGATTGTATAACCCTGTGGCCTGGGAACATGATATCGATTGGATTCTGGTAACCTTTGGCCTGGGAACATGACAACGGTTGGATTCTGGATCCCTGTGGCCTAGGAACATGACTGAGGTTTGATTGTGGACCCTCTGGCCTCGGAACATGACTGAGGCTTGATTGTGGACCCTGTGTCCTGGGAACATGACATCGGTTTGATTCTGTGACCCTGTGGCCTGGGAACATGACATCAGTTGGATTCTGGAACCCTCTCGCCTGGGAACATGACTGAGGGTTGATTCTGGAACCCTGTGGCCTGGGAACATGACTGAAGTTTGATTCTGAATTTCTGTGTCCTGGGAACATGACTGAGGTTTGATGGTGGAACCCTGTGGCCTGGGAACATGACAGAGGTTTTATTGTGATAAATTGTGGCCTGGGAATATGACTGAGGTTTGATTGTGGAATTCTGTGGACTGGGAACATGACTGAGATTTGATTCTGGAACCCTGTGGCCTGGGAACATGACTGAGGCTTGATTCTGGAACAATGTGGCCTGGAAATATGATTAAGGTTTGCTTCTGGAAACCTGTGGCCTAGGAACAAGACAAGGTTTGAATCTGCAACCCTGTGGCCTGGGAACATGACTGAGGTTTGATTGTGGAACCCTGTGCCCTAGGAATATGACTGAAGTTTGATTCTGGAAGCCTGTGGCCTGGGAACATGTCTGAGGCATGATTCTGGAACCCTGTGGCCTTGGAAAATGACTGAGGTTTGATAGTGTTACCCTGTGGCCTGGCAATATGACTGAGGCTTGATTCTGGAACCCTCTTGCTTGGGAACATGACATCAGTTGGATTCTGGGACCCTGTGGCCTGGGAACATGACTGAGGTTTGATTCTGGAACCCTGTGGCCTTGGAACATGACATCAGTTGGATTCTGGAACCCTGTGGTCTGGGAACATGACTGAGGTTTGCTTCTGGAACCCTGTGGCTTAGGAATATGACATCAGTTGGATTCTGGAACCCTGTGGTCTGGCAACATAACTGAGGGTTGATTCTGTAACCCTGTGGCCTGGGAGCATGCCTTACGTTTGATTGTGGAACCCTGTGGCCCGGGAACATGACTGAGGTTTGATTCTGGAACCCTGTGGCCTGGGAACATGACTGAGGTTTGGTTGTGGATACCTGTGGACTGGGAATATTACTGAGGTTTGATTCTGGACCCTATGGCCTCGAAAAATGACTGAGGCTTGATTGTGGAACCCTGCCATCTGAGAACATGACTGAGGTTTGATTGTGGAACCCTCTGTCCTGGGAACATGACTGTGGTTTGATGATTGTACCCTGTGTCCTGGCAACATGACTGAGGTTTGTTTCTAAAACCTGCGGCCTGGGAACATGACTGAGGCTTCATTCTTGAACCCTGTGGCCTGGGAAAATGACTGAGGTTTGATTCTGGAACCCTGTAGCCTGGGAACTTGGCTGAGCTTTCATTCTGGACCCCTGATGCCTGGGAACATGATTTAGGTTTGATTCGGGAACCCTGTGACCTGGGAACATGACTGAGGTTTGATTGTGGAACCCTGTGTCCTGGTAACATGACTGAGGTTTGATTCTGGAAGCCTGTGGCCAGGGAACATGTCTGAGGCATGATTGTGGAAGCCTGTGGCCTGGGAAAATGACTGAGGTTTGATGGTGTTACCCTGTGGCCAGGCAATATGACTGAGGTTTGATTTTGGAACCCTGTGGCCTGGGAACATGACTGAGGTTTGATTCTGGAACGCTGTGGCCTGGCAACATGACATCAGTTGGATTCTGGAACCCTGTGGCCTGGGAACATGACTGAGGTTTGATTCTGGAACCCTGTGGCTTGGGAATATGACATCAGTTGGATTCTGGAACCCTGTGGTCTGGCAACATAACTGAGGTTTGATTCTGGAACCCTGTGGCCTGGGAACATGACTTAAGTTTGATTGTGGAACTCTGAGGCCTGGAACATGACTGAGGTTTGATTCTGGCACCCTGTGGCCTGGGAACGTGACTGAGGTTTGATTGTGGAACCCTGTGTCCTGGGAACATGACTGAGGTTTGATTCTAGAACACTCTGGCCTGGGAACATGACTAAGGTTTGATTGTGGAACCCTACGGCCTGTCAACGTGACTCAGGTTTGATTCTGGACCCCTGTGGCCTGGGAACATGACTGAGGGTTGATTGTGGAACCCTGTGTCCTGGCAGCATGACATCAGTTGGATTCTGGAACCCTGTGGCCTGGGAATATGACTTAGGTTTGATTCTGGAACCCTGTGGCCTGGCAACATGAGTGAGGTTTGATTCTTGAACTCTGTTGCCTGGGAAAGTGCCTGACGTTTGATTCTGGAATTCTGCAGCCTGGGAACATGACTGAGCTTTCATTCTGGAACCCTGTGGCCTGGGTACATGACTGAGGTTTGATTCTGGAACCCTGTGGCCTGGGAACATGACTGAGGTGTGATTGTAGAACACTGTGCCCTGGGAATATGACTGAAGTTTGATTCTGGAAGCCTGTGGCCTGGGATCATATCTGAGGTTTGATTCTGGAACCCTGTGGCCTTGTTAAATGACTGAGGTTTCATGGTGGAACCCTGTGGCCTGGCAATATGACTGAGGTGTGATTCTGGAAGCCTGTGGCCTGGGAATATGACTGAGGCTTGATTCTGGAAGCCTGTGGCCTGTGAACATGACTGAGGTTTGATTCTGGAACTCTGCAGCCTGGGAACATGACTGAGCTTTCATTCTGGAACCCTGTGGCCTGGGAACATGACTGAGGTTTGATTCTGGAACCCTGTGCCTGGGAATATGACTGAGGTTTAATTGTGGAAACTTCTGGCCTGGGAACATGACTGAGGCTTGATTGTAGAAACCTGTGTCCTGGGAACATGACATCGGTTTGATTCTGTGACCATGTGGCCTGGGAACATGCCTGAAGTTTGATTCTGGAACCTTGTGGCCTAGAAACATGTCATCAGTTTGACCCTGGAATCCTTTGGCCTGGGAAGATGACTGAGTGTTGATTCTCCGACCCTGTGCGCTGTGAACATGACTGAAGTTTGATGGTGGAACCCTGTGGCCTGGGAAAATGATTGAGGTTTGATTGTGATAACTGATGTCCTGGGTACATGACTGAGGTTTGATTGTGGAACTCTGTGGACTGGGAACATGATTGAGCTTTCATTCTGGAACCCCGTGGCCTGGGAACATGACTGAGGTTTGATTCTGGAACCCTGTGCCTGGGAATATGACTGAGGTTTAATTGTGGAAACTTCTGGCCTGGGAACATGACTGAGGCTTGATTGTTGAACCCTGTGTCCTGGGAACATGACATCGGTTTGATTCTGTGACCATGTGGCCTGGGAACATGCCTGAAGTTTGATTCTGGAACCTTGTGGCCTAGAAACATGTCATCAGTTTGACTCTGGAATCCTTTGGCCTGGGAAGATGACTGAGTGTTGATTCTCTGACCCTGTGCGCTGTGAACATGACTGAAGTTTGATGGTGGAACCCTGTGGCCTGGGAAAATGATTGAGGTTTGATTGTGATAACTGATGTCCTGGGTACATGACTGAGGTTTGATTCTGGAACTCTGCAGCCTGGGAACATGACTGAGCTTTCATTCTGGAACCCTGTGGCCTGGGAACATGACTGAGGTTTGATTCTGGAACCCTGTGCCTGGGAATATGACTGAGGTTTAATTGTGGAACCCTGTGTCCTGGGAACATGACATCGGTTTGATTCTGTGACCATGTGGCCTGGGAACATGCCTGAAGTTTGATTCTGGAAACTTGTGGCCTAGAAACATGTCATCAGTTTGACTCTGGAATCCTTTGGCCTGGGAAGATGACTGAGTGTTGATTCTCCGACCCTGTGCGCTGTGAACATGACTGAAGTTTGATGGTGGAACCCTGTGGCCTGGGAAAATGATTGAGGTTTGATTGTGATAACTGATGTCCTGGATACATGACTGAGGTTTGATTGTGGAACTCTGTGGACTGGGAACATGATTGAGGTTTGTTTCTGGAACCCAGTGGCCTGGCAACATGACTGAGGCTTTATTCTGGACCCATGTGGCCTGGGAACATGACTGAGGTTTGATTCTGGAACCCTGTGGCCTGGGTAGATGACTGAGGTTTGATTGTTTTAACATGTGGCCTGGGAACATGACTGAGGCTTTATTCTGGAACCCTGTTGCCTAAGAACATGACTGAGGTTTAATTCTGGAACCCTGCAGCCTGGGAACATGACTGAGCTTTCATTCTGGTACCCTTGGCCTGGCAATATGACTGAGGTTTGATTCTGGAACCCTCTGGCCTGGGAACATGACTGAGGTTTGATGATTGAACCCTGTGTCCTGGCAACAAGACTGAGCTTTGATTTTGGAACCCTCTGGCCTGGGAACATGACTGAGGCTTGATTCTGGTACCCTATGGCCTGGGAACCTGACTGAGGTTTGATTCTGGACCGCTGTGGCCTGGGAACATTACTGAGGTTTGATTCTGGAACCCTGTGTCCTGGGAACATGACTGAGGTTTCATTGTGAAACACTCTGGCCTGGGAACATACCTGAGGTTTGATGGTGGAACTCTGTTGCCTGGCAACATGACTGAGGTTTGACTGTGGAACTCTCTGGCCTAGGAACATGACTGTGGCTTGGTTCCTGTACCCTGTTGTTAGGAAGCTGACTGAGGTTTGATTCTGGAAGCCTGTGGCCTGGGAAGATATCTGAGGTTTGATTCTGGAACCCTGTGGCTTTGGAAAATGACTGAGGTTTCATGGTTGAACCCTGTGGCCTGGCAATATGACTGAGGTTTGATTCTGGAAGCCTGTGGCCTGGGAACATGACTGAGGCTTCATTTTGGTACCCTGTGGCCTGGGAACCTGACTGAGGTTTGATTCAGGACCGCTCTGGCCTGGGAACATGACTGAGGTTTGTTTCTGGAACCCTGTGTCCTGAGAACATGACTGAGGTTTCATTGTGAAACACTCTGGACTGGGAACATGACTGAGGTTTGATGGTGGAATCCTGTGCCCTGGCAACATGACTGAGGTTTGAGTGTGGAACTCTCTAGCCTAGGAACATGACTGTGGCTTGGTTCCTGTACCCTGTTGTTGGGAACCTGACTGAGGTTTGATTCTGGACCCCTCTGGCCTGGGAGCATGACTGAGGTTTGATACTGGAACCCTTTGGCCTAGGAACATGACTGAGGTTTGATTGTGGAAACCTGTGGCCTGGCAACATGACTGAGGTTTGATTCTGGTACTCTCTGGCCTGAGAACATGACTGAGGTTAGCTTCTGGAACCCTGTGGCCTGGGAACATGACTGAGGTTAGTTTGTGGAACACTGTGGCCTGGGAACATGACATCCGTTTGACTCTGGAACCCTGTGGCCTGGGAACATGACATCGGTTGGATTCTGGAACCCTGTGACCTGGGAACATGACATCGGTTGGATTCTGTAACTCTGTGGCCTGGGAAGATGATATCGGTTGGATTCTGGAAACCTGTGGCCTGGGAACATGACTGAGGTTTGATTCTTGAACTCTGTTGCTGGAAACGTGCCTGAAGTTTGTTTCTGGAACCCTGTGGCCTGGGAACATGACTGAGGTTTGATTCTGAAATCCTGTGTCCTGGGAACATGACTGAGGTTTGATGATTGAACCCTGTGTCCTGGGAACATGACTGAGGTTTGATTGTGGAAACTTCTGGCCTGGGAACGTGACTGAGGCTTGATTGTGGAACCCTGTGTCCTGGGAACATGACATCGGTTTCATTCTGTGACCCTGTGACCTGGGAACATAACTGAGGTTTGACTCTGGATCATGTGGCCTGGAAATATGATTGAGGTTTGATTCTGGAAACCTGTGGCCTGGGAAAATGACTGAGGTTAAATTATGGAACCTGTGGCCTGAGAACATGACATCTGTTTGATTCTGGAACCCTGTGACCTGGGAACATTATTGAGATTTGATTCTGGAACGCTGTGGCCTGGGAACATGACTGAGGCTTTATTCTGGAACCCTGTGGCCTAGGAACATGACTCAGGTTTGATTCAGGAACCCTGTGGCCTGGGAAAATGATATCCGTTGGATTCTGGAAACCTGTGGCCTGGAAACATGACAACGGTTGGATTCTAGAAACCTGTGGCCTGAGAATATGACATAGGCTTGATTGTGGAACCTTGTGGCCTGGGAATATGATATCGGTTTGATTCTGGAACCCTGTGGCCTGGGAACATGATATTCGTTGGATTCTGGAAACCTGTGGCCTGGAAACATGACAGCGGTTGGATTTTGGAACCCTGTGGCCTGGGAACATGACTGAGGTTTGACTGTGGAAACATGTGGCCTGGGAACATTATTGAGGCCTGATTTTGGAACCCTCTCTCGCCTGGGAACCTGACTGAGGCTTGATTGTGGAACCCTGTCATCTGGGAACGTGACTGAGGTTTGATTCTGGAACCCTGTAGCCTGGCAACATGACTAAGGTGTGATTCTGGAACTTTCTTGCCTGGGAACATGCCTGAAGTTTGATTCTGGAAACCTGTGGCCTGGGAAAATGAATGAATTTGATTGTGGAACCCTCTGGCCTGGGAACATGACTGAGGCTTGATTCTGGAACCCTGTGGCCTGGGAACGTGACTGAGGATTGATTCTGGAACCCTGTGGCCTGGGAACATGACATCACTTGTATTCTGTAACCCTGTGGCCTGGGAAAATGACTGTGGTTTGATTCTGGAACCCTGTGGCTTGGGAAAATGACTGAGGTTTGATTCTGGAACCTTGTGGCCTGGAAATATGATTGAAGTTTTATTCTGGAAACCTGTGGCCTGGGAAAATGACTGAATTTGATTGTGGAACCCTCTGGCCTGGGAACATGACTGAGGCTTGATTCTGGAACCCTGTGGCCTGGGAACATGACTGATGATTGATTCTGGAACCCTCTGGCCTGGGAACATGACATCACTTGTATTCTGTAACCCAGGTGCCTGGGAAAATGACTGTGGTTTGATTCTGGAACCCTGTCGCTTGGGAACATGACTGAGGGTTTATTCTGGAACCCTGTAGCCTAGGAACATGACTGAGGTTTGATTCTGAAATCCTCTGTCCTGGGAACATGCCTGAGGTTTGATGGTGGTACCCTGTGGCCTGGGAACTTGACTGAGGTTTATTGTGGAAACATGTGGCCTGGCAACATGACTGAGGTTTGATTCTGGAACCCTGTGGCCTGGGAAAATGACTGAGGTTAAATTATGGAACCTGTGGCCTGAGAACATGACATCTGTTTGATTCTGGAACCCTGTGGCCTGGGAACGTGACTGAAGTTTGATTCTGGAACCTTGTGGCCTGGTAACATGTCATCAGAAGGATTCTGGAATCCTATGGCCTGGGAAGATGACTGAGCGTTGATTCTGGAACCCTGTGCCCTGGGAACATGACTGAGGTTTGATTGTGGAACCCTTTTCCCTGGGAATATGACTGAAGTTTGATTCTAGAGCCCTGTGGCCTGGGAACATGACTGAGGTTTGATTGTGGAACTCTGTGGACTGGTAACATGACTGAGGTTTGTTTCTGGAACCCTGTGGCCTGGGTACATGACTGAGGTTTGATTGTGGAACCCTGTGACCTGGGAACATTATTGAGGTTTGATTCTGGAACCCTGTGGCCTGGGAACATAACTGAGGCTTGACTGTGGAAACCTGTTCCCTGGGAATATGACTGAAGTTTGATTCTGGAACCCTGTGGCCTAGGAACATGACTCAGGTTTGATTCTGGAACCCTGTGGCCTGGAAACATGACAACGGTTGGATTCTAGAAACCTGTGGCCTGAGAATATGACATAGGCTTGATTCTGGAACCCTGTGGCCTGGGAATATGATATCGGTTTGATTCTGGAACCCTGTGGCCTGGGAACATGATATTCGTTGGATTCTGGAAACCTGTGGCCTGGAAACATGACAGCGGTTGGATTTTGGAACCCTGTGGCCTGGGAACATGAATGAGGTTTGACTGTGGAAACATGTGGCCTGGGAACATTATTGAGGCCTGATTTTGGAACCCTCTCTCGCCTGGGAACCTGACTGAGGCTTGATTGTGGAACCCTGTCATCCGGGAACGTGACTAAGGTTTGATTCTGGAACCCTGTAGCCTGGCAACATGACTAAGGTTTGATTCTGGAACTCTCTTGCCTGGGAACATGCCTGAAGTTTGATTCTGGAAACCTGTGGCCTGGGAAAATGACTGAATTTGATTGTGGAACCCTCTGGCCTGGGAACATGACTGAGGCTTGATTCTGGAACCCTGTGGCCTGGGAACATGACTGAGGATTGATTCTGGAACCCTGTGGCCTGGGAACATGACATCACTTGTATTCTGTAACCCTGTGGCCTGGGAAAATGACTGTGGTTTGATTCTGGAACCCTGTGGCTTGGGAAAATGACTGAGGTTTGATTCTGGAACCTTGTGGCCTGGAAATATGATTGAAGTTTTATTCTGGAAACCTGTGGCCTGGGAAAATGACTGAATTTGATTGTGGAACCCTCTGGCCTGGGAACATGACTGAGGTTTGATTCTGGAACCCTGTGGCCTTGGAACATGACATTAGTTGGATTCTGGAACCCTGTGGTCTGGGAACATGACTGAGGTTTGCTTCTGGAACCCTGTGGCTTAGGAATATGACATCAGTTGGATTCTGGAACCCTGTGGTCTGGCAACATAACTGAGGGTTGATTCTGTAACCCTGTGGCCTGGGAGCATGACTTACGTTTGATTGTGGAACCCTGTGGCCCGGGAACATGACTGAGGTTTGATTCTGGAACCCTGTGGCCTGGGAACATGACTGAGGTTTGGTTGTGGATACCTGTGGATTGGGAACATTACTGAGGTTTGATTCTGGAACCCTATGGCCTAGAAAAATGACTGAGGCTTGATTGTGGAACCGTGTCATCTGAGAACATGACTGAGGTTTGATTGTGGAACCCTCTGTCCTGGGAACATGACTGTGGTTTGATGATTGTACCCTGTGTCCTGGCAACATGACTGAGGTTTGTTTCTAAAACCTGCGGCCTGGGAACATGACTGAGGCTTCATTCTTGAACCCTGTGGCCTGGGAAAATGACTGAGGTTTGATTCTGGAACCCTGTAGCCTGGGAACTTGGCTGAGCTTTCATTCTGGACCCCTGTTGCCTGGGAACATGATTTAGGTTTGATTCGGGAACCCTGTGACCTGGGAACATTATGGAGGTTTGATTCTGGAATCCTGTGGCCTGGGAACATGACTGAGGTTGGATTGTGGAACCCTGTGCCCTAGGAATATGACTGAGGTTTGATTCTGGAAGCCTGTGGCCAGGGAACATGTCTGAGTCATGATTGTGGAAGCCTGTGGCCTGGGAAAATGACTGAGGTTTGATGGTGTTACCCTGTGGCCTGGCAATATGACTGAGGTTTGATTCTGGAACCCTGTGGCCTGGGAACATGACTGAGGTTTGATTCTGGAACCCTGTGGCCTTGGAATATGACTGAGGTTTAATTGTGGAAACTTCTGGCCTGGGAACATGACTGAGGCTTGATTGTGGAACCCTGTGTCCTGGGAACATGACATCGGTTTGATTCTGTGACCATGTGGCCTGGGAACATGCCTGGAGTTTGATTCTGGAACCTTGTGGCCTGGTAACATGTCATCAGAAAGATTCTGGAATCCTATGGCCTGGGAAGATGACTGAGCATTGATTCTAGAACCCTGTGCCCTGGGAACATGACTGAGGTTTGATCGTGGAACACATTTCCCTGGGAATATGACTGAAGTTTGATTCTGGAACCATGTGGCCTGGGAACATGACTGAGGTTTGATTGTGGAACCCTCTGGCTTGGGAACATGACTGAGGCTTGATTCTGGAACCCTGTGGCCTGGGAACATGATATCAGTTGGATTCTGGAACCCTGTGGCCTGGGCACATGAGTGAAGGTTGATTCTGGAATCCTGTGGCCTCGGAATATGACTTACATTTGATTGTGGAAACCTGTGGCCTGGGAACATGACATCGGTTGGCTTCTAGAACCCTGTGGCCTGGGAACATGACATCGGTTTGATTATATAACCTTGTGGCCTGGGAACATGATATCGATTGGATTCTGGTAACCTTTGGCCTGGGAACATGACAACGGTTGGATTCTGGATCCCTGTGGCCTAGGAACATGACTGAGGTTTGATTGTGGACCCTCTGGCCTCGGAACATGACTGAGGCTTGATTGTGGACCCTGTGTCCTGGGAACATGACATCGGTTTGATTCTGGAACCCTGTGGCCTGGGAACATGACTGAGGTTTGATTGTGATAACTTATGACCTGGGAACATGACTGAGGTTTGATTGTGGAACTCTGTGGACTGGGAACATGACTGAGGTTTCTTTCTGGAACCCTGTGGCCTGGGAACATGACTGAGGCTTTATTCTGGAACCCTGTGGCCTGGGAACATGACTGAGATTTGATTCTGTAAACCTGGAGCCTGGGAACATGACTGAGCTTTCATTCTGTAACCCTGTGGCTTGGAAACATGACTGAAGTTTGATTCTGGAAACCTGTGACCTGGGAACTTTATTGAGGTTTGATTCTAGAACCCTGTGTCCTGGGAACATGACTGACGTTTTATTGTGAAAAATTGTGGCCTGGGAATATGACTGAGTTGTGATTGTGGAATTCTGTGGACTGGGAAAATGACTGATATTTGATTCTGGAACGCTGTGGCCTGGGAACATGACTGAGGATTTATTCTGGAACCCTGTGGCCTGGGAACATGACTCAGGTTTGATTCTTGAACCCTGAGGACTGGGAACATGACTGAGGTATGATTGTGGAAACATGTATCCTGGGAACATGACTGAGGCTTTATTCTGGTACCCTGTGGCCTGGGAACATGACTGAGGTTTGATTCTTGAAATCTGTTGCCTGAGAACGTACCTGAAGTTTGATTCTGGAACCCTGTGTCCTGGGAACATGACTGAGGTTTGATTGTGGAACCCTCTGGCCTAGGAACATGACTGAGGCTTGGTACCTGTACCCTGTGGTTGGGAACCTGACTAAGGTTTGATTCTGGACCCCTGTGTCCCGGGAGCATGACTGAGATTTGATACTGGAACCCTTTGGCCTAGGACCATGACTGAGGTTTGATTGTGGAACCTGTGGCCTGGGAACATGACATCTGTTTGACTCTGGAGCCCTGTAGCCTGGGAACATGACATCGGTTGGCTTCTAGAACCCTGTGGCCTGGGAACATGACATCGGTTTGATTCTGTGACCATGTGGCCTGGGAACATGCCTGAAGTTTGATTCTGGAACCTTGTGGCCTAGAAACATGTCATCAGTTTGACTCTGGAATCCTTTGGCCTGGGAAGATGACTGAGTGTTGATTCTCCGACCCTGTGCGCTGTGAACATGACTGAAGTTTGATGGTGGAACCCTGTGGCCTGGGAAAATGATTGAGGTTTGATTGTGATAACTGATGTCCTGGGTACATGACTGAGGTTTGATTCTGGAACTCTGCAGCCTGGGAACATGACTGAGCTTTCATTCTGGAACCCTGTGGCCTGGGAACATGACTGAGGTTTGATTCTGGAACCCTGTGCCTGGGAATATGACTGAGGTTTAATTGTGGAACCCTGTGTCCTGGGAACATGACATCGGTTTGATTCTGTGACCATGTGGCCTGGGAACATGCCTGAAGTTTGATTCTGGAAACTTGTGGCCTAGAAACATGTCATCAGTTTGACTCTGGAATCCTTTGGCCTGGGAAGATGACTGAGTGTTGATTCTCCGACCCTGTGCGCTGTGAACATGACTGAAGTTTGATGGTGGAACCCTGTGGCCTGGGAAAATGATTGAGGTTTGATTGTGATAACTGATGTCCTGGATACATGACTGAGGTTTGATTGTGGAACTCTGTGGACTGGGAACATGATTGAGGTTTGTTTCTGGAACCCTGTGGCCTGGGAACATGACTGAGGCTTTATTCTGGACCCATGTGGCCTGGGAACATGACTGAGGTTTGATTCTGGAACCCTGTGGCCTGGGTAGATGACTGAGGTTTGATTGTTTTAACATGTGGCCTGGGAACATGACTGAGGCTTTATTCTGGAACCCTGTTGCCTAAGAACATGACTGAGGTTTAATTCTGGAACCCTGCAGCCTGGGAACATGACTGAGCTTTCATTCTGGTACCCTTGGCCTGGCAATATGACTGAGGTTTGATTCTGGAACCCTCTGGCCTGGGAACATGACTGAGGTTTGATGATTGAACCCTGTGTCCTGGCAACAAGACTGAGCTTTGATTTTGGAACCCTCTGGCCTGGGAACATGACTGAGGCTTGATTCTGGTACCCTATGGCCTGGGAACCTGACTGAGGTTTGATTCTGGACCGCTGTGGCCTGGGAACATTACTGAGGTTTGATTCTGGAACCCTGTGTCCTGGGAACATGACTGAGGTTTCATTGTGAAACACTCTGGCCTGGGAACATACCTGAGGTTTGATGGTGGAACTCTGTTGCCTGGCAACATGACTGAGGTTTGACTGTGGAACTCTCTGGCCTAGGAACATGACTGTGGCTTGGTTCCTGTACCCTGTTGTTAGGAAGCTGACTGAGGTTTGATTCTGGAAGCCTGTGGCCTGGGAAGATATCTGAGGTTTGATTCTGGAACCCTGTGGCTTTGGAAAATGACTGAGGTTTCATGGTTGAACCCTGTGGCCTGGCAATATGACTGAGGTTTGATTCTGGAAGCCTGTGGCCTGGGAACATGACTGAGGCTTCATTTTGGTACCCTGTGGCCTGGGAACCTGACTGAGGTTTGATTCAGGACCGCTCTGGCCTGGGAACATGACTGAGGTTTGTTTCTGGAACCCTGTGTCCTGAGAACATGACTGAGGTTTCATTGTGAAACACTCTGGACTGGGAACATGACTGAGGTTTGATGGTGGAATCCTGTGCCCTGGCAACATGACTGAGGTTTGAGTGTGGAACTCTCTAGCCTAGGAACATGACTGTGGCTTGGTTCCTGTACCCTGTTGTTGGGAACCTGACTGAGGTTTGATTCTGGACCCCTCTGGCCTGGGAGCATGACTGAGGTTTGATACTGGAACCCTTTGGCCTAGGAACATGACTGAGGTTTGATTGTGGAAACCTGTGGCCTGGCAACATGACTGAGGTTTGATTCTGGTACTCTCTGGCCTGAGAACATGACTGAGGTTAGCTTCTGGAACCCTGTGGCCTGGGAACATGACTGAGGTTAGTTTGTGGAACACTGTGGCCTGGGAACATGACATCCGTTTGACTCTGGAACCCTGTGGCCTGGGAACATGACATCGGTTGGATTCTGGAACCCTGTGACCTGGGAACATGACATCGGTTGGATTCTGTAACTCTGTGGCCTGGGAAGATGATATCGGTTGGATTCTGGAAACCTGTGGCCTGGGAACATGACTGAGGTTTGATTCTTGAACTCTGTTGCTGGAAACGTGCCTGAAGTTTGTTTCTGGAACCCTGTGGCCTGGGAACATGACTGAGGTTTGATTCTGAAATCCTGTGTCCTGGGAACATGACTGAGGTTTGATGATTGAACCCTGTGTCCTGGGAACATGACTGAGGTTTGATTGTGGAAACTTCTGGCCTGGGAACGTGACTGAGGCTTGATTGTGGAACCCTGTGTCCTGGGAACATGACATCGGTTTCATTCTGTGACCCTGTGACCTGGGAACATAACTGAGGTTTGACTCTGGATCATGTGGCCTGGAAATATGATTGAGGTTTGATTCTGGAAACCTGTGGCCTGGGAAAATGACTGAGGTTAAATTATGGAACCTGTGGCCTGAGAACATGACATCTGTTTGATTCTGGAACCCTGTGACCTGGGAACATTATTGAGATTTGATTCTGGAACGCTGTGGCCTGGGAACATGACTGAGGCTTTATTCTGGAACCCTGTGGCCTAGGAACATGACTCAGGTTTGATTCAGGAACCCTGTGGCCTGGGAAAATGATATCCGTTGGATTCTGGAAACCTGTGGCCTGGAAACATGACAACGGTTGGATTCTAGAAACCTGTGGCCTGAGAATATGACATAGGCTTGATTCTGGAACCTTGTGGCCTGGGAATATGATATCGGTTTGATTCTGGAACCCTGTGGCCTGGGAACATGATATTCGTTGGATTCTGGAAACCTGTGGCCTGGAAACATGACAGCGGTTGGATTTTGGAACCCTGTGGCCTGGGAACATGACTGAGGTTTGACTGTGGAAACATGTGGCCTGGGAACATTATTGAGGCCTGATTTTGGAACCCTCTCTCGCCTGGGAACCTGACTGAGGCTTGATTGTGGAACCCTGTCATCTGGGAACGTGACTGAGGTTTGATTCTGGAACCCTGTAGCCTGGCAACATGACTAAGGTGTGATTCTGGAACTTTCTTGCCTGGGAACATGCCTGAAGTTTGATTCTGGAAACCTGTGGCCTGGGAAAATGAATGAATTTGATTGTGGAACCCTCTGGCCTGGGAACATGACTGAGGCTTGATTCTGGAACCCTGTGGCCTGGGAACATGACTGAGGATTGATTCTGGAACCCTGTGGCCTGGGAACATGACATCACTTGTATTCTGTAACCCTGTGGCCTGGGAAAATGACTGTGGTTTGATTCTGGAACCCTGTGGCTTGGGAAAATGACTGAGGTTTGATTCTGGAACCTTGTGGCCTGGAAATATGATTGAAGTTTTATTCTGGAAACCTGTGGCCTGGGAAAATGACTGAATTTGATTGTGGAACCCTCTGGCCTGGGAACATGACTGAGGCTTGATTCTGGAACCCTGTGGCCTGGGAACATGACTGATGATTGATTCTGGAACCCTCTGGCCTGGGAACATGACATCACTTGTATTCTGTAACCCAGGTGCCTGGGAAAATGACTGTGGTTTGATTCTGGAACCCTGTCGCTTGGGAACATGACTGAGGGTTTATTCTGGAACCCTGTAGCCTAGGAACATGACTGAGGTTTGATTCTGAAATCCTCTGTCCTGGGAACATGCCTGAGGTTTGATGGTGGTACCCTGTGGCCTGGGAACTTGACTGAGGTTTATTGTGGAAACATGTGGCCTGGCAACATGACTGAGGTTTGATTCTGGAACCCTGTGGCCTGGGAAAATGACTGAGGTTAAATTATGGAACCTGTGGCCTGAGAACATGACATCTGTTTGATTCTGGAACCCTGTGGCCTGGGAACGTGACTGAAGTTTGATTCTGGAACCTTGTGGCCTGGTAACATGTCATCAGAAGGATTCTGGAATCCTATGGCCTGGGAAGATGACTGAGCGTTGATTCTGGAACCCTGTGCCCTGGGAACATGACTGAGGTTTGATTGTGGAACCCTTTTCCCTGGGAATATGACTGAAGTTTGATTCTAGAGCCCTGTGGCCTGGGAACATGACTGAGGTTTGATTGTGGAACTCTGTGGACTGGGAACATGACTGAGGTTTGTTTCTTGAACCCTGTGGCCTGGGTACATGACTGAGGTTTGATTGTGGAACCCTGTGACCTGGGAACATTATTGAGGTTTGATTCTGGAACCCTGTGGCCTGGGAACATAACTGAGGCTTGACTGTGGAAACCTGTTCCCTGGGAATATGACTGAAGTTTGATTCTGGAACCCTGTGGCCTAGGAACATGACTCAGGTTTGATTCTGGAACCCTGTGGCCTGGAAACATGACAACGGTTGGATTCTAGAAACCTGTGGCCTGAGAATATGACATAGGCTTGATTCTGGAACCCTGTGGCCTGGGAATATGATATCGGTTTGATTCTGGAACCCTGTGGCCTGGGAACATGATATTCGTTGGATTCTGGAAACCTGTGGCCTGGAAACATGACAGCGGTTGGATTTTGGAACCCTGTGGCCTGGGAACATGAATGAGGTTTGACTGTGGAAACATGTGGCCTGGGAACATTATTGAGGCCTGATTTTGGAACCCTCTCTCGCCTGGGAACCTGACTGAGGCTTGATTGTGGAACCCTGTCATCCGGGAACGTGACTAAGGTTTGATTCTGGAACCCTGTAGCCTGGCAACATGACTAAGGTTTGATTCTGGAACTCTCTTGCCTGGGAACATGCCTGAAGTTTGATTCTGGAAACCTGTGGCCTGGGAAAATGACTGAATTTGATTGTGGAACCCTCTGGCCTGGGAACATGACTGAGGCTTGATTCTGGAACCCTGTGGCCTGGGAACATGACTGAGGATTGATTCTGGAACCCTGTGGCCTGGGAACATGACATCACTTGTATTCTGTAACCCTGTGGCCTGGGAAAATGACTGTGGTTTGATTCTGGAACCCTGTGGCTTGGGAAAATGACTGAGGTTTGATTCTGGAACCCTCTGGCCTGGGAACATGACATCACTTGTATTCTGTAACCCAGGTGCCTGGGAAAATGACTGTGGTTTGATTCTGGAACCCTGTCGCTTGGGAACATGACTGAGGGTTTATTCTGGAACCCTGTAGCCTAGGAACATGACTGAGGTTTGATTCTGAAATCCTCTGTCCTGGGAACATGCCTGAGGTTTGATGGTGGTACCCTGTGGCCTGGGAACTTGACTGAGGTTTATTGTGGAAACATGTGGCCTGGCAACATGACTGAGGTTTGATTCTGGAACCCTGTGGCCTGGGAAAATGACTGAGGTTAAATTATGGAACCTGTGGCCTGAGAACATGACATCTGTTTGATTCTGGAACCCTGTGGCCTGGGAACGTGACTGAAGTTTGATTCTGGAACCTTGTGGCCTGGTAACATGTCATCAGAAGGATTCTGGAATCCTATGGCCTGGGAAGATGACTGAGCGTTGATTCTGGAACCCTGTGCCCTGGGAACATGACTGAGGTTTGATTGTGGAACCCTTTTCCCTGGGAATATGACTGAAGTTTGATTCTAGAGCCCTGTGGCCTGGGAACATGACTGAGGTTTGATTGTGGAACTCTGTGGACTGGGAACATGACTGAGGTTTGTTTCTTGAACCCTGTGGCCTGGGTACATGACTGAGGTTTGATTGTGGAACCCTGTGACCTGGGAACATTATTGAGGTTTGATTCTGGAACCCTGTGGCCTGGGAACATAACTGAGGCTTGACTGTGGAAACCTGTTCCCTGGGAATATGACTGAAGTTTGATTCTGGAACCCTGTGGCCTAGGAACATGACTCAGGTTTGATTCTGGAACCCTGTGGCCTGGAAACATGACAACGGTTGGATTCTAGAAACCTGTGGCCTGAGAATATGACATAGGCTTGATTCTGGAACCCTGTGGCCTGGGAATATGATATCGGTTTGATTCTGGAACCCTGTGGCCTGGGAACATGATATTCGTTGGATTCTGGAAACCTGTGGCCTGGAAACATGACAGCGGTTGGATTTTGGAACCCTGTGGCCTGGGAACATGAATGAGGTTTGACTGTGGAAACATGTGGCCTGGGAACATTATTGAGGCCTGATTTTGGAACCCTCTCTCGCCTGGGAACCTGACTGAGGCTTGATTGTGGAACCCTGTCATCCGGGAACGTGACTAAGGTTTGATTCTGGAACCCTGTAGCCTGGCAACATGACTAAGGTTTGATTCTGGAACTCTCTTGCCTGGGAACATGCCTGAAGTTTGATTCTGGAAACCTGTGGCCTGGGAAAATGACTGAATTTGATTGTGGAACCCTCTGGCCTGGGAACATGACTGAGGCTTGATTCTGGAACCCTGTGGCCTGGGAACATGACTGAGGATTGATTCTGGAACCCTGTGGCCTGGGAACATGACATCACTTGTATTCTGTAACCCTGTGGCCTGGGAAAATGACTGTGGTTTGATTCTGGAACCCTGTGGCTTGGGAAAATGACTGAGGTTTGATTCTGGAACCTTGTGGCCTGGAAATATGATTGAAGTTTTATTCTGGAAACCTGTGGCCTGGGAAAATGACTGAATTTGATTGTGGAACCCTCTGGCCTGGGAACATGACTGAGGTTTGATTCTGGAACCCTGTGGCCTTGGAACATGACATTAGTTGGATTCTGGAACCCTGTGGTCTGGGAACATGACTGAGGTTTGCTTCTGGAACCCTGTGGCTTAGGAATATGACATCAGTTTGATTCTGGAACCCTGTGGTCTGGCAACATAACTGAGGGTTGATTCTGTAACCCTGTGGCCTGGGAGCATGACTTACGTTTGATTGTGGAACCCTGTGGCCCGGGAACATGACTGAGGTTTGATTCTGGAACCCTGTGGCCTGGGAACATGACTGAGGTTTGGTTGTGGATACCTGTGGACTGGGAACATTACTGAGGTTTGATTCTGGAACCCTATGGCCTAGAAAAATGACTGAGGCTTGATTGTGGAACCGTGTCATCTGAGAACATGACTGAGGTTTGATTGTGGAACCCTCTGTCCTGGGAACATGACTGTGGTTTGATGATTGTACCCTGTGTCCTGGCAACATGACTGAGGTTTGTTTCTAAAACCTGCGGCCTGGGAACATGACTGAGGCTTCATTCTTGAACCCTGTGGCCTGGGAAAATGACTGAGGTTTGATTCTGGAACCCTGTAGCCTGGGAACTTGGCTGAGCTTTCATTCTGGACCCCTGTTGCCTGGGAACATGATTTAGGTTTGATTCGGGAACCCTGTGACCTGGGAACATTATGGAGGTTTGATTCTGGAATCCTGTGGCCTGGGAACATGACTGAGGTTGGATTGTGGAACCCTGTGCCCTAGGAATATGACTGAGGTTTGATTCTGGAAGCCTGTGGCCAGGGAACATGTCTGAGTCATGATTGTGGAAGCCTGTGGCCTGGGAAAATGACTGAGGTTTGATGGTGTTACCCTGTGGCCTGGCAATATGACTGAGGTTTGATTCTGGAACCCTGTGGCCTGGGAACATGACTGAGGTTTGATTCTGGAACCCTGTGGCCTTGGAATATGACTGAGGTTTAATTGTGGAAACTTCTGGCCTGGGAACATGACTGAGGCTTGATTGTGGAACCCTGTGTCCTGGGAACATGACATCGGTTTGATTCTGTGACCATGTGGCCTGGGAACATGCCTGGAGTTTGATTCTGGAACCTTGTGGCCTGGTAACATGTCATCAGAAGGATTCTGGAATCCTATGGCCTGGGAAGATGACTGAGCATTGATTCTAGAACCCTGTGCCCTGGGAACATGACTGAGGTTTGATCGTGGAACACATTTCCCTGGGAATATGACTGAAGTTTGATTCTGGAACCATGTGGCCTGGGAACATGACTGAGGTTTGATTGTGGAACCCTCTGGCTTGGGAACATGACTGAGGCTTGATTCTGGAACCCTGTGGCCTGGGAACATGATATCAGTTGGATTCTGGAACCCTGTGGCCTGGGCACATGAGTGAAGGTTGATTCTGGAATCCTGTGGCCTCGGAATATGACTTACATTTGATTGTGGAAACCTGTGGCCTGGGAACATGACATCGGTTGGCTTCTAGAACCCTGTGGCCTGGGAACATGACATCGGTTTGATTATATAACCTTGTGGCCTGGGAACATGATATCGATTGGATTCTGGTAACCTTTGGCCTGGGAACATGACAACGGTTGGATTCTGGATCCCTGTGGCCTAGGAACATGACTGAGGTTTGATTGTGGACCCTCTGGCCTCGGAACATGACTGAGGCTTGATTGTGGACCCTGTGTCCTGGGAACATGACATCGGTTTGATTCTGGAACCCTGTGGCCTGGGAACATGACTGAGGTTTGATTGTGATAACTTATGACCTGGGAACATGACTGAGGTTTGATTGTGGAACTCTGTGGACTGGGAACATGACTGAGGTTTCTTTCTGGAACCCTGTGGCCTGGGAACATGACTGAGGCTTTATTCTGGAACCCTGTGGCCTGGGAACATGACTGAGATTTGATTCTGTAAACCTGGAGCCTGGGAACATGACTGAGCTTTCATTCTGTAACCCTGTGGCTTGGAAACATGACTGAAGTTTGATTCTGGAAACCTGTGACCTGGGAACTTTATTGAGGTTTGATTCTAGAACCCTGTGTCCTGGGAACATGACTGACGTTTTATTGTGAAAAATTGTGGCCTGGGAATATGACTGAGTTGTGATTGTGGAATTCTGTGGACTGGGAAAATGACTGATATTTGATTCTGGAACGCTGTGGCCTGGGAACATGACTGAGGATTTATTCTGGAACCCTGCAGCCTGGGAACATGACTGAGCTTTCATTCTGGTACCCTTGGCCTGGCAATATGACTGAGGTTTGATTCTGGAACCCTCTGGCCTGGGAACATGACTGAGGTTTGATGATTGAACCCTGTGTCCTGGCAACAAGACTGAGCTTTGATTTTGGAACCCTCTGGCCTGGGAACATGACTGAGGCTTGATTCTGGTACCCTATGGCCTGGGAACCTGACTGAGGTTTGATTCTGGACCGCTGTGGCCTGGGAACATTACTGAGGTTTGATTCTGGAACCCTGTGTCCTGGGAATATGACTGAGGTTTCATTGTGAAACACTCTGGCCTGGGAACATACCTGAGGTTTGATGGTGGAACTCTGTTGCCTGGCAACATGACTGAGGTTTGACTGTGGAACTCTCTGGCCTAGGAACATGACTGTGGCTTGGTTCCTGTACCCTGTTGTTAGGAAGCTGACTGAGGTTTGATTCTGGAAGCCTGTGGCCTGGGAAGATATCTGAGGTTTGATTCTGGAACCCTGTGGCTTTGGAAAATGACTGAGGTTTCATGGTTGAACCCTGTGGCCTGGCAATATGACTGAGGTTTGATTCTGGAAGCCTGTGGCCTGGGAACATGACTGAGGCTTCATTTTGGTACCCTGTGGCCTGGGAACCTGACTGAGGTTTGATTCAGGACCGCTCTGGCCTGGGAACATGACTGAGGTTTGTTTCTGGAACCCTGTGTCCTGAGAACATGACTGAGGTTTCATTGTGAAACACTCTGGACTGGGAACATGACTGAGGTTTGATGGTGGAATCCTGTGCCCTGGCAACATGACTGAGGTTTGAGTGTGGAACTCTCTAGCCTAGGAACATGACTGTGGCTTGGTTCCTGTACCCTGTTGTTGGGAACCTGACTGAGGTTTGATTCTGGACCCCTCTGGCCTGGGAGCATGACTGAGGTTTGATACTGGAACCCTTTGGCCTAGGAACATGACTGAGGTTTGATTGTGGAAACCTGTGGCCTGGCAACATGACTGAGGTTTGATTCTGGTACTCTCTGGCCTGAGAACATGACTGAGGTTAGCTTCTGGAACCCTGTGGCCTGGGAACATGACTGAGGTTAGTTTGTGGAACACTGTGGCCTGGGAACATGACATCCGTTTGACTCTGGAACCCTGTGGCCTGGGAACATGACATCGGTTGGATTCTGGAACCCTGTGACCTGGGAACATGACATCGGTTGGATTCTGTAACTCTGTGGCCTGGGAAGATGATATCGGTTGGATTCTGGAAACCTGTGGCCTGGGAACATGACTGAGGTTTGATTCTTGAACTCTGTTGCTGGAAACGTGCCTGAAGTTTGTTTCTGGAACCCTGTGGCCTGGGAACATGACTGAGGTTTGATTCTGAAATCCTGTGTCCTGGGAACATGACTGAGGTTTGATGATTGAACCCTGTGTCCTGGGAACATGACTGAGGTTTGATTGTGGAAACTTCTGGCCTGGGAACTTGACTGAGGCTTGATTGTGGAACCCTGTGTCCTGGGAACATGACATCGGTTTGATTCTGTGACCATGTGGCCTGGGAACATGCCTGAAGTTTGATTCTGGAACCTTGTGGCCTAGAAACATGTCATCAGTTTGACTCTGGAATCCTTTGGCCTGGGAAGATGACTGAGTGTTGATTCTCCGACCCTGTGCGCTGTGAACATGACTGAAGTTTGATGGTGGAACCCTGTGGCCTGGGAAAATGATTGAGGTTTGATTGTGATAACTGATGTCCTGGGTACATGACTGAGGTTTGATTGTGGAACTCTGTGGACTGGGAACATGATTGAGGTTTGTTTCTGGAACCCTGTGGCCTGGGAACATGACTGAGGCTTCATTCTGGACCCATGTGGCCTGGGAACATGACTGAGGTTTGATTCTGGAACCCTGTGTCCTGGGAGCATGACTGAGATTTGATACTGGAACCCTTTGGCCTAGGACCATGACTGAGGTTTGATTGTGGAACCTGTGGCCTGGGAACATGACATCTGTTTGACTCTGGAGCCCTGTGGCCTGGGAACATGACATCGGTTGGCTTCTAGAACCCTGTGGCCTGGGAACATGACATCGGTTTGATTGTATAACCCTGTGGCCTGGGAACATGATATCGATTGGATTCTGGTAACCTTTGGCCTGGGAACATGACAACGGTTGGATTCTGGATCCCTGTGGCCTCGGAACATGACTGAGGCTTGATTGTGGACCCTGTGTCCTGGGAACATGACATCGGTTTGATACTGTGACCCTGTGGCCTGGGAACATGACATCAGTTGGATTCTGGAACCCTCTCGCCTGGGAACATGACTGAGGGTTGATTCTGGAACCCTGTGGCCTGGGAACATGACTGAAGTTTGATTCTGAAATTCTGTGTCCTGGGAACATGACTGAGGTTTGATGGTGGAACCCTGTGGCCTGGGAACATGACTGAGGCTTTATTCTGGAACCCTGTGGCCTGGGAACATGACTCAGGTTTGATTCTGGTACTCTCTGGCCTGAGAACATCACTGAGATTAGCTACTGGAACCCTGTGGCCTGGGAACATGACTGAGGTTAAATTGTGGAACCTGTGGCCTGGGAACATGACATCCGTTTGACTCTGGAACCCTGTGGCCTGGGAACATGATATCGATTGGACTCTGGAAACCTGTGGCCTGGAACATGACTGAGGATTGAATCTCGAACACTGTGGCCTGGGAAAATGACTGAGGTTTGATCCTGGAACCATGTGGCCTGGAAATATGATTAAGGTTTGCTTCTGGAAACCTGTGGCCTAGGAACAAGACGGAGGTTTGAATCTGCAACCCTGTGGCCTGGGAACATGACTGAGGTTTGATTGTGGAACCCTGTGCCCTAGGAATATGACTGAAGTTTGATTCTGGAAGCCTGTGGCCTGGGAACATGTCTGAGGCATGATTCTAGAACCCTGTGGCCTTGGAAAATGACTGAGGTTTGATAGTGTTACCCTGTGGCCTGGCAATATGACTGAGGCTTGATTCTGGAACCCTCTTGCCTGGGAACATGACATCAGTTGGATTCTGGGACCCTGTGGCCTGGGAACATGACTGAGGTTTGATTCTGGAACCCTGTGGCCTTGGAACATGACATCAGTTGGATTCTGGAACCCTGTGGTCTGGGAACATGACTGAGGTTTGCTTCTGGAACCCTGTGGCTTAGGAATATGACATCAGTTGGATTCTGGAACCCTGTGGTCTGGCAACATAACTGAGGGTTGATTCTGTAACCCTGTGGCCTGGGAACATGCCTTACGTTTGATTGTGGAACCCTGTGGGCCGGGAACATGACTGAGGTTTGATTCTGGAACCCTGTGGCCTGGGAACATGACTGAGGTTTGGTTGTGGATACCTGTGGACTGGGAATATTACTGAGGTTTGATTCTGGAACCCTATGGCCTAGAAAAATGACTGAGGCTTGATTGTGGAACCCTGTCATCTGAGAACATGACTGAGGTTTGATTGTGGAACCCTCTGTCCTGGGAACATGACTGTGGTTTGATGATTGTACCCTGTGTCCTGGCAACATGACTGAGGTTTGTTTCTAAAACCTGCGGCCTGGGAACATGACTGAGGCTTCATTCTTGAACCCTGTGGCCTGGGAAAATGACTGAGGTTTGATTCTGGAACCCTGTAGGCTGGGAACTTGGCTGAGCTTTCATTCTGGACCCCTGTTGCCTGGGAACATGATTTAGGTTTGATTCGGGAACCCTGTGACCTGGGAACATTATGGAGGTTTGATTCTGGAATCCTGTGGCCTGGGAACATGACTGAGGTTTGATTGTGGAACCCTGTGCCCTAGGAATATGACTGAGGTTTGATTCTGGAAGCCTGTGGCCAGGGAACATGTCTGAGGCATGATTGTGGAAGCCTGTGGCCTGGGAAAATGACTGAGGTTTGATGGTGTTACCCTGTGGCCTGGCAATATGACTGAGGTTTGATTCTGGAACCCTGTGGCCTGGGAACATGACTGAGGTTTGATTCTGGAACGCTGTGGCCTGGCAACATGACATCAGTTGGATTCTGGAACCCTGTGGCCTGGGAACATGACTGAGGTTTGATTCTGGAACCCTGTGGCTTGGGAATATGACATCAGTTGGATTCTGGAAACCTGTGGTCTGGCAACATAACTGAGGTTTGATTCTGGAACCCTGTGGCCTGGGAACATGACTTAAGCTTGATTGTGGAACTCTGAGGCCTGGAACATGACTGAGGTTTGATTCTGGCACCCTGTGGCCTGGGAACATGACTGAGGTTTGATTGTGGAACCCTGTGTCCTGGGAACATGACTGAGGTTTGATTCTAGAACACTCTGGCCTGGGAACATGACTAAGGTTTGATTGTGGAAACCTACGGCCTGTCAACATGACTCAGGTTTGATTCTGGACCCCTGTGGCCTGGGAACATGACTGAGGGTTGATAGTGGAACCCTGTGTCCTGGCAGCATGACATCAGTTGGATTCTGGAACCCTGTGGCCTGGGAATATGACTTAGGTTTGATTCTGGAACCCTGTGGCCTGGCAACATGAGTGAGGTTTGATTCTTGAACTCTGTTGCCTGTGAAAGTGCCTGACGTTTGATTCTGGAATTCTGCAGCCTGGGAACATGACTGAGCTTTCATTCTGGAACCCTGTGGCCTGGGTACCTGACTGAGGTTTGATTCTGGAACCCTGTGGCCTGGGAACATGACTGAGGTGTGATTGTAGAACACTGTGCCCTGGGAATATGACTGAAGTTTGATTCTGGAAACCTGTGGCCTGGGATCATATCTGAGGTTTGATTCTGGAACCCTGTGGCCTTGTTAAATGACTGAGGTTTCATGGTGGAACCCTGTGGCCTGGCAATATGACTGAGGTGTGATTCTGGAAGCCTGTGGCCTGGGAATATGACTGAGGCTTGATTCTGGAAGCCTGTGGCCTGTGAACATGACTGAGGTTTGATTCTGGAACTCTGCAGCCTGGGAACATGACTGAGCTTTCATTCTGGAACCCTGTGGCCTGGGAACATGACTGAGGTTTGATTCTGGAACCCTGTGCCTGGGAATATGACTGAGGTTTAATTGTGGAAACTTCTGGCCTGGGAACATGACTGAGGCTTGATTGTGGAACCCTGTGTCCTGGGAACATGACATCGGTTTGATTCTGTGACCATGTGGCCTGGGAACATGCCTGAAGTTTGATTCTGGAACCTTGTGGCCTAGAAACATGTCATCAGTTTGACTCTGGAATCCTTTGGCCTGGGAAGATGACTGAGTGTTGATTCTCCGACCCTGTGCGCTGTGAACATGACTGAAGTTTGATGGTGGAACCCTGTGGCCTGGGAAAATGATTGAGGTTTGATTGTGATAACTGATGTCCTGGGTACATGACTGAGGTTTGATTGTGGAACTCTGTGGACTGGGAACATGATTGAGGTTTGTTTCTGGAACCCTGTGGCCTGGGAACATGACTGAGGCTTTATTCTGGACCCATGTGGCCTGGGAACATGACTGAGGTTTGATTCTGGAACCCTGTGTCCTGGGAACATGACTGAGGTTTGATTGTTGAAACATGTGGCCTGGGAACATGATTGAGGCTTTATTCTGGAACCCTGTTGCCTAAGAACATGACTGAGGTTTAATTCTGGAACCCTGCAGCCTGGGAACATGACTGAGCTTTCATTCCGGTACCCTGTGGCCTGGCAATATGACTGAGGTTTGATTCTGGAACCCTCTGGCCTGGGAACATGACTGAGGTTTGATGATTGAACCCTGTGTCCTGGCAACAAGACTGAGCTTTGATTTTGAAACCCTCTGGCCTGGGAACATGACTGAGGCTTGATTCTGGTACCCTATGGCCTGGGAACCTGACTGAGGTTTGATTCTGGACCGCTGTGGCCTGGGAACATTACTGAGGTTTGATTCTGGAACCCTGTGTCCTGGGAACATGACTGAGGTTTCATTGTGAAACACTCTGGCCTGGGAACATACCTGAGGTTTGATGGTGGAACTCTGTTGCCTGGCAACATGACTGAGGTTTGACTGTGGAACTCTCTGGCCTAGGAACATGACTGTGGCTTGGTTCCTGTACCCTGTTGTTAGGAAGCTGACTGAGGTTTGATTCTGGAAGCCTGTGGCCTGGGAAGATATCTGAGGTTTGATTCTGGAACCCTGTGGCTTTGGAAAATGACTGAGGTTTCATGGTTGAACCCTGTGGCCTGGCAATATGACTGAGGTTTGATTCTGGAAGCCTGTGGCCTGGGAACATGACTGAGGCTTCATTTTGGTACCCTGTGGCCTGGGAACCTGACTGAGGTTTGATTCTGGACCGCTCTGGCCTGGGAACATGACTGAGGTTTGTTTCTGGAACCCTGTGTCCTGAGAACATGACTGAGGTTTCATTGTGAAACACTCTGGACTGGGAACATGACTGAGGTTTGATGGTGGAATCCTGTGCCCTGGCAACATGACTGAGGTTTGAGTGTGGAACTCTCTAGCCTAGGAACATGACTGTGGCTTGGTTCCTGTACCCTGTTGTTGGGAACCTGACTGAGGTTTGATTCTGGACCCCTCTGGCCTGGGAGCATGACTGAGGTTTGATACTGGAACCCTTTGGCCTAGGAACATGACTGAGGTTTGATTGTGGAAACCTGTGGCCTGGCAACATGACTGAGGTTTGATTCTGGTACTCTCTGGCCTGAGAACATGACTGAGGTTAGCTTCTGGAACCCTGTGGCCTGGGAACATGACTGAGGTTAGTTTGTGGAACACTGTGGCCTGGGAACATGACATCCGTTTGACTCTGGAACCCTGTGGCCTGGGAACATGACATCGGTTGGATTCTGGAACCCTGTGACCTGGGAACATGACATCGGTTGGATTCTGTAACTCTGTGGCCTGGGAAGATGATATCGGTTGGATTCTGGAAACCTGTGGCCTGGGAACATGACTGAGGTTTGATTCTTGAACTCTGTTGCTGGAAACGTGCCTGAAGTTTGTTTCTGGAACCCTGTGGCCTGGGAACATGACTGAGGTTTGATTCTGAAATCCTGTGTCCTGGGAACATGACTGAGGTTTGATGATTGAACCCTGTGTCCTGGGAACATGACTGAGGTTTGATTGTGGAAACTTCTGGCCTGGGAACTTGACTGAGGCTTGATTGTGGAACCCTGTGTCCTGGGAACATGACATCGGTTTCATTCTGTGACCCTGTGACCTGGGAACATAACTGAGGTTTGACTCTGGAATCATGTGGCCTGGAAATATGATTGAGGTTTGATTCTGGAAACCTGTGGCCTGGGAAAATGACTGAGGTTAAATTATGGAACCTGTGGCCTGAGAACATGACATCTGTTTGATTCTGGAACCCTGTGACCTGGGAACATTATTGAGATTTGATTCTGGAACGCTGTGGCCTGGGAACATGACTGAGGCTTTATTCTGGAACCCTGTGGCCTAGGAACATGACTCAGGTTTGATTCTGGAACCCTGTGGCCTGGGAAAATGATATCGGTTGGATTCTGGAAACCTGTGGCCTGGAAACATGACAACGGTTGGATTCTAGAAACCTGTGGCCTGCGAATATGACATAGGCTTGATTCTGGAACCCTGTGGCCTGGGAATATGATATCGGTTTGATTCTGGAACCCTGTGGCCTGGGAACATGATATTCGTTGGATTCTGGAAACCTGTGGCCTGGAAACATGACAGCGGTTGGATTTTGGAACCCTGTGGCCTGGGAACATGAATGAGGTTTGACTGTGGAAACATGTGGACTGGGAACATTATTGAGGCCTGATTTTGGAACCCTCTCTCGCCTGGGAACCTGACTGAGGCTTGATTGTGGAACCCTGTCATCTGGGAACGTGACTGAGGTTTGATTCTGGAACCCTGTAGCCTGGCAACATGACTAAGGTTTGATTCTGGAACTCTCTTGCCTGGGAACATGCCTGAAGTTTGATTCTGGAAACCTGTGGCCTGGGAAAATGACTGAATTTGATTGTGGAACCCTCTGGCCTGGGAACATGACTGAGGCTTGATTCTGGAACCCTGTGGCCTGGGAACATGACTGAGGATTGATTCTGGAACCCTGTGGCCTGGGAACATGACATCACTTGTATTCTGTAACCCTGTGGCCTGGGAAAATGACTGTGGTTTGATTCTGGAACCCTGTGGCTTGGGAAAATGACTGAGGTTTGATTCTGGAACCTTGTGGCCTGGAAATATGATTGAAGTTTTATTCTGGAAACCTGTGGCCTGGGAAAATGACTGAATTTGATTGTGGAACCCTCTGGCCTGGGAACATGACTGAGGCTTGATTCTGGAACCCTGTGGCCTGGGAATATGACTGAGGATTGATTCTGGAACCCTGTGGCCTGGGAACATGACATCACTTGTATTCTGTAACCCTGTGGCCTGGGAAAATGACTGTGGTTTGATTCTGGAACCCTGTCGCTTGGGAACATGACTGAGGGTTTATTCTGGAACCCTGTAGCCTAGGAACATGACTGAGGTTTGATTCTGAAATCCTCTGTCCTGGGAACATGCCTGAGGTTTGATGGTGGTACCCTGTGGCCTGGGAACTTGACTGAGGTTTGATTGTGGAAACATGTGGCCTGGCAACATGACTGAGGTTTGATTCTGGAACCCTGTGGCCTGGGAAAATGACTGAAGTTAAATTATGGAACCTGTGGCCTGAGAACATGACATATGTTTGATTCTGGAACCCTGTGGCCTGGGAACATGACTGAAGTTTGATTCTGGAACCTTGTGGCCTGGTAACATGTCATCAGAAGGATTCTGGAATCCTATGGCCTGGGAAGATGACTGAGCGTTGATTCTGGAAACCTGTGCCCTGGGAACATGACTGAGGTTTAATTGTGGAACCCTTTTCCCTGGGAATATGACTGAAGTTTGATTCTAGAGCCCTGTGGCCTGGGAACATGACTGAGGTTTGATTGTGGAACTCTGTGGACTGGGAACATGACTGAGGTTTGTTTCTGGAAACCTGTGGCCTGGGTACATGACTGAGGTTTGATTGTGGAACCCTGTGACCTGGGAACATTATTGAGGTTTGATTCTGGAACCCTGTGGCCTGGGAACATAACTGAGGCTTGATTGTGGAACCCTTTTCCCTGGGAATATGACTGAAGTTTGATTCTGGAACCCTGTGGCCTTGAAAAATAACTGAGGTTTGATGGTGGAACCCTGTGGCCTGGCGATATGACTGAGGTTGGATTCTGGAAGCCTGTGACCTGGGAACATGACTGAGGTTTGATTCTGGAACCATGTGGCCTGGGAACATGACTGAGGTTTGATTGTGGAACCCTGTCATCTGGGAACGTGATTGGGGTTTGATTCTGGAACCCTGTAGCCTGTAAACATGACTGAGGTTTCATTCTGGAATTGTCTTGCCTGGGAACATGCCTGAAGTTTGATTCTGGAACCCTGTGGCCTGGGAACATGACTGACGTTTGATTGTGGAACCCTCTGGCTTGGGAACATGACTGAGGCTTGATTCTGGAACCCTGTGGCCTGGGAACATGATATCACTTGGATTCTGGAACCCTGTGGCCTGGGCACATGAGTGAAGGTTGATTCTGGAATCCTGTGGCCTCGGAATATGACTTACATTTGATTGTGGAAACCTGTGGCCTGGGAACATGACTGAGGGTTGATTCTGGAACCCTGTGGCCTGGGAACATGACTGAAGTTTGATTCTGAAATTCTGTGTCCTGGGAATATGACTGAGGTTTGATGGTGGAACCCTGTGGCCTGGGAACATGACAGAGGTTTTATTGTGATAAATTGTGGCCTGGGAATATGACTGAGGTTTGATCCTGGAACCATGTGGCCTGGAAATATGATTAACGTTTGCTTCTGGAAACCTGTGGCCTAGGAACAAGACAAGGTTTGAATCTGCAAGCCTGTGGCCTGGGAACATGACTGAGGTTTGATTGTGGAACCCTGTGCCCTAGGAATATGACTGAAGTTTGATTCTGGAAGCCTGTGGCCTGGGAACATGTCTGAGGCATGATTCTGGAACCCTGTGGCCTTGGAAAATGACTGAGGTTTGATAGTGTTACCCTGTGGCCTGGCAATATGACTGAGGCTTGATTCTGGAACCCTCTTGCCTGGGAACATGGCATCAGTTGGATTCTGTGACCCTGTGGCCTGGGAACATGACTGAGGTTTGATTCTGGAACCCTGTGGCCTTGGAACATGACATCAGTTGGATTCTGGAACCCTGTGGTCTGGGAACATGACTGAGGTTTGCTTCTGGAACCCTGTGGCTTAGGAATATGACATCAGTTGGATTCTGGAACCCTGTGGTCTGGCAACATAACTGAGGGTTGATTCTGTAACCCTGTGGCCTGGGAACATGCCTTACGTTTGATTGTGGAACCCTGTGGCCCGGGAACATGACTGAGGTTTGATTCTGGAACCCTGTGGCCTGGGAACATGACTGAGGTTTGGTTGTGGATCCCTGTGGACTGGGAACATTACTGAGGTTTGATTCTGGAACCCTATGGCCTAGAAAAATGACTGAGGCTTGATTGTGGAACCCTGTCATCTGTGAACATGTCTGAGGTTTGATTGTGGAACCCTCTGTCCTGGGAACATGACTGTGGTTTGATGATTGTACCCTGTGTCCTGGCAACATGACTGAGGTTTGTTTCTAAAACCTGCGGCCTGGGAACATGACTGAGGCTTCATTCTTGAACCCTGTGGCCTGGGAAAATGACTGAGGTTTGATTCTGGAACCCTGTAGCCTGGGAACTTGGCTGAGCTTTCATTCTGGACCCCTGTTGCCTGGGAATATGATTTAGGTTTGATTCGGGAACCCTGTGACCTGGGAACATGACTGAGGTTTGATGGTGTTACCCTGTGGCCTGGCAATATGACTGAGGTTTGATTCTGGAACCCTGTGGCCTGGGAACATGACTGAGGTTTGATTCTGGAATGCTGTGGCCTGGCAACATGACATCAGTTGGATTCTGGAACCCTGTGGCCTGGGAACATGACTGAGGTTTGATTCTGGAACCCTGTGGCTTGGGAATATGACATCAGTTGGATTCTGGAACCCTGTGGTCTGGCAACATAACTGAGGTTTGATTCTGGAACCCTGTGGCCTGGGAACATGACTTAAGCTTGATTGTGGAACTCTGAGGCCTGGAACATGACTGAGGTTTGATTCTGGCACCCTGTGGCCTGGGAACATGACTGAGGTTTCATTGTGGAACCCTGTGTCCTGGGAACATGACTGAGGTTTGAATCTAGAACACTCTGGCCTGGGAACATGACTAAGGTTTGATTGTGGAACCCTATGGCCTGTCAACATGATTCAGGTTTGATTCTGGGCCCCTGTGGCCTGGGAACATGACTGAGGGTTGATTGTGGAACCCTGTGTCCTGGGAGCATGACATCAGTTGGATTCTGGAACCCTGTGGCCTGGGAATATGACTTAGGTTTGATTCTGGAACCCTGTGGCCTGGCAACATGAGTGAGGTTTGATTCTTGAACTCTGTTGCCTGGGAAAGTGCCTGACGTTTGATTCTGGAATTCTGCAGCCTGGGAACATGACTGAGCTTTCATTCTGGAACCCTGTGGCCTGGGTACCTGACTGAGGTTTGATTCTGGAACCCTGTGGCCTGGGAACATGACTGAGATGTGATTGTAGAACACTGTGCCCTGGGAATATGACTGAAGTTTGATTCTGGAAGCCTGTGGCCTGGGATCATATCTGAGGTTTGATTCTGGAACCCTGTGGCCTTGTTAAATGACTGAGGTTTCATGGTGGAACCCTGTGGCCTGGCAATATGACTGAGGTGTGATTCTGGAAGCCTGTGGCCTGGGAATATGACTGAGGCTTGATTCTGGAAGCCTGTGGCCTGTGAACATGACTGAGGTTTGATTCTGGAACTCTGCAGCCTGGGAACATGACTGAGCTTTCATTCTGGAACCCTGTGTCCTGGGAACATGACTGAGGTTTGATTCTGGAACCCTGTGCCTGGGAATATGACTGAGGTTTAATTGTGGAAACTTCTGGCCTGGGAACATGACTGAGGCTTGATTGTGGAACCCTGTGTCCTGGGAACATGACATCGGTTTGATTCTGTGACCATGTGGCCTGGGAACATGCCTGAAGTTTGATTCTGGAACCTTGTGGCCTGGGAACATGACTGAGGTTTGATTGTGGAACCCTGTGTCCTGGGAACATGACATCGGTTTGATTCTGTGACCATGTGGCCTGGGAACATGCCTGAAGTTTGATTCTGGAACCTTGTGGCCTAGAAACATGTCATCAGTTTGACTCTGGAATCCTTTGGCCTGGGAAGATGACTGAGTGTTGATTCTCCGACCCTGTGCGCTGTGAACATGACTGAAGTTTGATGGTGGAACCCTGTGGCCTGGGAAAATGATTGAGGTTTGATTGTGATAACTGATGTCCTGGGTACATGACTGAGGTTTGATTGTGGAACTCTGTGGACTGGGAACATGATTGAGGTTTGTTTCTGGAACCCTGTGGCCTGGGAACATGACTGAGGCTTCATTCTGGACCCATGTGGCCTGGGAACATGACTGAGGTTTGATTCTGGAACCCTGTGGCCTGGGAACATGACTGAGGTTTGATTGTTGAAACATGTGGCCTGGGAACATGACTGAGGCTTTATTCTGGAACCCTGTTGCCTAAGAACATGACTGAGGTTTAATTCTGGAACCCTTCAGCCTGGGGACATGACTGAGCTTTCATTCCGGTACCCTGTGGCCTGGCAATATGACTGAGGTTTGATTCTGGAACCCTCTGGCCTGGGAACATGACTGAGGTTTGATGATTGAACCCTGTGTCCTGGCAACAAGACTGAGCTTTGATTTTGGAACCCTCTGGCCTGGGAACATGACTGAGGCTTGATTCTGGTACCCTATGGCCTGGGAACCTGACTGAGGTTTGATTCTGGACCGCTGTGGCCTGGGAACATTACTGAGGTTTGATTCTGGAACCCTGTGTCCTGGGAACATGACTGAGGTTTCATTGTGAAACACTCTGGCCTGGGAACATACCTGAGGTTTGATGGTGGAACTCTGTTGCCTGGCAACATGACTGAGGTTTGACTGTGGAACTCTCTGGCCTAGGAACATGACTGTGGCTTGGTTCCTGTACCCTGTTGTTAGGAAGCTGACTGAGGTTTGATTCTGGAAGCCTGTGGCCTGGGAAGATATCTGAAGTTTGATTCTGGAACCCTGTGGCTTTGGAAAATGACTGAGGTTTCATGGTTGAACCCTGTGGCCTGGCAATATGACTGAGGTTTGATTCTGGAAGCCTGTGGCCTGGGAACATGACTGAGGCTTCATTTTGGTACCCTGTGGCCTGGGAACCTGACTGAGGTTTGATTCTGGACTGCTCTGGCCTGGGAACATGACTGAGGTTTGTTTCTGGAACCCTGTGTCCTGAGAACATGACTGAGGTTTCATTGTGAAACACTCTGGACTGGGAACATGACTGAGGTTTGATGGTGGAATCCTGTGCCCTGGCAACATGACTGAGGTTTGAGTGTGGAACTCTCTAGCCTAGGAACATGACTGTGGCTTGGTTCCTGTACCCTGTTGTTGGGAACCTGACTGAGGTTTGATTCTGGACCCCTCTGGCCTGGGAGCATGACTGAGGTTTGATACTGGAACCCTTTGGCCTAGGAACATGACTGAGGTTTGATTGTGGAAACCTGTGGCCTGGCAACATGACTGAGGTTTGATTCTGGTACTCTCTTGCCTGAGAACATGACTGAGGTTAGCTTCTGGAACCCTGTGGCCTGGGAACATGACTGAGGTTAGTTTGTGGAACACTGTGGCCTGGGAACATGACATCCGTTTGACTCTGGAACCCTGTGGCCTGGGAACATGACATCGGTTGGATTCTGGAACCCTGTGACCTGGGAACATGACATCGGTTGGATTCTGTAACTCTGTGGCCTGGGAAGATGATATCGGTTGGATTCTGGAAACCTGTGGCCTGGGAACATGACTGAGGTTTGATTCTTGAACTCTGTTGCTGGAAACGTGCCTGAAGTTTGTTTCTGGAACCCTGTGGCCTGGGAACATGACTGAGGTTTGATTCTGAAATCCTGTGTCCTGGGAACATGACTGAGGTTTGATGATTGAACCCTGTGTCCTGGGAACATGACTGAGGTTTGATTGTGGAAACTTCTGGCCTGGGAACTTGACTGAGGCTTTATTGTGGAACCCTGTGTCCTGGGAACATGACATCGGTTTGATTCTGGGACCCTGTGGCCTGGGAACATGACTGAGGTTTGATTGTGGAACCCTCTGGCTTGGGAACATGACTGAGGTTTGATTCTGGAACCCTGCGGCCTGGGAACATGATATCAGTTGGATTCTGGAACCCTGTGGCCTGGGCACATGAGTGAAGGTTGATTCTGGAATCCTGTGGCCTCGGAATATGACTTACATTTGATTGTGGAAACCTGTGGCCTGGGAACATGACTGAGGTTTGATTCTGGAACCCTGTGGCCTGGGAACATGACTGAGGTTAGATTGTGGTCATCCCAAATGACTTACATTTGATTGTGGAAACCTGTGGCCTGGGAACATGACTGAGGTTTGATTCTGGAACCCTGTGGCCTGGGAACATGACTGAGGTTTGATTGTGGAAGCATGTGGCCTGGGAACATTACTGAGGTTTTATTCTGGAACCCTCTGCCCTGGGAATATGACTGAGGCTTGATTGTGGAAACCTGTCATCTGGGAACAAGACTGAGGTTTGACTGTGGATCCCTCTGGCCTGGGAACATGAATGAGGTTTGATGGTGGAAACCTCTGGCCTGGGAACATGACTGAGGCTTGATTGTGCAACTCTGTGGACTGGGAACATGACTAAGGTTTCTTTCTGGAACCCTGTGGCCTGGCAACATGACTGAGGCTTTATTCTGGAACCCTGTGGCCTGGGAAAATGACTGAGATTTGATTCTGTAAACCTGGAGCCTGGGAACATGACTGAGCTTGCATTCTGTAACCCTGTGGCTTGGAAACATGACTGAAGTTTGATTCTGGAAACCTGTGACCTGGGAACTTTATTGAGGTTTGATTCTAGAACCCTGTGTCCTGGGAACATGACTGACATTTTATTGTGAAAAATTGTGGCCTGGGAATATGACTGAGTTGTGATTGTGGAATTCTGTGGACTGGGAAAATGCCTGATATTTGATTCTGGAACGCTGTGGCCTGGGAACATGCCTGAGGATTTATTCTGGAACCCTGTGGCCTGGGAACATGACTCAGGTTTGATTCTTGAACCCTGAGGACTGGGAACATGACTGAGGTATGATTGTGGAAACATGTATCCTGGGAACATGACTGAGGCTTTATTCTAGAACCCTGTGTCCTGGGAACATGACTGAGGTTTGATTGTGGAACCCTCTGGCCTAGGAACATGACTGAGGCTTGGTACCTGTACCCTGTGGTTGGGAACCTGACTAAGGTTTGATTCTGGACCCCTGTGTCCCGGGAGCAGGACTGAGATTTGATACTGGAACCCTTTGGCCTAGGACCATGACTGAGGTTTGATTGTGGAACCTGTGGCCTGGGAACATGACATCTGTTTGACTCTGGAGCCCTGTGGCCTGGGAACATGACATCGGTTGGCTTCTAGAACCCTGTGGCCTGGGAACATGACATCGGTTTGATTGTATAACCCTGTGGCCTGGGAACATGATATCGATTGGATTCTGGTAACCTTTGGCCTGGGAACATGACAACGGTTGGATTCTGGATCCCTGTGGCCTAGGAACATGACTGAGGTTTGATTGTGGACCCTCTGGCCTCGGAACATGACTGAGGCTTGATTGTGGACCCTGTGTCCTGGGAACATGACATCGGTTTGATTCTGTGACCCTGTGGCCTGGGAACATGACATCAGTTGGGTTCTGGAACCCTCTCGCCTGGGAACATGATTGAGGGTTGATTCTGGAACCCTGTGGCCTGGGAACATGACTGAAGTTTGATTCTGAAATTCTGTGTCCTGGGAACATGACTGAGGTTTGATGGTGGAACCCTGTGGCCTGGGAACATGACAGAGGTTTGATTTTGGAACCCTGTGGCCTGGAAACATGACTGAGGTTTGATTGTGATAACTTATGACCTGGGAACATGACTGAGGTTTGATTGTGGAACTCTGTGGACTGGGAACATGACTGAGGTTTCTTTCTGGAACCCTGTGGCCTGGGAACATGACTGAGGCTTTATTCTGGAACCCTGTGGCCTGGGAATATGACTGAGGTTTGATTCTGTAAACCTGGAGCCTGGGAACATGACTGAGCTTTCATTCTGTAACCCTGTGGCTTGGAAACATGACTGAAGTTTGATTCTGGAAACCTGTGACCTGGGAACTTTATTGAGGTTTGATTCTAGAACCCTGTGTCCTGGGAACATGACTGACGTTTTATTGTGAAAAATTGTGGCCTGGGAATATGACTGAGTTGTGATTGTGGAATTCTGTGGACTGGGAAAATGACTGATATTTGATTCTGGAACGCTGTGGCCTGGGAACATGACTGAGGTATGACTGTGGAAACATGTATCCTGGGAACATGACTGAGGCTGTATTCTGGTACCCTGTGGCCTGGGAACATGACTGAGGTTTGATTCTTGAAATCTGTTGCCTGAGAACGTACCTGAAGTTTGATTCTGGAACCCTGTGTCCTGGGAACATGACTGAGGTTTGATTGTGGAACCCTCTGGCCTAGGAACATGACTGAGGCTTGGTACCTGTACCCTGTGGTTGGGAACCTGACTAAGGTTTGATTCTGGACCCCTGTGTCCCGGGAGCATGACTGAGATTTGATACTGGAACCCTTTGGCCTAGGACCATGACTGAGGTTTGATTGTGGAACCTGTGGCCTGGGAACATGACATCTGTTTGACTCTGGAGCCCTGTGGCCTGGGAACATGACATCGGTTGGCTTCTAGAACCCTGTGGCCTGGGAACATGACTGAGGCTTTATTCTGGAACCCTGTGGCCTGGGAATATGACTGAGGTTTGATTCTGTAAACCTGGAGCCTGGGAACATGACTGAGCTTTCATTCTGTAACCCTGTGGCTTGGAAACATGACTGAAGTTTGATTCTGGAAACCTGTGACCTGGGAACTTTATTGAGGTTTGATTCTAGAACCCTGTGTCCTGGGAACATGACTGACGTTTTATTGTGAAAAATTGTGGCCTGGGAATATGACTGAGTTGTGATTGTGGAATTCTGTGGACTGGGAAAATGACTGATATTTGATTCTGGAACGCTGTGGCCTGGGAACATGACTGAGGTATGACTGTGGAAACATGTATCCTAGGAACATGACTGAGGCTGTATTCTGGTACCCTGTGGCCTGGGAACATGACTGAGGTTTGATTCTTGAAATCTGTTGCCTGAGAACGTACCTGAAGTTTGATTCTGGAACCCTGTGTCCTGGGAACATGACTGAGGTTTGATTGTGGAACCCTCTGGCCTAGGAACATGACTGAGGCTTGGTACCTGTACCCTGTGGTTGGGAACCTGACTAAGGTTTGATTCTGGACCCCCGTGTCCCGGGAGCATGACTGAGATTTGATACTGGAACCCTTTGGCCTAGGACCATGACTGAGGTTTGATTGTGGAACCTGTGGCCTGGGAACATGACATCTGTTTGACTCTGGAGCCCTGTGGCCTGGGAACATGACATCGGTTGGCTTCTAGAACCCTGTGGCCTGGGAACATGACATCGGTTTGATTGTATAACCCTGTGGCCTGGGAACATGATATCGATTGGATTCTGGTAACCTTTGGCCTGGGAACATGACAACGGTTGGATTCTGGATCCCTGTGGCCTAGGAACATGACTGAGGTTTGATTGTGGACCCTCTGGCCTCGGAACATGACTGAGGCTTGATTGTGGACCCTGTGTCCTGGGAACATGACATCGGTTTGATTCTGTGACCCTGTGGCCTGGGAACATGACATCAGTTGGATTCTGGAACCCTCTCGCCTGGGAACATGACTGAGGGTTGATTCTGGAACCCTGTGGCCTGGGAACATGACTGAAGTTTGATTCTGAAATTCTGTGTCCTGGGAACATGACTGAGGTTTGATGGTGGAACCCTGTGGCCTGGGAACATGACATCGGTTTGATTCTGTGACCATGTGGCCTGGGAACATGCCTGAAGTTTGATTCTGGAACCTTGTGGCCTGGGAACATGACTGAGGTTTGATTGTGGAACCCTGTGTCCTGGGAACATGACATCGGTTTGATTCTGTGACCATGTGGCCTGGGAACATGCCTGAAGTTTGATTCTGGAACCTTGTGGCCTAGAAACATGTCATCAGTTTGACTCTGGAATCCTTTGGCCTGGGAAGATGACTGAGTGTTGATTCTCCGACCCTGTGCGCTGTGAACATGACTGAAGTTTGATGGTGGAACCCTGTGGCCTGGGAAAATGATTGAGGTTTGATTGTGATAACTGATGTCCTGGGTACATGACTGAGGTTTGATTGTGGAACTCTGTGGACTGGGAACATGATTGAGGTTTGTTTCTGGAACCCTGTGGCCTGGGAACATGACTGAGGCTTCATTCTGGACCCATGTGGCCTGGGAACATGACTGAGGTTTGATTCTGGAACCCTGTGGCCTGGGAACATGACTGAGGTTTGATTGTTGAAACATGTGGCCTGGGAACATGACTGAGGCTTTATTCTGGAACCCTGTTGCCTAAGAACATGACTGAGGTTTAATTCTGGAACCCTGCAGCCTGGGGACATGACTGAGCTTTCATTCCGGTACCCTGTGGCCTGGCAATATGACTGAGGTTTGATTCTGGAACCCTCTGGCCTGGGAACATGACTGAGGTTTGATGATTGAACCCTGTGTCCTGGCAACAAGACTGAGCTTTGATTTTGGAACCCTCTGGCCTGGGAACATGACTGAGGCTTGATTCTGGTACCCTATGGCCTGGGAACCTGACTGAGGTTTGATTCTGGACCGCTTTGGCCTGGGAACATTACTGAGGTTTGATTCTGGAACCCTGTGTCCTGGGAACATGACTGAGGTTTCATTGTGAAACACTCTGGCCTGGGAACATACCTGAGGTTTGATGGTGGAACTCTGTTGCCTGGCAACATGACTGAGGTTTGACTGTGGAACTCTCTGGCCTAGGAACATGACTGTGGCTTGGTTCCTGTACCCTGTTGTTAGGAAGCTGACTGAGGTTTGATTCTGGAAGCCTGTGGCCTGGGAAGATATCTGAGGTTTGATTCTGGAACCCTGTGGCTTTGGAAAATGACTGAGGTTTCATGGTTGAACCCTGTGGCCTGGCAATATGACTGAGGTTTGATTCTGGAAGCCTGTGGCCTGGGAACATGACTGAGGCTTCATTTTGGTACCCTGTGGCCTGGGAACCTGACTGAGGTTTGATTCTGGACTGCTCTGGCCTGGGAACATGACTGAGGTTTGTTTCTGGAACCCTGTGTCCTGAGAACATGACTGAGGTTTCATTGTGAAACACTCTGGACTGGGAACATGACTGAGGTTTGATGGTGGAATCCTGTGCCCTGGCAACATGACTGAGGTTTGAGTGTGGAACTCTCTAGCCTAGGAACATGACTGTGGCTTGGTTCCTGTACCCTGTTGTTGGGAACCTGACTGAGGTTTGATTCTGGACCCCTCTGGCCTGGGAGCATGACTGAGGTTTGATACTGGAACCCTTTGGCCTAGGAACATGACTGAGGTTTGATTGTGGAAACCTGTGGCCTGGCAACATGACTGAGGTTTGATTCTGGTACTCTCTTGCCTGAGAACATGACTGAGGTTAGCTTCTGGAACCCTGTGGCCTGGGAACATGACTGAGGTTAGTTTGTGGAACACTGTGGCCTGGGAACATGACATCCGTTTGACTCTGGAACCCTGTGGCCTGGGAACATGACATCGGTTGGATTCTGGAACCCTGTGACCTGGGAACATGACATCGGTTGGATTCTGTAACTCTGTGGCCTGGGAAGATGATATCGGTTGGATTCTGGAAACCTGTGGCCTGGGAACATGACTGAGGTTTGATTCTTGAACTCTGTTGCTGGAAACGTGCCTGAAGTTTGTTTCTGGAACCCTGTGGCCTGGGAACATGACTGACGTTTGATTCTGAAATCCTGTGTCCTGGGAACATGACTGAGGTTTGATGATTGAACCCTGTGTCCTGGGAACATGACTGAGGTTTGATTGTGGAAACTTCTGGCCTGGGAACTTGACTGAGGCTTTATTGTGGAACCCTGTGTCCTGGGAACATGACATCGGTTTGATTCTGGGACCCTGTGGCCTGGGAACATGACTGAAGTTTGATTCTGGAACCTTGTGGCCTGGGAACATGACTGAGGTTTGATTGTGGAACCCTCTGGCTTGGGAACATGACTGAGGTTTGATTCTGGAACCCTGCGGCCTGGGAACATGATATCAGTTGGATTCTGGAACCCTGTGGCCTGGGCACATGAGTGAAGGTTGATTCTGGAATCCTGTGGCCTCGGAATATGACTTACATTTGATTGTGGAAACCTGTGGCCTGGGAACATGACTGAGGTTTGATTCTGGAACCCTGTGGCCTGGGAACATGACTGAGGTTAGATTGTGGTCATCCCAAATGACTTACATTTGATTGTGGAAACCTGTGGCCTGGGAACATGACTGAGGTTTGATTCTGGAACCCTGTGGCCTGGGAACATGACTGAGGTTTGATTGTGGAAGCATGTGGCCTGGGAACATTACTGAGGTTTTATTCTGGAACCCTCTGCCCTGGGAATATGACTGAGGCTTGATTGTGGAAACCTGTCATCTGGGAACAAGACTGAGGTTTGACTGTGGATCCCTCTGGCCTGGGAACATGAATGAGGTTTGATGGTGGAAACCTCTGGCCTGGGAACATGACTGAGGCTTGATTGTGCAACTCTGTGGACTGGGAACATGACTGAGGTTTCTTTCTGGAACCCTGTGGCCTGGCAACATGACTGAGGCTTTATTCTGGAACCCTGTGGCCTGGGAAAATGACTGAGATTTGATTCTGTAAACCTGGAGCCTGGGAACATGACTGAGCTTGCATTCTGTAACCCTGTGGCTTGGAAACATGACTGAAGTTTGATTCTGGAAACCTGTGACCTTGGAACTTTATTGAGGTTTGATTCTAGAACCCTGTGTCCTGGGAACATGACTGACGTTTTATTGTGAAAAATTGTGGCCTGGGAATATGACTGAGTTGTGATTGTGGAATTCTGTGGACTGGGAAAATGACTGATATTTGATTCTGGAACGCTGTGGCCTGGGAACATGCCTGAGGATTTATTCTGGAACCCTGTGGCCTGGGAACATGACTCAGGTTTGATTCTTGAACCCTGAGGACTGGGAACATGACTGAGGTATGATTGTGGAAACATGTATCCTGGGAACATGACTGAGGCTTTATTCTAGAACCCTGTGTCCTGGGAACATGGCTGAGGTTTGATTGTGGAACCCTCTGGCCTAGGAACATGACTGAGGCTTGGTACCTGTACCCTGTGGTTGGGAACCTGACTAAGGTTTGATTCTGGACCCCTGTGTCCCGGGAGCAGGACTGAGATTTGATACTGGAACCCTTTGGCCTAGGACCATGACTGAGGTTTGATTGTGGAACCTGTGGCCTGGGAACATGACATCTGTTTGACTCTGGAGCCCTGTGGCCTGGGAACATGACATCGGTTGGCTTCTAGAACCCTGTGGCCTGGGAACATGACATCGGTTTGATTGTATAACCCTGTGGCCTGGGAACATGATATCGATTGGATTCTGGTAACCTTTGGCCTGGGAACATGACAACGGTTGGATTCTGGATCCCTGTGGCCTAGGAACATGACTGAGGTTTGATTGTGGACCCTCTGGCCTCGGAACATGACTGAGGCTTGATTGTGGACCCTGTGTCCTGGGAACATGACATCGGTTTGATTCTGTGACCCTGTGGCCTGGGAACATGACATCAGTTGGGTTCTGGAACCCTCTCGCCTGGGAACATGATTGAGGGTTGATTCTGGAACCCTGTGGCCTGGGAACATGACTGAAGTTTGATTCTGAAATTCTGTGTCCTGGGAACATGACTGAGGTTTGATGGTGGAACCCTGTGGCCTGGGAACATGACAGAGGTTTGATTTTGGAACCCTGTGGCCTGGGAACATGACTGAGGTTTGATTGTGATAACTTATGACCTGGGAACATGACTGAGGTTTGATTGTGGAACTCTGTGGACTGGGAACATGACTGAGGTTTCTTTCTGGAACCCTGTGGCCTGGGAACATGACTGAGGCTTTATTCTGGAACCCTGTGGCCTGGGAATATGACTGAGGTTTGATTCTGTAAACCTGGAGCCTGGGAACATGACTGAGCTTTCATTCTGTAACCCTGTGGCTTGGAAACATGACTGAAGTTTGATTCTGGAAACCTGTGACCTGGGAACTTTATTGAGGTTTGATTCTAGAACCCTGTGTCCTGGGAACATGACTGACGTTTTATTGTGAAAAATTGTGGCCTGGGAATATGACTGAGTTGTGATTGTGGAATTCTGTGGACTGGGAAAATGACTGATATTTGATTCTGGAACGCTGTGGCCTGGGAACATGACTGAGGTATGACTGTGGAAACATGTATCCTGGGAACATGACTGAGGCTGTATTCTGGTACCCTGTGGCCTGGGAACATGACTGAGGTTTGATTCTTGAAATCTGTTGCCTGAGAACGTACCTGAAGTTTGATTCTGGAACCCTGTGTCCTGGGAACATGACTGAGGTTTGATTGTGGAACCCTCTGGCCTAGGAACATGACTGAGGCTTGGTACCTGTACCCTGTGGTTGGGAACCTGACTAAGGTTTGATTCTGGACCCCTGTGTCCCGGGAGCATGACTGAGATTTGATACTGGAACCCTTTGGCCTAGGACCATGACTGAGGTTTGATTGTGGAACCTGTGGCCTGGGAACATGACATCTGTTTGACTCTGGAGCCCTGTGGCCTGGGAACATGACATCGGTTGGCTTCTAGAACCCTGTGGCCTGGGAACATGACTGAGGCTTTATTCTGGAACCCTGTGGCCTGGGAATATGACTGAGGTTTGATTCTGTAAACCTGGAGCCTGGGAACATGACTGAGCTTTCATTCTGTAACCCTGTGGCTTGGAAACATGACTGAAGTTTGATTCTGGAAACCTGTGACCTGGGAACTTTATTGAGGTTTGATTCTAGAACCCTGTGTCCTGGGAACATGACTGACGTTTTATTGTGAAAAATTGTGGCCTGGGAATATGACTGAGTTGTGATTGTGGAATTCTGTGGACTGGGAAAATGACTGATATTTGATTCTGGAACGCTGTGGCCTGGGAACATGACTGAGGTATGACTGTGGAAACATGTATCCTAGGAACATGACTGAGGCTGTATTCTGGTACCCTGTGGCCTGGGAACATGACTGAGGTTTGATTCTTGAAATCTGTTGCCTGAGAACGTACCTGAAGTTTGATTCTGGAACCCTGTGTCCTGGGAACATGACTGAGGTTTGATTGTGGAACCCTCTGGCCTAGGAACATGACTGAGGCTTGGTACCTGTACCCTGTGGTTGGGAACCTGACTAAGGTTTGATTCTGGACCCCCGTGTCCCGGGAGCATGACTGAGATTTGATACTGGAACCCTTTGGCCTAGGACCATGACTGAGGTTTGATTGTGGAACCTGTGGCCTGGGAACATGACATCTGTTTGACTCTGGAGCCCTGTGGCCTGGGAACATGACATCGGTTGGCTTCTAGAACCCTGTGGCCTGGGAACATGACATCGGTTTGATTGTATAACCCTGTGGCCTGGGAACATGATATCGATTGGATTCTGGTAACCTTTGGCCTGGGAACATGACAACGGTTGGATTCTGGATCCCTGTGGCCTAGGAACATGACTGAGGTTTGATTGTGGACCCTCTGGCCTCGGAACATGACTGAGGCTTGATTGTGGACCCTGTGTCCTGGGAACATGACATCGGTTTGATTCTGTGACCCTGTGGCCTGGGAACATGACATCAGTTGGATTCTGGAACCCTCTCGCCTGGGAACATGACTGAGGGTTGATTCTGGAACCCTGTGGCCTGGGAACATGACTGAAGTTTGATTCTGAAATTCTGTGTCCTGGGAACATGACTGAGGTTTGATGGTGGAACCCTGTGGCCTGGGAACATGACAGAGGTTTTATTGTGATAAATTGTGGCCTGGGAATATGACTGAGGTTTGATTCTGGAACCCTGTAGCCTGGGAACTTGGCTGAGCTTTCATTCTGGACCCCTGTTGCCTGGGAACATGATTTAGGTTTGATTCGGGAACCCTGTGACCTGGGAACATGACTGAGGTTTGATGGTGTTACCCTGTGGCCTGGCAATATGACTGAGGTTTGATTTTGGAACCCTGTGGCCTGGGAACATGACTGAGGTTTGATTCTGGATCGCTGTGGCCTGGCAACATGACATCAGTTGGATTCTGGAACCCTGTGGCCTGGGAACATGACTGAGGTTTGATTCTGGAACCCTGTGGCTTGGGAATATGACATCAGTTGGATTCTGGAACCCTGTGGTCTGGCAACATAACTGAGGATTGATTCTGGAACCCTGTGGCCTGGGAACATGACTTAAGTTTGATTGTGGAACTCTGAGGCCTGGAACATGACTGAGGTTTGATTCTGGCACCCTGTGGCCTGGGAACATGACTGAGGTTTGATTGTGGAACCCTGTGTCCTGGGAACATGGCTGAGGTTTGATTCTAGAACACTCTCCCTGGGAACATGACTAAGGTTTGATTGTGGAACCCTACGGCCTGTCAACGTGACTCAGGTTTGATTCTGGACCCCTGTGGCCTGGGAACGTGACTGAGGGTTTGTTGTGGAACCCTGTGTCCTGGCAGCATGACATCAGTTGGATTCTGGAACCCTGTGGCCTGGGAATATGACTTAGGTTTGATTCTGGAACCCTGTGGCCTGGCAACATGAGTGAGGTTTGATTCTTGAACTCTGTTGCCTGGGAAAGTGCCTGACGTTTGATTCTGGAATTCTGCAGCCTGGGAACATGACTGAGCTTTCATTCTGGAACCCTGTGGCCTGGGTACATGACTGAGGTTTGATTCTGGAACCCTGTGGCCTGGGAACATGACTGAGGTTTGATTGTAGAACACTGTGCCCTGGGAATATGACTGAAGTTTGATTCTGGAAGCCTGTGGCCTGGGATCATATCTGAGGTTTGATTCTGGAACCCTGTGGCCTTGTTAAATGACTGAGGTTTCATGGTGGAACCCTGTGGCCTGGCAATATGACTGAGGTGTGATTCTGGAAGCCTGTGGCCTGGGAATATGACTGAGGCTTGATTCTGGAAGCCTGTGGCCTGTGAACATGACTGAGGTTTGATTCTGGAACTCTGCAGCCTGGGAACATGACTGAGCTTTCATTCTGGAACCCTGTGTCCTGGGAACATGACTGAGGTTTGATTTTGGAACCCTGTGGCCTGGGAACATGACTGAGGTTTGATTGTGATAACTTATGACCTGGGAACATGACTGAGGTTTGATTGTGGAACTCTGTGGACTGGGAACATGACTGAGGAATCTTTCTGGAACCCTGTGGCCTGGGAACATGACTGAGGCTTTATTCTGGAACCCTGTGGCCTGGGAATATGACTGAGGTTTGATTCTGTAAACCTGGAGCCTGGGAACATGACTGAGCTTTCATTCTGTAACCCTGTGGCTTGGAAACATGACTGAAGTTTGATTCTGGAAACCTGTGACCTGGGAACTTTATTGAGGTTTGATTCTAGAACCCTGTGTCCTGGGAACATGACTGACGTTTTATTGTGAAAAATTGTGGCCTGGGAATATGACTGAGTTGTGATTGTGGAATTCTGTGGACTGGGAAAATGACTGATATTTGATTCTGGAACGCTGTGGCCTGGGAACATGACTGAGGATTTATTCTGGAACCCTGTGGCCTGGGAACATGACTCAGGTTTGATTCTTGAACCCTGAGGACTGGGAACATGACTGAGGTATGATTGTGGAAACATGTATCCTGGGAACATGACTGAGGCTTTATTCTAGAACCCTGTGTCCTGGGAACATGGCTGAGGTTTGATTGTGGAACCCTCTGGCCTAGGAACATGACTGAGGCTTGGTACCTGTACCCTGTGGTTGGGAACCTGACTAAGGTTTGATTCTGGACCCCTGTGTCCCGGGAGCAGGACTGAGATTTGATACTGGAACCCTTTGGCCTAGGACCATGACTGAGGTTTGATTGTGGAACCTGTGGCCTGGGAACATGACATCTGTTTGACTCTGGAGCCCTGTGGCCTGGGAACATGACATCGGTTGGCTTCTAGAACCCTGTGGCCTGGGAACATGACATCGGTTTGATTGTATAACCCTGTGGCCTGGGAACATGATATCGATTGGATTCTGGTAACCTTTGGCCTGGGAACATGACAACGGTTGGATTCTGGATCCCTGTGGCCTAGGAACATGACTGAGGTTTGATTGTGGACCCTCTGGCCTCGGAACATGACTGAGGCTTGATTGTGGACCCTGTGTCCTGGGAACATGACATCGGTTTGATTCTGTGACCCTGTGGCCTGGGAACATGACATCAGTTGGGTTCTGGAACCCTCTCGCCTGGGAACATGACTGAGGGTTGATTCTGGAACCCTGTGGCCTGGGAACATGACTGAAGTTTGATTCTGAAATTCTGTGTCCTGGGAACATGACTGAGGTTTGATGGTGGAACCCTGTGGCCTGGGAACATGACAGAGGTTTGATTTTGGAACCCTGTGGCCTGGGAACATGACTGAGGTTTGATTGTGATAACTTATGACCTGGGAACATGACTGAGGTTTGATTGTGGAACTCTGTGGACTGGGAACATGACTGAGGTTTCTTTCTGGAACCCTGTGGCCTGGGAACATGACTGAGGCTTTATTCTGGAACCCTGTGGCCTGGGAATATGACTGAGGTTTGATTCTGTAAACCTGGAGCCTGGGAACATGACTGAGCTTTCATTCTGTAACCCTGTGGCTTGGAAACATGACTGAAGTTTGATTCTGGAAACCTGTGACCTGGGAACTTTATTGAGGTTTGATTCTAGAACCCTGTGTCCTGGGAACATGACTGACGTTTTATTGTGAAAAATTGTGGCCTGGGAATATGACTGAGTTGTGATTGTGGAATTCTGTGGACTGGGAAAATGACTGATATTTGATTCTGGAACGCTGTGGCCTGGGAACATGACTGAGGTATGACTGTGGAAACATGTATCCTGGGAACATGACTGAGGCTGTATTCTGGTACCCTGTGGCCTGGGAACATGACTGAGGTTTGATTCTTGAAATCTGTTGCCTGAGAACGTACCTGAAGTTTGATTCTGGAACCCTGTGTCCTGGGAACATGACTGAGGTTTGATTGTGGAACCCTCTGGCCTAGGAACATGACTGAGGCTTGGTACCTGTACCCTGTGGTTGGGAACCTGACTAAGGTTTGATTCTGGACCCCTGTGTCCCGGGAGCATGACTGAGATTTGATACTGGAACCCTTTGGCCTAGGACCATGACTGAGGTTTGATTGTGGAACCTGTGGCCTGGGAACATGACATCTGTTTGACTCTGGAGCCCTGTGGCCTGGGAACATGACATCGGTTGGCTTCTAGAACCCTGTGGCCTGGGAACATGACTGAGGCTTTATTCTGGAACCCTGTGGCCTGGGAATATGACTGAGGTTTGATTCTGTAAACCTGGAGCCTGGGAACATGACTGAGCTTTCATTCTGTAACCCTGTGGCTTGGAAACATGACTGAAGTTTGATTCTGGAAACCTGTGACCTGGGAACTTTATTGAGGTTTGATTCTAGAACCCTGTGTCCTGGGAACATGACTGACGTTTTATTGTGAAAAATTGTGGCCTGGGAATATGACTGAGTTGTGATTGTGGAATTCTGTGGACTGGGAAAATGACTGATATTTGATTCTGGAACGCTGTGGCCTGGGAACATGACTGAGGTATGACTGTGGAAACATGTATCCTAGGAACATGACTGAGGCTGTATTCTGGTACCCTGTGGCCTGGGAACATGACTGAGGTTTGATTCTTGAAATCTGTTGCCTGAGAACGTACCTGAAGTTTGATTCTGGAACCCTGTGTCCTGGGAACATGACTGAGGTTTGATTGTGGAACCCTCTGGCCTAGGAACATGACTGAGGCTTGGTACCTGTACCCTGTGGTTGGGAACCTGACTAAGGTTTGATTCTGGACCCCCGTGTCCCGGGAGCATGACTGAGATTTGATACTGGAACCCTTTGGCCTAGGACCATGACTGAGGTTTGATTGTGGAACCTGTGGCCTGGGAACATGACATCTGTTTGACTCTGGAGCCCTGTGGCCTGGGAACATGACATCGGTTGGCTTCTAGAACCCTGTGGCCTGGGAACATGACATCGGTTTGATTGTATAACCCTGTGGCCTGGGAACATGATATCGATTGGATTCTGGTAACCTTTGGCCTGGGAACATGACAACGGTTGGATTCTGGATCCCTGTGGCCTAGGAACATGACTGAGGTTTGATTGTGGACCCTCTGGCCTCGGAACATGACTGAGGCTTGATTGTGGACCCTGTGTCCTGGGAACATGACATCGGTTTGATTCTGTGACCCTGTGGCCTGGGAACATGACATCAGTTGGATTCTGGAACCCTCTCGCCTGGGAACATGACTGAGGGTTGATTCTGGAACCCTGTGGCCTGGGAACATGACTGAAGTTTGATTCTGAAATTCTGTGTCCTGGGAACATGACTGAGGCTTGATGGTGGAACCCTGTGGCCTGGGAACATGACAGAGGTTTTATTGTGATAAATTGTGGCCTGGGAATATGACTGAGGTTTGATTCTGGAACCCTGTAGCCTGGGAACTTGGCTGAGCTTTCATTCTGGACCCCTGTTGCCTGGGAACATGATTTAGGTTTGATTCGGGAACCCTGTGGCCTGGGAACATGACTGAGGTTTGATTCTGGATCGCTGTGGCCTGGCAACATGACATCAGTTGGATTCTGGAACCCTGTGGCCTGGGAACATGACTGAGGTTTGATTCTGGAACCCTGTGGCTTGGGAATATGACATCAGTTGGATTCTGGAACCCTGTGGTCTGGCAACATAACTGAGGATTGATTCTGGAACCCTGTGGCCTGGGAACATGACTTAAGTTTGATTGTGGAACTCTGAGGCCTGGAACATGACTGAGGTTTGATTCTGGCACCCTGTGGCCTGGGAACATGACTGAGGTTTGATTGTGGAACCCTGTGTCCTGGGAACATGGCTGAGGTTTGATTCTAGAACACTCTCCCTGGGAACATGACTAAGGTTTGATTGTGGAACCCTACGGCCTGTCAACGTGACTCAGGTTTGATTCTGGACCCCTGTGGCCTGGGAACGTGACTGAGGGTTTGTTGTGGAACCCTGTGTCCTGGCAGCATGACATCAGTTGGATTCTGGAACCCTGTGGCCTGGGAATATGACTTAGGTTTGATTCTGGAACCCTGTGGCCTGGCAACATGAGTGAGGTTTGATTCTTGAACTCTGTTGCCTGGGAAAGTGCCTGACGTTTGATTCTGGAATTCTGCAGCCTGGGAACATGAGTGAGCTTTCATTCTGGAACCCTGTGGCCTGGGTACATGACTGAGGTTTGATTCTGGAATCCTGTGGCCTGGGAACATGACTGAGGTGTGATTGTAGAACACTGTGCCCTGGGAATATGACTGAAGTTTGATTCTGGAAGCCTGTGGCCTGGGATCATATCTGAGGTTTGATTCTGGAACCCTGTGGCCTTGTTAAATGACTGAGGTTTCATGGTGGAACCCTGTGGCCTGGCAATATGACTGAGGTGTGATTCTGGAAGCCTGTGGCCTGGGAATATGACTGAGGCTTGATTCTGGAAGCCTGTGGCCTGTGAACATGACTGAGGTTTGATTCTGGAACTCTGCAGCCTGGGAACATGACTGAGCTTTCATTCTGGAACCCTGTGTCCTGGGAACATGACTGAGGTTGGATTTTGGAACCCTGTGGCCTGGGAACATGACTGAGGTTTGATTGTGATAACTTATGACCTGGGAACATGACTGAGGTTTGATTGTGGAACTCTGTGGACTGGGAACATGACTGAGGTTTCTTTCTGGAACCCTGTGGCCTGGGAACATGACTGAGGCTTTATTCTGGAACCCTGTGGCCTGGGAATATGACTGAGGTTTGATTCTGTAAACCTGGAGCCTGAGAACATGACTGAGCTTTCATTCTGTAACCCTGTGGCTTGGAAACATGACTGAAGTTTGATTCTGGAAACCTGTGACCTGGGAACTTTATTGAGGTTTGATTCTAGAACCCTGTGTCCTGGGAACATGACTGACGTTTTATTGTGAAAAATTGTGGCCTGGGAATATGACTGAGTTGTGATTGTGGAATTCTGTGGACTGGGAAAATGACTGATATTTGATTCTGGAACGCTGTGGCCTGGGAACATGACTGAGGTATGACTGTGGAAACATGTATCCTGGGAACATGACTGAGGCTGTATTCTGGTACCCTGTGGCCTGGGAACATGACTGAGGTTTGATTCTTGAAATCTGTTGCCTGAGAACGTACCTGAAGTTTGATTCTGGAACCCTGTGTCCTGGGAACATGACTGAGGTTTGATTGTGGAACCCTCTGGCCTAGGAACATGACTGAGGCTTGGTACCTGTACCCTGTGGTTGGGAACCTGACTAAGGTTTGATTCTGGACCCCTGTGTCCCGGGAGCATGACTGAGATTTGATACTGGAACCCTTTGGCCTAGGACCATGACTGAGGTTTGATTGTGGAACCTGTGGCCTGGGAACATGACATCTGTTTGACTCTGGAGCCCTGTGGCCTGGGAACATGACATCGGTTGGCTTCTAGAACCCTGTGGCCTGGGAACATGACTGAGGCTTTATTCTGGAACCCTGTGGCCTGGGAATATGACTGAGGTTTGATTCTGTAAACCTGGAGCCTGGGAACATGACTGAGCTTTCATTCTGTAACCCTGTGGCTTGGAAACATGACTGAAGTTTGATTCTGGAAACCTGTGACCTGGGAACTTTATTGAGGTTTGATTCTAGAACCCTGTGTCCTGGGAACATGACTGACGTTTTATTGTGAAAAATTGTGGCCTGGGAATATGACTGAGTTGTGATTGTGGAATTCTGTGGACTGGGAAAATGACTGATATTTGATTCTGGAACGCTGTGGCCTGGGAACATGACTGAGGTATGACTGTGGAAACATGTATCCTAGGAACATGACTGAGGCTGTATTCTGGTACCCTGTGGCCTGGGAACATGACTGAGGTTTGATTCTTGAAATCTGTTGCCTGAGAACGTACCTGAAGTTTGATTCTGGAACCCTGTGTCCTGGGAACATGACTGAGGTTTGATTGTGGAACCCTCTGGCCTAGGAACATGACTGAGGCTTGGTACCTGTACCCTGTGGTTGGGAACCTGACTAAGGTTTGATTCTGGACCCCCGTGTCCCGGGAGCATGACTGAGATTTGATACTGGAACCCTTTGGCCTAGGACCATGACTGAGGTTTGATTGTGGAACCTGTGGCCTGGGAACATGACATCTGTTTGACTCTGGAGCCCTGTGGCCTGGGAACATGACATCGGTTGGCTTCTAGAACCCTGTGGCCTGGGAACATGACATCGGTTTGATTGTATAACCCTGTGGCCTGGGAACATGATATCGATTGGATTCTGGTAACCTTTGGCCTGGGAACATGACAACGGTTGGATTCTGGATCCCTGTGGCCTAGGAACATGACTGAGGTTTGATTGTGGACCCTCTGGCCTCGGAACATGACTGAGGCTTGATTGTGGACCCTGTGTCCTGGGAACATGACATCGGTTTGATTCTGTGACCCTGTGGCCTGGGAACATGACATCAGTTGGATTCTGGAACCCTCTCGCCTGGGAACATGACTGAGGGTTGATTCTGGAACCCTGTGGCCTGGGAACATGACTGAAGTTTGATTCTGAAATTCTGTGTCCTGGGAACATGACTGAGGCTTGATGGTGGAACCCTGTGGCCTGGGAACATGACAGAGGTTTTATTGTGATAAATTGTGGCCTGGGAATATGACTGAGGTTTGATTCTGGAACCCTGTAGCCTGGGAACTTGGCTGAGCTTTCATTCTGGACCCCTGTTGCCTGGGAACATGATTTAGGTTTGATTCGGGAACCCTGTGGCCTGGGAACATGACTGAGGTTTGATTCTGGATCGCTGTGGCCTGGCAACATGACATCAGTTGGATTCTGGAACCCTGTGGCCTGGGAACATGACTGAGGTTTGATTCTGGAACCCTGTGGCTTGGGAATATGACATCAGTTGGATTCTGGAACCCTGTGGTCTGGCAACATAACTGAGGATTGATTCTGGAACCCTGTGGCCTGGGAACATGACTTAAGTTTGATTGTGGAACTCTGAGGCCTGGAACATGACTGAGGTTTGATTCTGGCACCCTGTGGCCTGGGAACATGACTGAGGTTTGATTGTGGAACCCTGTGTCCTGGGAACATGGCTGAGGTTTGATTCTAGAACACTCTCCCTGGGAACATGACTAAGGTTTGATTGTGGAACCCTACGGCCTGTCAACGTGACTCAGGTTTGATTCTGGACCCCTGTGGCCTGGGAACGTGACTGAGGGTTTGTTGTGGAACCCTGTGTCCTGGCAGCATGACATCAGTTGGATTCTGGAACCCTGTGGCCTGGGAATATGACTTAGGTTTGATTCTGGAACCCTGTGGCCTGGCAACATGAGTGAGGTTTGATTCTTGAACTCTGTTGCCTGGGAAAGTGCCTGACGTTTGATTCTGGAATTCTGCAGCCTGGGAACATGAGTGAGCTTTCATTCTGGAACCCTGTGGCCTGGGTACATGACTGAGGTTTGATTCTGGAATCCTGTGGCCTGGGAACATGACTGAGGTGTGATTGTAGAACACTGTGCCCTGGGAATATGACTGAAGTTTGATTCTGGAAGCCTGTGGCCTGGGATCATATCTGAGGTTTGATTCTGGAACCCTGTGGCCTTGTTAAATGACTGAGGTTTCATGGTGGAACCCTGTGGCCTGGCAATATGACTGAGGTGTGATTCTGGAAGCCTGTGGCCTGGGAATATGACTGAGGCTTGATTCTGGAAGCCTGTGGCCTGTGAACATGACTGAGGTTTGATTCTGGAACTCTGCAGCCTGGGAACATGACTGAGCTTTCATTCTGGAACCCTGTGTCCTGGGAACATGACTGAGGTTGGATTTTGGAACCCTGTGGCCTGGGAACATGACTGAGGTTTGATTGTGATAACTTATGACCTGGGAACATGACTGAGGTTTGATTGTGGAACTCTGTGGACTGGGAACATGACTGAGGTTTCTTTCTGGAACCCTGTGGCCTGGGAACATGACTGAGGCTTTATTCTGGAACCCTGTGGCCTGGGAATATGACTGAGGTTTGATTCTGTAAACCTGGAGCCTGGGAACATGACTGAGCTTTCATTCTGTAACCCTGTGGCTTGGAAACATGACTGAAGTTTGATTCTGGAAACCTGTGACCTGGGAACTTTATTGAGGTTTGATTCTAGAACCCTGTGTCCTGGGAACATGACTGACGTTTTATTGTGAAAAATTGTGGCCTGGGAATATGACTGAGTTGTGATTGTGGAATTCTGTGGACTGGGAAAATGACTGATATTTGATTCTGGAACGCTGTGGCCTGGGAACATGACTGAGGTATGACTGTGGAAACATGTATCCTGGGAACATGACTGAGGCTGTATTCTGGTACCCTGTGGCCTGGGAACATGACTGAGGTTTGATTCTTGAAATCTGTTGCCTGAGAACGTACCTGAAGTTTGATTCTGGAACCCTGTGTCCTGGGAACATGACTGAGGTTTGATTGTGGAACCCTCTGGCCTAGGAACATGACTGAGGCTTGGTACCTGTACCCTGTGGTTGGGAACCTGACTAAGGTTTGATTCTGGACCCCTGTGTCCCGGGAGCATGACTGAGATTTGATACTGGAACCCTTTGGCCTAGGACCATGACTGAGGTTTGATTGTGGAACCTGTGGCCTGGGAACATGACATCTGTTTGACTCTGGAGCCCTGTGGCCTGGGAACATGACATCGGTTGGCTTCTAGAACCCTGTGGCCTGGGAACATGACTGAGGCTTTATTCTGGAACCCTGTGGCCTGGGAATATGACTGAGGTTTGATTCTGTAAACCTGGAGCCTGGGAACATGACTGAGCTTTCATTCTGTAACCCTGTGGCTTGGAAACATGACTGAAGTTTGATTCTGGAAACCTGTGTCCTGGGAACTTTATTGAGGTTTGATTCTAGAACCCTGTGTCCTGGGAACATGACTGACGTTTTATTGTGAAAAATTGTGGCCTGGGAATATGACTGAGTTGTGATTGTGGAATTCTGTGGACTGGGAAAATGACTGATATTTGATTCTGGAACGCTGTGGCCTGGGAACATGACTGAGGTATGACTGTGGAAACATGTATCCTAGGAACATGACTGAGGCTGTATTCTGGTACCCTGTGGCCTGGGAACATGACTGAGGTTTGATTCTTGAAATCTGTTGCCTGAGAACGTACCTGAAGTTTGATTCTGGAACCCTGTGTCCTGGGAACATGACTGAGGTTTGATTGTGGAACCCTCTGGCCTAGGAACATGACTGAGGCTTGGTACCTGTACCCTGTGGTTGGGAACCTGACTAAGGTTTGATTCTGGACCCCCGTGTCCCGGGAGCATGACTGAGATTTGATACTGGAACCCTTTGGCCTAGGACCATGACTGAGGTTTGATTGTGGAACCTGTGGCCTGGGAACATGACATCTGTTTGACTCTGGAGCCCTGTGGCCTGGGAACATGACATCGGTTGGCTTCTAGAACCCTGTGGCCTGGGAACATGACATCGGTTTGATTGTATAACCCTGTGGCCTGGGAACATGATATCGATTGGATTCTGGTAACCTTTGGCCTGGGAACATGACAACGGTTGGATTCTGGATCCCTGTGGCCTAGGAACATGACTGAGGTTTGATTGTGGACCCTCTGGCCTCGGAACATGACTGAGGCTTGATTGTGGACCCTGTGTCCTGGGAACATGACATCGGTTTGATTCTGTGACCCTGTGGCCTGGGAACATGACATCAGTTGGATTCTGGAACCCTCTCGCCTGGGAACATGACTGAGGGTTGATTCTGGAACCCTGTGGCCTGGGAACATGACTGAAGTTTGATTCTGAAATTCTGTGTCCTGGGAACATGACTGAGGTTTGATGGTGGAACCCTGTGGCCTGGGAACATGACAGAGGTTTTATTGTGATAAATTGTGGCCTGGGAATATGACTGAGGTTTGATTCTGGAACCCTGTAGCCTGGGAACTTGGCTGAGCTTTCATTCTGGACCCCTGTTGCCTGGGAACATGATTTAGGTTTGATTCGGGAACCCTGTGACCTGGGAACATGACTGAGGTTTGATGGTGTTACCCTGTGGCCTGGCAATATGACTGAGGTTTGATTTTGGAACCCTGTGGCCTGGGAACATGACTGAGGTTTGATTCTGGATCGCTGTGGCCTGGCAACATGACATCAGTTGGATTCTGGAACCCTGTGGCCTGGGAACATGACTGAGGTTTGATTCTGGAACCCTGTGGCTTGGGAATATGACATCAGTTGGATTCTGGAACCCTGTGGTCTGGCAACATAACTGAGGATTGATTCTGGAACCCTGTGGCCTGGGAACATGACTTAAGTTTGATTGTGGAACTCTGAGGCCTGGAACATGACTGAGGTTTGATTCTGGCACCCTGTGGCCTGGGAACATGACTGAGGTTTGATTGTGGAACCCTGTGTCCGGGGAACATGGCTGAGGTTTGATTCTAGAACACTCTCCCTGGGAACATGACTAAGGTTTGATTGTGGAACCCTACGGCCTGTCAACGTGACTCAGGTTTGATTCTGGACCCCTGTGGCCTGGGAACGTGACTGAGGGTTTGTTGTGGAACCCTGTGTCCTGGCAGCATGACATCAGTTGGATTCTGGAACCCTGTGGCCTGGGAATATGACTTAGGTTTGATTCTGGAACCCTGTGGCCTGGCAACATGAGTGAGGTTTGATTCTTGAACTCTGTTGCCTGGGAAAGTGCCTGACGTTTGATTCTGGAATTCTGCAGCCTGGGAACATGAGTGAGCTTTCATTCTGGAACCCTGTGGCCTGGGTACATGACTGAGGTTTGATTCTGGAACCCTGTGGCCTGGGAACATGACTGAGGTGTGATTGTAGAACACTGTGCCCTGGGAATATGACTGAAGTTTGATTCTGGAAGCCTGTGGCCTGGGATCATATCTGAGGTTTGATTCTGGAACCCTGTGGCCTTGTTAAATGACTGAGGTTTCATGGTGGAACCCTGTGGCCTGGCAATATGACTGAGGTGTGATTCTGGAAGCCTGTGGCCTGGGAATATGACTGAGGCTTGATTCTGGAAGCCTGTGGCCTGTGAACATGACTGAGGTTTGATTCTGGAACTCTGCAGCCTGGGAACATGACTGAGCTTTCATTCTGGAACCCTGTGTCCTGGGAACATGACTGAGGTTTGATTCTGGAACCCTGTGCCTGGGAATATGACTGAGGTTTAATTGTGGAAACTTCTGGCCTGGGAACATGACTGAGGCTTGATTGTGGAACCCTGTGTCCTGGGAACATGACATCGGTTTGATTCTGTGACCATGTGGCCTGGGAACATGCCTGAAGTTTGATTCTGGAACCTTGTGGCCTAGAAACATGTCATCAGTTTGACCCTGGAATCCTTTGGCCTGGGAAGATGACTGAGTGTTGATTCTCCGACCCTGTGCGCTGTGAACATGACTGAAGTTTGATGGTGGAACTCTGAGGCCTGGAACATGACTGAGGTTTGATTCTGGCACCCTGTGGCCTGGGAACATGACTGAGGTTTGATTGTGGAACCCTGTGTCCTGGGAACGTGGCTGAGGTTTGATTCTAGAACACTCTCCCTGGGAACATGACTAAGGTTTGATTGTGGAACCCTACGGCCTGTCAACGTGACTCAGGTTTGATTCTGGACCCCTGTGGCCTGGGAACGTGACTGAGGGTTTGTTGTGGAACCCTGTGTCCTGGCAGCATGACATCAGTTGGATTCTGGAACCCTGTGGCCTGGGAATATGACTTAGGTTTGATTCTGGAACCCTGTGGCCTGGCAACATGAGTGAGGTTTGATTCTTGAACTCTGTTGCCTGGGAAAGTGCCTGACGTTTGATTCTGGAATTCTGCAGCCTGGGAACATGACTGAGCTTTCATTCCGGAACCCTGTGGCCTGGGTACATGACTGAGGTTTGATTCTGGAACCCTGTGGCCTGGGAACATGACTGAGGTGTGATTGTAGAACACTGTGCCCTGGGAATATGACTGAAGTTTTATTCTGGAAGCCTGTGGCCTGGGATCATATCTGAGGTTTGATTCTGGAACCCTGTGGCCTTGTTAAATGACTGAGGTTTCATGGTGGAACCCTGTGGCCTGGTAATATGACTGAGGTGTGATTCTGGAAGCCTGTGGCCTGGGAATATGACTGAGGCTTGATTCTGGAAGCCTTTGGCCTGTGAACATGACTGAGGTTTGATTCTGGAACTCTGCAGCCTGGGAACATGACTGAGCTTTCATTCTGGAACCCTGTGTCCTGGGAACATGACTGAGGTTTGATTCTGGAACCCTGTGCCTGGGAATATGACTGAGGTTTAATTGTGGAAACTTCTGGCCTGGGAACATGACTGAGGCTTGATTGTGGAACCCTGTGTCCTGGGAACATGACATCGGTTTGATTCTGTGACCATGTGGCCTGGGAACATGCCTGAAGTTTGATTCTGGAACCTTGTGACCTAGAAACATGTCATCAGTTTGACCCTGGAATCCTTTGGCCTGGGAAGATGACTGAGTGTTGATTCTCCGACCCTGTGCGCTGTGAACATGACTGAAGTTTGATGGTGGAACCCTGTGGCCTGGGAAAATGATTGAGGTTTGATTGTGATAACTGATGTCCTGGGTACATGACTGAGGTTTGATTGTGGAACTCTGTGGACTGGGAACATGATTGAGCTTTCATTCTGGAACCCTGTGGCCTGGGAACATGACTGAGGTTTGATTCTGGAACCCTGTGCCTGGGAATATGACTGAGGTTTAATTGTGGAAACTTCTGGCCTGGGAACATGACTGAGGCTTGATTGTGGAACCCTGTGTCCTGGGAACATGACATCGGTTTGATTCTGTGACCATGTGGCCTGGGAACATGCCTGAAGTTTGATTCTGGAACCTTGTGGTCTAGAAACATGTCATCAGTTTGACTCTGGAATCCTTTGGCCTGGGAAGATGACTGAGTGTTGATTCTCCGACCCTGTGCGCTGTGAACATGACTGAAGTTTGCTGGTGGAACCCTGTGGCCTGGGAAAATGATTGAGGTTTGATTGTGATAACTGATGTCCTGGGTACATGACTGAGGTTTGATTGTGGAACTCTGTGGACTGGGAACATGATTGAGGTTTGTTTCTGGAACCCTGTGGCCTGGGAACATGACTGAGGTTTGATTCTGGAACCCTGTGGCCTGGGAACATGACTGAGGTTTGATTGTTGAAACATGTGGCCTGGGAACATGACTGAGGCTATATTCTGGAACCCTGTTGCCTAAGAACATGACTGAGGTTTAATTCTGGAACCCTGCAGCCTGGGAACATGACTGAGCTTTCATTCCGGTACCCTGTGGCCTGGCAATATGACTGAGGTTTGATTCTGGAACCCTCTGGCCTGGGAACATGACTGAGGTTTGATGATTGAACCCTGTGTCCTGGCAACAAGACTGAGCTTTGATTTTGGAACCCTCTGGCCTGGGAACATGACTGAGGCTTGATTCTGGTACCCTATGGCCTGGGAACCTGACTGAGGTTTGATTCTGGACCGCTGTGGCCTGGGAACATTACTGAGGTTTGATTCTGGAACCCTGTGTCCTGGGAACATGACTGAGGTTTCATTGTGAAACACTCTTGCCTGGGAACATACCTGAGGTTTGATGGTGGAACTCTGTTGCCTGGCAACATGACTGAGGTTTGACTGTGGAACTCTCTGGCCTAGGAACATGACTGTGGCTTGGTTCCTGTACCCTGTTGTTAGGAAGCTGACTGAGGTTTGATTCTGGAAGCCTGTGGCCTGGGAAGATATCTGAGGTTTGATTCTGGAACCCTGTGGCTTTGGAAAATGACTGAGGTTTCATGGTTGAACCCTGTGGCCTGGCAATATGACTGAGGTTTGATTCTGGAAGCCTGTGGCCTGGGAACATGACTGAGGCTTCATTTTGGTACCCTGTGGCCTGGGAACCTGACTGAGGTTTGATTCTGGACCGCTCTGGCCTGGGAACATGACTGAGGTTTGTTTCTGGAACCCTGTGTCCTGAGAACATGACTGAGGTTTCATTGTGAAACACTCTGGACTGGGAACATGACTGAGGTTTGATGGTGGAATCCTGTGCCCTGGCAACATGACTGAGGTTTGAGTGTGGAACTCTCTAGCCTAGGAACATGACTGTGGCTTGGTTCCTGTACCCTGTTGTTGGGAACCTGACTGAGGTTTGATTCTGGACCCCTCTGGCCTGGGAGCATGACTGAGGTTTGATACTGGAACCCTTTGGCCTAGGAACATGACTGAGGTTTGATTGCGGAAACCTGTGGCCTGGCAACATGACTGAGGTTTGATTCTGGTACTCTCTGGCCTGAGAACATGACTGAGGTTAGCTTCTGGAACCCTGTGGCCTGGGAACATGACTGAGGTTAGTTTGTGGAACACTGTGGCCTGGGAACATGACATCCGTTTGACTCTGGAACCCTGTGGCCTGGGAACATGACATCGGTTGGATTCTGGAACCCTGTGACCTGGGAACATGACATCGGTTGGATTCTGTAACTCTGTGGCCTGGGAAGATGATATCGGTTGGATTCTGGAAACCTGTGGCCTGGGAACATGACTGAGGTTTAATTCTTGAACTCTGTTGCTGGAAACGTGCCTGAAGTTTGTTTCTGGAACCCTGTGGCCTGGGAACATGACTGAGGTTTGATTCTGAAATCCTGTGTCCTGGGAACATGACTGAGGTTTGATGATTGAACCCTGTGTCCTGGGAACATGACTGAGGTTTGATTGTGGAAACTTCTGGCCTGGGAACTTGACTGAGGCTTGATTGTGGAACCCTGTGTCCTGGGAACATGACATCGGTTTCATTCTGTGACCCTGTGACCTGGGAACATAACTGAGGTTTGACTCTGGAATCATGTGGCCTGGAAATATGATTGAGGTTTGATTCTGGAAACCTGTGGCCTGGGAAAATGACTGAGGTTAAATTATGGAACCTGTGGCCTGAGAACATGACATCTGTTTGATTCTGGAACCCTGTGACCTGGGAACATTATTGAGATTTGATTCTGGAACGCTGTGGCCTGGGAACATGACTGAGGCTTTATTCTGGAACCCTGTGGCCTAGGAACATGACTCAGGTTTGATTCTGGAACCCTGTGGACTGGGAAAATGATATCGGTTGGATTCTGGAAACCTGTGGCCTGGAAACATGACAACGGTTGGATTCTAGAAACCTGTGGCCTGAGAATATGACATAGGCTTGATTCTGGAACCCTGTGGCCTGGGAATATGATATCGGTTTGATTCTGGAGCCCTGTGGCCTGGGAACATGACATCGGTTGGCTTCTAGAACCCTGTGGCCTGGGAACATGACATCGGTTTGATTGTATAACCCTGTGGCCTGGGAACATGATATCGATTGGATTCTGGTAACCTTTGGCCTGGGAACATGACAACGGTTGGATTCTGGATCCCTGTGGCCTAGGAACATGACTGAGGTTTGATTGTGGACCCTCTGGCCTCGGAACATGACTGAGGCTTGATTGTGGACCCTGTGTCCTGGGAACATGACATCGGTTTGATTCTGTGACCCTGTGGCCTGGGAACATGACATCAGTTGGGTTCTGGAACCCTCTCGCCTGGGAACATGATTGAGGGTTGATTCTGGAACCCTGTGGCCTGGGAACATGACTGAAGTTTGATTCTGAAATTCTGTGTCCTGGGAACATGACTGAGGTTTGATGGTGGAACCCTGTGGCCTGGGAACATGACAGAGGTTTGATTTTGGAACCCTGTGGCCTGGGAACATGACTGAGGTTTGATTGTGATAACTTATGACCTGGGAACATGACTGAGGTTTGATTGTGGAACTCTGTGGACTGGGAACATGACTGAGGTTTCTTTCTGGAACCCTGTGGCCTGGGAACATGACTGAGGCTTTATTCTGGAACCCTGTGGCCTGGGAATATGACTGAGGTTTGATTCTGTAAACCTGGAGCCTGGGAACATGACTGAGCTTTCATTCTGTAACCCTGTGGCTTGGAAACATGACTGAAGTTTGATTCTGGAAACCTGTGACCTGGGAACTTTATTGAGGTTTGATTCTAGAACCCTGTGTCCTGGGAACATGACTGACGTTTTATTGTGAAAAATTGTGGCCTGGGAATATGACTGAGTTGTGATTGTGGAATTCTGTGGACTGGGAAAATGACTGATATTTGATTCTGGAACGCTGTGGCCTGGGAACATGACTGAGGATTTATTCTGGAACCCTGTGGCCTGGGAACATGACTCAGGTTTGATTCTTGAACCCTGAGGACTGGGAACATGACTGAGGTATGACTGTGGAAACATGTATCCTGGGAACATGACTGAGGCTGTATTCTGGTACCCTGTGGCCTGGGAACATGACTGAGGTTTGATTCTTGAAATCTGTTGCCTGAGAACGTACCTGAAGTTTGATTCTGGAACCCTGTGTCCTGGGAACATGACTGAGGTTTGATTGTGGAACCCTCTGGCCTAGGAACATGACTGAGGCTTGGTACCTGTACCCTGTGGTTGGGAACCTGACTAAGGTTTGATTCTGGACCCCTGTGTCCCGGGAGCATGACTGAGATTTGATACTGGAACCCTTTGGCCTAGGACCATGACTGAGGTTTGATTGTGGAACCTGTGGCCTGGGAACATGACATCTGTTTGACTCTGGAGCCCTGTGGCCTGGGAACATGACATCGGTTGGCTTCTAGAACCCTGTGGCCTGGGAACATGACATCGGTTTGATTGTATAACCCTGTGGCCTGGGAACATGATATCGATTGGATTCTGGTAACCTTTGGCCTGGGAACATGACAACGGTTGGATTCTGGATCCCTGTGGCCTAGGAACATGACTGAGGTTCGATTGTGGACCCTCTGGCCTCGGAACATGACTGAGGCTTGATTGTGGACCCTGTGTCCTGGGAACATGACATCGGTTTGATTCTGTGACCATGTGGCCTGGGAACATGACATCAGTTGGATTCTGGAACCCTCTCGCCTGGGAACATGACTGAGGGTTGATTCTGGAACCCTGTGGCCTGGGAACATGACTGAAGTTTGATTCTGAAATTCTGTGTCCTGGGAACATGACTGAGGTTTGATGGTGGAACCCTGTGGCCTGGGAACATGACAGAGGTTTTATTGTGATAAATTGTGACCTGGGAATATGACTGAGGTTTGATTCTGGAACCCTGTAGCCTGGGAACTTGGCTGAGCTTTCATTCTGGACCCCTGTTGCCTGGGAACATGATTTAGGTTTGATTCGGGAACCCTGTGACCTGGGAACATGACTGAGGTTTGATGGTGTTACCCTGTGGCCTGGCAATATGACTGAGGTTTGATTTTGGAACCCTGTGGCCTGGGAACATGACTGAGGTTTGATTCTGGATCGCTGTGGCCTGGCAACATGACATCAGTTGGATTCTGGAACCCTGTGGCCTGGGAACATGACTGAGGTTTGATTCTGGAACCCTGTGGCTTGGGAATATGACATCAGTTGGATTCTGGAACCCTGTGGTCTGGCAACATAACTGAGGATTGATTCTGGAACCCTGTGGCCTGGGAACATGACTTAAGTTTGATTGTGGAACTCTGAGGCCTGGAACATGACTGAGGTTTGATTCTGGCACCCTGTGGCCTGGGAACATGACTGAGGTTTGATTGTGGAACCCTGTGTCCTGGGAACATGGCTGAGGTTTGATTCTAGAACACTCTCCCTGGGAACATGACTAAGGTTTGATTGTGGAACCCTACGGCCTGTCAACGTGACTCAGGTTTGATTCTGGACCCCTGTGGCCTGGGAACGTGACTGAGGGTTTGTTGTGGAACCCTGTGTCCTGGCAGCATGACATCAGTTGGATTCTGGAACCCTGTGGCCTGGGAATATGACTTAGGTTTGATTCTGGAACCCTGTGGCCTGGCAACATGAGTGAGGTTTGATTCTTGAACTCTGTTGCCTGGGAAAGTGCCTGACGTTTGATTCTGGAATTCTGCAGCCTGGGAACATGACTGAGCTTTCATTCTGGAACCCTGTGGCCTGGGTACATGACTGAGGTTTGATTCTGGAACCCTGTGGCCTGGGAACATGACTGAGGTGTGATTGTAGAACACTGTGCCCTGGGAATATGACTGAAGTTTGATTCTGGAAGCCTGTGGCCTGGGATAATATCTGAGGTTTGATTCTGGAACCCTGTGGCCTTGTTAAATGACTGAGGTTTCATGGTGGAACCCTGTGGCCTGGCAATATGACTGAGGTGTGATTCTGGAAGCCTGTGGCCTGGGAATATGACTGAGGCTTGATTCTGGAAGCCTGTGGCCTGTGAACATGACTGAGGTTTGATTCTGGAACTCTGCAGCCTGGGAACATGACTGAGCTTTCATTCTGGAACCCTGTGTCCTGGGAACATGACTGAGGTTTGATTCTGGAACCCTGTGCCTGGGAATATGACTGAGGTTTAATTGTGGAAACTTCTGGCCTGGGAACATGACTGAGGCTTGATTGTGGAACCCTGTGTCCTGGGAACATGACATCGGTTTGATTCTGTGACCATGTGGCCTGGGAACATGCCTGAAGTTTGATTCTGGAACCTTGTGGCCTAGAAACATGTCATCAGTTTGACCCTGGAATCCTTTGGCATGGGAAGATGACTGAGTGTTGATTCTCCGACCCTGTGCGCTGTGAACATGACTGAAGTTTGATGGTGGAACTCTGAGGCCTGGAACATGACTGAGGTTTGATTCTGGCACCCTGTGGCCTGGGAACATGACTGAGGTTTGATTGTGGAACCCTGTGTCCTGGGAACGTGGCTGAGGTTTGATTCTAGAACACTCTCCCTGGGAACATGACTAAGGTTTGATTGTGGAACCCTACGGCCTGTCAACGTGACTCAGGTTTGATTCTGGACCCCTGTGGCCTGGGAACGTGACTGAGGGTTTGTTGTGGAACCCTGTGTCCTGGCAGCATGACATCAGTTGGATTCTGGAACCCTGTGGCCTGGGAATATGACTTAGGTTTGATTCTGGAACCCTGTGGCCTGGCAACATGAGTGAGGTTTGATTCTTGAACTCTGTTGCCTGTGAAAGTGCCTGACGTTTGATTCTGGAATTCTGCAGCCTGGGAACATGACTGAGCTTTCATTCTGGAACCCTGTGTCCTGGGAACATGACTGAGGTTTGATTGTGGAACCCTCTGGCCTAGGAACATGACTGAGGCTTGGTACCTGTACCCTGTGGTTGGGAACCTGACTAAGGTTTGATTCTGGACCCCTGTGTCCCGGGAGCATGACTGAGATTTGATACTGGAACCCTTTGGCCTAGGACCATGACTGAGGTTTGATTGTGGAACCTGTGGCCTGGGAACATGACATCTGTTTGACTCTGGAGCCCTGTGGCCTGGGAACATGACATCGGTTGGCTTCTAGAACCCTGTGGCCTGGGAACATGACTGAGGCTTTATTCTGGAACCCTGTGGCCTGGGAATATGACTGAGGTTTGATTCTGTAAACCTGGAGCCTGGGAACATGACTGAGCTTTCATTCTGTAACCCTGTGGCTTGGAAACATGACTGAAGTTTGATTCTGGAAACCTGTGACCTGGGAACTTTATTGAGGTTTGATTCTAGAACCCTGTGTCCTGGGAACATGACTGACGTTTTATTGTGAAAAATTGTGGCCTGGGAATATGACTGAGTTGTGATTGTGGAATTCTGTGGACTGGGAAAATGACTGATATTTGATTCTGGAACGCTGTGGCCTGGGAACATGACTGAGGTATGACTGTGGAAACATGTATCCTAGGAACATGACTGAGGCTGTATTCTGGTACCCTGTGGCCTGGGAACATGACTGAGGTTTGATTCTTGAAATCTGTTGCCTGAGAACGTACCTGAAGTTTGATTCTGGAACCCTGTGTCCTGGGAACATGACTGAGGTTTGATTGTGGAACCCTCTGGCCTAGGAACATGACTGAGGCTTGGTACCTGTACCCTGTGGTTGGGAACCTGACTAAGGTTTGATTCTGGACCCCCGTGTCCCGGGAGCATGACTGAGATTTGATACTGGAACCCTTTGGCCTAGGACCATGACTGAGGTTTGATTGTGGAACCTGTGGCCTGGGAACATGACATCTGTTTGACTCTGGAGCCCTGTGGCCTGGGAACATGACATCGGTTGGCTTCTAGAACCCTGTGGCCTGGGAACATGACATCGGTTTGATTGTATAACCCTGTGGCCTGGGAACATGATATCGATTGGATTCTGGTAACCTTTGGCCTGGGAACATGACAACGGTTGGATTCTGGATCCCTGTGGCCTAGGAACATGACTGAGGTTTGATTGTGGACCCTCTGGCCTCGGAACATGACTGAGGCTTGATTGTGGACCCTGTGTCCTGGGAACATGACATCGGTTTGATTCTGTGACCCTGTGGCCTGGGAACATGACATCAGTTGGATTCTGGAACCCTCTCGCCTGGGAACATGACTGAGGGTTGATTCTGGAACCCTGTGGCCTGGGAACATGACTGAAGTTTGATTCTGAAATTCTGTGTCCTGGGAACATGACTGAGGTTTGATGGTGGAACCCTGTGGCCTGGGAACATGACATCGGTTTGATTCTGTGACCATGTGGCCTGGGAACATGCCTGAAGTTTGATTCTGGAACCTTGTGGCCTGGGAACATGACTGAGGTTTGATTGTGGAACCCTGTGTCCTGGGAACATGACATCGGTTTGATTCTGTGACCATGTGGCCTGGGAACATGCCTGAAGTTTGATTCTGGAACCTTGTGGCCTAGAAACATGTCATCAGTTTGACTCTGGAATCCTTTGGCCTGGGAAGATGACTGAGTGTTGATTCTCCGACCCTGTGCGCTGTGAACATGACTGAAGTTTGATGGTGGAACCCTGTGGCCTGGGAAAATGATTGAGGTTTGATTGTGATAACTGATGTCCTGGGTACATGACTGAGGTTTGATTGTGGAACTCTGTGGACTGGGAACATGATTGAGGTTTGTTTCTGGAACCCTGTGGCCTGGGAACATGACTGAGGCTTCATTCTGGACCCATGTGGCCTGGGAACATGACTGAGGTTTGATTCTGGAACCCTGTGGCCTGGGAACATGACTGAGGTTTGATTGTTGAAACATGTGGCCTGGGAACATGACTGAGGCTTTATTCTGGAACCCTGTTGCCTAAGAACATGACTGAGGTTTAATTCTGGAACCCTGCAGCCTGGGGACATGACTGAGCTTTCATTCCGGTACCCTGTGGCCTGGCAATATGACTGAGGTTTGATTCTGGAACCCTCTGGCCTGGGAACATGACTGAGGTTTGATGATTGAACCCTGTGTCCTGGCAACAAGACTGAGCTTTGATTTTGGAACCCTCTGGCCTGGGAACATGACTGAGGCTTGATTCTGGTACCCTATGGCCTGGGAACCTGACTGAGGTTTGATTCTGGACCGCTTTGGCCTGGGAACATTACTGAGGTTTGATTCTGGAACCCTGTGTCCTGGGAACATGACTGAGGTTTCATTGTGAAACACTCTGGCCTGGGAACATACCTGAGGTTTGATGGTGGAACTCTGTTGCCTGGCAACATGACTGAGGTTTGACTGTGGAACTCTCTGGCCTAGGAACATGACTGTGGCTTGGTTCCTGTACCCTGTTGTTAGGAAGCTGACTGAGGTTTGATTCTGGAAGCCTGTGGCCTGGGAAGATATCTGAGGTTTGATTCTGGAACCCTGTGGCTTTGGAAAATGACTGAGGTTTCATGGTTGAACCCTGTGGCCTGGCAATATGACTGAGGTTTGATTCTGGAAGCCTGTGGCCTGGGAACATGACTGAGGCTTCATTTTGGTACCCTGTGGCCTGGGAACCTGACTGAGGTTTGATTCTGGACTGCTCTGGCCTGGGAACATGACTGAGGTTTGTTTCTGGAACCCTGTGTCCTGAGAACATGACTGAGGTTTCATTGTGAAACACTCTGGACTGGGAACATGACTGAGGTTTGATGGTGGAATCCTGTGCCCTGGCAACATGACTGAGGTTTGAGTGTGGAACTCTCTAGCCTAGGAACATGACTGTGGCTTGGTTCCTGTACCCTGTTGTTGGGAACCTGACTGAGGTTTGATTCTGGACCCCTCTGGCCTGGGAGCATGACTGAGGTTTGATACTGGAACCCTTTGGCCTAGGAACATGACTGAGGTTTGATTGTGGAAACCTGTGGCCTGGCAACATGACTGAGGTTTGATTCTGGTACTCTCTTGCCTGAGAACATGACTGAGGTTAGCTTCTGGAACCCTGTGGCCTGGGAACATGACTGAGGTTAGTTTGTGGAACACTGTGGCCTGGGAACATGACATCCGTTTGACTCTGGAACCCTGTGGCCTGGGAACATGACATCGGTTGGATTCTGGAACCCTGTGACCTGGGAACATGACATCGGTTGGATTCTGTAACTCTGTGGCCTGGGAAGATGATATCGGTTGGATTCTGGAAACCTGTGGCCTGGGAACATGACTGAGGTTTGATTCTTGAACTCTGTTGCTGGAAACGTGCCTGAAGTTTGTTTCTGGAACCCTGTGGCCTGGGAACATGACTGAGGTTTGATTCTGAAATCCTGTGTCCTGGGAACATGACTGAGGTTTGATGATTGAACCCTGTGTCCTGGGAACATGACTGAGGTTTGATTGTGGAAACTTCTGGCCTGGGAACTTGACTGAGGCTTTATTGTGGAACCCTGTGTCCTGGGAACATGACATCGGTTTGATTCTGGGACCCTGTGGCCTGGGAACATGACTGAAGTTTGATTCTGGAACCTTGTGGCCTGGGAACATGACTGAGGTTTGATTGTGGAACCCTCTGGCTTGGGAACATGACTGAGGTTTGATTCTGGAACCCTGCGGCCTGGGAACATGATATCAGTTGGATTCTGGAACCCTGTGGCCTGGGCACATGAGTGAAGGTTGATTCTGGAATCCTGTGGCCTCGGAATATGACTTACATTTGATTGTGGAAACCTGTGGCCTGGGAACATGACTGAGGTTTGATTCTGGAACCCTGTGGCCTGGGAACATGACTGAGGTTAGATTGTGGTCATCCCAAATGACTTACATTTGATTGTGGAAACCTGTGGCCTGGGAACATGACTGAGGTTTGATTCTGGAACCCTGTGGCCTGGGAACATGACTGAGGTTTGATTGTGGAAGCATGTGGCCTGGGAACATTACTGAGGTTTTATTCTGGAACCCTCTGCCCTGGGAATATGACTGAGGCTTGATTGTGGAAACCTGTCATCTGGGAACAAGACTGAGGTTTGACTGTGGATCCCTCTGGCCTGGGAACATGAATGAGGTTTGATGGTGGAAACCTCTGGCCTGGGAACATGACTGAGGCTTGATTGTGCAACTCTGTGGACTGGGAACATGACTGAGGTTTCTTTCTGGAACCCTGTGGCCTGGCAACATGACTGAGGCTTTATTCTGGAACCCTGTGGCCTGGGAAAATGACTGAGATTTGATTCTGTAAACCTGGAGCCTGGGAACATGACTGAGCTTGCATTCTGTAACCCTGTGGCTTGGAAACATGACTGAAGTTTGATTCTGGAAACCTGTGACCTGGGAACTTTATTGAGGTTTGATTCTAGAACCCTGTGTCCTGGGAACATGACTGACGTTTTATTGTGAAAAATTGTGGCCTGGGAATATGACTGAGTTGTGATTGTGGAATTCTGTGGACTGGGAAAATGACTGATATTTGATTCTGGAACGCTGTGGCCTGGGAACATGCCTGAGGATTTATTCTGGAACCCTGTGGCCTGGGAACATGACTCAGGTTTGATTCTTGAACCCTGAGGACTGGGAACATGACTGAGGTATGATTGTGGAAACATGTATCCTGGGAACATGACTGAGGCTTTATTCTAGAACCCTGTGTCCTGGGAACATGGCTGAGGTTTGATTGTGGAACCCTCTGGCCTAGGAACATGACTGAGGCTTGGTACCTGTACCCTGTGGTTGGGAACCTGACTAAGGTTTGATTCTGGACCCCTGTGTCCCGGGAGCAGGACTGAGATTTGATACTGGAACCCTTTGGCCTAGGACCATGACTGAGGTTTGATTGTGGAACCTGTGGCCTGGGAACATGACATCTGTTTGACTCTGGAGCCCTGTGGCCTGGGAACATGACATCGGTTGGCTTCTAGAACCCTGTGGCCTGGGAACATGACATCGGTTTGATTGTATAACCCTGTGGCCTGGGAACATGATATCGATTGGATTCTGGTAACCTTTGGCCTGGGAACATGACAACGGTTGGATTCTGGATCCCTGTGGCCTAGGAACATGACTGAGGTTTGATTGTGGACCCTCTGGCCTCGGAACATGACTGAGGCTTGATTGTGGACCCTGTGTCCTGGGAACATGACATCGGTTTGATTCTGTGACCCTGTGGCCTGGGAACATGACATCAGTTGGGTTCTGGAACCCTCTCGCCTGGGAACATGATTGAGGGTTGATTCTGGAACCCTGTGGCCTGGGAACATGACTGAAGTTTGATTCTGAAATTCTGTGTCCTGGGAACATGACTGAGGTTTGATGGTGGAACCCTGTGGCCTGGGAACATGACAGAGGTTTGATTTTGGAACCCTGTGGCCTGGGAACATGACTGAGGTTTGATTGTGATAACTTATGACCTGGGAACATGACTGAGGTTTGATTGTGGAACTCTGTGGACTGGGAACATGACTGAGGTTTCTTTCTGGAACCCTGTGGCCTGGGAACATGACTGAGGCTTTATTCTGGAACCCTGTGGCCTGGGAATATGACTGAGGTTTGATTCTGTAAACCTGGAGCCTGGGAACATGACTGAGCTTTCATTCTGTAACCCTGTGGCTTGGAAACATGACTGAAGTTTGATTCTGGAAACCTGTGACCTGGGAACTTTATTGAGGTTTGATTCTAGAACCCTGTGTCCTGGGAACATGACTGACGTTTTATTGTGAAAAATTGTGGCCTGGGAATATGACTGAGTTGTGATTGTGGAATTCTGTGGACTGGGAAAATGACTGATATTTGATTCTGGAACGCTGTGGCCTGGGAACATGACTGAGGTATGACTGTGGAAACATGTATCCTGGGAACATGACTGAGGCTGTATTCTGGTACCCTGTGGCCTGGGAACATGACTGAGGTTTGATTCTTGAAATCTGTTGCCTGAGAACGTACCTGAAGTTTGATTCTGGAACCCTGTGTCCTGGGAACATGACTGAGGTTTGATTGTGGAACCCTCTGGCCTAGGAACATGACTGAGGCTTGGTACCTGTACCCTGTGGTTGGGAACCTGACTAAGGTTTGATTCTGGACCCCTGTGTCCCGGGAGCATGACTGAGATTTGATACTGGAACCCTTTGGCCTAGGACCATGACTGAGGTTTGATTGTGGAACCTGTGGCCTGGGAACATGACATCTGTTTGACTCTGGAGCCCTGTGGCCTGGGAACATGACATCGGTTGGCTTCTAGAACCCTGTGGCCTGGGAACATGACTGAGGCTTTATTCTGGAACCCTGTGGCCTGGGAATATGACTGAGGTTTGATTCTGTAAACCTGGAGCCTGGGAACATGACTGAGCTTTCATTCTGTAACCCTGTGGCTTGGAAACATGACTGAAGTTTGATTCTGGAAACCTGTGACCTGGGAACTTTATTGAGGTTTGATTCTAGAACCCTGTGTCCTGGGAACATGACTGACGTTTTATTGTGAAAAATTGTGGCCTGGGAATATGACTGAGTTGTGATTGTGGAATTCTGTGGACTGGGAAAATGACTGATATTTGATTCTGGAACGCTGTGGCCTGGGAACATGACTGAGGTATGACTGTGGAAACATGTATCCTGGGAACATGACTGAGGCTGTATTCTGGTACCCTGTGGCCTGGGAACATGACTGAGGTTTGATTCTTGAAATCTGTTGCCTGAGAACGTACCTGAAGTTTGATTCTGGAACCCTGTGTCCTGGGAACATGACTGAGGTTTGATTGTGGAACCCTCTGGCCTAGGAACATGACTGAGGCTTGGTACCTGTACCCTGTGGTTGGGAACCTGACTAAGGTTTGATTCTGGACCCCCGTGTCCCGGGAGCATGACTGAGATTTGATACTGGAACCCTTTGGCCTAGGACCATGACTGAGGTTTGATTGTGGAACCTGTGGCCTGGGAACATGACATCTGTTTGACTCTGCAGCCCTGTGGCCTGGGAACATGACATCGGTTGGCTTCTAGAACCCTGTGGCCTGGGAACATGACATCGGTTTGATTGTATAACCCTGTGGCCTGGGAACATGATATCGATTGGATTCTGGTAACCTTTGGCCTGGGAACATGACAACGGTTGGATTCTGGATCCCTGTGGCCTAGGAACATGACTGAGGTTTGATTGTGGACCCTCTGGCCTCGGAACATGACTGAGGCTTGATTGTGGACCCTGTGTCCTGGGAACATGACATCGGTTTGATTCTGTGACCCTGTGGCCTGGGAACATGACATCAGTTGGATTCTGGAACCCTCTCGCCTGGGAACATGACTGAGGGTTGATTCTGGAACCCTGTGGCCTGGGAACATGACTGAAGTTTGATTCTGAAATTCTGTGTCCTGGGAACATGACTGAGGTTTGATGGTGGAACCCTGTGGCCTGGGAACATGACATCGGTTTGATTCTGTGACCATGTGGCCTGGGAACATGCCTGAAGTTTGATTCTGGAACCTTGTGGCCTGGGAACATGACTGAGGTTTGATTGTGGAACCCTGTGTCCTGGGAACATGACATCGGTTTGATTCTGTGACCATGTGGCCTGGGAACATGCCTGAAGTTTGATTCTGGAACCTTGTGGCCTAGAAACATGTCATCAGTTTGACTCTGGAATCCTTTGGCCTGGGAAGATGACTGAGTGTTGATTCTCCGACCCTGTGCGCTGTGAACATGACTGAAGTTTGATGGTGGAACCCTGTGGCCTGGGAAAATGATTGAGGTTTGATTGTGATAACTGATGTCCTGGGTACATGACTGAGGTTTGATTGTGGAACTCTGTGGACTGGGAACATGATTGAGGTTTGTTTCTGGAACCCTGTGGCCTGGGAACATGACTGAGGCTTCATTCTGGACCCATGTGGCCTGGGAACATGACTGAGGTTTGATTCTGGAACCCTGTGGCCTGGGAACATGACTGAGGTTTGATTGTTGAAACATGTGGCCTGGGAACATGACTGAGGCTTTATTCTGGAACCCTGTTGCCTAAGAACATGACTGAGGTTTAATTCTGGAACCCTGCAGCCTGGGGACATGACTGAGCTTTCATTCCGGTACCCTGTGGCCTGGCAATATGACTGAGGTTTGATTCTGGAACCCTCTGGCCTGGGAACATGACTGAGGTTTGATGATTGAACCCTGTGTCCTGGCAACAAGACTGAGCTTTGATTTTGGAACCCTCTGGCCTGGGAACATGACTGAGGCTTGATTCTGGTACCCTATGGCCTGGGAACCTGACTGAGGTTTGATTCTGGACCGCTTTGGCCTGGGAACATTACTGAGGTTTGATTCTGGAACCCTGTGTCCTGGGAACATGACTGAGGTTTCATTGTGAAACACTCTGGCCTGGGAACATACCTGAGGTTTGATGGTGGAACTCTGTTGCCTGGCAACATGACTGAGGTTTGACTGTGGAACTCTCTGGCCTAGGAACATGACTGTGGCTTGGTTCCTGTACCCTGTTGTTAGGAAGCTGACTGAGGTTTGATTCTGGAAGCCTGTGGCCTGGGAAGATATCTGAGGTTTGATTCTGGAACCCTGTGGCTTTGGAAAATGACTGAGGTTTCATGGTTGAACCCTGTGGCCTGGCAATATGACTGAGGTTTGATTCTGGAAGCCTGTGGCCTGGGAACATGACTGAGGCTTCATTTTGGTACCCTGTGGCCTGGGAACCTGACTGAGGTTTGATTCTGGACTGCTCTGGCCTGGGAACATGACTGAGGTTTGTTTCTGGAACCCTGTGTCCTGAGAACATGACTGAGGTTTCATTGTGAAACACTCTGGACTGGGAACATGACTGAGGTTTGATGGTGGAATCCTGTGCCCTGGCAACATGACTGAGGTTTGAGTGTGGAACTCTCTAGCCTAGGAACATGACTGTGGCTTGGTTCCTGTACCCTGTTGTTGGGAACCTGACTGAGGTTTGATTCTGGACCCCTCTGGCCTGGGAGCATGACTGAGGTTTGATACTGGAACCCTTTGGCCTAGGAACATGACTGAGGTTTGATTGTGGAAACCTGTGGCCTGGCAACATGACTGAGGTTTGATTCTGGTACTCTCTTGCCTGAGAACATGACTGAGGTTAGCTTCTGGAACCCTGTGGCCTGGGAACATGACTGAGGTTAGTTTGTGGAACACTGTGGCCTGGGAACATGACATCCGTTTGACTCTGGAACCCTGTGGCCTGGGAACATGACATCGGTTGGATTCTGGAACCCTGTGACCTGGGAACATGACATCGGTTGGATTCTGTAACTCTGTGGCCTGGGAAGATGATATCGGTTGGATTCTGGAAACCTGTGGCCTGGGAACATGACTGAGGTTTGATTCTTGAACTCTGTTGCTGGAAACGTGCCTGAAGTTTGTTTCTGGAACCCTGTGGCCTGGGAACATGACTGAGGTTTGATTCTGAAATCCTGTGTCCTGGGAACATGACTGAGGTTTGATGATTGAACCCTGTGTCCTGGGAACATGACTGAGGTTTGATTGTGGAAACTTCTGGCCTGGGAACTTGACTGAGGCTTTATTGTGGAACCCTGTGTCCTGGGAACATGACATCGGTTTGATTCTGGGACCCTGTGGCCTGGGAACATGACTGAAGTTTGATTCTGGAACCTTGTGGCCTGGGAACATGACTGAGGTTTGATTGTGGAACCCTCTGGCTTGGGAACATGACTGAGGTTTGATTCTGGAACCCTGCGGCCTGGGAACATGATATCAGTTGGATTCTGGAACCCTGTGGCCTGGGCACATGAGTGAAGGTTGATTCTGGAATCCTGTGGCCTCGGAATATGACTTACATTTGATTGTGGAAACCTGTGGCCTGGGAACATGACTGAGGTTTGATTCTGGAACCCTGTGGCCTGGGAACATGACTGAGGTTAGATTGTGGTCATCCCAAATGACTTACATTTGATTGTGGAAACCTGTGGCCTGGGAACATGACTGAGGTTTGATTCTGGAACCCTGTGGCCTGGGAACATGACTGAGGTTTGATTGTGGAAGCATGTGGCCTGGGAACATTACTGAGGTTTTATTCTGGAACCCTCTGCCCTGGGAATATGACTGAGGCTTGATTGTGGAAACCTGTCATCTGGGAACAAGACTGAGGTTTGACTGTGGATCCCTCTGGCCTGGGAACATGAATGAGGTTTGATGGTGGAAACCTCTGGCCTGGGAACATGACTGAGGCTTGATTGTGCAACTCTGTGGACTGGGAACATGACTGAGGTTTCTTTCTGGAACCCTGTGGCCTGGCAACATGACTGAGGCTTTATTCTGGAACCCTGTGGCCTGGGAAAATGACTGAGATTTGATTCTGTAAACCTGGAGCCTGGGAACATGACTGAGCTTGCATTCTGTAACCCTGTGGCTTGGAAACATGACTGAAGTTTGATTCTGGAAACCTGTGACCTGGGAACTTTATTGAGGTTTGATTCTAGAACCCTGTGTCCTGGGAACATGACTGACGTTTTATTGTGAAAAATTGTGGCCTGGGAATATGACTGAGTTGTGATTGTGGAATTCTGTGGACTGGGAAAATGACTGATATTTGATTCTGGAACGCTGTGGCCTGGGAACATGCCTGAGGATTTATTCTGGAACCCTGTGGCCTGGGAACATGACTCAGGTTTGATTCTTGAACCCTGAGGAATGGGAACATGACTGAGGTATGATTGTGGAAACATGTATCCTGGGAACATGACTGAGGCTTTATTCTAGAACCCTGTGTCCTGGGAACATGGCTGAGGTTTGATTGTGGAACCCTCTGGCCTAGGAACATGACTGAGGCTTGGTACCTGTACCCTGTGGTTGGGAACCTGACTAAGGTTTGATTCTGGACCCCTGTGTCCCGGGAGCAGGACTGAGATTTGATACTGGAACCCTTTGGCCTAGGACCATGACTGAGGTTTGATTGTGGAACCTGTGGCCTGGGAACATGACATCTGTTTGACTCTGGAGCCCTGTGGCCTGGGAACATGACATCGGTTGGCTTCTAGAACCCTGTGGCCTGGGAACATGACATCGGTTTGATTGTATAACCCTGTGGCCTGGGAACATGATATCGATTGGATTCTGGTAACCTTTGGCCTGGGAACATGACAACGGTTGGATTCTGGATCCCTGTGGCCTAGGAACATGACTGAGGTTTGATTGTGGACCCTCTGGCCTCGGAACATGACTGAGGCTTGATTGTGGACCCTGTGTCCTGGGAACATGACATCGGTTTGATTCTGTGACCCTGTGGCCTGGGAACATGACATCAGTTGGGTTCTGGAACCCTCTCGCCTGGGAACATGATTGAGGGTTGATTCTGGAACCCTGTGGCCTGGGAACATGACTGAAGTTTGATTCTGAAATTCTGTGTCCTGGGAACATGACTGAGGTTTGATGGTGGAACCCTGTGGCCTGGGAACATGACAGAGGTTTGATTTTGGAACCCTGTGGCCTGGGAACATGACTGAGGTTTGATTGTGATAACTTATGACCTGGGAACATGACTGAGGTTTGATTGTGGAACTCTGTGGACTGGGAACATGACTGAGGTTTCTTTCTGGAACCCTGTGGCCTGGGAACATGACTGAGGCTTTATTCTGGAACCCTGTGGCCTGGGAATATGACTGAGGTTTGATTCTGTAAACCTGGAGCCTGGGAACATGACTGAGCTTTCATTCTGTAACCCTGTGGCTTGGAAACATGACTGAAGTTTGATTCTGGAAACCTGTGACCTGGGAACTTTATTGAGGTTTGATTCTAGAACCCTGTGTCCTGGGAACATGACTGACGTTTTATTGTGAAAAATTGTGGCCTGGGAATATGACTGAGTTGTGATTGTGGAATTCTGTGGACTGGGAAAATGACTGATATTTGATTCTGGAACGCTGTGGCCTGGGAACATGACTGAGGTATGACTGTGGAAACATGTATCCTGGGAACATGACTGAGGCTGTATTCTGGTACCCTGTGGCCTGGGAACATGACTGAGGTTTGATTCTTGAAATCTGTTGCCTGAGAACGTACCTGAAGTTTGATTCTGGAACCCTGTGTCCTGGGAACATGACTGAGGTTTGATTGTGGAACCCTCTGGCCTAGGAACATGACTGAGGCTTGGTACCTGTACCCTGTGGTTGGGAACCTGACTAAGGTTTGATTCTGGACCCCTGTGTCCCGGGAGCATGACTGAGATTTGATACTGGAACCCTTTGGCCTAGGACCATGACTGAGGTTTGATTGTGGAACCTGTGGCCTGGGAACATGACATCTGTTTGACTCTGGAGCCCTGTGGCCTGGGAACATGACATCGGTTGGCTTCTAGAACCCTGTGGCCTGGGAACATGACTGAGGCTTTATTCTGGAACCCTGTGGCCTGGGAATATGACTGAGGTTTGATTCTGTAAACCTGGAGCCTGGGAACATGACTGAGCTTTCATTCTGTAACCCTGTGGCTTGGAAACATGACTGAAGTTTGATTCTGGAAACCTGTGACCTGGGAACTTTATTGAGGTTTGATTCTAGAACCCTGTGTCCTGGGAACATGACTGACGTTTTATTGTGAAAAATTGTGGCCTGGGAATATGACTGAGTTGTGATTGTGGAATTCTGTGGACTGGGAAAATGACTGATATTTGATTCTGGAACGCTGTGGCCTGGGAACATGACTGAGGTATGACTGTGGAAACATGTATCCTGGGAACATGACTGAGGCTGTATTCTGGTACCCTGTGGCCTGGGAACATGACTGAGGTTTGATTCTTGAAATCTGTTGCCTGAGAACGTACCTGAAGTTTGATTCTGGAACCCTGTGTCCTGGGAACATGACTGAGGTTTGATTGTGGAACCCTCTGGCCTAGGAACATGACTGAGGCTTGGTACCTGTACCCTGTGGTTGGGAACCTGACTAAGGTTTGATTCTGGACCCCCGTGTCCCGGGAGCATGACTGAGATTTGATACTGGAACCCTTTGGCCTAGGACCATGACTGAGGTTTGATTGTGGAACCTGTGGCCTGGGAACATGACATCTGTTTGACTCTGCAGCCCTGTGGCCTGGGAACATGACATCGGTTGGCTTCTAGAACCCTGTGGCCTGGGAACATGACATCGGTTTGATTGTATAACCCTGTGGCCTGGGAACATGATATCGATTGGATTCTGGTAACCTTTGGCCTGGGAACATGACAACGGTTGGATTCTGGATCCCTGTGGCCTAGGAACATGACTGAGGTTTGATTGTGGACCCTCTGGCCTCGGAACATGACTGAGGCTTGATTGTGGACCCTGTGTCCTGGGAACATGACATCGGTTTGATTCTGTGACCCTGTGGCCTGGGAACATGACATCAGTTGGATTCTGGAACCCTCTCGCCTGGGAACATGACTGAGGGTTGATTCTGGAACCCTGTGGCCTGGGAACATGACTGAAGTTTGATTCTGAAATTCTGTGTCCTGGGAACATGACTGAGGTTTGATGGTGGAACCCTGTGGCCTGGGAACATGACATCGGTTTGATTCTGTGACCATGTGGCCTGGGAACATGCCTGAAGTTTGATTCTGGAACCTTGTGGCCTGGGAACATGACTGAGGTTTGATTGTGGAACCCTGTGTCCTGGGAACATGACATCGGTTTGATTCTGTGACCATGTGGCCTGGGAACATGCCTGAAGTTTGATTCTGGAACCTTGTGGCCTAGAAACATGTCATCAGTTTGACTCTGGAATCCTTTGGCCTGGGAAGATGACTGAGTGTTGATTCTCCGACCCTGTGCGCTGTGAACATGACTGAAGTTTGATGGTGGAACCCTGTGGCCTGGGAAAATGATTGAGGTTTGATTGTGATAACTGATGTCCTGGGTACATGACTGAGGTTTGATTGTGGAACTCTGTGGACTGGGAACATGATTGAGGTTTGTTTCTGGAACCCTGTGGCCTGGGAACATGACTGAGGCTTCATTCTGGACCCATGTGGCCTGGGAACATGACTGAGGTTTGATTCTGGAACCCTGTGGCCTGGGAACATGACTGAGGTTTGATTGTTGAAACATGTGGCCTGGGAACATGACTGAGGCTTTATTCTGGAACCCTGTTGCCTAAGAACATGACTGAGGTTTAATTCTGGAACCCTGCAGCCTGGGGACATGACTGAGCTTTCATTCCGGTACCCTGTGGCCTGGCAATATGACTGAGGTTTGATTCTGGAACCCTCTGGCCTGGGAACATGACTGAGGTTTGATGATTGAACCCTGTGTCCTGGCAACAAGACTGAGCTTTGATTTTGGAACCCTCTGGCCTGGGAACATGACTGAGGCTTGATTCTGGTACCCTATGGCCTGGGAACCTGACTGAGGTTTGATTCTGGACCGCTTTGGCCTGGGAACATTACTGAGGTTTGATTCTGGAACCCTGTGTCCTGGGAACATGACTGAGGTTTCATTGTGAAACACTCTGGCCTGGGAACATACCTGAGGTTTGATGGTGGAACTCTGTTGCCTGGCAACATGACTGAGGTTTGACTGTGGAACTCTCTGGCCTAGGAACATGACTGTGGCTTGGTTCCTGTACCCTGTTGTTAGGAAGCTGACTGAGGTTTGATTCTGGAAGCCTGTGGCCTGGGAAGATATCTGAGGTTTGATTCTGGAACCCTGTGGCTTTGGAAAATGACTGAGGTTTCATGGTTGAACCCTGTGGCCTGGCAATATGACTGAGGTTTGATTCTGGAAGCCTGTGGCCTGGGAACATGACTGAGGCTTCATTTTGGTACCCTGTGGCCTGGGAACCTGACTGAGGTTTGATTCTGGACTGCTCTGGCCTGGGAACATGACTGAGGTTTGTTTCTGGAACCCTGTGTCCTGAGAACATGACTGAGGTTTCATTGTGAAACACTCTGGACTGGGAACATGACTGAGGTTTGATGGTGGAATCCTGTGCCCTGGCAACATGACTGAGGTTTGAGTGTGGAACTCTCTAGCCTAGGAACATGACTGTGGCTTGGTTCCTGTACCCTGTTGTTGGGAACCTGACTGAGGTTTGATTCTGGACCCCTCTGGCCTGGGAGCATGACTGAGGTTTGATACTGGAACCCTTTGGCCTAGGAACATGACTGAGGTTTGATTGTGGAAACCTGTGGCCTGGCAACATGACTGAGGTTTGATTCTGGTACTCTCTTGCCTGAGAACATGACTGAGGTTAGCTTCTGGAACCCTGTGGCCTGGGAACATGACTGAGGTTAGTTTGTGGAACACTGTGGCCTGGGAACATGACATCCGTTTGACTCTGGAACCCTGTGGCCTGGGAACATGACATCGGTTGGATTCTGGAACCCTGTGACCTGGGAACATGACATCGGTTGGATTCTGTAACTCTGTGGCCTGGGAAGATGATATCGGTTGGATTCTGGAAACCTGTGGCCTGGGAACATGACTGAGGTTTGATTCTTGAACTCTGTTGCTGGAAACGTGCCTGAAGTTTGTTTCTGGAACCCTGTGGCCTGGGAACATGACTGAGGTTTGATTCTGAAATCCTGTGTCCTGGGAACATGACTGAGGTTTGATGATTGAACCCTGTGTCCTGGGAACATGACTGAGGTTTGATTGTGGAAACTTCTGGCCTGGGAACTTGACTGAGGCTTTATTGTGGAACCCTGTGTCCTGGGAACATGACATCGGTTTGATTCTGGGACCCTGTGGCCTGGGAACATGACTGAAGTTTGATTCTGGAACCTTGTGGCCTGGGAACATGACTGAGGTTTGATTGTGGAACCCTCTGGCTTGGGAACATGACTGAGGTTTGATTCTGGAACCCTGCGGCCTGGGAACATGATATCAGTTGGATTCTGGAACCCTGTGGCCTGGGCACATGAGTGAAGGTTGATTCTGGAATCCTGTGGCCTCGGAATATGACTTACATTTGATTGTGGAAACCTGTGGCCTGGGAACATGACTGAGGTTTGATTCTGGAACCCTGTGGCCTGGGAACATGACTGAGGTTAGATTGTGGTCATCCCAAATGACTTACATTTGATTGTGGAAACCTGTGGCCTGGGAACATGACTGAGGTTTGATTCTGGAACCCTGTGGCCTGGGAACATGACTGAGGTTTGATTGTGGAAGCATGTGGCCTGGGAACATTACTGAGGTTTTATTCTGGAACCCTCTGCCCTGGGAATATGACTGAGGCTTGATTGTGGAAACCTGTCATCTGGGAACAAGACTGAGGTTTGACTGTGGATCCCTCTGGCCTGGGAACATGAATGAGGTTTGATGGTGGAAACCTCTGGCCTGGGAACATGACTGAGGCTTGATTGTGCAACTCTGTGGACTGGGAACATGACTGAGGTTTCTTTCTGGAACCCTGTGGCCTGGCAACATGACTGAGGCTTTATTCTGGAACCCTGTGGCCTGGGAAAATGACTGAGATTTGATTCTGTAAACCTGGAGCCTGGGAACATGACTGAGCTTGCATTCTGTAACCCTGTGGCTTGGAAACATGACTGAAGTTTGATTCTGGAAACCTGTGACCTGGGAACTTTATTGAGGTTTGATTCTAGAACCCTGTGTCCTGGGAACATGACTGACGTTTTATTGTGAAAAATTGTGGCCTGGGAATATGACTGAGTTGTGATTGTGGAATTCTGTGGACTGGGAAAATGACTGATATTTGATTCTGGAACGCTGTGGCCTGGGAACATGCCTGAGGATTTATTCTGGAACCCTGTGGCCTGGGAACATGACTCAGGTTTGATTCTTGAACCCTGAGGACTGGGAACATGACTGAGGTATGATTGTGGAAACATGTATCCTGGGAACATGACTGAGGCTTTATTCTAGAACCCTGTGTCCTGGGAACATGGCTGAGGTTTGATTGTGGAACCCTCTGGCCTAGGAACATGACTGAGGCTTGGTACCTGTACCCTGTGGTTGGGAACCTGACTAAGGTTTGATTCTGGACCCCTGTGTCCCGGGAGCAGGACTGAGATTTGATACTGGAACCCTTTGGCCTAGGACCATGACTGAGGTTTGATTGTGGAACCTGTGGCCTGGGAACATGACATCTGTTTGACTCTGGAGCCCTGTGGCCTGGGAACATGACATCGGTTGGCTTCTAGAACCCTGTGGCCTGGGAACATGACATCGGTTTGATTGTATAACCCTGTGGCCTGGGAACATGATATCGATTGGATTCTGGTAACCTTTGGCCTGGGAACATGACAACGGTTGGATTCTGGATCCCTGTGGCCTAGGAACATGACTGAGGTTTGATTGTGGACCCTCTGGCCTCGGAACATGACTGAGGCTTGATTGTGGACCCTGTGTCCTGGGAACATGACATCGGTTTGATTCTGTGACCCTGTGGCCTGGGAACATGACATCAGTTGGGTTCTGGAACCCTCTCGCCTGGGAACATGATTGAGGGTTGATTCTGGAACCCTGTGGCCTGGGAACATGACTGAAGTTTGATTCTGAAATTCTGTGTCCTGGGAACATGACTGAGGTTTGATGGTGGAACCCTGTGGCCTGGGAACATGACAGAGGTTTGATTTTGGAACCCTGTGGCCTGGGAACATGACTGAGGTTTGATTGTGATAACTTATGACCTGGGAACATGACTGAGGTTTGATTGTGGAACTCTGTGGACTGGGAACATGACTGAGGTTTCTTTCTGGAACCCTGTGGCCTGGGAACATGACTGAGGCTTTATTCTGGAACCCTGTGGCCTGGGAATATGACTGAGGTTTGATTCTGTAAACCTGGAGCCTGGGAACATGACTGAGCTTTCATTCTGTAACCCTGTGGCTTGGAAACATGACTGAAGTTTGATTCTGGAAACCTGTGACCTGGGAACTTTATTGAGGTTTGATTCTAGAACCCTGTGTCCTGGGAACATGACTGACGTTTTATTGTGAAAAATTGTGGCCTGGGAATATGACTGAGTTGTGATTGTGGAATTCTGTGGACTGGGAAAATGACTGATATTTGATTCTGGAACGCTGGGGCCTGGGAACATGACTGAGGTATGACTGTGGAAACATGTATCCTGGGAACATGACTGAGGCTGTATTCTGGTACCCTGTGGCCTGGGAACATGACTGAGGTTTGATTCTTGAAATCTGTTGCCTGAGAACGTACCTGAAGTTTGATTCTGGAACCCTGTGTCCTGGGAACATGACTGAGGTTTGATTGTGGAACCCTCTGGCCTAGGAACATGACTGAGGCTTGGTACCTGTACCCTGTGGTTGGGAACCTGACTAAGGTTTGATTCTGGACCCCTGTGTCCCGGGAGCATGACTGAGATTTGATACTGGAACCCTTTGGCCTAGGACCATGACTGAGGTTTGATTGTGGAACCTGTGGCCTGGGAACATGACATCTGTTTGACTCTGGAGCCCTGTGGCCTGGGAACATGACATCGGTTGGCTTCTAGAACCCTGTGGCCTGGGAACATGACTGAGGCTTTATTCTGGAACCCTGTGGCCTGGGAATATGACTGAGGTTTGATTCTGTAAACCTGGAGCCTGGGAACATGACTGAGCTTTCATTCTGTAACCCTGTGGCTTGGAAACATGACTGAAGTTTGATTCTGGAAACCTGTGACCTGGGAACTTTATTGAGGTTTGATTCTAGAACCCTGTGTCCTGGGAACATGACTGACGTTTTATTGTGAAAAATTGTGGCCTGGGAATATGACTGAGTTGTGATTGTGGAATTCTGTGGACTGGGAAAATGACTGATATTTGATTCTGGAACGCTGTGGCCTGGGAACATGACTGAGGTATGACTGTGGAAACATGTATCCTGGGAACATGACTGAGGCTGTATTCTGGTACCCTGTGGTCTGGGAACATGACTGAGGTTTGATTCTTGAAATCTGTTGCCTGAGAACGTACCTGAAGTTTGATTCTGGAACCCTGTGTCCTGGGAACATGACTGAGGTTTGATTGTGGAACCCTCTGGCCTAGGAACATGACTGAGGCTTGGTACCTGTACCCTGTGGTTGGGAACCTGACTAAGGTTTGATTCTGGACCCCCGTGTCCCGGGAGCATGACTGAGATTTGATACTGGAACCCTTTGGCCTAGGACCATGACTGAGGTTTGATTGTGGAACCTGTGGCCTGGGAACATGACATCTGTTTGACTCTGGAGCCCTGTGGCCTGGGAACATGACATCGGTTGGCTTCTAGAACCCTGTGGCCTGGGAACATGACATCGGTTTGATTGTATAACCCTGTGGCCTGGGAACATGATATCGATTGGATTCTGGTAACCTTTGGCCTGGGAACATGACAACGGTTGGATTCTGGATCCCTGTGGCCTAGGAACATGACTGAGGTTTGATTGTGGACCCTCTGGCCTCGGAACATGACTGAGGCTTGATTGTGGACCCTGTGTCCTGGGAACATGACATCGGTTTGATTCTGTGACCCTGTGGCCTGGGAACATGACATCAGTTGGATTCTGGAACCCTCTCGCCTGGGAACATGACTGAGGGTTGATTCTGGAACCCTGTGGCCTGGGAACATGACTGAAGTTTGATTCTGAAATTCTGTGTCCTGGGAACATGACTGAGGTTTGATGGTGGAACCCTGTGGCCTGGGAACATGACATCGGTTTGATTCTGTGACCATGTGGCCTGGGAACATGCCTGAAGTTTGATTCTGGAACCTTGTGGCCTGGGAACATGACTGAGGTTTGATTGTGGAACCCTGTGTCCTGGGAACATGACATCGGTTTGATTCTGTGACCATGTGGCCTGGGAACATGCCTGAAGTTTGATTCTGGAACCTTGTGGCCTAGAAACATGTCATCAGTTTGACTCTGGAATCCTTTGGCCTGGGAAGATGACTGAGTGTTGATTCTCCGACCCTGTGCGCTGTGAACATGACTGAAGTTTGATGGTGGAACCCTGTGGCCTGGGAAAATGATTGAGGTTTGATTGTGATAACTGATGTCCTGGGTACATGACTGAGGTTTGATTGTGGAACTCTGTGGACTGGGAACATGATTGAGGTTTGTTTCTGGAACCCTGTGGCCTGGGAACATGACTGAGGCTTCATTCTGGACCCATGTGGCCTGGGAACATGACTGAGGTTTGATTCTGGAACCCTGTGGCCTGGGAACATGACTGAGGTTTGATTGTTGAAACATGTGGCCTGGGAACATGACTGAGGCTTTATTCTGGAACCCTGTTGCCTAAGAACATGACTGAGGTTTAATTCTGGAACCCTGCAGCCTGGGGACATGACTGAGCTTTCATTCCGGTACCCTGTGGCCTGGCAATATGACTGAGGTTTGATTCTGGAACCCTCTGGCCTGGGAACATGACTGAGGTTTGATGATTGAACCCTGTGTCCTGGCAACAAGACTGAGCTTTGATTTTGGAACCCTCTGGCCTGGGAACATGACTGAGGCTTGATTCTGGTACCCTATGGCCTGGGAACCTGACTGAGGTTTGATTCTGGACCGCTTTGGCCTGGGAACATTACTGAGGTTTGATTCTGGAACCCTGTGTCCTGGGAACATGACTGAGGTTTCATTGTGAAACACTCTGGCCTGGGAACATACCTGAGGTTTGATGGTGGAACTCTGTTGCCTGGCAACATGACTGAGGTTTGACTGTGGAACTCTCTGGCCTAGGAACATGACTGTGGCTTGGTTCCTGTACCCTGTTGTTAGGAAGCTGACTGAGGTTTGATTCTGGAAGCCTGTGGCCTGGGAAGATATCTGAGGTTTGATTCTGGAACCCTGTGGCTTTGGAAAATGACTGAGGTTTCATGGTTGAACCCTGTGGCCTGGCAATATGACTGAGGTTTGATTCTGGAAGCCTGTGGCCTGGGAACATGACTGAGGCTTCATTTTGGTACCCTGTGGCCTGGGAACCTGACTGAGGTTTGATTCTGGACTGCTCTGGCCTGGGAACATGACTGAGGTTTGTTTCTGGAACCCTGTGTCCTGAGAACATGACTGAGGTTTCATTGTGAAACACTCTGGACTGGGAACATGACTGAGGTTTGATGGTGGAATCCTGTGCCCTGGCAACATGACTGAGGTTTGAGTGTGGAACTCTCTAGCCTAGGAACATGACTGTGGCTTGGTTCCTGTACCCTGTTGTTGGGAACCTGACTGAGGTTTGATTCTGGACCCCTCTGGCCTGGGAGCATGACTGAGGTTTGATACTGGAACCCTTTGGCCTAGGAACATGACTGAGGTTTGATTGTGGAAACCTGTGGCCTGGCAACATGACTGAGGTTTGATTCTGGTACTCTCTTGCCTGAGAACATGACTGAGGTTAGCTTCTGGAACCCTGTGGCCTGGGAACATGACTGAGGTTAGTTTGTGGAACACTGTGGCCTGGGAACATGACATCCGTTTGACTCTGGAACCCTGTGGCCTGGGAACATGACATCGGTTGGATTCTGGAACCCTGTGACCTGGGAACATGACATCGGTTGGATTCTGTAACTCTGTGGCCTGGGAAGATGATATCGGTTGGATTCTGGAAACCTGTGGCCTGGGAACATGACTGAGGTTTGATTCTTGAACTCTGTTGCTGGAAACGTGCCTGAAGTTTGTTTCTGGAACCCTGTGGCCTGGGAACATGACTGAGGTTTGATTCTGAAATCCTGTGTCCTGGGAACATGACTGAGGTTTGATGATTGAACCCTGTGTCCTGGGAACATGACTGAGGTTTGATTGTGGAAACTTCTGGCCTGGGAACTTGACTGAGGCTTTATTGTGGAACCCTGTGTCCTGGGAACATGACATCGGTTTGATTCTGGGACCCTGTGGCCTGGGAACATGACTGAAGTTTGATTCTGGAACCTTGTGGCCTGGGAACATGACTGAGGTTTGATTGTGGAACCCTCTGGCTTGGGAACATGACTGAGGTTTGATTCTGGAACCCTGCGGCCTGGGAACATGATATCAGTTGGATTCTGGAACCCTGTGGCCTGGGCACATGAGTGAAGGTTGATTCTGGAATCCTGTGGCCTCGGAATATGACTTACATTTGATTGTGGAAACCTGTGGCCTGGGAACATGACTGAGGTTTGATTCTGGAACCCTGTGGCCTGGGAACATGACTGAGGTTAGATTGTGGTCATCCCAAATGACTTACATTTGATTGTGGAAACCTGTGGCCTGGGAACATGACTGAGGTTTGATTCTGGAACCCTGTGGCCTGGGAACATGACTGAGGTTTGATTGTGGAAGCATGTGGCCTGGGAACATTACTGAGGTTTTATTCTGGAACCCTCTGCCCTGGGAATATGACTGAGGCTTGATTGTGGAAACCTGTCATCTGGGAACAAGACTGAGGTTTGACTGTGGATCCCTCTGGCCTGGGAACATGAATGAGGTTTGATGGTGGAAACCTCTGGCCTGGGAACATGACTGAGGCTTGATTGTGCAACTCTGTGGACTGGGAACATGACTGAGGTTTCTTTCTGGAACCCTGTGGCCTGGCAACATGACTGAGGCTTTATTCTGGAACCCTGTGGCCTGGGAAAATGACTGAGATTTGATTCTGTAAACCTGGAGCCTGGGAACATGACTGAGCTTGCATTCTGTAACCCTGTGGCTTGGAAACATGACTGAAGTTTGATTCTGGAAACCTGTGACCTGGGAACTTTATTGAGGTTTGATTCTAGAACCCTGTGTCCTGGGAACATGACTGACGTTTTATTGTGAAAAATTGTGGCCTGGGAATATGACTGAGTTGTGATTGTGGAATTCTGTGGACTGGGAAAATGACTGATATTTGATTCTGGAACGCTGTGGCCTGGGAACATGCCTGAGGATTTATTCTGGAACCCTGTGGCCTGGGAACATGACTCAGGTTTGATTCTTGAACCCTGAGGACTGGGAACATGACTGAGGTATGATTGTGGAAACATGTATCCTGGGAACATGACTGAGGCTTTATTCTAGAACCCTGTGTCCTGGGAACATGGCTGAGGTTTGATTGTGGAACCCTCTGGCCTAGGAACATGACTGAGGCTTGGTACCTGTACCCTGTGGTTGGGAACCTGACTAAGGTTTGATTCTGGACCCCTGTGTCCCGGGAGCAGGACTGAGATTTGATACTGGAACCCTTTGGCCTAGGACCATGACTGAGGTTTGATTGTGGAACCTGTGGCCTGGGAACATGACATCTGTTTGACTCTGGAGCCCTGTGGCCTGGGAACATGACATCGGTTGGCTTCTAGAACCCTGTGGCCTGGGAACATGACATCGGTTTGATTGTATAACCCTGTGGCCTGGGAACATGATATCGATTGGATTCTGGTAACCTTTGGCCTGGGAACATGACAACGGTTGGATTCTGGATCCCTGTGGCCTGTGAACATGACTGAGGGTTGATTCTGGAACCCTGTGGCCTGGGAACATGACTGAAGTTTGATTCTGAAATTCTGTGTCCTGGGAACATGACTGAGGTTTGATGGTGGAACCCTGTGGCCTGGGAACATGACAGAGGTTTTATTGTGATAAATTGTGGCCTGGGAATATGACTGAGGTTTGATTCTGGAACCCTGTAGCCTGGGAACTTGGCTGAGCTTTCATTCTGGACCCCTGTTGCCTGGGAACATGATTTAGGTTTGATTCGGGAACCCTGTGACCTGGGAACATGACTGAGGTTTGATGGTGTTACCCTGTGGCCTGGCAATATGACTGAGGTTTGATTTTGGAACCCTGTGGCCTGGGAACATGACTGAGGTTTGATTCTGGATCGCTGTGGCCTGGCAACATGACATCAGTTGGATTCTGGAACCCTGTGGCCTGGGAACATGACTGAGGTTTGATTCTGGAACCCTGTGGCTTGGGAATATGACATCAGTTGGATTCTGGAACCCTGTGGTCTGGCAACATAACTGAGGATTGATTCTGGAACCCTGTGGCCTGGGAACATGACTTAAGTTTGATTGTGGAACTCTGAGGCCTGGAACATGACTGAGGTTTGATTCTGGCACCCTGTGGCCTGGGAACATGACTGAGGTTTGATTGTGGAACCCTGTGTCCTGGGAACATGGCTGAGGTTTGATTCTAGAACACTCTCCCTGGGAACATGACTAAGGTTTGATTGTGGAACCCTACGGCCTGTCAACGTGACTCAGGTTTGATTCTGGACCCCTGTGGCCTGGGAACGTGACTGAGGGTTTGTTGTGGAACCCTGTGTCCTGGCAGCATGACATCAGTTGGATTCTGGAACCCTGTGGCCTGGGAATATGACTTAGGTTTGATTCTGGAACCCTGTGGCCTGGCAACATGAGTGAGGTTTGATTCTTGAACTCTGTTGCCTGGGAAAGTGCCTGACGTTTGATTCTGGAATTCTGCAGCCTGGGAACATGACTGAGCTTTCATTCTGGAACCCTGTGGCCTGGGTACATGACTGAGGTTTGATTCTGGAACCCTGTGGCCTAGGAACATGACTGAGGTTTGATTGTGGAAACCTGTGGCCTGGCAACATGACTGAGGTTTGATTCTGGTACTCTCTTGCCTGAGAACATGACTGAGGTTAGCTTCTGGAACCCTGTGGCCTGGGAACATGACTGAGGTTAGTTTGTGGAACACTGTGGCCTGGGAACATGACATCCGTTTGACTCTGGAACCCTGTGGCCTGGGAACATGACATCGGTTGGATTCTGGAACCCTGTGACCTGGGAACATGACATCGGTTGGATTCTGTAACTCTGTGGCCTGGGAAGATGATATCGGTTGGATTCTGGAAACCTGTGGCCTGGGAACATGACTGAGGTTTGATTCTTGAACTCTGTTGCTGGAAACGTGCCTGAAGTTTGTTTCTGGAACCCTGTGGCCTGGGAACATGACTGAGGTTTGATTCTGAAATCCTGTGTCCTGGGAACATGACTGAGGTTTGATTGTGGAAACTTCTGGCCTGGGAACTTGACTGAGGCTTTATTGTGGAACCCTGTGTCCTGGGAACATGACATCGGTTTGATTCTGGGACCCTGTGGCCTGGGAACATGACTGAAGTTTGATTCTGGAACCTTGTGGCCTGGGAACATGACTGAGGTTTGATTGTGGAACCCTCTGGCTTGGGAACATGACTGAGGTTTGATTCTGGAACCCTGCGGCCTGGGAACATGATATCAGTTGGATTCTGGAACCCTGTGGCCTGGGCACATGAGTGAAGGTTGATTCTGGAATCCTGTGGCCTCGGAATATGACTTACATTTGATTGTGGAAACCTGTGGCCTGGGAACATGACTGAGGTTTGATTCTGGAACCCTGTGGCCTGGGAACATGACTGAGGTTAGATTGTGGTCATCCCAAATGACTTACATTTGATTGTGGAAACCTGTGGCCTGGGAACATGACTGAGGTTTGATTCTGGAACCCTGTGGCCTGGGAACATGACTGAGGTTTGATTGTGGAAGCATGTGGCCTGGGAACATTACTGAGGTTTTATTCTGGAACCCTCTGCCCTGGGAATATGACTGAGGCTTGATTGTGGAAACCTGTCATCTGGGAACAAGACTGAGGTTTGACTGTGGATCCCTCTGGCCTGGGAACATGAATGAGGTTTGATGGTGGAAACCTCTGGCCTGGGAACATGACTGAGGCTTGATTGTGCAACTCTGTGGACTGGGAACATGACTGAGGTTTCTTTCTGGAACCCTGTGGCCTGGCAACATGACTGAGGCTTTATTCTGGAACCCTGTGGCCTGGGAAAATGACTGAGATTTGATTCTGTAAACCTGGAGCCTGGGAACATGACTGAGCTTGCATTCTGTAACCCTGTGGCTTGGAAACATGACTGAAGTTTGATTCTGGAAACCTGTGACCTGGGAACTTTATTGAGGTTTGATTCTAGAACCCTGTGTCCTGGGAACATGACTGACGTTTTATTGTGAAAAATTGTGGCCTGGGAATATGACTGAGTTGTGATTGTGGAATTCTGTGGACTGGGAAAATGACTGATATTTGATTCTGGAACGCTGTGGCCTGAGAACATGCCTGAGGATTTATTCTGGAACCCTGTGGCCTGGGAACATGACTCAGGTTTGATTCTTGAACCCTGAGGACTGGGAACATGACTGAGGTATGATTGTGGAAACATGTATCCTGGGAACATGACTGAGGCTTTATTCTAGAACCCTGTGTCCTGGGAACATGGCTGAGGTTTGATTGTGGAACCCTCTGGCCTAGGAACATGACTGAGGCTTGGTACCTGTACCCTGTGGTTGGGAACCTGACTAAGGTTTGATTCTGGACCCCTGTGTCCCGGGAGCAGGACTGAGATTTGATACTGGAACCCTTTGGCCTAGGACCATGACTGAGGTTTGATTGTGGAACCTGTGGCCTGGGAACATGACATCTGTTTGACTCTGGAGCCCTGTGGCCTGGGAACATGACATCGGTTGGCTTCTAGAACCCTGTGGCCTGGGAACATGACATCGGTTTGATTGTATAACCCTGTGGCCTGGGAACATGATATCGATTGGATTCTGGTAACCTTTGGCCTGGGAACATGACAACGGTTGGATTCTGGATCCCTGTGGCCTAGGAACATGACTGAGGTTTGATTGTGGACCCTCTGGCCTCGGAACATGACTGAGGCTTGATTGTGGACCCTGTGTCCTGGGAACATGACATCGGTTTGATTCTGTGACCCTGTGGCCTGGGAACATGACATCAGTTGGGTTCTGGAACCCTCTCGCCTGGGAACATGACTGAGGGTTGATTCTGGAACCCTGTGGCCTGGGAACATGACTGAAGTTTGATTCTGAAATTCTGTGTCCTGGGAACATGACTGAGGTTTGATGGTGGAACCCTGTGGCCTGGGAACATGACAGAGGTTTGATTTTGGAACCCTGTGGCCTGGGAACATGACTGAGGTTTGATTGTGATAACTTATGACCTGGGAACATGACTGAGGTTTGATTGTGGAACTCTGTGGACTGGGAACATGACTGAGGTTTCTTTCTGGAACCCTGTGGCCTGGGAACATGACTGAGGCTTTATTCTGGAACCCTGTGGCCTGGGAATATGACTGAGGTTTGATTCTTGAAATCTGTTGCCTGAGAACGTACCTGAAGTTTGATTCTGGAACCCTGTGTCCTGGGAACATGACTGAGGTTTGATTGTGGAACCCTCTGGCCTAGGAACATGACTGAGGCTTGGTACCTGTACCCTGTGGTTGGGAACCTGACTAAGGTTTGATTCTGGACCCCCGTGTCCCGGGAGCATGACTGAGATTTGATACTGGAACCCTTTGGCCTAGGACCATGACTGAGGTTTGATTGTGGAACCTGTGGCCTGGGAACATGACATCTGTTTGACTCTGGAGCCCTGTGGCCTGGGAACATGACATCGGTTGGCTTCTAGAACCCTGTGGCCTGGGAACATGACATCGGTTTGATTGTATAACCCTGTGGCCTGGGAACATGATATCGATTGGATTCTGGTAACCTTTGGCCTGGGAACATGACAACGGTTGGATTCTGGATCCCTGTGGCCTAGGAACATGACTGAGGTTTGATTGTGGACCCTCTGGCCTCGGAACATGACTGAGGCTTGATTGTGGACCCTGTGTCCTGGGAACATGACATCGGTTTGATTCTGTGACCCTGTGGCCTGGGAACATGACATCAGTTGGATTCTGGAACCCTCTCGCCTGGGAACATGACTGAGGGTTGATTCTGGAACCCTGTGGCCTGGGAACATGACTGAAGTTTGATTCTGAAATTCTGTGTCCTGGGAACATGACTGAGGTTTGATGGTGGAACCCTGTGGCCTGGGAACATGACATCGGTTTGATTCTGTGACCATGTGGCCTGGGAACATGCCTGAAGTTTGATTCTGGAACCTTGTGGCCTGGGAACATGACTGAGGTTTGATTGTGGAACCCTGTGTCCTGGGAACATGACATCGGTTTGATTCTGTGACCATGTGGCCTGGGAACATGCCTGAAGTTTGATTCTGGAACCTTGTGGCCTAGAAACATGTCATCAGTTTGACTCTGGAATCCTTTGGCCTGGGAAGATGACTGAGTGTTGATTCTCCGACCCTGTGCGCTGTGAACATGACTGAAGTTTGATGGTGGAACCCTGTGGCCTGGGAAAATGATTGAGGTTTGATTGTGATAACTGATGTCCTGGGTACATGACTGAGGTTTGATTGTGGAACTCTGTGGACTGGGAACATGATTGAGGTTTGTTTCTGGAACCCTGTGGCCTGGGAACATGACTGAGGCTTCATTCTGGACCCATGTGGCCTGGGAACATGACTGAGGTTTGATTCTGGAACCCTGTGGCCTGGGAACATGACTGAGGTTTGATTGTTGAAACATGTGGCCTGGGAACATGACTGAGGCTTTATTCTGGAACTCTGTTGCCTAAGAACATGACTGAGGTTTAATTCTGGAACCCTGCAGCCTGGGGACATGACTGAGCTTTCATTCCGGTACCCTGTGGCCTGGCAATATGACTGAGGTTTGATTCTGGAACCCTCTGGCCTGGGAACATGACTGAGGTTTGATGATTGAACCCTGTGTCCTGGCAACAAGACTGAGCTTTGATTTTGGAACCCTCTGGCCTGGGAACATGACTGAGGCTTGATTCTGGTACCCTATGGCCTGGGAACCTGACTGAGGTTTGATTCTGGACCGCTTTGGCCTGGGAACATTACTGAGGTTTGATTCTGGAACCCTGTGTCCTGGGAACATGACTGAGGTTTCATTGTGAAACACTCTGGCCTGGGAACATACCTGAGGTTTGATGGTGGAACTCTGTTGCCTGGCAACATGACTGAGGTTTGACTGTGGAACTCTCTGGCCTAGGAACATGACTGTGGCTTGGTTCCTGTACCCTGTTGTTAGGAAGCTGACTGAGGTTTGATTCTGGAAGCCTGTGGCCTGGGAAGATATCTGAGGTTTGATTCTGGAACCCTGTGGCTTTGGAAAATGACTGAGGTTTCATGGTTGAACCCTGTGGCCTGGCAATATGACTGAGGTTTGATTCTGGAAGCCTGTGGCCTGGGAACATGACTGAGGCTTCATTTTGGTACCCTGTGGCCTGGGAACCTGACTGAGGTTTGATTCTGGACTGCTCTGGCCTGGGAACATGACTGAGGTTTGTTTCTGGAACCCTGTGTCCTGAGAACATGACTGAGGTTTCATTGTGAAACACTCTGGACTGGGAACATGACTGAGGTTTGATGGTGGAATCCTGTGCCCTGGCAACATGACTGAGGTTTGAGTGTGGAACTCTCTAGCCTAGGAACATGACTGTGGCTTGGTTCCTGTACCCTGTTGTTGGGAACCTGACTGAGGTTTGATTCTGGACCCCTCTGGCCTGGGAGCATGACTGAGGTTTGATACTGGAACCCTTTGGCCTAGGAACATGACTGAGGTTTGATTGTGGAAACCTGTGGCCTGGCAACATGACTGAGGTTTGATTCTGGTACTCTCTGGCCTGAGAACATGACTGAGGTTAGCTTCTGGAACCCTGTGGCCTGGGAACATGACTGAGGTTAGTTTGTGGAACACTGTGGCCTGGGAACATGACATCCGTTTGACTCTGGAACCCTGTGGCCTGGGAACATGACATCGGTTGGATTCTGGAACCCTGTGACCTGGGAACATGACATCGGTTGGATTCTGTAACTCTGTGGCCTGGGAAGATGATATCGGTTGGATTCTGGAAACCTGTGGCCTGGGAACATGACTGAGGTTTGATTCTTGAACTCTGTTGCTGGAAACGTGCCTGAAGTTTGTTTCTGGAACCCTGTGGCCTGGGAACATGACTGAGGTTTGATTCTGAAATCCTGTGTCCTGGGAACATGACTGAGGTTTGATGATTGAACCCTGTGTCCTGGGAACATGACTAAGGTTTGATTGTGGAAACTTCTGGCCTGGGAACTTGACTGAGGCTTTATTGTGGAACCCTGTGTCCTGGGAACATGACATCGGTTTGATTCTGGGACCCTGTGGCCTGGGAACATGACTGAAGTTTGATTCTGGAACCTTGTGGCCTGGGAACATGACTGAGGTTTGATTGTGGAACCCTCTGGCTTGGGAACATGACTGAGGTTTGATTCTGGAACCCTGCGGCCTGGGAACATGATATCAGTTGGATTCTGGAACCCTGTGGCCTGGGCACATGAGTGAAGGTTGATTCTGGAATCCTGTGGCCTCGGAATATGACTTACATTTGATTGTGGAAACCTGTGGCCTGGGAACATGACTGAGGTTTGATTCTGGAACCCTGTGGCCTGGGAACATGACTGAGGTTAGATTGTGGTCATCCCAAATGACTTACATTTGATTGTGGAAACCTGTGGCCTGGGAACATGACTGAGGTTTGATTCTGGAACCCTGTGGCCTGGGAACATGACTGAGGTTTGATTGTGGAAGCATGTGGCCTGGGAACATTACTGAGGTTTTATTCTGGAACCCTCTGCCCTGGGAATATGACTGAGGCTTGATTGTGGAAACCTGTCATCTGGGAACAAGACTGAGGTTTGACTGTGGATCCCTCTGGCCTGGGAACATGAATGAGGTTTGATGGTGGAAACCTCTGGCCTGGGAACATGACTGAGGCTTGATTGTGCAACTCTGTGGACTGGGAACATGACTGAGGTTTCTTTCTGGAACCCTGTGGCCTGGCAACATGACTGAGGCTTTATTCTGGAACCCTGTGGCCTGGGAAAATGACTGAGATTTGATTCTGTAAACCTGGAGCCTGGGAACATGACTGAGCTTGCATTCTGTAACCCTGTGGCTTGGAAACATGACTGAAGTTTGATTCTGGAAACCTGTGACCTGGGAACTTTATTGAGGTTTGATTCTAGAACCCTGTGTCCTGGGAACATGACTGACGTTTTATTGTGAAAAATTGTGGCCTGGGAATATGACTGAGTTGTGATTGTGGAATTCTGTGGACTGGGAAAATGACTGATATTTGATTCTGGAACGCTGTGGCCTGGGAACATGCCTGAGGATTTATTCTGGAACCCTGTGGCCTGGGAACATGACTCAGGTTTGATTCTTGAACCCTGAGGACTGGGAACATGACTGAGGTATGATTGTGGAAACATGTATCCTGGGAACATGACTGAGGCTTTATTCTAGAACCCTGTGTCCTGGGAACATGGCTGAGGTTTGATTGTGGAACCCTCTGGCCTAGGAACATGACTGAGGCTTGGTACCTGTACCCTGTGGTTGGGAACCTGACTAAGGTTTGATTCTGGACCCCTGTGTCCCGGGAGCAGGACTGAGATTTGATACTGGAACCCTTTGGCCTAGGACCATGACTGAGGTTTGATTGTGGAACCTGTGGCCTGGGAACATGACATCTGTTTGACTCTGGAGCCCTGTGGCCTGGGAACATGACATCGGTTGGCTTCTAGAACCCTGTGGCCTGGGAACATGACATCGGTTTGATTGTATAACCCTGTGGCCTGGGAACATGATATCGATTGGATTCTGGTAACCTTTGGCCTGGAAACATGACAACGGTTGGATTCTGGATCCCTGTGGCCTGTGAACATGACTGAGGGTTGATTCTGGAACCCTGTGGCCTGGGAACATGACTGAAGTTTGATTCTGAAATTCTGTGTCCTGGGAACATGACTGAGGTTTGATGGTGGAACCCTGTGGCCTGGGAACATGACAGAGGTTTTATTGTGATAAATTGTGGCCTGGGAATATGACTGAGGTTTGATTCTGGAACCCTGTAGCCTGGGAACTTGGCTGAGCTTTCATTCTGGACCCCTGTTGCCTGGGAACATGATTTAGGTTTGATTCGGGAACCCTGTGACCTGGGAACATGACTGAGGTTTGATGGTGTTACCCTGTGGCCTGGCAATATGACTGAGGTTTGATTTTGGAACCCTGTGGCCTGGGAACATGACTGAGGTTTGATTCTGGATCGCTGTGGCCTGGCAACATGACATCAGTTGGATTCTGGAACCCTGTGGCCTGGGAACATGACTGAGGTTTGATTCTGGAACCCTGTGGCTTGGGAATATGACATCAGTTGGATTCTGGAACCCTGTGGTCTGGCAACATAACTGAGGATTGATTCTGGAACCCTGTGGCCTGGGAACATGACTTAAGTTTGATTGTGGAACTCTGAGGCCTGGAACATGACTGAGGTTTGATTCTGGCACCCTGTGGCCTGGGAACATGACTGAGGTTTGATTGTGGAACCCTGTGTCCTGGGAACATGGCTGAGGTTTGATTCTAGAACACTCTCCCTGGGAACATGACTAAGGTTTGATTGTGGAACCCTACGGCCTGTCAACGTGACTCAGGTTTGATTCTGGACCCCTGTGGCCTGGGAACGTGACTGAGGGTTTGTTGTGGAACCCTGTGTCCTGGCAGCATGACATCAGTTGGATTCTGGAACCCTGTGTCCTGGGAACATGACATCGGTTTGATTCTGGGACCCTGTGGCCTGGGAACATGACTGAAGTTTGATTCTGGAACCTTGTGGCCTGGGAACATGACTGAGGTTTGATTGTGGAACCCTCTGGCTTGGGAACATGACTGAGGTTTGATTCTGGAACCCTGCGGCCTGGGAACATGATATCAGTTGGATTCTGGAACCCTGTGGCCTGGGCACATGAGTGAAGGTTGATTCTGGAATCCTGTGGCCTCGGAATATGACTTACATTTGATTGTGGAAACCTGTGGCCTGGGAACATGACTGAGGTTTGATTCTGGAACCCTGTGGCCTGGGAACATGACTGAGGTTAGATTGTGGTCATCCCAAATGACTTACATTTGATTGTGGAAACCTGTGGCCTGGGAACATGACTGAGGTTTGATTCTGGAACCCTGTGGCCTGGGAACATGACTGAGGTTTGATTGTGGAAGCATGTGGCCTGGGAACATTACTGAGGTTTTATTCTGGAACCCTCTGCCCTGGGAATATGACTGAGGCTTGATTGTGGAAACCTGTCATCTGGGAACAAGACTGAGGTTTGACTGTGGATCCCTCTGGCCTGGGAACATGAATGAGGTTTGATGGTGGAAACCTCTGGCCTGGGAACATGACTGAGGCTTGATTGTGCAACTCTGTGGACTGGGAACATGACTGAGGTTTCTTTCTGGAACCCTGTGGCCTGGCAACATGACTGAGGCTTTATTCTGGAACCCTGTGGCCTGGGAAAATGACTGAGATTTGATTCTGTAAACCTGGAGCCTGGGAACATGACTGAGCTTGCATTCTGTAACCCTGTGGCTTGGAAACATGACTGAAGTTTGATTCTGGAAACCTGTGACCTGGGAACTTTATTGAGGTTTGATTCTAGAACCCTGTGTCCTGGGAACATGACTGACGTTTTATTGTGAAAAATTGTGGCCTGGGAATATGACTGAGTTGTGATTGTGGAATTCTGTGGACTGGGAAAATGACTGATATTTGATTCTGGAACGCTGTGGCCTGGGAACATGCCTGAGGATTTATTCTGGAACCCTGTGGCCTGGGAACATGACTCAGGTTTGATTCTTGAACCCTGAGGACTGGGAACATGACTGAGGTATGATTGTGGAAACATGTATCCTGGGAACATGACTGAGGCTTTATTCTAGAACCCTGTGTCCTGGGAACATGGCTGAGGTTTGATTGTGGAACCCTCTGGCCTAGGAACATGACTGAGGCTTGGTACCTGTACCCTGTGGTTGGGAACCTGACTAAGGTTTGATTCTGGACCCCTGTGTCCCGGGAGCAGGACTGAGATTTGATACTGGAACCCTTTGGCCTAGGACCATGACTGAGGTTTGATTGTGGAACCTGTGGCCTGGGAACATGACATCTGTTTGACTCTGGAGCCCTGTGGCCTGGGAACATGACATCGGTTGGCTTCTAGAACCCTGTGGCCTGGGAACATGACATCGGTTTGATTGTATAACCCTGTGGCCTGGGAACATGATATCGATTGGATTCTGGTAACCTTTGGCCTGGGAACATGACAACGGTTGGATTCTGGATCCCTGTGGCCTAGGAACATGACTGAGGTTTGATTGTGGACCCTCTGGCCTCGGAACATGACTGAGGCTTGATTGTGGACCCTGTGTCCTGGGAACATGACATCGGTTTGATTCTGTGACCCTGTGGCCTGGGAACATGACATCAGTTGGGTTCTGGAACCCTCTCGCCTGGGAACATGACTGAGGGTTGATTCTGGAACCCTGTGGCCTGGGAACATGACTGAAGTTTGATTCTGAAATTCTGTGTCCTGGGAACATGACTGAGGTTTGATGGTGGAACCCTGTGGCCTGGGAACATGACAGAGGTTTGATTTTGGAACCCTGTGGCCTGGGAACATGACTGAGGTTTGATTGTGATAACTTATGACCTGGGAACATGACTGAGGTTTGATTGTGGAACTCTGTGGACTGGGAACATGACTGAGGTTTCTTTCTGGAACCCTGTGGCCTGGGAACATGACTGAGGCTTTATTCTGGAACCCTGTGGCCTGGGAATATGACTGAGGTTTGATTCTGTAAACCTGGAGCCTGGGAACATGACTGAGCTTTCATTCTGTAACCCTGTGGCTTGGAAACATGACTGAAGTTTGATTCTGGAAACCTGTGACCTGGGAACTTTATTGAGGTTTGATTCTAGAACCCTGTGTCCTGGGAACATGACTGACGTTTTATTGTGAAAAATTGTGGCCTGGGAATATGACTGAGTTGTGATTGTGGAATTCTGTGGACTGGGAAAATGACTGATATTTGATTCTGGAACGCTGTGGCCTGGGAACATGACTGAGGTATGACTGTGGAAACATGTATCCTGGGAACATGACTGAGGCTGTATTCTGGTACCCTGTGGCCTGGGAACATGACTGAGGTTTGATTCTTGAAATCTGTTGCCTGAGAACGTACCTGAAGTTTGATTCTGGAACCCTGTGTCCTGGGAACATGACTGAGGTTTGATTGTGGAACCCTCTGGCCTAGGAACATGACTGAGGCTTGGTACCTGTACCCTGTGGTTGGGAACCTGACTAAGGTTTGATTCTGGACCCCTGTGTCCCGGGAGCATGACTGAGATTTGATACTGGAACCCTTTGGCCTAGGACCATGACTGAGGTTTGATTGTGGAACCTGTGGCCTGGGAACATGACATCTGTTTGACTCTGGAGCCCTGTGGCCTGGGAACATGACATCGGTTGGCTTCTAGAACCCTGTGGCCTGGGAACATGACTGAGGCTTTATTCTGGAACCCTGTGGCCTGGGAATATGACTGAGGTTTGATTCTGTAAACCTGGAGCCTGGGAACATGACTGAGCTTTCATTCTGTAACCCTGTGGCTTGGAAACATGACTGAAGTTTGATTCTGGAAACCTGTGACCTGGGAACTTTATTGAGGTTTGATTCTAGAACCCTGTGTCCTGGGAACATGACTGACGTTTTATTGTGAAAAATTGTGGCCTGGGAATATGACTGAGTTGTGATTGTGGAATTCTGTGGACTGGGAAAATGACTGATATTTGATTCTGGAACGCTGTGGCCTGGGAACATGACTGAGGTATGACTGTGGAAACATGTATCCTAGGAACATGACTGAGGCTGTATTCTGGTACCCTGTGGCCTGGGAACATGACTGAGGTTTGATTCTTGAAATCTGTTGCCTGAGAACGTACCTGAAGTTTGATTCTGGAACCCTGTGTCCTGGGAACATGACTGAGGTTTGATTGTGGAACCCTCTGGCCTAGGAACATGACTGAGGCTTGGTACCTGTACCCTGTGGTTGGGAACCTGACTAAGGTTTGATTCTGGACCCCCGTGTCCCGGGAGCATGACTGAGATTTGATACTGGAACCCTTTGGCCTAGGACCATGACTGAGGTTTGATTGTGGAACCTGTGGCCTGGGAACATGACATCTGTTTGACTCTGGAGCCCTGTGGCCTGGGAACATGACATCGGTTGGCTTCTAGAACCCTGTGGCCTGGGAACATGACATCGGTTTGATTGTATAACCCTGTGGCCTGGGAACATGATATCGATTGGATTCTGGTAACCTTTGGCCTGGGAACATGACAACGGTTGGATTCTGGATCCCTGTGGCCTAGGAACATGACTGAGGTTTGATTGTGGACCCTCTGGCCTCGGAACATGACTGAGGCTTGATTGTGGACCCTGTGTCCTGGGAACATGACATCGGTTTGATTCTGTGACCCTGTGGCCTGGGAACATGACATCAGTTGGATTCTGGAACCCTCTCGCCTGGGAACATGACTGAGGGTTGATTCTGGAACCCTGTGGCCTGGGAACATGACTGAAGTTTGATTCTGAAATTCTGTGTCCTGGGAACATGACTGAGGTTTGATGGTGGAACCCTGTGGCCTGGGAACATGACAGAGGTTTTATTGTGATAAATTGTGGCCTGGGAATATGACTGAGGTTTGATTCTGGAACCCTGTAGCCTGGGAACTTGGCTGAGCTTTCATTCTGGACCCCTGTTGCCTGGGAACATGATTTAGGTTTGATTCGGGAACCCTGTGACCTGGGAACATGACTGAGGTTTGATGGTGTTACCCTGTGGCCTGGCAATATGACTGAGGTTTGATTTTGGAACCCTGTGGCCTGGGAACATGACTGAGGTTTGATTCTGGATCGCTGTGGCCTGGCAACATGACATCAGTTGGATTCTGGAACCCTGTGGCCTGGGAACATGACTGAGGTTTGATTCTGGAACCCTGTGGCTTGGGAATATGACATCAGTTGGATTCTGGAACCCTGTGGTCTGGCAACATAACTGAGGATTGATTCTGGAACCCTGTGGCCTGGGAACATGACTTAAGTTTGATTGTGGAACTCTGAGGCCTGGAACATGACTGAGGTTTGATTCTGGCACCCTGTGGCCTGGGAACATGACTGAGGTTTGATTGTGGAACCCTGTGTCCTGGGAACATGGCTGAGGTTTGATTCTAGAACACTCTCCCTGGGAACATGACTAAGGTTTGATTGTGGAACCCTACGGCCTGTCAACGTGACTCAGGTTTGATTCTGGACCCCTGTGGCCTGGGAACGTGACTGAGGGTTTGTTGTGGAACCCTGTGTCCTGGCAGCATGACATCAGTTGGATTCTGGAACCCTGTGGCCTGGGAATATGACTTAGGTTTGATTCTGGAACCCTGTGGCCTGGCAACATGAGTGAGGTTTGATTCTTGAACTCTGTTGCCTGGGAAAGTGCCTGACGTTTGATTCTGGAATTCTGCAGCCTGGGAACATGACTGAGCTTTCATTCTGGAACCCTGTGGCCTGGGTACATGACTGAGGTTTGATTCTGGAACCCTGTGGCCTGGGAACATGACTGAGGTGTGATTGTAGAACACTGTGCCCTGGGAATATGACTGAAGTTTGATTCTGGAAGCCTGTGGCCTGGGATCATATCTGAGGTTTGATTCTGGAACCCTGTGGCCTTGTTAAATGACTGAGGTTTCATGGTGGAACCCTGTGGCCTGGCAATATGACTGAGGTGTGATTCTGGAAGCCTGTGGCCTGGGAATATGACTGAGGCTTGATTCTGGAAGCCTGTGGCCTGTGAACATGACTGAGGTTTGATTCTGGAACTCTGCAGCCTGGGAACATGACTGAGCTTTCATTCTGGAACCCTGTGTCCTGGGAACATGACTGAGGTTTGATTCTGGAACCCTGTGCCTGGGAATATGACTGAGGTTTAATTGTGGAAACTTCTGGCCTGGGAACATGACTGAGGCTTGATTGTGGAACCCTGTGTCCTGGGAACATGACATCGGTTTGATTCTGTGACCATGTGGCCTGGGAACATGCCTGAAGTTTGATTCTGGAACCTTGTGGCCTAGAAACATGTCATCAGTTTGACCCTGGAATCCTTTGGCCTGGGAAGATGACTGAGTGTTGATTCTCCGACCCTGTGCGCTGTGAACATGACTGAAGTTTGATGGTGGAACTCTGAGGCCTGGAACATGACTGAGGTTTGATTCTGGCACCCTGTGGCCTGGGAACATGACTGAGGTTTGATTGTGGAACCCTGTGTCCTGGGAACATGGCTGAGGTTTGATTCTAGAACACTCTCCCTGGGAACATGACTAAGGTTTGATTGTGGAACCCTACGGCCTGTCAACGTGACTCAGGTTTGATTCTGGACCCCTGTGGCCTGGGAACGTGACTGAGGGTTTGTTGTGGAACCCTGTGTCCTGGCAGCATGACATCAGTTGGATTCTGGAACCCTGTGGCCTGGGAATATGACTTAGGTTTGATTCTGGAACCCTGTGGCCTGGCAACATGAGTGAGGTTTGATTCTTGAACTCTGTTGCCTGGGAAAGTGCCTGACGTTTGATTCTGGAATTCTGCAGCCTGGGAACATGACTGAGCTTTCATTCTGGAACCCTGTGGCCTGGGTACATGACTGAGGTTTGATTCTGGAACCCTGTGGCCTGGGAACATGACTGAGGTGTGATTGTAGAACACTGTGCCCTGGGAATATGACTGAAGTTTGATTCTGGAAGCCTGTGGCCTGGGATCATATCTGAGGTTTGATTCTGGAACCCTGTGGCCTTGTTAAATGACTGAGGTTTCATGGTGGAACCCTGTGGCCTGGCAATATGACTGAGGTGTGATTCTGGAAGCCTGTGGCCTGGGAATATGACTGAGGCTTGATTCTGGAAGCCTTTGGCCTGTGAACATGACTGAGTTTTGATTCTGGAACTCTGCAGCCTGGGAACATGACTGAGCTTTCATTCTGGAACCCTGTGTCCTGGGAACATGACTGAGGTTTGATTCTGGAACCCTGTGCCTGGGAATATGACTGAGGTTTAATTGTGGAAACTTCTGGCCTGGGAACATGACTGAGGCTTGATTGTGGAACCCTGTGTCCTGGGAACATGACATCGGTTTGATTCTGTGACCATGTGGCCTGGGAACATGCCTGAAGTTTGATTCTGGAACCTTGTGACCTAGAAACATGTCATCAGTTTGACCCTGGAATCCTTTGGCCTGGGAAGATGACTGAGTGTTGATTCTCCGACCCTGTGCGCTGTGAACATGACTGAAGTTTGATGGTGGAACCCTGTGGCCTGGGAAAATGATTGAGGTTTGATTGTGATAACTGATGTCCTGGGTACATGACTGAGGTTTGATTGTGGAACTCTGTGGACTGGGAACATGATTGAGCTTTCATTCTGGAACCCTGTGGCCTGGGAACATGACTGAGGTTTGATTCTGGAACCCTGTGCCTGGGAATATGACTGAGGTTTAATTGTGGAAACTTCTGGCCTGGGAACATGACTGAGGCTTGATTGTGGAACCCTGTGTCCTGGGAACATGACATCGGTTTGATTCTGTGACCATGTGGCCTGGGAACATGCCTGAAGTTTGATTCTGGAACCTTGTGGCCTAGAAACATGTCATCAGTTTGACTCTGGAATCCTTTGGCCTGGGAAGATGACTGAGTGTTGATTCTCCGACCCTGTGCGCTGTGAACATGACTGAAGTTTGATGGTGGAACCCTGTGGCCTGGGAAAATGATTGAGGTTTGATTGTGATAACTGATGTCCTGGGTACATGACTGAGGTTTGATTGTGGAACTCTGTGGACTGGGAACATGATTGAGGTTTGTTTCTGGAACCCTGTGGCCTGGGAACATGACTGAGGTTTGATTCTGGAACCCTGTGGCCTGGGAACATGACTGAGGTTTGATTGTTGAAACATGTGGCCTGGGAACATGACTGAGGCTATATTCTGGAACCCTGTTGCCTAAGAACATGACTGAGGTTTAATTCTGGAACCCTGCAGCCTGGGAACATGACTGAGCTTTCATTCCGGTACCCTGTGGCCTGGCAATATGACTGAGGTTTGATTCTGGAACCCTCTGGCCTGGGAACATGACTGAGGTTTGATGATTGAACCCTGTGTCCTGGCAACAAGACTGAGCTTTGATTTTGGAACCCTCTGGCCTGGGAACATGACTGAGGCTTGATTCTGGTACCCTATGGCCTGGGAACCTGACTGAGGTTTGATTCTGGACCGCTGTGGCCTGGGAACATTACTGAGGTTTGATTCTGGAACCCTGTGTCCTGGGAACATGACTGAGGTTTCATTGTGAAACACTCTTGCCTGGGAACATACCTGAGGTTTGATGGTGGAACTCTGTTGCCTGGCAACATGACTGAGGTTTGACTGTGGAACTCTCTGGCCTAGGAACATGACTGTGGCTTGGTTCCTGTACCCTGTTGTTAGGAAGCTGACTGAGGTTTGATTCTGGAAGCCTGTGGCCTGGGAAGATATCTGAGGTTTGATTCTGGAACCCTGTGGCTTTGGAAAATGACTGAGGTTTCATGGTTGAACCCTGTGGCCTGGCAATATGACTGAGGTTTGATTCTGGAAGCCTGTGGCCTGGGAACATGACTGAGGCTTCATTTTGGTACCCTGTGGCCTGGGAACCTGACTGAGGTTTGATTCTGGACCGCTCTGGCCTGGGAACATGACTGAGGTTTGTTTCTGGAACCCTGTGTCCTGAGAACATGACTGAGGTTTCATTGTGAAACACTCTGGACTGGGAACATGACTGAGGTTTGATGGTGGAATCCTGTGCCCTGGCAACATGACTGAGGTTTGAGTGTGGAACTCTCTAGCCTAGGAACATGACTGTGGCTTGGTTCCTGTACCCTGTTGTTGGGAACCTGACTGAGGTTTGATTCTGGACCCCTCTGGCCTGGGAGCATGACTGAGGTTTGATACTGGAACCCTTTGGCCTAGGAACATGACTGAGGTTTGATTGTGGAAACCTGTGGCCTGGCAACTTGACTGAGGTTTGATTCTGGTACTCTCTGGCCTGAGAACATGACTGAGGTTAGCTTCTGGAAACCTGTGGCCTGGGAACATGACTGAGGTTAGTTTGTGGAACACTGTGGCCTGGGAACATGACATCCGTTTGACTCTGGAACCCTGTGGCCTGGGAACATGACATCGGTTGGATTCTGGAACCCTGTGACCTGGGAACATGACATCGGTTGGATTCTGTAACTCTGTGGCCTGGGAAGATGATATCGGTTGGATTCTGGAAACCTGTGGCCTGGGAACATGACTGAGGTTTGATTCTTGAACTCTGTTGCTGGAAACGTGCCTGAAGTTTGTTTCTGGAACCCTGTGGCCTGGGAACATGACTGAGGTTTGATTCTGAAATCCTGTGTCCTGGGAACATGACTGAGGTTTGATGATTGAACCCTGTGTCCTGGGAACATGACTGAGGTTTGATTGTGGAAACTTCTGGCCTGGGAACTTGACTGAGGCTTGATTGTGGAACCCTGTGTCCTGGGAACATGACATCGGTTTCATTCTGTGACCCTGTGACCTGGGAACATAACTGAGGTTTGACTCTGGAATCATGTGGCCTGGAAATATGATTGAGGTTTGATTCTGGAAACCTGTGGCCTGGGAAAATGACTGAGGTTAAATTATGGAACCTGTGGCCTGAGAACATGACATCTGTTTGATTCTGGAACCCTGTGACCTGGGAACATTATTGAGATTTGATTCTGGAACGCTGTGGCCTGGGAACATGACTGAGGCTTTATTCTGGAACCCTGTGGCCTAGGAACATGACTCAGGTTTGATTCTGGAACCCTGTGGCCTGGGAAAATGATATCGGTTGGATTCTGGAAACCTGTGGCCTGGAAACATGACAACGGTTGGATTCTAGAAACCTGTGGCCTGAGAATATGACATAGGCTTGATTCTGGAACCCTGTGGCCTGGGAATATGATATCGGTTTGATTCTGGAGCCCTGTGGCCTGGGAACATGACATCGGTTGGCTTCTAGAACCCTGTGGCCTGGGAACATGACATCGGTTTGATTGTATAACCCTGTGGCCTGGGAACATGATATCGATTGGATTCTGGTAACCTTTGGCCTGGGAACATGACAACGGTTGGATTCTGGATCCCTGTGGCCTAGGAACATGACTGAGGTTTGATTGTGGACCCTCTGGCCTCGGAACATGACTGAGGCTTGATTGTGGACCCTGTGTCCTGGGAACATGACATCGGTTTGATTCTGTGACCCTGTGGCCTGGGAACATGACATCAGTTGGGTTCTGGAACCCGCTCGCCTGGGAACATGATTGAGGGTTGATTCTGGAACCCTGTGGCCTGGGAACATGACTGAAGTTTGATTCTGAAATTCTGTGTCCTGGGAACATGACTGAAGTTTGATGGTGGAACCCTGTGGCCTGGGAACATGACAGAGGTTTGATTTTGGAACCCTGTGGCCTGGGAACATGACTGAGGTTTGATTGTGATAACTTATGACCTGGGAACATGACTGAGGTTTGATTGTGGAACTCTGTGGACTGGGAACATGACTGAGGTTTCTTTCTGGAACCCTGTGGCCTGGGAACATGACTGAGGCTTTATTCTGGAACCCTGTGGCCTGGGAATATGACTGAGGTTTGATTCTGTAAACCTGGAGCCTGGGAACATGACTGAGCTTTCATTCTGTAACCCTGTGGCTTGGAAACATGACTGAAGTTTGATTCTGGAAACCTGTGACCTGGGAACTTTATTGAGGTTTGATTCTAGAACCCTGTGTCCTGGGAACATGACTGACGTTTTATTGTGAAAAATTGTGGCCTGGGAATATGACTGAGTTGTGATTGTGGAATTCTGTGGACTGGGAAAATGACTGATATTTGATTGTGGAACGCTGTGGCCTGGGAACATGACTGAGGATTTATTCTGGAACCCTGTGGCCTGGGAACATGACTCAGGTTTGATTCTTGAACCCTGAGGACTGGGAACATGACTGAGGTATGACTGTGGAAACATGTATCCTGGGAACATGACTGAGGCTGTATTCTGGTACCCTGTGGCCTGGGAACATGACTGAGGTTTGATTCTTGAAATCTGTTGCCTGAGAACGTACCTGAAGTTTGATTCTGGAACCCTGTGTCCTGGGAACATGACTGAGGTTTGATTGTGGAACCCTCTGGCCTAGGAACATGACTGAGGCTTGGTACCTGTACCCTGTGGTTGGGAACCTGACTAAGGTTTGATTCTGGACCCCTGTGTCCCGGGAGCATGACTGAGATTTGATACTGGAACCCTTTGGCCTAGGACCATGACTGAGGTTTGATTGTGGAACCTTTGGCCTGGGAACATGACATCTGTTTGACTCTGGAGCCCTGTGGCCTGGGAACATGACATCGGTTGGCTTCTAGAACCCTGTGGCCTGGGAACATGACATCGGTTTGATTGTATAACCCTGTGGCCTGGGAACATGATATCGATTGGATTCTGGTAACCTTTGGCCTGGGAACATGACAACGGTTGGATTCTGGATCCCTGTGGCCTAGGAACATGACTGAGGTTTGATTGTGGACCCTCTGGCCTCGGAACATGACTGAGGCTTGATTGTGGACCCTGTGTCCTGGGAACATGACATCGGTTTGATTCTGTGACCATGTGGCCTGGGAACATGACATCAGTTGGATTCTGGAACCCTCTCGCCTGGGAACATGACTGAGGGTTGATTCTGGAACCCTGTGGCCTGGGAACATGACTGAAGTTTGATTCTGAAATTCTGTGTCCTGGGAACATGACTGAGGTTTGATGGTGGAACCCTGTGGCCTGGGAACATGACAGAGGTTTTATTGTGATAAATTGTGGCCTGGGAATATGACTGAGGTTTGATTCTGGAACCCTGTAGCCTGGGAACTTGGCTGAGCTTTCATTCTGGACCCCTGTTGCCTGGGAACATGATTTAGGTTTGATTCGGGAACCCTGTGACCTGGGAACATGACTGAGGTTTGATGGTGTTACCCTGTGGCCTGGCAATATGACTGAGGTTTGATTTTGGAACCCTGTGGCCTGGGAACATGACTGAGGTTTGATTCTGGATCGCTGTGGCCTGGCAACATGACATCAGTTGGATTCTGGAACCCTGTGGCCTGGGAACATGACTGAGGTTTGATTCTGGAACCCTGTGGCTTGGGAATATGACATCAGTTGGATTCTGGAACCCTGTGGTCTGGCAACATAACTGAGGATTGATTCTGGAACCCTGTGGCCTGGGAACATGACTTAAGTTTGATTGTGGAACTCTGAGGCCTGGAACATGACTGAGGTTTGATTCTGGCACCCTGTGGCCTGGGAACATGACTGAGGTTTGATTGTGGAACCCTGTGTCCTGGGAACATGGCTGAGGTTTGATTCTAGAACACTCTCCCTGGGAACATGACTAAGGTTTGATTGTGGAACCCTACGGCCTGTCAACGTGACTCAGGTTTGATTCTGGACCCCTGTGGCCTGGGAACGTGACTGAGGGTTTGTTGTGGAACCCTGTGTCCTGGCAGCATGACATCAGTTGGATTCTGGAACCCTGTGGCCTGGGAATATGACTTAGGTTTGATTCTGGAACCCTGTGGCCTGGCAACATGAGTGAGGTTTGATTCTTGAACTCTGTTGCCTGGGAAAGTGCCTGACGTTTGATTCTGGAATTCTGCAGCCTGGGAACATGACTGAGCTTTCATTCTGGAACCCTGTGGCCTGGGTACATGACTGAGGTTTGATTCTGGAACCCTGTGGCCTGGGAACATGACTGAGGTGAGATTGTAGAACACTGTGCCCTGGGAATATGACTGAAGTTTGATTCTGGAAGCCTGTGGCCTGGGATCATATCTGAGGTTTGATTCTGGAACCCTGTGGCCTTGTTAAATGACTGAGGTTTCATGGTGGAACCCTGTGGCCTGGCAATATGACTGAGGTGTGATTCTGGAAGCCTGTGGCCTGGGAATATGACTGAGGCTTGATTCTGGAAGACTGTGGCCTGTGAACATGACTGAGGTTTGATTCTGGAACTCTGCAGCCTGGGAACATGACTGAGCTTTCATTCTGGAACCCTGTGTCCTGGGAACATGACTGAGGTTTGATTCTGGAACCCTGTGCCTGGGAATATGACTGAGGTTTGATTCTGGAACCTTGTGGCCTGGGAACATGACTGAGGTTTGATTGTGGAACCCTGTGTCCTGGGAACATGACATCGGTTTGATTCTGTGACCATGTGGCCTGGGAACATGCCTGAAGTTTGATTCTGGAACCTTGTGGCCTAGAAACATGTCATCAGTTTGACTCTGGAATCCTTTGGCCTGGGAAGATGACTGAGTGTTGATTCTCCGACCCTGTGCGCTGTGAACATGACTGAAGTTTGATGGTGGAACCCTGTGGCCTGGGAAAATGATTGAGGTTTGATTGTGATAACTGATGTCCTGGGTACATGACTGAGGTTTGATTGTGGAACTCTGTGGACTGGGAACATGATTGAGGTTTGTTTCTGGAACCCTGTGGCCTGGGAACATGACTGAGGCTTCATTCTGGACCCATGTGGCCTGGGAACATGACTGAGGTTTGATTCTGGAACCCTGTGGCCTGGGAACATGACTGAGGTTTGATTGTTGAAACATGTGGCCTGGGAACATGACTGAGGCTTTATTCTGGAACCCTGTTGCCTAAGAACATGACTGAGGTTTAATTCTGGAACCCTGCAGCCTGGGGACATGACTGAGCTTTCATTCCGGTACCCTGTGGCCTGGCAATATGACTGAGGTTTGATTCTGGAACCCTCTGGCCTGGGAACATGACTGAGGTTTGATGATTGAACCCTGTGTCCTGGCAACAAGACTGAGCTTTGATTTTGGAACCCTCTGGCCTGGGAACATGACTGAGGCTTGATTCTGGTACCCTATGGCCTGGGAACCTGACTGAGGTTTGATTCTGGACCGCTTTGGCCTGGGAACATTACTGAGGTTTGATTCTGGAACCCTGTGTCCTGGGAACATGACTGAGGTTTCATTGTGAAACACTCTGGCCTGGGAACATACCTGAGGTTTGATGGTGGAACTCTGTTGCCTGGCAACATGACTGAGGTTTGACTGTGGAACTCTCTGGCCTAGGAACATGACTGTGGCTTGGTTCCTGTACCCTGTTGTTAGGAAGCTGACTGAGGTTTGATTCTGGAAGCCTGTGGCCTGGGAAGATATCTGAGGTTTGATTCTGGAACCCTGTGGCTTTGGAAAATGACTGAGGTTTCATGGTTGAACCCTGTGGCCTGGCAATATGACTGAGGTTTGATTCTGGAAGCCTGTGGCCTGGGAACATGACTGAGGCTTCATTTTGGTACCCTGTGGCCTGGGAACCTGACTGAGGTTTGATTCTGGACTGCTCTGGCCTGGGAACATGACTGAGGTTTGTTTCTGGAACCCTGTGTCCTGAGAACATGACTGAGGTTTCATTGTGAAACACTCTGGACTGGGAACATGACTGAGGTTTGATGGTGGAATCCTGTGCCCTGGCAACATGACTGAGGTTTGAGTGTGGAACTCTCTAGCCTAGGAACATGACTGTGGCTTGGTTCCTGTACCCTGTTGTTGGGAACCTGACTGAGGTTTGATTCTGGACCCCTCTGGCCTGGGAGCATGACTGAGGTTTGATACTGGAACCCTTTGGCCTAGGAACATGACTGAGGTTTGATTGTGGAAACCTGTGGCCTGGCAACATGACTGAGGTTTGATTCTGGTACTCTCTTGCCTGAGAACATGACTGAGGTTAGCTTCTGGAACCCTGTGGCCTGGGAACATGACTGAGGTTAGTTTGTGGAACACTGTGGCCTGGGAACATGACATCCGTTTGACTCTGGAACCCTGTGGCCTGGGAACATGACATCGGTTGGATTCTGGAACCCTGTGACCTGGGAACATGACATCGGTTGGATTCTGTAACTCTGTGGCCTGGGAAGATGATATCGGTTGGATTCTGGAAACCTGTGGCCTGGGAACATGACTGAGGTTTGATTCTTGAACTCTGTTGCTGGAAACGTGCCTGAAGTTTGTTTCTGGAACCCTGTGGCCTGGGAACATGACTGAGGTTTGATTCTGAAATCCTGTGTCCTGGGAACATGACTGAGGTTTGATGATTGAACCCTGTGTCCTGGGAACATGACTGAGGTTTGATTGTGGAAACTTCTGGCCTGGGAACTTGACTGAGGCTTTATTGTGGAACCCTGTGTCCTGGGAACATGACATCGGTTTGATTCTGGGACCCTGTGGCCTGGGAACATGACTGAAGTTTGATTCTGGAACCTTGTGGCCTGGGAACATGACTGAGGTTTGATTGTGGAACCCTCTGGCTTGGGAACATGACTGAGGTTTGATTCTGGAACCCTGCGGCCTGGGAACATGATATCAGTTGGATTCTGGAACCCTGTGGCCTGGGCACATGAGTGAAGGTTGATTCTGGAATCCTGTGGCCTCGGAATATGACTTACATTTGATTGTGGAAACCTGTGGCCTGGGAACATGACTGAGGTTTGATTCTGGAACCCTGTGGCCTGGGAACATGACTGAGGTTAGATTGTGGTCATCCCAAATGACTTACATTTGATTGTGGAAACCTGTGGCCTGGGAACATGACTGAGGTTTGATTCTGGAACCCTGTGGCCTGGGAACATGACTGAGGTTTGATTGTGGAAGCATGTGGCCTGGGAACATTACTGAGGTTTTATTCTGGAACCCTCTGCCCTGGGAATATGACTGAGGCTTGATTGTGGAAACCTGTCATCTGGGAACAAGACTGAGGTTTGACTGTGGATCCCTCTGGCCTGGGAACATGAATGAGGTTTGATGGTGGAAACCTCTGGCCTGGGAACATGACTGAGGCTTGATTGTGCAACTCTGTGGACTGGGAACATGACTGAGGTTTCTTTCTGGAACCCTGTGGCCTGGCAACATGACTGAGGCTTTATTCTGGAACCCTGTGGCCTGGGAAAATGACTGAGATTTGATTCTGTAAACCTGGAGCCTGGGAACATGACTGAGCTTGCATTCTGTAACCCTGTGGCTTGGAAACATGACTGAAGTTTGATTCTGGAAACCTGTGACCTGGGAACTTTATTGAGGTTTGATTCTAGAACCCTGTGTCCTGGGAACATGACTGACGTTTTATTGTGAAAAATTGTGGCCTGGGAATATGACTGAGTTGTGATTGTGGAATTCTGTGGACTGGGAAAATGACTGATATTTGATTCTGGAACGCTGTGGCCTGGGAACATGCCTGAGGATTTATTCTGGAACCCTGTGGCCTGGGAACATGACTCAGGTTTGATTCTTGAACCCTGAGGACTGGGAACATGACTGAGGTATGATTGTGGAAACATGTATCCTGGGAACATGACTGAGGCTTTATTCTAGAACCCTGTGTCCTGGGAACATGGCTGAGGTTTGATTGTGGAACCCTCTGGCCTAGGAACATGACTGAGGCTTGGTACCTGTACCCTGTGGTTGGGAACCTGACTAAGGTTTGATTCTGGACCCCTGTGTCCCGGGAGCAGGACTGAGATTTGATACTGGAACCCTTTGGCCTAGGACCATGACTGAGGTTTGATTGTGGAACCTGTGGCCTGGGAACATGACATCTGTTTGACTCTGGAGCCCTGTGGCCTGGGAACATGACATCGGTTGGCTTCTAGAACCCTGTGGCCTGGGAACATGACATCGGTTTGATTGTATAACCCTGTGGCCTGGGAACATGATATCGATTGGATTCTGGTAACCTTTGGCCTGGGAACATGACAACGGTTGGATTCTGGATCCCTGTGGCCTAGGAACATGACTGAGGTTTGATTGTGGACCCTCTGGCCTCGGAACATGACTGAGGCTTGATTGTGGACCCTGTGTCCTGGGAACATGACATCGGTTTGATTCTGTGACCCTGTGGCCTGGGAACATGACATCAGTTGGGTTCTGGAACCCTCTCGCCTGGGAACATGATTGAGGGTTGATTCTGGAACCCTGTGGCCTGGGAACATGACTGAAGTTTGATTCTGAAATTCTGTGTCCTGGGAACATGACTGAGGTTTGATGGTGGAACCCTGTGGCCTGGGAACATGACAGAGGTTTGATTTTGGAACCCTGTGGCCTGGGAACATGACTGAGGTTTGATTGTGATAACTTATGACCTGGGAACATGACTGAGGTTTGATTGTGGAACTCTGTGGACTGGGAACATGACTGAGGTTTCTTTCTGGAACCCTGTGGCCTGGGAACATGACTGAGGCTTTATTCTGGAACCCTGTGGCCTGGGAATATGACTGAGGTTTGATTCTGTAAACCTGGAGCCTGGGAACATGACTGAGCTTTCATTCTGTAACCCTGTGGCTTGGAAACATGACTGAAGTTTGATTCTGGAAACCTGTGACCTGGGAACTTTATTGAGGTTTGATTCTAGAACCCTGTGTCCTGGGAACATGACTGACGTTTTATTGTGAAAAATTGTGGCCTGGGAATATGACTGAGTTGTGATTGTGGAATTCTGTGGACTGGGAAAATGACTGATATTTGATTCTGGAACGCTGTGGCCTGGGAACATGACTGAGGTATGACTGTGGAAACATGTATCCTGGGAACATGACTGAGGCTGTATTCTGGTACCCTGTGGCCTGGGAACATGACTGAGGTTTGATTCTTGAAATCTGTTGCCTGAGAACGTACCTGAAGTTTGATTCTGGAACCCTGTGTCCTGGGAACATGACTGAGGTTTGATTGTGGAACCCTCTGGCCTAGGAACATGACTGAGGCTTGGTACCTGTACCCTGTGGTTGGGAACCTGACTAAGGTTTGATTCTGGACCCCTGTGTCCCGGGAGCATGACTGAGATTTGATACTGGAACCCTTTGGCCTAGGACCATGACTGAGGTTTGATTGTGGAACCTGTGGCCTGGGAACATGACATCTGTTTGACTCTGGAGCCCTGTGGCCTGGGAACATGACATCGGTTGGCTTCTAGAACCCTGTGGCCTGGGAACATGACTGAGGCTTTATTCTGGAACCCTGTGGCCTGGGAATATGACTGAGGTTTGATTCTGTAAACCTGGAGCCTGGGAACATGACTGAGCTTTCATTCTGTAACCCTGTGGCTTGGAAACATGACTGAAGTTTGATTCTGGAAACCTGTGACCTGGGAACTTTATTGAGGTTTGATTCTAGAACCCTGTGTCCTGGGAACATGACTGACGTTTTATTGTGAAAAATTGTGGCCTGGGAATATGACTGAGTTGTGATTGTGGAATTCTGTGGACTGGGAAAATGACTGATATTTGATTCTGGAACGCTGTGGCCTGGGAACATGACTGAGGTATGACTGTGGAAACATGTATCCTAGGAACATGACTGAGGCTGTATTCTGGTACCCTGTGGCCTGGGAACATGACTGAGGTTTGATTCTTGAAATCTGTTGCCTGAGAACGTACCTGAAGTTTGATTCTGGAACCCTGTGTCCTGGGAACATGACTGAGGTTTGATTGTGGAACCCTCTGGCCTAGGAACATGACTGAGGCTTGGTACCTGTACCCTGTGGTTGGGAACCTGACTAAGGTTTGATTCTGGACCCCCGTGTCCCGGGAGCATGACTGAGATTTGATACTGGAACCCTTTGGCCTAGGACCATGACTGAGGTTTGATTGTGGAACCTGTGGCCTGGGAACATGACATCTGTTTGACTCTGGAGCCCTGTGGCCTGGGAACATGACATCGGTTGGCTTCTAGAACCCTGTGGCCTGGGAACATGACATCGGTTTGATTGTATAACCCTGTGGCCTGGGAACATGATATCGATTGGATTCTGGTAACCTTTGGCCTGGGAACATGACAACGGTTGGATTCTGGATCCCTGTGGCCTAGGAACATGACTGAGGTTTGATTGTGGACCCTCTGGCCTCGGAACATGACTGAGGCTTGATTGTGGACCCTGTGTCCTGGGAACATGACATCGGTTTGATTCTGTGACCCTGTGGCCTGGGAAGATGACATCAGTTGGATTCTGGAACCCTCTCGCCTGGGAACATGACTGAGGGTTGATTCTGGAACCCTGTGGCCTGGGAACATGACTGAAGTTTGATTCTGAAATTCTGTGTCCTGGGAACATGACTGAGGTTTGATGGTGGAACCCTGTGGCCTGGGAACATGACAGAGGTTTTATTGTGATAAATTGTGGCCTGGGAATATGACTGAGGTTTGATTCTGGAACCCTGTAGCCTGGGAACTTGGCTGAGCTTTCATTCTGGACCCCTGTTGCCTGGGAACATGATTTAGGTTTGATTCGGGAACCCTGTGACCTGGGAACATGACTGAGGTTTGATGGTGTTACCCTGTGGCCTGGCAATATGACTGAGGTTTGATTTTGGAACCCTGTGGCCTGGGAACATGACTGAGGTTTGATTCTGGATCGCTGTGGCCTGGCAACATGACATCAGTTGGATTCTGGAACCCTGTGGCCTGGGAACATGACTGAGGTTTGATTCTGGAACCCTGTGGCTTGGGAATATGACATCAGTTGGATTCTGGAACCCTGTGGTCTGGCAACATAACTGAGGATTGATTCTGGAACCCTGTGGCCTGGGAACATGACTTAAGTTTGATTGTGGAACTCTGAGGCCTGGAACATGACTGAGGTTTGATTCTGGCACCCTGTGGCCTGGGAACATGACTGAGGTTTGATTGTGGAACCCTGTGTCCTGGGAACATGGCTGAGGTTTGATTCTAGAACACTCTCCCTGGGAACATGACTAAGGTTTGATTGTGGAACCCTACGGCCTGTCAACGTGACTCAGGTTTGATTCTGGACCCCTGTGGCCTGGGAACGTGACTGAGGGTTTGTTGTGGAACCCTGTGTCCTGGCAGCATGACATCAGTTGGATTCTGGAACCCTGTGGCCTGGGAATATGACTTAGGTTTGATTCTGGAACCCTGTGGCCTGGCAACATGAGTGAGGTTTGATTCTTGAACTCTGTTGCCTGGGAAAGTGCCTGACGTTTGATTCTGGAATTCTGCAGCCTGGGAACATGACTGAGCTTTCATTCTGGAACCCTGTGGCCTGGGTACATGACTGAGGTTTGATTCTGGAACCCTGTGGCCTGGGAACATGACTGAGGTGTGATTGTAGAACACTGTGCCCTGGGAATATGACTGAAGTTTGATTCTGGAAGCCTGTGGCCTGGGATCATATCTGAGGTTTGATTCTGGAACCCTGTGGCCTTGTTAAATGACTGAGGTTTCATGGTGGAACCCTGTGGCCTGGCAATATGACTGAGGTGTGATTCTGGAAGCCTGTGGCCTGGGAATATGACTGAGGCTTGATTCTGGAAGCCTGTGGCCTGTGAACATGACTGAGGTTTGATTCTGGAACTCTGCAGCCTGGGAACATGACTGAGCTTTCATTCTGGAACCCTGTGTCCTGGGAACATGACTGAGGTTTGATTCTGGAACCCTGTGCCTGGGAATATGACTGAGGTTTAATTGTGGAAACTTCTGGCCTGGGAACATGACTGAGGCTTGATTGTGGAACCCTGTGTCCTGGGAACATGACATCGGTTTGATTCTGTGACCATGTGGCCTGGGAACATGCCTGAAGTTTGATTCTGGAACCTTGTGGCCTAGAAACATGTCATCAGTTTGACCCTGGAATCCTTTGGCCTGGGAAGATGACTGAGTGTTGATTCTCCGACCCTGTGCGCTGTGAACATGACTGAAGTTTGATGGTGGAACTCTGAGGCCTGGAACATGACTGAGGTTTGATTCTGGCACCCTGTGGCCTGGGAACATGACTGAGGTTTGATTGTGGAACCCTGTGTCCTGGGAACATGGCTGAGGTTTGATTCTAGAACACTCTCCCTGGGAACATGACTAAGGTTTGATTGTGGAACCCTACGGCCTGTCAACGTGACTCAGGTTTGATTCTGGACCCCTGTGGCCTGGGAACGTGACTGAGGGTTTGTTGTGGAACCCTGTGTCCTGGCAGCATGACATCAGTTGGATTCTGGAACCCTGTGGCCTGGGAATATGACTTAGGTTTGATTCTGGAACCCTGTGGCCTGGCAACATGAGTGAGGTTTGATTCTTGAACTCTGTTGCCTGGGAAAGTGCCTGACGTTTGATTCTGGAATTCTGCAGCCTGGGAACATGACTGAGCTTTCATTCTGGAACCCTGTGGCCTGGGTACATGACTGAGGTTTGATTCTGGAACCCTGTGGCCTGGGAACATGACTGAGGTGTGATTGTAGAACACTGTGCCCTGGGAATATGACTGAAGTTTGATTCTGGAAGCCTGTGGCCTGGGATCATATCTGAGGTTTGATTCTGGAACCCTGTGGCCTTGTTAAATGACTGAGGTTTCATGGTGGAACCCTGTGGCCTGGCAATATGACTGAGGTGTGATTCTGGAAGCCTGTGGCCTGGGAATATGACTGAGGCTTGATTCTGGAAGCCTTTGGCCTGTGAACATGACTGAGGTTTGATTCTGGAACTCTGCAGCCTGGGAACATGACTGAGCTTTCATTCTGGAACCCTGTGTCCTGGGAACATGACTGAGGTTTGATTCTGGAACCCTGTGCCTGGGAATATGACTGAGGTTTAATTGTGGAAACTTCTGGCCTGGGAACATGACTGAGGCTTGATTGTGGAACCCTGTGTCCTGGGAACATGACATCGGTTTGATTCTGTGACCATGTGGCCTGGGAACATGCCTGAAGTTTGATTCTGGAACCTTGTGACCTAGAAACATGTCATCAGTTTGACCCTGGAATCCTTTGGCCTGGGAAGATGACTGAGTGTTGATTCTCCGACCCTGTGCGCTGTGAACATGACTGAAGTTTGATGGTGGAACCCTGTGGCCTGGGAAAATGATTGAGGTTTGATTGTGATAACTGATGTCCTGGGTACATGACTGAGGTTTGATTGTGGAACTCTGTGGACTGGGAACATGATTGAGCTTTCATTCTGGAACCCTGTGGCCTGGGAACATGACTGAGGTTTGATTCTGGAACCCTGTGCCTGGGAATATGACTGAGGTTTAATTGTGGAAACTTCTGGCCTGGGAACATGACTGAGGCTTGATTGTGGAACCCTGTGTCCTGGGAACATGACATCGGTTTGATTCTGTGACCATGTGGCCTGGGAACATGCCTGAAGTTTGATTCTGGAACCTTGTGGCCTAGAAACATGTCATCAGTTTGACTCTGGAATCCTTTGGCCTGGGAAGATGACTGAGTGTTGATTCTCCGACCCTGTGCGCTGTGAACATGACTGAAGTTTGATGGTGGAACCCTGTGGCCTGGGAAAATGATTGAGGTTTGATTGTGATAACTGATGTCCTGGGTACATGACTGAGGTTTGATTGTGGAACTCTGTGGACTGGGAACATGATTGAGGTTTGTTTCTGGAACCCTGTGGCCTGGGAACATGACTGAGGTTTGATTCTGGAACCCTGTGGCCTGGGAACATGACTGAGGTTTGATTGTTGAAACATGTGGCCTGGGAACATGACTGAGGCTATATTCTGGAACCCTGTTGCCTAAGAACATGACTGAGGTTTAATTCTGGAACCCTGCAGCCTGGGAACATGACTGAGCTTTCATTCCGGTACCCTGTGGCCTGGCAATATGACTGAGGTTTGATTCTGGAACCCTCTGGCCTGGGAACATGACTGAGGTTTGATGATTGAACCCTGTGTCCTGGCAACAAGACTGAGCTTTGATTTTGGAACCCTCTGGCCTGGGAACATGACTGAGGCTTGATTCTGGTACCCTATGGCCTGGGAACCTGACTGAGGTTTGATTCTGGACCGCTGTGGCCTGGGAACATTACTGAGGTTTGATTCTGGAACCCTGTGTCCTGGGAACATGACTGAGGTTTCATTGTGAAACACTCTTGCCTGGGAACATACCTGAGGTTTGATGGTGGAACTCTGTTGCCTGGCAACATGACTGAGGTTTGAATGTGGAACTCTCTGGCCTAGGAACATGACTGTGGCTTGGTTCCTGTACCCTGTTGTTAGGAAGCTGACTGAGGTTTGATTCTGGAAGCCTGTGGCCTGGGAAGATATCTGAGGTTTGATTCTGGAACCCTGTGGCTTTGGAAAATGACTGAGGTTTCATGGTTGAACCCTGTGGCCTGGCAATATGACTGAGGTTTGATTCTGGAAGCCTGTGGCCTGGGAACATGACTGAGGCTTCATTTTGGTACCCTGTGGCCTGGGAACCTGACTGAGGTTTGATTCTGGACCGCTCTGGCCTGGGAACATGACTGAGGTTTGTTTCTGGAACCCTGTGTCCTGAGAACATGACTGAGGTTTCATTGTGAAACACTCTGGACTGGGAACATGACTGAGGTTTGATGGTGGAATCCTGTGCCCTGGCAACATGACTGAGGTTTGAGTGTGGAACTCTCTAGCCTAGGAACATGACTGTGGCTTGGTTCCTGTACCCTGTTGTTGGGAACCTGACTGAGGTTTGATTCTGGACCCCTCTGGCCTGGGAGCATGACTGAGGTTTGATACTGGAACCCTTTGGCCTAGGAACATGACTGAGGTTTGATTGTGGAAACCTGTGGCCTGGCAACTTGACTGAGGTTTGATTCTGGTACTCTCTGGCCTGAGAACATGACTGAGGTTAGCTTCTGGAACCCTGTGGCCTGGGAACATGACTGAGGTTAGTTTGTGGAACACTGTGGCCTGGGAACATGACATCCGTTTGACTCTGGAACCCTGTGGCCTGGGAACATGACATCGGTTGGATTCTGGAACCCTGTGACCTGGGAACATGACATCGGTTGGATTCTGTAACTCTGTGGCCTGGGAAGATGATATCGGTTGGATTCTGGAAACCTGTGGCCTGGGAACATGACTGAGGTTTGATTCTTGAACTCTGTTGCTGGAAACGTGCCTGAAGTTTGTTTCTGGAACCCTGTGGCCTGGGAACATGACTGAGGTTTGATTCTGAAATCCTGTGTCCTGGGAACATGACTGAGGTTTGATGATTGAACCCTGTGTCCTGGGAACATGACTGAGGTTTGATTGTGGAAACTTCTGGCCTGGGAACTTGACTGAGGCTTGATTGTGGAACCCTGTGTCCTGGGAACATGACATCGGTTTCATTCTGTGACCCTGTGACCTGGGAACATAACTGAGGTTTGACTCTGGAATCATGTGGCCTGGAAATATGATTGAGGTTTGATTCTGGAAACCTGTGGCCTGGGAAAATGACTGAGGTTAAATTATGGAACCTGTGGCCTGAGAACATGACATCTGTTTGATTCTGGAACCCTGTGACCTGGGAACATTATTGAGATTTGATTCTGGAACGCTGTGGCCTGGGAACATGACTGAGGCTTTATTCTGGAACCCTGTGGCCTAGGAACATGACTCAGGTTTGATTCTGGAACCCTGTGGCCTGGGAAAATGATATCGGTTGGATTCTGGAAACCTGTGGCCTGGAAACATGACAACGGTTGGATTCTAGAAACCTGTGGCCTGAGAATATGACATAGGCTTGATTCTGGAACCCTGTGGCCTGGGAATATGATATCGGTTTGATTCTGGAGCCCTGTGGCCTGGGAACATGACATCGGTTGGCTTCTAGAACCCTGTGGCCTGGGAACATGACATCGGTTTGATTGTATAACCCTGTGGCCTGGGAACATGATATCGATTGGATTCTGGTAACCTTTGGCCTGGGAACATGACAACGGTTGGATTCTGGATCCCTGTGGCCTAGGAACATGACTGAGGTTTGATTGTGGACCCTCTGGCCTCGGAACATGACTGAGGCTTGATTGTGGACCCTGTGTCCTGGGAACATGACATCGGTTTGATTCTGTGACCCTGTGGCCTGGGAACATGACATCAGTTGGGTTCTGGAACCCGCTCGCCTGGGAACATGATTGAGGGTTGATTCTGGAACCCTGTGGCCTGGGAACATGACTGAAGTTTGATTCTGAAATTCTGTGTCCTGGGAACATGACTGAAGTTTGATGGTGGAACCCTGTGGCCTGGGAACATGACAGAGGTTTGATTTTGGAACCCTGTGGCCTGGGAACATGACTGAGGTTTGATTGTGATAACTTATGACCTGGGAACATGACTGAGGTTTGATTGTGGAACTCTGTGGACTGGGAACATGACTGAGGTTTCTTTCTGGAACCCTGTGGCCTGGGAACATGACTGAGGCTTTATTCTGGAACCCTGTGGCCTGGGAATATGACTGAGGTTTGATTCTGTAAACCTGGAGCCTGGGAACATGACTGAGCTTTCATTCTGTAACCCTGTGGCTTGGAAACATGACTGAAGTTTGATTCTGGAAACCTGTGACCTGGGAACTTTATTGAGGTTTGATTCTAGAACCCTGTGTCCTGGGAACATGACTGACGTTTTATTGTGAAAAATTGTGGCCTGGGAATATGACTGAGTTGTGATTGTGGAATTCTGTGGACTGGGAAAATGACTGATATTTGATTCTGGAACGCTGTGGCCTGGGAACATGACTGAGGATTTATTCTGGAACCCTGTGGCCTGGGAACATGACTCAGGTTTGATTCTTGAACCCTGAGGACTGGGAACATGACTGAGGTATGACTGTGGAAACATGTATCCTGGGAACATGACTGAGGCTGTATTCTGGTACCCTGTGGCCTGGGAACATGACTGAGGTTTGATTCTTGAAATCTGTTGCCTGAGAACGTACCTGAAGTTTGATTCTGGAACCCTGTGTCCTGGGAACATGACTGAGGTTTGATTGTGGAACCCTCTGGCCTAGGAACATGACTGAGGCTTGGTACCTGTACCCTGTGGTTGGGAACCTGACTAAGGTTTGATTCTGGACCCCTGTGTCCCGGGAGCATGACTGAGATTTGATACTGGAACCCTTTGGCCTAGGACCATGACTGAGGTTTGATTGTGGAACCTTTGGCCTGGGAACATGACATCTGTTTGACTCTGGAGCCCTGTGGCCTGGGAACATGACATCGGTTGGCTTCTAGAACCCTGTGGCCTGGAACATGACATCGGTTTGATTGTATAACCCTGTGGCCTGGGAACATGATATCGATTGGATTCTGGTAACCTTTGGCCTGGGAACATGACAACGGTTGGATTCTGGATCCCTGTGGCCTAGGAACATGACTGAGGTTTGATTGTGGACCCTCTGGCCTCGGAACATGACTGAGGCTTGATTGTGGACCCTGTGTCCTGGGAACATGACATCGGTTTGATTCTGTGACCATGTGGCCTGGGAACATGACATCAGTTGGATTCTGGAACCCTCTCGCCTGGGAACATGACTGAGGGTTGATTCTGGAACCCTGTGGCCTGGGAACATGACTGAAGTTTGATTCTGAAATTCTGTGTCCTGGGAACATGACTGAGGTTTGATGGTGGAACCCTGTGGCCTGGGAACATGACAGAGGTTTTATTGTGATAAATTGTGGCCTGGGAATATGACTGAGGTTTGATTCTGGAACCCTGTAGCCTGGGAACTTGGCTGAGCTTTCATTCTGGACCCCTGTTGCCTGGGAACATGATTTAGGTTTGATTCGGGAACCCTGTGACCTGGGAACATGACTGAGGTTTGATGGTGTTACCCTGTGGCCTGGCAATATGACTGAGGTTTGATTTTGGAACCCTGTGGCCTGGGAACATGACTGAGGTTTGATTCTGGATCGCTGTGGCCTGGCAACATGACATCAGTTGGATTCTGGAACCCTGTGGCCTGGGAACATGACTGAGGTTTGATTCTGGAACCCTGTGGCTTGGGAATATGACATCAGTTGGATTCTGGAACCCTGTGGTCTGGCAACATAACTGAGGATTGATTCTGGAACCCTGTGGCCTGGGAACATGACTTAAGTTTGATTGTGGAACTCTGAGGCCTGGAACATGACTGAGGTTTGATTCTGGCACCCTGTGGCCTGGGAACATGACTGAGGTTTGATTGTGGAACCCTGTGTCCTGGGAACATGGCTGAGGTTTGATTCTAGAACACTCTCCCTGGGAACATGACTAAGGTTTGATTGTGGAACCCTACGGCCTGTCAACGTGACTCAGGTTTGATTCTGGACCCCTGTGGCCTGGGAACGTGACTGAGGGTTTGTTGTGGAACCCTGTGTCCTGGCAGCATGACATCAGTTGGATTCTGGAACCCTGTGGCCTGGGAATATGACTTAGGTTTGATTCTGGAACCCTGTGGCCTGGCAACATGAGTGAGGTTTGATTCTTGAACTCTGTTGCCTGGGAAAGTGCCTGACGTTTGATTCTGGAATTCTGCAGCCTGGGAACATGACTGAGCTTTCATTCTGGAACCCTGTGGCCTGGGTACATGACTGAGGTTTGATTCTGGAACCCTGTGGCCTGGGAACATGACTGAGGTGAGATTGTAGAACACTGTGCCCTGGGAATATGACTGAAGTTTGATTCTGGAAGCCTGTGGCCTGGGATCATATCTGAGGTTTGATTCTGGAACCCTGTGGCCTTGTTAAATGACTGAGGTTTCATGGTGGAACCCTGTGGCCTGGCAATATGACTGAGGTGTGATTCTGGAAGCCTGTGGCCTGGGAATATGACTGAGGCTTGATTCTGGAAGACTGTGGCCTGTGAACATGACTGAGGTTTGATTCTGGAACTCTGCAGCCTGGGAACATGACTGAGCTTTCATTCTGGAACCCTGTGTCCTGGGAACATGACTGAGGTTTGATTCTGGAACCCTGTGCCTGGGAATATGACTGAGGTTTGATTCTGGAACCTTGTGGCCTGGGAACATGACTGAGGTTTGATTGTGGAACCCTGTGTCCTGGGAACATGACATCGGTTTGATTCTGTGACCATGTGGCCTGGGAACATGCCTGAAGTTTGATTCTGGAACCTTGTGGCCTAGAAACATGTCATCAGTTTGACTCTGGAATCCTTTGGCCTGGGAAGATGACTGAGTGTTGATTCTCCGACCCTGTGCGCTGTGAACATGACTGAAGTTTGATGGTGGAACCCTGTGGCCTGGGAAAATGATTGAGGTTTGATTGTGATAACTGATGTCCTGGGTACATGACTGAGGTTTGATTGTGGAACTCTGTGGACTGGGAACATGATTGAGGTTTGTTTCTGGAACCCTGTGGCCTGGGAACATGACTGAGGCTTCATTCTGGACCCATGTGGCCTGGGAACATGACTGAGGTTTGATTCTGGAACCCTGTGGCCTGGGAACATGACTGAGGTTTGATTGTTGAAACATGTGGCCTGGGAACATGACTGAGGCTTTATTCTGGAACCCTGTTGCCTAAGAACATGACTGAGGTTTAATTCTGGAACCCTGCAGCCTGGGGACATGACTGAGCTTTCATTCCGGTACCCTGTGGCCTGGCAATATGACTGAGGTTTGATTCTGGAACCCTCTGGCCTGGGAACATGACTGAGGTTTGATGATTGAACCCTGTGTCCTGGCAACAAGACTGAGCTTTGATTTTGGAACCCTCTGGCCTGGGAACATGACTGAGGCTTGATTCTGGTACCCTATGGCCTGGGAACCTGACTGAGGTTTGATTCTGGACCGCTTTGGCCTGGGAACATTACTGAGGTTTGATTCTGGAACCCTGTGTCCTGGGAACATGACTGAGGTTTCATTGTGAAACACTCTGGCCTGGGAACATACCTGAGGTTTGATGGTGGAACTCTGTTGCCTGGCAACATGACTGAGGTTTGACTGTGGAACTCTCTGGCCTAGGAACATGACTGTGGCTTGGTTCCTGTACCCTGTTGTTAGGAAGCTGACTGAGGTTTGATTCTGGAAGCCTGTGGCCTGGGAAGATATCTGAGGTTTGATTCTGGAACCCTGTGGCTTTGGAAAATGACTGAGGTTTCATGGTTGAACCCTGTGGCCTGGCAATATGACTGAGGTTTGATTCTGGAAGCCTGTGGCCTGGGAACATGACTGAGGCTTCATTTTGGTACCCTGTGGCCTGGGAACCTGACTGAGGTTTGATTCTGGACTGCTCTGGCCTGGGAACATGACTGAGGTTTGTTTCTGGAACCCTGTGTCCTGAGAACATGACTGAGGTTTCATTGTGAAACACTCTGGACTGGGAACATGACTGAGGTTTGATGGTGGAATCCTGTGCCCTGGCAACATGACTGAGGTTTGAGTGTGGAACTCTCTAGCCTAGGAACATGACTGTGGCTTGGTTCCTGTACCCTGTTGTTGGGAACCTGACTGAGGTTTGATTCTGGACCCCTCTGGCCTGGGAGCATGACTGAGGTTTGATACTGGAACCCTTTGGCCTAGGAACATGACTGAGGTTTGATTGTGGAAACCTGTGGCCTGGCAACATGACTGAGGTTTGATTCTGGTACTCTCTTGCCTGAGAACATGACTGAGGTTAGCTTCTGGAACCCTGTGGCCTGGGAACATGACTGAGGTTAGTTTGTGGAACACTGTGGCCTGGGAACATGACATCCGTTTGACTCTGGAACCCTGTGGCCTGGGAACATGACATCGGTTGGATTCTGGAACCCTGTGACCTGGGAACATGACATCGGTTGGATTCTGTAACTCTGTGGCCTGGGAAGATGATATCGGTTGGATTCTGGAAACCTGTGGCCTGGGAACATGACTGAGGTTTGATTCTTGAACTCTGTTGCTGGAAACGTGCCTGAAGTTTGTTTCTGGAACCCTGTGGCCTGGGAACATGACTGAGGTTTGATTCTGAAATCCTGTGTCCTGGGAACATGACTGAGGTTTGATGATTGAACCCTGTGTCCTGGGAACATGACTGAGGTTTGATTGTGGAAACTTCTGGCCTGGGAACTTGACTGAGGCTTTATTGTGGAACCCTGTGTCCTGGGAACATGACATCGGTTTGATTCTGGGACCCTGTGGCCTGGGAACATGACTGAAGTTTGATTCTGGAACCTTGTGGCCTGGGAACATGACTGAGGTTTGATTGTGGAACCCTCTGGCTTGGGAACATGACTGAGGTTTGATTCTGGAACCCTGCGGCCTGGGAACATGATATCAGTTGGATTCTGGAACCCTGTGGCCTGGGCACATGAGTGAAGGTTGATTCTGGAATCCTGTGGCCTCGGAATATGACTTACATTTGATTGTGGAAACCTGTGGCCTGGGAACATGACTGAGGTTTGATTCTGGAACCCTGTGGCCTGGGAACATGACTGAGGTTAGATTGTGGTCATCCCAAATGACTTACATTTGATTGTGGAAACCTGTGGCCTGGGAACATGACTGAGGTTTGATTCTGGAACCCTGTGGCCTGGGAACATGACTGAGGTTTGATTGTGGAAGCATGTGGCCTGGGAACATTACTGAGGTTTTATTCTGGAACCCTCTGCCCTGGGAATATGACTGAGGCTTGATTGTGGAAACCTGTCATCTGGGAACAAGACTGAGGTTTGACTGTGGATCCCTCTGGCCTGGGAACATGAATGAGGTTTGATGGTGGAAACCTCTGGCCTGGGAACATGACTGAGGCTTGATTGTGCAACTCTGTGGACTGGGAACATGACTGAGGTTTCTTTCTGGAACCCTGTGGCCTGGCAACATGACTGAGGCTTTATTCTGGAACCCTGTGGCCTGGGAAAATGACTGAGATTTGATTCTGTAAACCTGGAGCCTGGGAACATGACTGAGCTTGCATTCTGTAACCCTGTGGCTTGGAAACATGACTGAAGTTTGATTCTGGAAACCTGTGACCTGGGAACTTTATTGAGGTTTGATTCTAGAACCCTGTGTCCTGGGAACATGACTGACGTTTTATTGTGAAAAATTGTGGCCTGGGAATATGACTGAGTTGTGATTGTGGAATTCTGTGGACTGGGAAAATGACTGATATTTGATTCTGGAACGCTGTGGCCTGGGAACATGCCTGAGGATTTATTCTGGAACCCTGTGGCCTGGGAACATGACTCAGGTTTGATTCTTGAACCCTGAGGACTGGGAACATGACTGAGGTATGATTGTGGAAACATGTATCCTGGGAACATGACTGAGGCTTTATTCTAGAACCCTGTGTCCTGGGAACATGGCTGAGGTTTGATTGTGGAACCCTCTGGCCTAGGAACATGACTGAGGCTTGGTACCTGTACCCTGTGGTTGGGAACCTGACTAAGGTTTGATTCTGGACCCCTGTGTCCCGGGAGCAGGACTGAGATTTGATACTGGAACCCTTTGGCCTAGGACCATGACTGAGGTTTGATTGTGGAACCTGTGGCCTGGGAACATGACATCTGTTTGACTCTGGAGCCCTGTGGCCTGGGAACATGACATCGGTTGGCTTCTAGAACCCTGTGGCCTGGGAACATGACATCGGTTTGATTGTATAACCCTGTGGCCTGGGAACATGATATCGATTGGATTCTGGTAACCTTTGGCCTGGGAACATGACAACGGTTGGATTCTGGATCCCTGTGGCCTAGGAACATGACTGAGGTTTGATTGTGGACCCTCTGGCCTCGGAACATGACTGAGGCTTGATTGTGGACCCTGTGTCCTGGGAACATGACATCGGTTTGATTCTGTGACCCTGTGGCCTGGGAACATGACATCAGTTGGGTTCTGGAACCCTCTCGCCTGGGAACATGATTGAGGGTTGATTCTGGAACCCTGTGGCCTGGGAACATGACTGAAGTTTGATTCTGAAATTCTGTGTCCTGGGAACATGACTGAGGTTTGATGGTGGAACCCTGTGGCCTGGGAACATGACAGAGGTTTGATTTTGGAACCCTGTGGCCTGGGAACATGACTGAGGTTTGATTGTGATAACTTATGACCTGGGAACATGACTGAGGTTTGATTGTGGAACTCTGTGGACTGGGAACATGACTGAGGTTTCTTTCTGGAACCCTGTGGCCTGGGAACATGACTGAGGCTTTATTCTGGAACCCTGTGGCCTGGGAATATGACTGAGGTTTGATTCTGTAAACCTGGAGCCTGGGAACATGACTGAGCTTTCATTCTGTAACCCTGTGGCTTGGAAACATGACTGAAGTTTGATTCTGGAAACCTGTGACCTGGGAACTTTATTGAGGTTTGATTCTAGAACCCTGTGTCCTGGGAACATGACTGACGTTTTATTGTGAAAAATTGTGGCCTGGGAATATGACTGAGTTGTGATTGTGGAATTCTGTGGACTGGGAAAATGACTGATATTTGATTCTGGAACGCTGTGGCCTGGGAACATGACTGAGGTATGACTGTGGAAACATGTATCCTGGGAACATGACTGAGGCTGTATTCTGGTACCCTGTGGCCTGGGAACATGACTGAGGTTTGATTCTTGAAATCTGTTGCCTGAGAACGTACCTGAAGTTTGATTCTGGAACCCTGTGTCCTGGGAACATGACTGAGGTTTGATTGTGGAACCCTCTGGCCTAGGAACATGACTGAGGCTTGGTACCTGTACCCTGTGGTTGGGAACCTGACTAAGGTTTGATTCTGGACCCCTGTGTCCCGGGAGCATGACTGAGATTTGATACTGGAACCCTTTGGCCTAGGACCATGACTGAGGTTTGATTGTGGAACCTGTGGCCTGGGAACATGACATCTGTTTGACTCTGGAGCCCTGTGGCCTGGGAACATGACATCGGTTGGCTTCTAGAACCCTGTGGCCTGGGAACATGACTGAGGCTTTATTCTGGAACCCTGTGGCCTGGGAATATGACTGAGGTTTGATTCTGTAAACCTGGAGCCTGGGAACATGACTGAGCTTTCATTCTGTAACCCTGTGGCTTGGAAACATGACTGAAGTTTGATTCTGGAAACCTGTGACCTGGGAACTTTATTGAGGTTTGATTCTAGAACCCTGTGTCCTGGGAACATGACTGACGTTTTATTGTGAAAAATTGTGGCCTGGGAATATGACTGAGTTGTGATTGTGGAATTCTGTGGACTGGGAAAATGACTGATATTTGATTCTGGAACGCTGTGGCCTGGGAACATGACTGAGGTATGACTGTGGAAACATGTATCCTAGGAACATGACTGAGGCTGTATTCTGGTACCCTGTGGCCTGGGAACATGACTGAGGTTTGATTCTTGAAATCTGTTGCCTGAGAACGTACCTGAAGTTTGATTCTGGAACCCTGTGTCCTGGGAACATGACTGAGGTTTGATTGTGGAACCCTCTGGCCTAGGAACATGACTGAGGCTTGGTACCTGTACCCTGTGGTTGGGAACCTGACTAAGGTTTGATTCTGGACCCCCGTGTCCCGGGAGCATGACTGAGATTTGATACTGGAACCCTTTGGCCTAGGACCATGACTGAGGTTTGATTGTGGAACCTGTGGCCTGGGAACATGACATCTGTTTGACTCTGGAGCCCTGTGGCCTGGGAACATGACATCGGTTGGCTTCTAGAACCCTGTGGCCTGGGAACATGACATCGGTTTGATTGTATAACCCTGTGGCCTGGGAACATGATATCGATTGGATTCTGGTAACCTTTGGCCTGGGAACATGACAACAGTTGGATTCTGGATCCCTGTGGCCTAGGAACATGACTGAGGTTTGATTGTGGACCCTCTGGCCTCGGAACATGACTGAGGCTTGATTGTGGACCCTGTGTCCTGGGAACATGACATCGGTTTGATTCTGTGACCCTGTGGCCTGGGAAGATGACATCAGTTGGATTCTGGAACCCTCTCGCCTGGGAACATGACTGAGGGTTGATTCTGGAACCCTGTGGCCTGGGAACATGACTGAAGTTTGATTCTGAAATTCTGTGTCCTGGGAACATGACTGAGGTTTGATGGTGGAACCCTGTGGCCTGGGAACATGACAGAGGTTTTATTGTGATAAATTGTGGCCTGGGAATATGACTGAGGTTTGATTCTGGAACCCTGTAGCCTGGGAACTTGGCTGAGCTTTCATTCTGGACCCCTGTTGCCTGGGAACATGATTTAGGTTTGATTCGGGAACCCTGTGACCTGGGAACATGACTGAGGTTTGATGGTGTTACCCTGTGGCCTGGCAATATGACTGAGGTTTGATTTTGGAACCCTGTGGCCTGGGAACATGACTGAGGTTTGATTCTGGATCGCTGTGGCCTGGCAACATGACATCAGTTGGATTCTGGAACCCTGTGGCCTGGGAACATGACTGAGGTTTGATTCTGGAACCCTGTGGCTTGGGAATATGACATCAGTTGGATTCTGGAACCCTGTGGTCTGGCAACATAACTGAGGATTGATTCTGGAACCCTGTGGCCTGGGAACATGACTTAAGTTTGATTGTGGAACTCTGAGGCCTGGAACATGACTGAGGTTTGATTCTGGCACCCTGTGGCCTGGGAACATGACTGAGGTTTGATTGTGGAACCCTGTGTCCTGGGAACATGGCTGAGGTTTGATTCTAGAACACTCTCCCTGGGAACATGACTAAGGTTTGATTGTGGAACCCTACGGCCTGTCAACGTGACTCAGGTTTGATTCTGGACCCCTGTGGCCTGGGAACGTGACTGAGGGTTTGTTGTGGAACCCTGTGTCCTGGCAGCATGACATCAGTTGGATTCTGGAACCCTGTGGCCTGGGAATATGACTTAGGTTTGATTCTGGAACCCTGTGGCCTGGCAACATGAGTGAGGTTTGATTCTTGAACTCTGTTGCCTGGGAAAGTGCCTGACGTTTGATTCTGGAATTCTGCAGCCTGGGAACATGACTGAGCTTTCATTCTGGAACCCTGTGGCCTGGGTACATGACTGAGGTTTGATTCTGGAACCCTGTGGCCTGGGAAAATGACTGAGGTTTGATTGTAGAACACTGTGCCCTGGGAATATGACTGAAGTTTGATTCTGGAAGCCTGTGGCCTGGGATCATATCTGAGGTTTGATTCTGGAACCCTGTGGCCTTGTTAAATGACTGAGGTTTCATGGTGGAACCCTGTGGCCTGGCAATATGACTGAGGTGTGATTCTGGAAGCCTGTGGCCTGGGAATATGACTGAGGCTTGATTCTGGAAGCCTGTGGCCTGTGAACATGACTGAGGTTTGATTCTGGAACTCTGCAGCCTGGGAACATGACTGAGCTTTCATTCTGGAACCCTGTGTCCTGGGAACATGACTGAGGTTGGATTTTGGAACCCTGTGGCCTGGGAACATGACTGAGGTTTGATTGTGATAACTTATGACCTGGGAACATGACTGAGGTTTGATTGTGGAACTCTGTGGACTGGGAACATGACTGAGGAATCTTTCTGGAACCCTGTGGCCTGGGAACATGACTGAGGCTTTATTCTGGAACCCTGTGGCCTGGGAATATGACTGAGGTTTGATTCTGTAAACCTGGAGCCTGGGAACATGACTGAGCTTTCATTCTGTAACCCTGTGGCTTGGAAACATGACTGAAGTTTGATTCTGGAAACCTGTGACCTGGGAACTTTATTGAGGTTTGATTCTAGAACCCTGTGTCCTGGGAACATGACTGACGTTTTATTGTGAAAAATTGTGGCCTGGGAATATGACTGAGTTGTGATTGTGGAATTCTGTGGACTGGGAAAATGACTGATATTTGATTCTGGAACGCTGTGGCCTGGGAACATGACTGAGGATTTATTCTGGAACCCTGTGGCCTGGGAACATGACTCAGGTTTGATTCTTGAACCCTGAGGACTGGGAACATGACTGAGGTATGATTGTGGAAACATGTATCCTGGGAACATGACTGAGGCTTTATTCTAGAACCCTGTGTCCTGGGAACATGGCTGAGGTTTGATTGTGGAACCCTCTGGCCTAGGAACATGACTGAGGCTTGGTACCTGTACCCTGTGGTTGGGAACCTGACTAAGGTTTGATTCTGGACCCCTGTGTCCCGGGAGCAGGACTGAGATTTGATACTGGAACCCTTTGGCCTAGGACCATGACTGAGGTTTGATTGTGGAACCTGTGGCCTGGGAACATGACATCTGTTTGACTCTGGAGCCCTGTGGCCTGGGAACATGACATCGGTTGGCTTCTAGAACCCTGTGGCCTGGGAACATGACATCGGTTTGATTGTATAACCCTGTGGCCTGGGAACATGATATCGATTGGATTCTGGTAACCTTTGGCCTGGGAACATGACAACGGTTGGATTCTGGATCCCTGTGGCCTAGGAACATGACTGAGGTTTGATTGTGGACCCTCTGGCCTCGGAACATGACTGAGGCTTGATTGTGGACCCTGTGTCCTGGGAACATGACATCGGTTTGATTCTGTGACCCTGTGGCCTGGGAACATGACATCAGTTGGGTTCTGGAACCCTCTCGCCTGGGAACATGATTGAGGGTTGATTCTGGAACCCTGTGGCCTGGGAACATGACTGAAGTTTGATTCTGAAATTCTGTGTCCTGGGAACATGACTGAGGTTTGATGGTGGAACCCTGTGGCCTGGGAACATGACAGAGGTTTGATTTTGGAACCCTGTGGCCTGGGAACATGACTGAGGTTTGATTGTGATAACTTATGACCTGGGAACATGACTGAGGTTTGATTGTGGAACTCTGTGGACTGGGAACATGACTGAGGTTTCTTTCTGGAACCCTGTGGCCTGGGAACATGACTGAGGCTTTATTCTGGAACCCTGTGGCCTGGGAATATGACTGAGGTTTGATTCTGTAAACCTGGAGCCTGGGAACATGACTGAGCTTTCATTCTGTAACCCTGTGGCTTGGAAACATGACTGAAGTTTGATTCTGGAAACCTGTGACCTGGGAACTTTATTGAGGTTTGATTCTAGAACCCTGTGTCCTGGGAACATGACTGACGTTTTATTGTGAAAAATTGTGGCCTGGGAATATGACTGAGTTGTGATTGTGGAATTCTGTGGACTGGGAAAATGACTGATATTTGATTCTGGAACGCTGTGGCCTGGGAACATGACTGAGGTATGACTGTGGAAACATGTATCCTGGGAACATGACTGAGGCTGTATTCTGGTACCCTGTGGCCTGGGAACATGACTGAGGTTTGATTCTTGAAATCTGTTGCCTGAGAACGTACCTGAAGTTTGATTCTGGAACCCTGTGTCCTGGGAACATGACTGAGGTTTGATTGTGGAACCCTCTGGCCTAGGAACATGACTGAGGCTTGGTACCTGTACCCTGTGGTTGGGAACCTGACTAAGGTTTGATTCTGGACCCCTGTGTCCCGGGAGCATGACTGAGATTTGATACTGGAACCCTTTGGCCTAGGACCATGACTGAGGTTTGATTGTGGAACCTGTGGCCTGGGAACATGACATCTGTTTGACTCTGGAGCCCTGTGGCCTGGGAACATGACATCGGTTGGCTTCTAGAACCCTGTGGCCTGGGAACATGACTGAGGCTTTATTCTGGAACCCTGTGGCCTGGGAATATGACTGAGGTTTGATTCTGTAAACCTGGAGCCTGGGAACATGACTGAGCTTTCATTCTGTAACCCTGTGGCTTGGAAACATGACTGAAGTTTGATTCTGGAAACCTGTGACCTGGGAACTTTATTGAGGTTTGATTCTAGAACCCTGTGTCCTGGGAACATGACTGACGTTTTATTGTGAAAAATTGTGGCCTGGGAATATGACTGAGTTGTGATTGTGGAATTCTGTGGACTGGGAAAATGACTGATATTTGATTCTGGAACGCTGTGGCCTGGGAACATGACTGAGGTATGACTGTGGAAACATGTATCCTAGGAACATGACTGAGGCTGTATTCTGGTACCCTGTGGCCTGGGAACATGACTGAGGTTTGATTCTTGAAATCTGTTGCCTGAGAACGTACCTGAAGTTTGATTCTGGAACCCTGTGTCCTGGGAACATGACTGAGGTTTGATTGTGGAACCCTCTGGCCTAGGAACATGACTGAGGCTTGGTACCTGTACCCTGTGGTTGGGAACCTGACTAAGGTTTGATTCTGGACCCCCGTGTCCCGGGAGCATGACTGAGATTTGATACTGGAACCCTTTGGCCTAGGACCATGACTGAGGTTTGATTGTGGAACCTGTGGCCTGGGAACATGACATCTGTTTGACTCTGGAGCCCTGTGGCCTGGGAACATGACATCGGTTGGCTTCTAGAACCCTGTGGCCTGGGAACATGACATCGGTTTGATTGTATAACCCTGTGGCCTGGGAACATGATATCGATTGGATTCTGGTAACCTTTGGCCTGGGAACATGACAACGGTTGGATTCTGGATCCCTGTGGCCTAGGAACATGACTGAGGTTTGATTGTGGACCCTCTGGCCTCGGAACATGACTGAGGCTTGATTGTGGACCCTGTGTCCTGGGAACATGACATCGGTTTGATTCTGTGACCCTGTGGCCTGGGAACATGACATCAGTTGGATTCTGGAACCCTCTCGCCTGGGAACATGACTGAGGGTTGATTCTGGAACCCTGTGGCCTGGGAACATGACTGAAGTTTGATTCTGAAATTCTGTGTCCTGGGAACATGACTGAGGTTTGATGGTGGAACCCTGTGGCCTGGGAACATGACAGAGGTTTTATTGTGATAAATTGTGGCCTGGGAATATGACTGAGGTTTGATTCTGGAACCCTGTAGCCTGGGAACTTGGCTGAGCTTTCATTCTGGACCCCTGTTGCCTGGGAACATGATTTAGGTTTGATTCGGGAACCCTGTGACCTGGGAACATGACTGAGGTTTGATGGTGTTACCCTGTGGCCTGGCAATATGACTGAGGTTTGATTTTGGAACCCTGTGGCCTGGGAACATGACTGAGGTTTGATTCTGGATCGCTGTGGCCTGGCAACATGACATCAGTTGGATTCTGGAACCCTGTGGCCTGGGAACATGACTGAGGTTTGATTCTGGAACCCTGTGGCTTGGGAATATGACATCAGTTGGATTCTGGAACCCTGTGGTCTGGCAACATAACTGAGGATTGATTCTGGAACCCTGTGGCCTGGGAACATGACTTAAGTTTGATTGTGGAACTCTGAGGCCTGGAACATGACTGAGGTTTGATTCTGGCACCCTGTGGCCTGGGAACATGACTGAGGTTTGATTGTGGAACCCTGTGTCCTGGGAACATGGCTGAGGTTTGATTCTAGAACACTCTCCCTGGGAACATGACTAAGGTTTGATTGTGGAACCCTACGGCCTGTCAACGTGACTCAGGTTTGATTCTGGACCCCTGTGGCCTGGGAACGTGACTGAGGGTTTGTTGTGGAACCCTGTGTCCTGGCAGCATGACATCAGTTGGATTCTGGAACCCTGTGGCCTGGGAATATGACTTAGGTTTGATTCTGGAACCCTGTGGCCTGGCAACATGAGTGAGGTTTGATTCTTGAACTCTGTTGCCTGGGAAAGTGCCTGACGTTTGATTCTGGAATTCTGCAGCCTGGGAACATGACTGAGCTTTCATTCTGGAACCCTGTGGCCTGGGTACATGACTGAGGTTTGATTCTGGAACCCTGTGGCCTGGGAACATGACTGAGGTGTGATTGTAGAACACTGTGCCCTGGGAATATGACTGAAGTTTGATTCTGGAAGCCTGTGGCCTGGGATCATATCTGAGGTTTGATTCTGGAACCCTGTGGCCTTGTTAAATGACTGAGGTTTCATGGTGGAACCCTGTGGCCTGGCAATATGACTGAGGTGTGATTCTGGAAGCCTGTGGCCTGGGAATATGACTGAGGCTTGATTCTGGAAGCCTGTGGCCTGTGAACATGACTGAGGTTTGATTCTGGAACTCTGCAGCCTGGGAACATGACTGAGCTTTCATTCTGTAACCCTGTGGCTTGGAAACATGACTGAAGTTTGATTCTGGAAACCTGTGACCTGGGAACTTTATTGAGGTTTGATTCTAGAACCCTGTGTCCTGGGAACATGACTGACGTTTTATTGTGAAAAATTGTGGCCTGGGAATATGACTGAGTTGTGATTGTGGAATTCTGTGGACTGGGAAAATGACTGATATTTGATTCTGGAACGCTGTGGCCTGGGAACATGACTGAGGTATGACTGTGGAAACATGTATCCTGGGAACATGACTGAGGCTGTATTCTGGTACCCTGTGGCCTGGGAACATGACTGAGGTTTGATTCTTGAAATCTGTTGCCTGAGAACGTACCTGAAGTTTGATTCTGGAACCCTGTGTCCTGGGAACATGACTGAGGTTTGATTGTGGAACCCTCTGGCCTAGGAACATGACTGAGGCTTGGTACCTGTACCCTGTGGTTGGGAACCTGACTAAGGTTTGATTCTGGACCCCTGTGTCCCGGGAGCATGACTGAGATTTGATACTGGAACCCTTTGGCCTAGGACCATGACTGAGGTTTGATTGTGGAACCTGTGGCCTGGGAACATGACATCTGTTTGACTCTGGAGCCCTGTGGCCTGGGAACATGACATCGGTTGGCTTCTAGAACCCTGTGGCCTGGGAACATGACTGAGGCTTTATTCTGGAACCCTGTGGCCTGGGAATATGACTGAGGTTTGATTCTGTAAACCTGGAGCCTGGGAACATGACTGAGCTTTCATTCTGTAACCCTGTGGCTTGGAAACATGACTGAAGTTTGATTCTGGAAACCTGTGTCCTGGGAACTTTATTGAGGTTTGATTCTAGAACCCTGTGTCCTGGGAACATGACTGACGTTTTATTGTGAAAAATTGTGGCCTGGGAATATGACTGAGTTGTGATTGTGGAATTCTGTGGACTGGGAAAATGACTGATATTTGATTCTGGAACGCTGTGGCCTGGGAACATGACTGAGGTATGACTGTGGAAACATGTATCCTAGGAACATGACTGAGGCTGTATTCTGGTACCCTGTGGCCTGGGAACATGACTGAGGTTTGATTCTTGAAATCTGTTGCCTGAGAACGTACCTGAAGTTTGATTCTGGAACCCTGTGTCCTGGGAACATGACTGAGGTTTGATTGTGGAACCCTCTGGCCTAGGAACATGACTGAGGCTTGGTACCTGTACCCTGTGGTTGGGAACCTGACTAAGGTTTGATTCTGGACCCCCGTGTCCCGGGAGCATGACTGAGATTTGATACTGGAACCCTTTGGCCTAGGACCATGACTGAGGTTTGATTGTGGAACCTGTGGCCTGGGAACATGACATCTGTTTGACTCTGGAGCCCTGTGGCCTGGGAACATGACATCGGTTGGCTTCTAGAACCCTGTGGCCTGGGAACATGACATCGGTTTGATTGTATAACCCTGTGGCCTGGGAACATGATATCGATTGGATTCTGGTAACCTTTGGCCTGGGAACATGACAACGGTTGGATTCTGGATCCCTGTGGCCTAGGAACATGACTGAGGTTTGATTGTGGACCCTCTGGCCTCGGAACATGACTGAGGCTTGATTGTGGACCCTGTGTCCTGGGAACATGACATCGGTTTGATTCTGTGACCCTGTGGCCTGGGAACATGACATCAGTTGGATTCTGGAACCCTCTCGCCTGGGAACATGACTGAGGGTTGATTCTGGAACCCTGTGGCCTGGGAACATGACTGAAGTTTGATTCTGAAATTCTGTGTCCTGGGAACATGACTGAGGTTTGATGGTGGAACCCTGTGGCCTGGGAACATGACAGAGGTTTTATTGTGATAAATTGTGGCTTGGGAATATGACTGAGGTTTGATTCTGGAACCCTGTAGCCTGGGAACTTGGCTGAGCTTTCATTCTGGACCCCTGTTGCCTGGGAACATGATTTAGGTTTGATTCGGGAACCCTGTGACCTGGGAACATGACTGAGGTTTGATGGTGTTACCCTGTGGCCTGGCAATATGACTGAGGTTTGATTTTGGAACCCTGTGGCCTGGGAACATGACTGAGGTTTGATTCTGGATCGCTGTGGCCTGGCAACATGACATCAGTTGGATTCTGGAACCCTGTGGCCTGGGAACATGACTGAGGTTTGATTCTGGAACCCTGTGGCTTGGGAATATGACATCAGTTGGATTCTGGAACCCTGTGGTCTGGCAACATAACTGAGGATTGATTCTGGAACCCTGTGGCCTGGGAACATGACTTAAGTTTGATTGTGGAACTCTGAGGCCTGGAACATGACTGAGGTTTGATTCTGGCACCCTGTGGCCTGGGAACATGACTGAGGTTTGATTGTGGAACCCTGTGTCCTGGGAACATGGCTGAGGTTTGATTCTAGAACACTCTCCCTGGGAACATGACTAAGGTTTGATTGTGGAACCCTACGGCCTGTCAACGTGACTCAGGTTTGATTCTGGACCCCTGTGGCCTGGGAACGTGACTGAGGGTTTGTTGTGGAACCCTGTGTCCTGGCAGCATGACATCAGTTGGATTCTGGAACCCTGTGGCCTGGGAATATGACTTAGGTTTGATTCTGGAACCCTGTGGCCTGGCAACATGAGTGAGGTTTGATTCTTGAACTCTGTTGCCTGGGAAAGTGCCTGACGTTTGATTCTGGAATTCTGCAGCCTGGGAACATGAGTGAGCTTTCATTCTGGAACCCTGTGGCCTGGGTACATGACTGAGGTTTGATTCTGGAACCCTGTGGCCTGGGAACATGACTGAGGTGTGATTGTAGAACACTGTGCCCTGGGAATATGACTGAAGTTTGATTCTGGAAGCCTGTGGCCTGGGATAATATCTGAGGTTTGATTCTGGAACCCTGTGGCCTTGTTAAATGACTGAGGTTTCATGGTGGAACCCTGTGGCCTGGCAATATGACTGAGGTGTGATTCTGGAAGCCTGTGGCCTGGGAATATGACTGAGGCTTGATTCTGGAAGCCTGTGGCCTGTGAACATGACTGAGGTTTGATTCTGGAACTCTGCAGCCTGGGAACATGACTGAGCTTTCATTCTGGAACCCTGTGTCCTGGGAACATGACTGAGGTTTGATTCTGGAACCCTGTGCCTGGGAATATGACTGAGGTTTAATTGTGGAAACTTCTGGCCTGGGAACATGACTGAGGCTTGATTGTGGAACCCTGTGTCCTGGGAACATGACATCGGTTTGATTCTGTGACCATGTGGCCTGGGAACATGCCTGAAGTTTGATTCTGGAACCTTGTGGCCTAGAAACATGTCATCAGTTTGACCCTGGAATCCTTTGGCCTGGGAAGATGACTGAGTGTTGATTCTCCGACCCTGTGCGCTGTGAACATGACTGAAGTTTGATGGTGGAACTCTGAGGCCTGGAACATGACTGAGGTTTGATTCTGGCACCCTGTGGCCTGGGAACATGACTGAGGTTTGATTGTGGAACCCTGTGTCCTGGGAACGTGGCTGAGGTTTGATTCTAGAACACTCTCCCTGGGAACATGACTAAGGTTTGATTGTGGAACCCTACGGCCTGTCAACGTGACTCAGGTTTGATTCTGGACCCCTGTGGCCTGGGAACGTGACTGAGGGTTTGTTGTGGAACCCTGTGTCCTGGCAGCATGACATCAGTTGGATTCTGGAACCCTGTGGCCTGGGAATATGACTTAGGTTTGATTCTGGAACCCTGTGGCCTGGCAACATGAGTGAGGTTTGATTCTTGAACTCTGTTGCCTGGGAAAGTGCCTGACGTTTGATTCTGGAATTCTGCAGCCTGGGAACATGACTGAGCTTTCATTCTGGAACCCTGTGGCCTGGGTACATGACTGAGGTTTGATTCTGGAACCCTGTGGCCTGGGAACATGACTGAGGTGTGATTGTAGAACACTGTGCCCTGGGAATATGACTGAAGTTTGATTCTGGAAGCCTGTGGCCTGGGATCATATCTGAGGTTTGATTCTGGAACCCTGTGGCCTTGTTAAATGACTGAGGTTTCATGGTGGAACCCTGTGGCCTGGCAATATGACTGAGGTGTGATTCTGGAAGCCTGTGGCCTGGGAATATGACTGAGGCTTGATTCTGGAAGCCTTTGGCCTGTGAACATGACTGAGGTTTGATTCTGGAACTCTGCAGCCTGGGAACATGACTGAGCTTTCATTCTGGAACCCTGTGTCCTGGGAACATGACTGAGGTTTGATTCTGGAACCCTGTGCCTGGGAATATGACTGAGGTTTAATTGTGGAAACTTCTGGCCTGGGAACATGACTGAGGCTTGATTGTGGAACCCTGTGTCCTGGGAACATGACATCGGTTTGATTCTGTGACCATGTGGCCTGGGAACATGCCTGAAGTTTGATTCTGGAACCTTGTGACCTAGAAACATGTCATCAGTTTGACCCTGGAATCCTTTGGCCTGGGAAGATGACTGAGTGTTGATTCTCCGACCCTGTGCGCTGTGAACATGACTGAAGTTTGATGGTGGAACCCTGTGGCCTGGGAAAATGATTGAGGTTTGATTGTGATAACTGATGTCCTGGGTACATGACTGAGGTTTGATTGTGGAACTCTGTGGACTGGGAACATGATTGAGCTTTCATTCTGGAACCCTGTGGCCTGGGAACATGACTGAGGTTTGATTCTGGAACCCTGTGCCTGGGAATATGACTGAGGTTTAATTGTGGAAACTTCTGGCCTGGGAACATGACTGAGGCTTGATTGTGGAACCCTGTGTCCTGGGAACATGACATCGGTTTGATTCTGTGACCATGTGGCCTGGGAACATGCCTGAAGTTTGATTCTGGAACCTTGTGGTCTAGAAACATGTCATCAGTTTGACTCTGGAATCCTTTGGCCTGGGAAGATGACTGAGTGTTGATTCTCCGACCCTGTGCGCTGTGAACATGACTGAAGTTTGCTGGTGGAACCCTGTGGCCTGGGAAAATGATTGAGGTTTGATTGTGATAACTGATGTCCTGGGTACATGACTGAGGTTTGATTGTGGAACTCTGTGGACTGGGAACATGATTGAGGTTTGTTTCTGGAACCCTGTGGCCTGGGAACATGACTGAGGTTTGATTCTGGAACCCTGTGGCCTGGGAACATGACTGAGGTTTGATTGTTGAAACATGTGGCCTGGGAACATGACTGAGGCTATATTCTGGAACCCTGTTGCCTAAGAACATGACTGAGGTTTAATTCTGGAACCCTGCAGCCTGGGAACATGACTGAGCTTTCATTCCGGTACCCTGTGGCCTGGCAATATGACTGAGGTTTGATTCTGGAACCCTCTGGCCTGGGAACATGACTGAGGTTTGATGATTGAACCCTGTGTCCTGGCAACAAGACTGAGCTTTGATTTTGGAACCCTCTGGCCTGGGAACATGACTGAGGCTTGATTCTGGTACCCTATGGCCTGGGAACCTGACTGAGGTTTGATTCTGGACCGCTGTGGCCTGGGAACATTACTGAGGTTTGATTCTGGAACCCTGTGTCCTGGGAACATGACTGAGGTTTCATTGTGAAACACTCTTGCCTGGGAACATACCTGAGGTTTGATGGTGGAACTCTGTTGCCTGGCAACATGACTGAGGTTTGACTGTGGAACTCTCTGGCCTAGGAACATGACTGTGGCTTGGTTCCTGTACCCTGTTGTTAGGAAGCTGACTGAGGTTTGATTCTGGAAGCCTGTGGCCTGGGAAGATATCTGAGGTTTGATTCTGGAACCCTGTGGCTTTGGAAAATGACTGAGGTTTCATGGTTGAACCCTGTGGCCTGGCAATATGACTGAGGTTTGATTCTGGAAGCCTGTGGCCTGGGAACATGACTGAGGCTTCATTTTGGTACCCTGTGGCCTGGGAACCTGACTGAGGTTTGATTCTGGACCGCTCTGGCCTGGGAACATGACTGAGGTTTGTTTCTGGAACCCTGTGTCCTGAGAACATGACTGAGGTTTCATTGTGAAACACTCTGGACTGGGAACATGACTGAGGTTTGATGGTGGAATCCTGTGCCCTGGCAACATGACTGAGGTTTGAGTGTGGAACTCTCTAGCCTAGGAACATGACTGTGGCTTGGTTCCTGTACCCTGTTGTTGGGAACCTGACTGAGGTTTGATTCTGGACCCCTCTGGCCTGGGAGCATGACTGAGGTTTGATACTGGAACCCTTTGGCCTAGGAACATGACTGAGGTTTGATTGTGGAAACCTGTGGCCTGGTAACATGACTGAGGTTTGATTCTGGTACTCTCTTGCCTGAGAACATGACTGAGGTTAGCTTCTGGAACCCTGTGGCCTGGGAACATGACTGAGGTTAGTTTGTGGAACACTGTGGCCTGGGAAGATGATATCGGTTGGATTCTGGAAACCTGTGGCCTGGGAACATGACTGAGGTTTGATTCTTGAACTCTGTTGCTGGAAACGTGCCTGAAGTTTGTTTCTGGAACCCTGTGGCCTGGGAACATGACTGAGGTTTGATTCTGAAATCCTGTGTCCTGGGAACATGACTGAGGTTTGATGATTGAACCCTGTGTCCTGGGAACATGACTGAGGTTTGATTGTGGAAACTTCTGGCCTGGGAACTTGACTGAGGCTTGATTGTGGAACCCTGTGTCCTGGGAACATGACATCGGTTTCATTCTGTGACCCTGTGACCTGGGAACATAACTGAGGTTTGACTCTGGAATCATGTGGCCTGGAAATATGATTGAGGTTTGATTCTGGAAACCTGTGGCCTGGGAAAATGACTGAGGTTAAATTATGGAACCTGTGGCCTGAGAACATGACATCTGTTTGATTCTGGAACCCTGTGACCTGGGAACATTATTGAGATTTGATTCTGGAACGCTGTGGCCTGGGAACATGACTGAGGCTTTATTCTGGAACCCTGTGGCCTAGGAACATGACTCAGGTTTGATTCTGGAACCCTGTGGCCTGGGAAAATGATATCGGTTGGATTCTGGAAACCTGTGGCCTGGAAACATGACAACGGTTGGATTCTAGAAACCTGTGGCCTGAGAATATGACATAGGCTTGATTCTGGAACCCTGTGGCCTGGGAATATGATATCGGTTTGATTCTGGAGCCCTGTGGCCTGGGAACATGACATCGGTTGGCTTCTAGAACCCTGTGGCCTGGGAACATGACATCGGTTTGATTGTATAACCCTGTGGCCTGGGAACATGATATCGATTGGATTCTGGTAACCTTTGGCCTGGGAACATGACAACGGTTGGATTCTGGATCCCTGTGGCCTAGGAACATGACTGAGGTTTGATTGTGGACCCTCTGGCCTCGGAACATGACTGAGGCTCGATTGTGGACCCTGTGTCCTGGGAACATGACATCGGTTTGATTCTGTGACCCTGTGGCCTGGGAACATGACATCAGTTGGGTTCTGGAACCCTCTCGCCTGGGAACATGATTGAGGGTTGATTCTGGAACCCTGTGGCCTGGGAACATGACTGAAGTTTGATTCTGAAATTCTGTGTCCTGGGAACATGACTGAGGTTTGATGGTGGAACCCTGTGGCCTGGGAACATGACAGAGGTTTGATTTTGGAACCCTGTGGCCTGGGAACATGACTGAGGTTTGATTGTGATAACTTATGACCTGGGAACATGACTGAGGTTTGATTGTGGAACTCTGTGGACTGGGAACATGACTGAGGTTTCTTTCTGGAACCCTGTGGCCTGGGAACATGACTGAGGCTTTATTCTGGAACCCTGTGGCCTGGGAATATGACTGAGGTTTGATTCTGTAAACCTGGAGCCTGGGAACATGACTGAGCTTTCATTCTGTAACCCTGTGGCTTGGAAACATGACTGAAGTTTGATTCTGGAAACCTGTGACCTGGGAACTTTATTGAGGTTTGATTCTAGAACCCTGTGTCCTGGGAACATGACTGACGTTTTATTGTGAAAAATTGTGGCCTGGGAATATGACTGAGTTGTGATTGTGGAATTCTGTGGACTGGGAAAATGACTGATATTTGATTCTGGAACGCTGTGGCCTGGGAACATGACTGAGGATTTATTCTGGAACCCTGTGGCCTGGGAACATGACTCAGGTTTGATTCTTGAACCCTGAGGACTGGGAACATGACTGAGGTATGACTGTGGAAACATGTATCCTGGGAACATGACTGAGGCTGTATTCTGGTACCCTGTGGCCTGGGAACATGACTGAGGTTTGATTCTTGAAATCTGTTGCCTGAGAACGTACCTGAAGTTTGATTCTGGAACCCTGTGTCCTGGGAACATGACTGAGGTTTGATTGTGGAACCCTCTGGCCTAGGAACATGACTGAGGCTTGGTACCTGTACCCTGTGGTTGGGAACCTGACTAAGGTTTGATTCTGGACCCCTGTGTCCCGGGAGCATGACTGAGATTTGATACTGGAACCCTTTGGCCTAGGACCATGACTGAGGTTTGATTGTGGAACCTGTGGCCTGGGAACATGACATCTGTTTGACTCTGGAGCCCTGTGGCCTGGGAACATGACATCGGTTGGCTTCTAGAACCCTGTGGCCTGGGAACATGACATCGGTTTGATTGTATAACCCTGTGGCCTGGGAACATGATATCGATTGGATTCTGGTAACCTTTGGCCTGGGAACATGACAACGGTTGGATTCTGGATCCCTGTGGCCTAGGAACATGACTGAGGTTTGATTGTGGACCCTCTGGCCTCGGAACATGACTGAGGCTTGATTGTGGACCCTGTGTCCTGGGAACATGACATCGGTTTGATTCTGTGACCATGTGGCCTGGGAACATGACATCAGTTGGATTCTGGAACCCTCTCGCCTGGGAACATGACTGAGGGTTGATTCTGGAACCCTGTGGCCTGGGAACATGACTGAAGTTTGATTCTGAAATTCTGTGTCCTGGGAACATGACTGAGGTTTGATGGTGGAACCCTGTGGCCTGGGAACATGACAGAGGTTTTATTGTGATAAATTGTGACCTGGGAATATGACTGAGGTTTGATTCTGGAACCCTGTAGCCTGGGAACTTGGCTGAGCTTTCATTCTGGACCCCTGTTGCCTGGGAACATGATTTAGGTTTGATTCGGGAACCCTGTGACCTGGGAACATGACTGAGGTTTGATGGTGTTACCCTGTGGCCTGGCAATATGACTGAGGTTTGATTTTGGAACCCTGTGGCCTGGGAACATGACTGAGGTTTGATTCTGGATCGCTGTGGCCTGGCAACATGACATCAGTTGGATTCTGGAACCCTGTGGCCTGGGAACATGACTGAGGTTTGATTCTGGAACCCTGTGGCTTGGGAATATGACATCAGTTGGATTCTGGAACCCTGTGGTCTGGCAACATAACTGAGGATTGATTCTGGAACCCTGTGGCCTGGGAACATGACTTAAGTTTGATTGTGGAACTCTGAGGCCTGGAACATGACTGAGGTTTGATTCTGGCACCCTGTGGCCTGGGAACATGACTGAGGTTTGATTGTGGAACCCTGTGTCCTGGGAACATGGCTGAGGTTTGATTCTAGAACACTCTCCCTGGGAACATGACTAAGGTTTGATTGTGGAACCCTACGGCCTGTCAACGTGACTCAGGTTTGATTCTGGACCCCTGTGGCCTGGGAACGTGACTGAGGGTTTGTTGTGGAACCCTGTGTCCTGGCAGCATGACATCAGTTGGATTCTGGAACCCTGTGGCCTGGGAATATGACTTAGGTTTGATTCTGGAACCCTGTGGCCTGGCAACATGAGTGAGGTTTGATTCTTGAACTCTGTTGCCTGGGAAAGTGCCTGACGTTTGATTCTGGAATTCTGCAGCCTGGGAACATGACTGAGCTTTCATTCTGGAACCCTGTGGCCTGGGTACATGACTGAGGTTTGATTCTGGAACCCTGTGGCCTGGGAACATGACTGAGGTGTGATTGTAGAACACTGTGCCCTGGGAATATGACTGAAGTTTGATTCTGGAAGCCTGTGGCCTGGGATCATATCTGAGGTTTGATTCTGGAACCCTGTGGCCTTGTTAAATGACTGAGGTTTCATGGTGGAACCCTGTGGCCTGGCAATATGACTGAGGTGTGATTCTGGAAGCCTGTGGCCTGGGAATATGACTGAGGCTTGATTCTGGAAGCCTGTGGCCTGTGAACATGACTGAGGTTTGATTCTGGAACTCTGCAGCCTGGGAACATGACTGAGCTTTCATTCTGGAACCCTGTGTCCTGGGAACATGACTGAGGTTTGATTCTGGAACCCTGTGCCTGGGAATATGACTGAGGTTTAATTGTGGAAACTTCTGGCCTGGGAACATGACTGAGGCTTGATTGTGGAACCCTGTGTCCTGGGAACATGACATCGGTTTGATTCTGTGACCATGTGGCCTGGGAACATGCCTGAAGTTTGATTCTGGAACCTTGTGGCCTAGAAACATGTCATCAGTTTGACACTGGAATCCTTTGGCATGGGAAGATGACTGAGTGTTGATTCTCCGACCCTGTGCGCTGTGAACATGACTGAAGTTTGATGGTGGAACTCTGAGGCCTGGAACATGACTGAGGTTTGATTCTGGCACCCTGTGGCCTGGGAACATGACTGAGGTTTGATTGTGGAACCCTGTGTCCTGGGAACATGGCTGAGGTTTGATTCTAGAACACTCTCCCTGGGAACATGACTAAGGTTTGATTGTGGAACCCTACGGCCTGTCAACGTGACTCAGGTTTGATTCTGGACCCCTGTGGCCTGGGAACGTGACTGAGGGTTTGTTGTGGAACCCTGTGTCCTGGCAGCATGACATCAGTTGGATTCTGGAACCCTGTGGCCTGGGAATATGACTTAGGTTTGATTCTGGAACCCTGTGGCCTGGCAACATGAGTGAGGTTTGATTCTTGAACTCTGTTGCCTGTGAAAGTGCCTGACGTTTGATTCTGGAATTCTGCAGCCTGGGAACATGACTGAGCTTTCATTCTGGAACCCTGTGTCCTGGGAACATGACTGAGGTTTGATTGTGGAACCCTCTGGCCTAGGAACATGACTGAGGCTTGGTACCTGTACCCTGTGGTTGGGAACCTGACTAAGGTTTGATTCTGGACCCCTGTGTCCCGGGAGCATGACTGAGATTTGATACTGGAACCCTTTGGCCTAGGACCATGACTGAGGTTTGATTGTGGAACCTGTGGCCTGGGAACATGACATCTGTTTGACTCTGGAGCCCTGTGGCCTGGGAACATGACATCGGTTGGCTTCTAGAACCCTGTGGCCTGGGAACATGACTGAGGCTTTATTCTGGAACCCTGTGGCCTGGGAATATGACTGAGGTTTGATTCTGTAAACCTGGAGCCTGGGAACATGACTGAGCTTTCATTCTGTAACCCTGTGGCTTGGAAACATGACTGAAGTTTGATTCTGGAAACCTGTGACCTGGGAACTTTATTGAGGTTTGATTCTAGAACCCTGTGTCCTGGGAACATGACTGACGTTTTATTGTGAAAAATTGTGGCCTGGGAATATGACTGAGTTGTGATTGTGGAATTCTGTGGACTGGGAAAATGACTGATATTTGATTCTGGAACGCTGTGGCCTGGGAACATGACTGAGGTATGACTGTGGAAACATGTATCCTAGGAACATGACTGAGGCTGTATTCTGGTACCCTGTGGCCTGGGAACATGACTGAGGTTTGATTCTTGAAATCTGTTGCCTGAGAACGTACCTGAAGTTTGATTCTGGAACCCTGTGTCCTGGGAACATGACTGAGGTTTGATTGTGGAACCCTCTGGCCTAGGAACATGACTGAGGCTTGGTACCTGTACCCTGTGGTTGGGAACCTGACTAAGGTTTGATTCTGGACCCCCGTGTCCCGGGAGCATGACTGAGATTTGATACTGGAACCCTTTGGCCTAGGACCATGACTGAGGTTTGATTGTGGAACCTGTGGCCTGGGAACATGACATCTGTTTGACTCTGGAGCCCTGTGGCCTGGGAACATGACATCGGTTGGCTTCTAGAACCCTGTGGCCTGGGAACATGACTGAGGCTTTATTCTGGAACCCTGTGGCCTGGGAATATGACTGAGGTTTGATTCTGTAAACCTGGAGCCTGGGAACATGACTGAGCTTTCATTCTGTAACCCTGTGGCTTGGAAACATGACTGAAGTTTGATTCTGGAAACCTGTGACCTGGGAACTTTATTGAGGTTTGATTCTAGAACCCTGTGTCCTGGGAACATGACTGACGTTTTATTGTGAAAAATTGTGGCCTGGGAATATGACTGAGTTGTGATTGTGGAATTCTGTGGACTGGGAAAATGACTGATATTTGATTCTGGAACGCTGTGGCCTGGGAACATGACTGAGGTATGACTGTGGAAACATGTATCCTAGGAACATGACTGAGGCTGTATTCTGGTACCCTGTGGCCTGGGAACATGACTGAGGTTTGATTCTTGAAATCTGTTGCCTGAGAACGTACCTGAAGTTTGATTCTGGAACCCTGTGTCCTGGGAACATGACTGAGGTTTGATTGTGGAACCCTCTGGCCTAGGAACATGACTGAGGCTTGGTACCTGTACCCTGTGGTTGGGAACCTGACTAAGGTTTGATTCTGGACCCCCGTGTCCCGGGAGCATGACTGAGATTTGATACTGGAACCCTTTGGCCTAGGACCATGACTGAGGTTTGATTGTGGAACCTGTGGCCTGGGAACATGACATCTGTTTGACTCTGGAGCCCTGTGGCCTGGGAACATGACATCGGTTGGCTTCTAGAACCCTGTGGCCTGGGAACATGACATCGGTTTGATTGTATAACCCTGTGGCCTGGGAACATGATATCGATTGGATTCTGGTAACCTTTGGCCTGGGAACATGACAACGGTTGGATTCTGGATCCCTGTGGCCTAGGAACATGACTGAGGTTTGATTGTGGACCCTCTGGCCTCGGAACATGACTGAGGCTTGATTGTGGACCCTGTGTCCTGGGAACATGACATCGGTTTGATTCTGTGACCCTGTGGCCTGGGAACATGACATCAGTTGGATTCTGGAACCCTCTCGCCTGGGAACATGACTGAGGGTTGATTCTGGAACCCTGTGGCCTGGGAACATGACTGAAGTTTGATTCTGAAATTCTGTGTCCTGGGAACATGACTGAGGTTTGATGGTGGAACCCTGTGGCCTGGGAACATGACAGAGGTTTTATTGTGATAAATTGTGGCTTGGGAATATGACTGAGGTTTGATTCTGGAACCCTGTAGCCTGGGAACTTGGCTGAGCTTTCATTCTGGACCCCTGTTGCCTGGGAACATGATTTAGGTTTGATTCGGGAACCCTGTGACCTGGGAACATGACTGAGGTTTGATGGTGTTACCCTGTGGCCTGGCAATATGACTGAGGTTTGATTTTGGAACCCTGTGGCCTGGGAACATGACTGAGGTTTGATTCTGGATCGCTGTGGCCTGGCAACATGACATCAGTTGGATTCTGGAACCCTGTGGCCTGGGAACATGACTGAGGTTTGATTCTGGAACCCTGTGGCTTGGGAATATGACATCAGTTGGATTCTGGAACCCTGTGGTCTGGCAACATAACTGAGGATTGATTCTGGAACCCTGTGGCCTGGGAACATGACTTAAGTTTGATTGTGGAACTCTGAGGCCTGGAACATGACTGAGGTTTGATTCTGGCACCCTGTGGCCTGGGAACATGACTGAGGTTTGATTGTGGAACCCTGTGTCCTGGGAACATGGCTGAGGTTTGATTCTAGAACACTCTCCCTGGGAACATGACTAAGGTTTGATTGTGGAACCCTACGGCCTGTCAACGTGACTCAGGTTTGATTCTGGACCCCTGTGGCCTGGGAACGTGACTGAGGGTTTGTTGTGGAACCCTGTGTCCTGGCAGCATGACATCAGTTGGATTCTGGAACCCTGTGGCCTGGGAATATGACTTAGGTTTGATTCTGGAACCCTGTGGCCTGGCAACATGAGTGAGGTTTGATTCTTGAACTCTGTTGCCTGGGAAAGTGCCTGACGTTTGATTCTGGAATTCTGCAGCCTGGGAACATGAGTGAGCTTTCATTCTGGAACCCTGTGGCCTGGGTACATGACTGAGGTTTGATTCTGGAACCCTGTGGCCTGGGAACATGACTGAGGTGTGATTGTAGAACACTGTGCCCTGGGAATATGACTGAAGTTTGATTCTGGAAGCCTGTGGCCTGGGATAATATCTGAGGTTTGATTCTGGAACCCTGTGGCCTTGTTAAATGACTGAGGTTTCATGGTGGAACCCTGTGGCCTGGCAATATGACTGAGGTGTGATTCTGGAAGCCTGTGGCCTGGGAATATGACTGAGGCTTGATTCTGGAAGCCTGTGGCCTGTGAACATGACTGAGGTTTGATTCTGGAACTCTGCAGCCTGGGAACATGACTGAGCTTTCATTCTGGAACCCTGTGTCCTGGGAACATGACTGAGGTTTGATTCTGGAACCCTGTGCCTGGGAATATGACTGAGGTTTAATTGTGGAAACTTCTGGCCTGGGAACATGACTGAGGCTTGATTGTGGAACCCTGTGTCCTGGGAACATGACATCGGTTTGATTCTGTGACCATGTGGCCTGGGAACATGCCTGAAGTTTGATTCTGGAACCTTGTGGCCTAGAAACATGTCATCAGTTTGACCCTGGAATCCTTTGGCCTGGGAAGATGACTGAGTGTTGATTCTCCGACCCTGTGCGCTGTGAACATGACTGAAGTTTGATGGTGGAACTCTGAGGCCTGGAACATGACTGAGGTTTGATTCTGGCACCCTGTGGCCTGGGAACATGACTGAGGTTTGATTGTGGAACCCTGTGTCCTGGGAACGTGGCTGAGGTTTGATTCTAGAACACTCTCCCTGGGAACATGACTAAGGTTTGATTGTGGAACCCTACGGCCTGTCAACGTGACTCAGGTTTGATTCTGGACCCCTGTGGCCTGGGAACGTGACTGAGGGTTTGTTGTGGAACCCTGTGTCCTGGCAGCATGACATCAGTTGGATTCTGGAACCCTGTGGCCTGGGAATATGACTTAGGTTTGATTCTGGAACCCTGTGGCCTGGCAACATGAGTGAGGTTTGATTCTTGAACTCTGTTGCCTGGGAAAGTGCCTGACGTTTGATTCTGGAATTCTGCAGCCTGGGAACATGACTGAGCTTTCATTCTGGAACCCTGTGGCCTGGGTACATGACTGAGGTTTGATTCTGGAACCCTGTGGCCTGGGAACATGACTGAGGTGTGATTGTAGAACACTGTGCCCTGGGAATATGACTGAAGTTTGATTCTGGAAGCCTGTGGCCTGGGATCATATCTGAGGTTTGATTCTGGAACCCTGTGGCCTTGTTAAATGACTGAGGTTTCATGGTGGAACCCTGTGGCCTGGCAATATGACTGAGGTGTGATTCTGGAAGCCTGTGGCCTGGGAATATGACTGAGGCTTGATTCTGGAAGCCTTTGGCCTGTGAACATGACTGAGGTTTGATTCTGGAACTCTGCAGCCTGGGAACATGACTGAGCTTTCATTCTGGAACCCTGTGTCCTGGGAACATGACTGAGGTTTGATTCTGGAACCCTGTGCCTGGGAATATGACTGAGGTTTAATTGTGGAAACTTCTGGCCTGGGAACATGACTGAGGCTTGATTGTGGAACCCTGTGTCCTGGGAACATGACATCGGTTTGATTCTGTGACCATGTGGCCTGGGAACATGCCTGAAGTTTGATTCTGGAACCTTGTGACCTAGAAACATGTCATCAGTTTGACCCTGGAATCCTTTGGCCTGGGAAGATGACTGAGTGTTGATTCTCCGACCCTGTGCGCTGTGAACATGACTGAAGTTTGATGGTGGAACCCTGTGGCCTGGGAAAATGATTGAGGTTTGATTGTGATAACTGATGTCCTGGGTACATGACTGAGGTTTGATTGTGGAACTCTGTGGACTGGGAACATGATTGAGCTTTCATTCTGGAACCCTGTGGCCTGGGAACATGACTGAGGTTTGATTCTGGAACCCTGTGCCTGGGAATATGACTGAGGTTTAATTGTGGAAACTTCTGGCCTGGGAACATGACTGAGGCTTGATTGTGGAACCCTGTGTCCTGGGAACATGACATCGGTTTGATTCTGTGACCATGTGGCCTGGGAACATGCCTGAAGTTTGATTCTGGAACCTTGTGGTCTAGAAACATGTCATCAGTTTGACTCTGGAATCCTTTGGCCTGGGAAGATGACTGAGTGTTGATTCTCCGACCCTGTGCGCTGTGAACATGACTGAAGTTTGCTGGTGGAACCCTGTGGCCTGGGAAAATGATTGAGGTTTGATTGTGATAACTGATGTCCTGGGTACATGACTGAGGTTTGATTGTGGAACTCTGTGGACTGGGAACATGATTGAGGTTTGTTTCTGGAACCCTGTGGCCTGGGAACATGACTGAGGTTTGATTCTGGAACCCTGTGGCCTGGGAACATGACTGAGGTTTGATTGTTGAAACATGTGGCCTGGGAACATGACTGAGGCTATATTCTGGAACCCTGTTGCCTAAGAACATGACTGAGGTTTAATTCTGGAACCCTGCAGCCTGGGAACATGACTGAGCTTTCATTCCGGTACCCTGTGGCCTGGCAATATGACTGAGGTTTGATTCTGGAACCCTCTGGCCTGGGAACATGACTGAGGTTTGATGATTGAACCCTGTGTCCTGGCAACAAGACTGAGCTTTGATTTTGGAACCCTCTGGCCTGGGAACATGACTGAGGCTTGATTCTGGTACCCTATGGCCTGGGAACCTGACTGAGGTTTGATTCTGGACCGCTGTGGCCTGGGAACATTACTGAGGTTTGATTCTGGAACCCTGTGTCCTGGGAACATGACTGAGGTTTCATTGTGAAACACTCTTGCCTGGGAACATACCTGAGGTTTGATGGTGGAACTCTGTTGCCTGGCAACATGACTGAGGTTTGACTGTGGAACTCTCTGGCCTAGGAACATGACTGTGGCTTGGTTCCTGTACCCTGTTGTTAGGAAGCTGACTGAGGTTTGATTCTGGAAGCCTGTGGCCTGGGAAGATATCTGAGGTTTGATTCTGGAACCCTGTGGCTTTGGAAAATGACTGAGGTTTCATGGTTGAACCCTGTGGCCTGGCAATATGACTGAGGTTTGATTCTGGAAGCCTGTGGCCTGGGAACATGACTGAGGCTTCATTTTGGTACCCTGTGGCCTGGGAACCTGACTGAGGTTTGATTCTGGACCGCTCTGGCCTGGGAACATGACTGAGGTTTGTTTCTGGAACCCTGTGTCCTGAGAACATGACTGAGGTTTCATTGTGAAACACTCTGGACTGGGAACATGACTGAGGTTTGATGGTGGAATCCTGTGCCCTGGCAACATGACTGAGGTTTGAGTGTGGAACTCTCTAGCCTAGGAACATGACTGTGGCTTGGTTCCTGTACCCTGTTGTTGGGAACCTGACTGAGGTTTGATTCTGGACCCCTCTGGCCTGGGAGCATGACTGAGGTTTGATACTGGAACCCTTTGGCCTAGGAACATGACTGAGGTTTGATTGTGGAAACCTGTGGCCTGGTAACATGACTGAGGTTTGATTCTGGTACTCTCTTGCCTGAGAACATGACTGAGGTTAGCTTCTGGAACCCTGTGGCCTGGGAACATGACTGAGGTTAGTTTGTGGAACACTGTGGCCTGGGAAGATGATATCGGTTGGATTCTGGAAACCTGTGGCCTGGGAACATGACTGAGGTTTGATTCTTGAACTCTGTTGCTGGAAACGTGCCTGAAGTTTGTTTCTGGAACCCTGTGGCCTGGGAACATGACTGAGGTTTGATTCTGAAATCCTGTGTCCTGGGAACATGACTGAGGTTTGATGATTGAACCCTGTGTCCTGGGAACATGACTGAGGTTTGATTGTGGAAACTTCTGGCCTGGGAACTTGACTGAGGCTTGATTGTGGAACCCTGTGTCCTGGGAACATGACATCGGTTTCATTCTGTGACCCTGTGACCTGGGAACATAACTGAGGTTTGACTCTGGAATCATGTGGCCTGGAAATATGATTGAGGTTTGATTCTGGAAACCTGTGGCCTGGGAAAATGACTGAGGTTAAATTATGGAACCTGTGGCCTGAGAACATGACATCTGTTTGATTCTGGAACCCTGTGACCTGGGAACATTATTGAGATTTGATTCTGGAACGCTGTGGCCTGGGAACATGACTGAGGCTTTATTCTGGAACCCTGTGGCCTAGGAACATGACTCAGGTTTGATTCTGGAACCCTGTGGCCTGGGAAAATGATATCGGTTGGATTCTGGAAACCTGTGGCCTGGAAACATGACAACGGTTGGATTCTAGAAACCTGTGGCCTGAGAATATGACATAGGCTTGATTCTGGAACCCTGTGGCCTGGGAATATGATATCGGTTTGATTCTGGAGCCCTGTGGCCTGGGAACATGACATCGGTTGGCTTCTAGAACCCTGTGGCCTGGGAACATGACATCGGTTTGATTGTATAACCCTGTGGCCTGGGAACATGATATCGATTGGATTCTGGTAACCTTTGGCCTGGGAACATGACAACGGTTGGATTCTGGATCCCTGTGGCCTAGGAACATGACTGAGGTTTGATTGTGGACCCTCTGGCCTCGGAACATGACTGAGGCTCGATTGTGGACCCTGTGTCCTGGGAACATGACATCGGTTTGATTCTGTGACCCTGTGGCCTGGGAACATGACATCAGTTGGGTTCTGGAACCCTCTCGCCTGGGAACATGATTGAGGGTTGATTCTGGAACCCTGTGGCCTGGGAACATGACTGAAGTTTGATTCTGAAATTCTGTGTCCTGGGAACATGACTGAGGTTTGATGGTGGAACCCTGTGGCCTGGGAACATGACAGAGGTTTGATTTTGGAACCCTGTGGCCTGGGAACATGACTGAGGTTTGATTGTGATAACTTATGACCTGGGAACATGACTGAGGTTTGATTGTGGAACTCTGTGGACTGGGAACATGACTGAGGTTTCTTTCTGGAACCCTGTGGCCTGGGAACATGACTGAGGCTTTATTCTGGAACCCTGTGGCCTGGGAATATGACTGAGGTTTGATTCTGTAAACCTGGAGCCTGGGAACATGACTGAGCTTTCATTCTGTAACCCTGTGGCTTGGAAACATGACTGAAGTTTGATTCTGGAAACCTGTGACCTGGGAACTTTATTGAGGTTTGATTCTAGAACCCTGTGTCCTGGGAACATGACTGACGTTTTATTGTGAAAAATTGTGGCCTGGGAATATGACTGAGTTGTGATTGTGGAATTCTGTGGACTGGGAAAATGACTGATATTTGATTCTGGAACGCTGTGGCCTGGGAACATGACTGAGGATTTATTCTGGAACCCTGTGGCCTGGGAACATGACTCAGGTTTGATTCTTGAACCCTGAGGACTGGGAACATGACTGAGGTATGACTGTGGAAACATGTATCCTGGGAACATGACTGAGGCTGTATTCTGGTACCCTGTGGCCTGGGAACATGACTGAGGTTTGATTCTTGAAATCTGTTGCCTGAGAACGTACCTGAAGTTTGATTCTGGAACCCTGTGTCCTGGGAACATGACTGAGGTTTGATTGTGGAACCCTCTGGCCTAGGAACATGACTGAGGCTTGGTACCTGTACCCTGTGGTTGGGAACCTGACTAAGGTTTGATTCTGGACCCCTGTGTCCCGGGAGCATGACTGAGATTTGATACTGGAACCCTTTGGCCTAGGACCATGACTGAGGTTTGATTGTGGAACCTGTGGCCTGGGAACATGACATCTGTTTGACTCTGGAGCCCTGTGGCCTGGGAACATGACATCGGTTGGCTTCTAGAACCCTGTGGCCTGGGAACATGACATCGGTTTGATTGTATAACCCTGTGGCCTGGGAACATGATATCGATTGGATTCTGGTAACCTTTGGCCTGGGAACATGACAACGGTTGGATTCTGGATCCCTGTGGCCTAGGAACATGACTGAGGTTTGATTGTGGACCCTCTGGCCTCGGAACATGACTGAGGCTTGATTGTGGACCCTGTGTCCTGGGAACATGACATCGGTTTGATTCTGTGACCATGTGGCCTGGGAACATGACATCAGTTGGATTCTGGAACCCTCTCGCCTGGGAACATGACTGAGGGTTGATTCTGGAACCCTGTGGCCTGGGAACATGACTGAAGTTTGATTCTGAAATTCTGTGTCCTGGGAACATGACTGAGGTTTGATGGTGGAACCCTGTGGCCTGGGAACATGACAGAGGTTTTATTGTGATAAATTGTGACCTGGGAATATGACTGAGGTTTGATTCTGGAACCCTGTAGCCTGGGAACTTGGCTGAGCTTTCATTCTGGACCCCTGTTGCCTGGGAACATGATTTAGGTTTGATTCGGGAACCCTGTGACCTGGGAACATGACTGAGGTTTGATGGTGTTACCCTGTGGCCTGGCAATATGACTGAGGTTTGATTTTGGAACCCTGTGGCCTGGGAACATGACTGAGGTTTGATTCTGGATCGCTGTGGCCTGGCAACATGACATCAGTTGGATTCTGGAACCCTGTGGCCTGGGAACATGACTGAGGTTTGATTCTGGAACCCTGTGGCTTGGGAATATGACATCAGTTGGATTCTGGAACCCTGTGGTCTGGCAACATAACTGAGGATTGATTCTGGAACCCTGTGGCCTGGGAACATGACTTAAGTTTGATTGTGGAACTCTGAGGCCTGGAACATGACTGAGGTTTGATTCTGGCACCCTGTGGCCTGGGAACATGACTGAGGTTTGATTGTGGAACCCTGTGTCCTGGGAACATGGCTGAGGTTTGATTCTAGAACACTCTCCCTGGGAACATGACTAAGGTTTGATTGTGGAACCCTACGGCCTGTCAACGTGACTCAGGTTTGATTCTGGACCCCTGTGGCCTGGGAACGTGACTGAGGGTTTGTTGTGGAACCCTGTGTCCTGGCAGCATGACATCAGTTGGATTCTGGAACCCTGTGGCCTGGGAATATGACTTAGGTTTGATTCTGGAACCCTGTGGCCTGGCAACATGAGTGAGGTTTGATTCTTGAACTCTGTTGCCTGGGAAAGTGCCTGACGTTTGATTCTGGAATTCTGCAGCCTGGGAACATGACTGAGCTTTCATTCTGGAACCCTGTGGCCTGGGTACATGACTGAGGTTTGATTCTGGAACCCTGTGGCCTGGGAACATGACTGAGGTGTGATTGTAGAACACTGTGCCCTGGGAATATGACTGAAGTTTGATTCTGGAAGCCTGTGGCCTGGGATCATATCTGAGGTTTGATTCTGGAACCCTGTGGCCTTGTTAAATGACTGAGGTTTCATGGTGGAACCCTGTGGCCTGGCAATATGACTGAGGTGTGATTCTGGAAGCCTGTGGCCTGGGAATATGACTGAGGCTTGATTCTGGAAGCCTGTGGCCTGTGAACATGACTGAGGTTTGATTCTGGAACTCTGCAGCCTGGGAACATGACTGAGCTTTCATTCTGGAACCCTGTGTCCTGGGAACATGACTGAGGTTTGATTCTGGAACCCTGTGCCTGGGAATATGACTGAGGTTTAATTGTGGAAACTTCTGGCCTGGGAACATGACTGAGGCTTGATTGTGGAACCCTGTGTCCTGGGAACATGACATCGGTTTGATTCTGTGACCATGTGGCCTGGGAACATGCCTGAAGTTTGATTCTGGAACCTTGTGGCCTAGAAACATGTCATCAGTTTGACACTGGAATCCTTTGGCATGGGAAGATGACTGAGTGTTGATTCTCCGACCCTGTGCGCTGTGAACATGACTGAAGTTTGATGGTGGAACTCTGAGGCCTGGAACATGACTGAGGTTTGATTCTGGCACCCTGTGGCCTGGGAACATGACTGAGGTTTGATTGTGGAACCCTGTGTCCTGGGAACATGGCTGAGGTTTGATTCTAGAACACTCTCCCTGGGAACATGACTAAGGTTTGATTGTGGAACCCTACGGCCTGTCAACGTGACTCAGGTTTGATTCTGGACCCCTGTGGCCTGGGAACGTGACTGAGGGTTTGTTGTGGAACCCTGTGTCCTGGCAGCATGACATCAGTTGGATTCTGGAACCCTGTGGCCTGGGAATATGACTTAGGTTTGATTCTGGAACCCTGTGGCCTGGCAACATGAGTGAGGTTTGATTCTTGAACTCTGTTGCCTGTGAAAGTGCCTGACGTTTGATTCTGGAATTCTGCAGCCTGGGAACATGACTGAGCTTTCATTCTGGAACCCTGTGTCCTGGGAACATGACTGAGGTTTGATTGTGGAACCCTCTGGCCTAGGAACATGACTGAGGCTTGGTACCTGTACCCTGTGGTTGGGAACCTGACTAAGGTTTGATTCTGGACCCCTGTGTCCCGGGAGCATGACTGAGATTTGATACTGGAACCCTTTGGCCTAGGACCATGACTGAGGTTTGATTGTGGAACCTGTGGCCTGGGAACATGACATCTGTTTGACTCTGGAGCCCTGTGGCCTGGGAACATGACATCGGTTGGCTTCTAGAACCCTGTGGCCTGGGAACATGACTGAGGCTTTATTCTGGAACCCTGTGGCCTGGGAATATGACTGAGGTTTGATTCTGTAAACCTGGAGCCTGGGAACATGACTGAGCTTTCATTCTGTAACCCTGTGGCTTGGAAACATGACTGAAGTTTGATTCTGGAAACCTGTGACCTGGGAACTTTATTGAGGTTTGATTCTAGAACCCTGTGTCCTGGGAACATGACTGACGTTTTATTGTGAAAAATTGTGGCCTGGGAATATGACTGAGTTGTGATTGTGGAATTCTGTGGACTGGGAAAATGACTGATATTTGATTCTGGAACGCTGTGGCCTGGGAACATGACTGAGGTATGACTGTGGAAACATGTATCCTAGGAACATGACTGAGGCTGTATTCTGGTACCCTGTGGCCTGGGAACATGACTGAGGTTTGATTCTTGAAATCTGTTGCCTGAGAACGTACCTGAAGTTTGATTCTGGAACCCTGTGTCCTGGGAACATGACTGAGGTTTGATTGTGGAACCCTCTGGCCTAGGAACATGACTGAGGCTTGGTACCTGTACCCTGTGGTTGGGAACCTGACTAAGGTTTGATTCTGGACCCCCGTGTCCCGGGAGCATGACTGAGATTTGATACTGGAACCCTTTGGCCTAGGACCATGACTGAGGTTTGATTGTGGAACCTGTGGCCTGGGAACATGACATCTGTTTGACTCTGCAGCCCTGTGGCCTGGGAACATGACATCGGTTGGCTTCTAGAACCCTGTGGCCTGGGAACATGACATCGGTTTGATTGTATAACCCTGTGGCCTGGGAACATGATATCGATTGGATTCTGGTAACCTTTGGCCTGGGAACATGACAACGGTTGGATTCTGGATCCCTGTGGCCTAGGAACATGACTGAGGTTTGATTGTGGACCCTCTGGCCTCGGAACATGACTGAGGCTTGATTGTGGACCCTGTGTCCTGGGAACATGACATCGGTTTGATTCTGTGACCCTGTGGCCTGGGAACATGACATCAGTTGGATTCTGGAACCCTCTCGCCTGGGAACATGACTGAGGGTTGATTCTGGAACCCTGTGGCCTGGGAACATGACTGAAGTTTGATTCTGAAATTCTGTGTCCTGGGAACATGACTGAGGTTTGATGGTGGAACCCTGTGGCCTGGGAACATGACATCGGTTTGATTCTGTGACCATGTGGCCTGGGAACATGCCTGAAGTTTGATTCTGGAACCTTGTGGCCTGGGAACATGACTGAGGTTTGATTGTGGAACCCTGTGTCCTGGGAACATGACATCGGTTTGATTCTGTGACCATGTGGCCTGGGAACATGCCTGAAGTTTGATTCTGGAACCTTGTGGCCTAGAAACATGTCATCAGTTTGACTCTGGAATCCTTTGGCCTGGGAAGATGACTGAGTGTTGATTCTCCGACCCTGTGCGCTGTGAACATGACTGAAGTTTGATGGTGGAACCCTGTGGCCTGGGAAAATGATTGAGGTTTGATTGTGATAACTGATGTCCTGGGTACATGACTGAGGTTTGATTGTGGAACTCTGTGGACTGGGAACATGATTGAGGTTTGTTTCTGGAACCCTGTGGCCTGGGAACATGACTGAGGCTTCATTCTGGACCCATGTGGCCTGGGAACATGACTGAGGTTTGATTCTGGAACCCTGTGGCCTGGGAACATGACTGAGGTTTGATTGTTGAAACATGTGGCCTGGGAACATGACTGAGGCTTTATTCTGGAACCCTGTTGCCTAAGAACATGACTGAGGTTTAATTCTGGAACCCTGCAGCCTGGGGACATGACTGAGCTTTCATTCCGGTACCCTGTGGCCTGGCAATATGACTGAGGTTTGATTCTGGAACCCTCTGGCCTGGGAACATGACTGAGGTTTGATGATTGAACCCTGTGTCCTGGCAACAAGACTGAGCTTTGATTTTGGAACCCTCTGGCCTGGGAACATGACTGAGGCTTGATTCTGGTACCCTATGGCCTGGGAACCTGACTGAGGTTTGATTCTGGACCGCTTTGGCCTGGGAACATTACTGAGGTTTGATTCTGGAACCCTGTGTCCTGGGAACATGACTGAGGTTTCATTGTGAAACACTCTGGCCTGGGAACATACCTGAGGTTTGATGGTGGAACTCTGTTGCCTGGCAACATGACTGAGGTTTGACTGTGGAACTCTCTGGCCTAGGAACATGACTGTGGCTTGGTTCCTGTACCCTGTTGTTAGGAAGCTGACTGAGGTTTGATTCTGGAAGCCTGTGGCCTGGGAAGATATCTGAGGTTTGATTCTGGAACCCTGTGGCTTTGGAAAATGACTGAGGTTTCATGGTTGAACCCTGTGGCCTGGCAATATGACTGAGGTTTGATTCTGGAAGCCTGTGGCCTGGGAACATGACTGAGGCTTCATTTTGGTACCCTGTGGCCTGGGAACCTGACTGAGGTTTGATTCTGGACTGCTCTGGCCTGGGAACATGACTGAGGTTTGTTTCTGGAACCCTGTGTCCTGAGAACATGACTGAGGTTTCATTGTGAAACACTCTGGACTGGGAACATGACTGAGGTTTGATGGTGGAATCCTGTGCCCTGGCAACATGACTGAGGTTTGAGTGTGGAACTCTCTAGCCTAGGAACATGACTGTGGCTTGGTTCCTGTACCCTGTTGTTGGGAACCTGACTGAGGTTTGATTCTGGACCCCTCTGGCCTGGGAGCATGACTGAGGTTTGATACTGGAACCCTTTGGCCTAGGAACATGACTGAGGTTTGATTGTGGAAACCTGTGGCCTGGCAACATGACTGAGGTTTGATTCTGGTACTCTCTTGCCTGAGAACATGACTGAGGTTAGCTTCTGGAACCCTGTGGCCTGGGAACATGACTGAGGTTAGTTTGTGGAACACTGTGGCCTGGGAACATGACATCCGTTTGACTCTGGAACCCTGTGGCCTGGGAACATGACATCGGTTGGATTCTGGAACCCTGTGACCTGGGAACATGACATCGGTTGGATTCTGTAACTCTGTGGCCTGGGAAGATGATATCGGTTGGATTCTGGAAACCTGTGGCCTGGGAACATGACTGAGGTTTGATTCTTGAACTCTGTTGCTGGAAACGTGCCTGAAGTTTGTTTCTGGAACCCTGTGGCCTGGGAACATGACTGAGGTTTGATTCTGAAATCCTGTGTCCTGGGAACATGACTGAGGTTTGATGATTGAACCCTGTGTCCTGGGAACATGACTGAGGTTTGATTGTGGAAACTTCTGGCCTGGGAACTTGACTGAGGCTTTATTGTGGAACCCTGTGTCCTGGGAACATGACATCGGTTTGATTCTGGGACCCTGTGGCCTGGGAACATGACTGAAGTTTGATTCTGGAACCTTGTGGCCTGGGAACATGACTGAGGTTTGATTGTGGAACCCTCTGGCTTGGGAACATGACTGAGGTTTGATTCTGGAACCCTGCGGCCTGGGAACATGATATCAGTTGGATTCTGGAACCCTGTGGCCTGGGCACATGAGTGAAGGTTGATTCTGGAATCCTGTGGCCTCGGAATATGACTTACATTTGATTGTGGAAACCTGTGGCCTGGGAACATGACTGAGGTTTGATTCTGGAACCCTGTGGCCTGGGAACATGACTGAGGTTAGATTGTGGTCATCCCAAATGACTTACATTTGATTGTGGAAACCTGTGGCCTGGGAACATGACTGAGGTTTGATTCTGGAACCCTGTGGCCTGGGAACATGACTGAGGTTTGATTGTGGAAGCATGTGGCCTGGGAACATTACTGAGGTTTTATTCTGGAACCCTCTGCCCTGGGAATATGACTGAGGCTTGATTGTGGAAACCTGTCATCTGGGAACAAGACTGAGGTTTGACTGTGGATCCCTCTGGCCTGGGAACATGAATGAGGTTTGATGGTGGAAACCTCTGGCCTGGGAACATGACTGAGGCTTGATTGTGCAACTCTGTGGACTGGGAACATGACTGAGGTTTCTTTCTGGAACCCTGTGGCCTGGCAACATGACTGAGGCTTTATTCTGGAACCCTGTGGCCTGGGAAAATGACTGAGATTTGATTCTGTAAACCTGGAGCCTGGGAACATGACTGAGCTTGCATTCTGTAACCCTGTGGCTTGGAAACATGACTGAAGTTTGATTCTGGAAACCTGTGACCTGGGAACTTTATTGAGGTTTGATTCTAGAACCCTGTGTCCTGGGAACATGACTGACGTTTTATTGTGAAAAATTGTGGCCTGGGAATATGACTGAGTTGTGATTGTGGAATTCTGTGGACTGGGAAAATGACTGATATTTGATTCTGGAACGCTGTGGCCTGGGAACATGCCTGAGGATTTATTCTGGAACCCTGTGGCCTGGGAACATGACTCAGGTTTGATTCTTGAACCCTGAGGACTGGGAACATGACTGAGGTATGATTGTGGAAACATGTATCCTGGGAACATGACTGAGGCTTTATTCTAGAACCCTGTGTCCTGGGAACATGGCTGAGGTTTGATTGTGGAACCCTCTGGCCTAGGAACATGACTGAGGCTTGGTACCTGTACCCTGTGGTTGGGAACCTGACTAAGGTTTGATTCTGGACCCCTGTGTCCCGGGAGCAGGACTGAGATTTGATACTGGAACCCTTTGGCCTAGGACCATGACTGAGGTTTGATTGTGGAACCTGTGGCCTGGGAACATGACATCTGTTTGACTCTGGAGCCCTGTGGCCTGGGAACATGACATCGGTTGGCTTCTAGAACCCTGTGGCCTGGGAACATGACATCGGTTTGATTGTATAACCCTGTGGCCTGGGAACATGATATCGATTGGATTCTGGTAACCTTTGGCCTGGGAACATGACAACGGTTGGATTCTGGATCCCTGTGGCCTAGGAACATGACTGAGGTTTGATTGTGGACCCTCTGGCCTCGGAACATGACTGAGGCTTGATTGTGGACCCTGTGTCCTGGGAACATGACATCGGTTTGATTCTGTGACCCTGTGGCCTGGGAACATGACATCAGTTGGGTTCTGGAACCCTCTCGCCTGGGAACATGATTGAGGGTTGATTCTGGAACCCTGTGGCCTGGGAACATGACTGAAGTTTGATTCTGAAATTCTGTGTCCTGGGAACATGACTGAGGTTTGATGGTGGAACCCTGTGGCCTGGGAACATGACAGAGGTTTGATTTTGGAACCCTGTGGCCTGGGAACATGACTGAGGTTTGATTGTGATAACTTATGACCTGGGAACATGACTGAGGTTTGATTGTGGAACTCTGTGGACTGGGAACATGACTGAGGTTTCTTTCTGGAACCCTGTGGCCTGGGAACATGACTGAGGCTTTATTCTGGAACCCTGTGGCCTGGGAATATGACTGAGGTTTGATTCTGTAAACCTGGAGCCTGGGAACATGACTGAGCTTTCATTCTGTAACCCTGTGGCTTGGAAACATGACTGAAGTTTGATTCTGGAAACCTGTGACCTGGGAACTTTATTGAGGTTTGATTCTAGAACCCTGTGTCCTGGGAACATGACTGACGTTTTATTGTGAAAAATTGTGGCCTGGGAATATGACTGAGTTGTGATTGTGGAATTCTGTGGACTGGGAAAATGACTGATATTTGATTCTGGAACGCTGTGGCCTGGGAACATGACTGAGGTATGACTGTGGAAACATGTATCCTGGGAACATGACTGAGGCTGTATTCTGGTACCCTGTGGCCTGGGAACATGACTGAGGTTTGATTCTTGAAATCTGTTGCCTGAGAACGTACCTGAAGTTTGATTCTGGAACCCTGTGTCCTGGGAACATGACTGAGGTTTGATTGTGGAACCCTCTGGCCTAGGAACATGACTGAGGCTTGGTACCTGTACCCTGTGGTTGGGAACCTGACTAAGGTTTGATTCTGGACCCCTGTGTCCCGGGAGCATGACTGAGATTTGATACTGGAACCCTTTGGCCTAGGACCATGACTGAGGTTTGATTGTGGAACCTGTGGCCTGGGAACATGACATCTGTTTGACTCTGGAGCCCTGTGGCCTGGGAACATGACATCGGTTGGCTTCTAGAACCCTGTGGCCTGGGAACATGACTGAGGCTTTATTCTGGAACCCTGTGGCCTGGGAATATGACTGAGGTTTGATTCTGTAAACCTGGAGCCTGGGAACATGACTGAGCTTTCATTCTGTAACCCTGTGGCTTGGAAACATGACTGAAGTTTGATTCTGGAAACCTGTGACCTGGGAACTTTATTGAGGTTTGATTCTAGAACCCTGTGTCCTGGGAACATGACTGACGTTTTATTGTGAAAAATTGTGGCCTGGGAATATGACTGAGTTGTGATTGTGGAATTCTGTGGACTGGGAAAATGACTGATATTTGATTCTGGAACGCTGTGGCCTGGGAACATGACTGAGGTATGACTGTGGAAACATGTATCCTAGGAACATGACTGAGGCTGTATTCTGGTACCCTGTGGCCTGGGAACATGACTGAGGTTTGATTCTTGAAATCTGTTGCCTGAGAACGTACCTGAAGTTTGATTCTGGAACCCTGTGTCCTGGGAACATGACTGAGGTTTGATTGTGGAACCCTCTGGCCTAGGAACATGACTGAGGCTTGGTACCTGTACCCTGTGGTTGGGAACCTGACTAAGGTTTGATTCTGGACCCCCGTGTCCCGGGAGCATGACTGAGATTTGATACTGGAACCCTTTGGCCTAGGACCATGACTGAGGTTTGATTGTGGAACCTGTGGCCTGGGAACATGACATCTGTTTGACTCTGGAGCCCTGTGGCCTGGGAACATGACATCGGTTGGCTTCTAGAACCCTGTGGCCTGGGAACATGACATCGGTTTGATTGTATAACCCTGTGGCCTGGGAACATGATATCGATTGGATTCTGGTAACCTTTGGCCTGGGAACATGACAACGGTTGGATTCTGGATCCCTGTGGCCTAGGAACATGACTGAGGTTTGATTGTGGACCCTCTGGCCTCGGAACATGACTGAGGCTTGATTGTGGACCCTGTGTCCTGGGAACATGACATCGGTTTGATTCTGTGACCCTGTGGCCTGGGAACATGACATCAGTTGGATTCTGGAACCCTCTCGCCTGGGAACATGACTGAGGGTTGATTCTGGAACCCTGTGGCCTGGGAACATGACTGAAGTTTGATTCTGAAATTCTGTGTCCTGGGAACATGACTGAGGTTTGATGGTGGAACCCTGTGGCCTGGGAACATGACATCGGTTTGATTCTGTGACCATGTGGCCTGGGAACATGCCTGAAGTTTGATTCTGGAACCTTGTGGCCTGGGAACATGACTGAGGTTTGATTGTGGAACCCTGTGTCCTGGGAACATGACATCGGTTTGATTCTGTGACCATGTGGCCTGGGAACATGCCTGAAGTTTGATTCTGGAACCTTGTGGCCTAGAAACATGTCATCAGTTTGACTCTGGAATCCTTTGGCCTGGGAAGATGACTGAGTGTTGATTCTCCGACCCTGTGCGCTGTGAACATGACTGAAGTTTGATGGTGGAACCCTGTGGCCTGGGAAAATGATTGAGGTTTGATTGTGATAACTGATGTCCTGGGTACATGACTGAGGTTTGATTGTGGAACTCTGTGGACTGGGAACATGATTGAGGTTTGTTTCTGGAACCCTGTGGCCTGGGAACATGACTGAGGCTTCATTCTGGACCCATGTGGCCTGGGAACATGACTGAGGTTTGATTCTGGAACCCTGTGGCCTGGGAACATGACTGAGGTTTGATTGTTGAAACATGTGGCCTGGGAACATGACTGAGGCTTTATTCTGGAACCCTGTTGCCTAAGAACATGACTGAGGTTTAATTCTGGAACCCTGCAGCCTGGGGACATGACTGAGCTTTCATTCCGGTACCCTGTGGCCTGGCAATATGACTGAGGTTTGATTCTGGAACCCTCTGGCCTGGGAACATGACTGAGGTTTGATGATTGAACCCTGTGTCCTGGCAACAAGACTGAGCTTTGATTTTGGAACCCTCTGGCCTGGGAACATGACTGAGGCTTGATTCTGGTACCCTATGGCCTGGGAACCTGACTGAGGTTTGATTCTGGACCGCTTTGGCCTGGGAACATTACTGAGGTTTGATTCTGGAACCCTGTGTCCTGGGAACATGACTGAGGTTTCATTGTGAAACACTCTGGCCTGGGAACATACCTGAGGTTTGATGGTGGAACTCTGTTGCCTGGCAACATGACTGAGGTTTGACTGTGGAACTCTCTGGCCTAGGAACATGACTGTGGCTTGGTTCCTGTACCCTGTTGTTAGGAAGCTGACTGAGGTTTGATTCTGGAAGCCTGTGGCCTGGGAAGATATCTGAGGTTTGATTCTGGAACCCTGTGGCTTTGGAAAATGACTGAGGTTTCATGGTTGAACCCTGTGGCCTGGCAATATGACTGAGGTTTGATTCTGGAAGCCTGTGGCCTGGGAACATGACTGAGGCTTCATTTTGGTACCCTGTGGCCTGGGAACCTGACTGAGGTTTGATTCTGGACTGCTCTGGCCTGGGAACATGACTGAGGTTTGTTTCTGGAACCCTGTGTCCTGAGAACATGACTGAGGTTTCATTGTGAAACACTCTGGACTGGGAACATGACTGAGGTTTGATGGTGGAATCCTGTGCCCTGGCAACATGACTGAGGTTTGAGTGTGGAACTCTCTAGCCTAGGAACATGACTGTGGCTTGGTTCCTGTACCCTGTTGTTGGGAACCTGACTGAGGTTTGATTCTGGACCCCTCTGGCCTGGGAGCATGACTGAGGTTTGATACTGGAACCCTTTGGCCTAGGAACATGACTGAGGTTTGATTGTGGAAACCTGTGGCCTGGCAACATGACTGAGGTTTGATTCTGGTACTCTCTTGCCTGAGAACATGACTGAGGTTAGCTTCTGGAACCCTGTGGCCTGGGAACATGACTGAGGTTAGTTTGTGGAACACTGTGGCCTGGGAACATGACATCCGTTTGACTCTGGAACCCTGTGGCCTGGGAACATGACATCGGTTGGATTCTGGAACCCTGTGACCTGGGAACATGACATCGGTTGGATTCTGTAACTCTGTGGCCTGGGAAGATGATATCGGTTGGATTCTGGAAACCTGTGGCCTGGGAACATGACTGAGGTTTGATTCTTGAACTCTGTTGCTGGAAACGTGCCTGAAGTTTGTTTCTGGAACCCTGTGGCCTGGGAACATGACTGAGGTTTGATTCTGAAATCCTGTGTCCTGGGAACATGACTGAGGTTTGATGATTGAACCCTGTGTCCTGGGAACATGACTGAGGTTTGATTGTGGAAACTTCTGGCCTGGGAACTTGACTGAGGCTTTATTGTGGAACCCTGTGTCCTGGGAACATGACATCGGTTTGATTCTGGGACCCTGTGGCCTGGGAACATGACTGAAGTTTGATTCTGGAACCTTGTGGCCTGGGAACATGACTGAGGTTTGATTGTGGAACCCTCTGGCTTGGGAACATGACTGAGGTTTGATTCTGGAACCCTGCGGCCTGGGAACATGATATCAGTTGGATTCTGGAACCCTGTGGCCTGGGCACATGAGTGAAGGTTGATTCTGGAATCCTGTGGCCTCGGAATATGACTTACATTTGATTGTGGAAACCTGTGGCCTGGGAACATGACTGAGGTTTGATTCTGGAACCCTGTGGCCTGGGAACATGACTGAGGTTAGATTGTGGTCATCCCAAATGACTTACATTTGATTGTGGAAACCTGTGGCCTGGGAACATGACTGAGGTTTGATTCTGGAACCCTGTGGCCTGGGAACATGACTGAGGTTTGATTGTGGAAGCATGTGGCCTGGGAACATTACTGAGGTTTTATTCTGGAACCCTCTGCCCTGGGAATATGACTGAGGCTTGATTGTGGAAACCTGTCATCTGGGAACAAGACTGAGGTTTGACTGTGGATCCCTCTGGCCTGGGAACATGAATGAGGTTTGATGGTGGAAACCTCTGGCCTGGGAACATGACTGAGGCTTGATTGTGCAACTCTGTGGACTGGGAACATGACTGAGGTTTCTTTCTGGAACCCTGTGGCCTGGCAACATGACTGAGGCTTTATTCTGGAACCCTGTGGCCTGGGAAAATGACTGAGATTTGATTCTGTAAACCTGGAGCCTGGGAACATGACTGAGCTTGCATTCTGTAACCCTGTGGCTTGGAAACATGACTGAAGTTTGATTCTGGAAACCTGTGACCTGGGAACTTTATTGAGGTTTGATTCTAGAACCCTGTGTCCTGGGAACATGACTGACGTTTTATTGTGAAAAATTGTGGCCTGGGAATATGACTGAGTTGTGATTGTGGAATTCTGTGGACTGGGAAAATGACTGATATTTGATTCTGGAACGCTGTGGCCTGGGAACATGCCTGAGGATTTATTCTGGAACCCTGTGGCCTGGGAACATGACTCAGGTTTGATTCTTGAACCCTGAGGACTGGAAACATGACTGAGGTATGATTGTGGAAACATGTATCCTGGGAACATGACTGAGGCTTTATTCTAGAACCCTGTGTCCTGGGAACATGGCTGAGGTTTGATTGTGGAACCCTCTGGCCTAGGAACATGACTGAGGCTTGGTACCTGTACCCTGTGGTTGGGAACCTGACTAAGGTTTGATTCTGGACCCCTGTGTCCCGGGAGCAGGACTGAGATTTGATACTGGAACCCTTTGGCCTAGGACCATGACTGAGGTTTGATTGTGGAACCTGTGGCCTGGGAACATGACATCTGTTTGACTCTGGAGCCCTGTGGCCTGGGAACATGACATCGGTTGGCTTCTAGAACCCTGTGGCCTGGGAACATGACATCGGTTTGATTGTATAACCCTGTGGCCTGGGAACATGATATCGATTGGATTCTGGTAACCTTTGGCCTGGGAACATGACAACGGTTGGATTCTGGATCCCTGTGGCCTGTGAACATGACTGAGGGTTGATTCTGGAACCCTGTGGCCTGGGAACATGACTGAAGTTTGATTCTGAAATTCTGTGTCCTGGGAACATGACTGAGGTTTGATGGTGGAACCCTGTGGCCTGGGAACATGACAGAGGTTTTATTGTGATAAATTGTGGCCTGGGAATATGACTGAGGTTTGATTCTGGAACCCTGTAGCCTGGGAACTTGGCTGAGCTTTCATTCTGGACCCCTGTTGCCTGGGAACATGATTTAGGTTTGATTCGGGAACCCTGTGACCTGGGAACATGACTGAGGTTTGATGGTGTTACCCTGTGGCCTGGCAATATGACTGAGGTTTGATTTTGGAACCCTGTGGCCTGGGAACATGACTGAGGTTTGATTCTGGATCGCTGTGGCCTGGCAACATGACATCAGTTGGATTCTGGAACCCTGTGGCCTGGGAACATGACTGAGGTTTGATTCTGGAACCCTGTGGCTTGGGAATATGACATCAGTTGGATTCTGGAACCCTGTGGTCTGGCAACATAACTGAGGATTGATTCTGGAGCCCTGTGGCCTGGGAACATGACTTAATTTTGATTGTGGAACTCTGAGGCCTGGAACATGACTGAGGTTTGATTCTGGCACCCTGTGGCCTGGGAACATGACTGAGGTTTGATTGTGGAACCCTGTGTCCTGGGAACATGGCTGAGGTTTGATTCTAGAACACTCTCCCTGGGAACATGACTAAGGTTTGATTGTGGAACCCTACGGCCTGTCAACGTGACTCAGGTTTGATTCTGGACCCCTGTGGCCTGGGAACGTGACTGAGGGTTTGTTGTGGAACCCTGTGTCCTGGCAGCATGACATCAGTTGGATTCTGGAACCCTGTGGCCTGGGAATATGACTTAGGTTTGATTCTGGAACCCTGTGGCCTGGCAACATGAGTGAGGTTTGATTCTTGAACTCTGTTGCCTGGGAAAGTGCCTGACGTTTGATTCTGGAATTCTGCAGCCTGGGAACATGACTGAGCTTTCATTCTGGAACCCTGTGGCCTGGGTACATGACTGAGGTTTGATTCTGGAACCCTGTGGCCTAGGAACATGACTGAGGTTTGATTGTGGAAACCTGTGGCCTGGCAACATGACTGAGGTTTGATTCTGGTACTCTCTTGCCTGAGAACATGACTGAGGTTAGCTTCTGGAACCCTGTGGCCTGGGAACATGACTGAGGTTAGTTTGTGGAACACTGTGGCCTGGGAACATGACATCCGTTTGACTCTGGAACCCTGTGGCCTGGGAACATGACATCGGTTGGATTCTGGAACCCTGTGACCTGGGAACATGACATCGGTTGGATTCTGTAACTCTGTGGCCTGGGAAGATGATATCGGTTGGATTCTGGAAACCTGTGGCCTGGGAACATGACTGAGGTTTGATTCTTGAACTCTGTTGCTGGAAACGTGCCTGAAGTTTGTTTCTGGAACCCTGTGGCCTGGGAACATGACTGAGGTTTGATTCTGAAATCCTGTGTCCTGGGAACATGACTGAGGTTTGATGATTGAACCCTGTGTCCTGGGAACATGACTGAGGTTTGATTGTGGAAACTTCTGGCCTGGGAACTTGACTGAGGCTTTATTGTGGAACCCTGTGTCCTGGGAACATGACATCGGTTTGATTCTGGGACCCTGTGGCCTGGGAACATGACTGAAGTTTGATTCTGGAACCTTGTGGCCTGGGAACATGACTGAGGTTTGATTGTGGAACCCTCTGGCTTGGGAACATGACTGAGGTTTGATTCTGGAACCCTGCGGCCTGGGAACATGATATCAGTTGGATTCTGGAACCCTGTGGCCTGGGCACATGAGTGAAGGTTGATTCTGGAATCCTGTGGCCTCGGAATATGACTTACATTTGATTGTGGAAACCTGTGGCCTGGGAACATGACTGAGGTTTGATTCTGGAACCCTGTGGCCTGGGAACATGACTGAGGTTAGATTGTGGTCATCCCAAATGACTTACATTTGATTGTGGAAACCTGTGGCCTGGGAACATGACTGAGGTTTGATTCTGGAACCCTGTGGCCTGGGAACATGACTGAGGTTTGATTGTGGAAGCATGTGGCCTGGGAACATTACTGAGGTTTTATTCTGGAACCCTCTGCCCTGGGAATATGACTGAGGCTTGATTGTGGAAACCTGTCATCTGGGAACAAGACTGAGGTTTGACTGTGGATCCCTCTGGCCTGGGAACATGAATGAGGTTTGATGGTGGAAACCTCTGGCCTGGGAACATGACTGAGGCTTGATTGTGCAACTCTGTGGACTGGGAACATGACTGAGGTTTCTTTCTGGAACCCTGTGGCCTGGCAACATGACTGAGGCTTTATTCTGGAACCCTGTGGCCTGGGAAAATGACTGAGATTTGATTCTGTAAACCTGGAGCCTGGGAACATGACTGAGCTTGCATTCTGTAACCCTGTGGCTTGGAAACATGACTGAAGTTTGATTCTGGAAACCTGTGACCTGGGAACTTTATTGAGGTTTGATTCTAGAACCCTGTGTCCTGGGAACATGACTGACGTTTTATTGTGAAAAATTGTGGCCTGGGAATATGACTGAGTTGTGATTGTGGAATTCTGTGGACTGGGAAAATGACTGATATTTGATTCTGGAACGCTGTGGCCTGGGAACATGCCTGAGGATTTATTCTGGAACCCTGTGGCCTGGGAACATGACTCAGGTTTGATTCTTGAACCCTGAGGACTGGAAACATGACTGAGGTATGATTGTGGAAACATGTATCCTGGGAACATGACTGAGGCTTTATTCTAGAACCCTGTGTCCTGGGAACATGGCTGAGGTTTGATTGTGGAACCCTCTGGCCTAGGAACATGACTGAGGCTTGGTACCTGTACCCTGTGGTTGGGAACCTGACTAAGGTTTGATTCTGGACCCCTGTGTCCCGGGAGCAGGACTGAGATTTGATACTGGAACCCTTTGGCCTAGGACCATGACTGAGGTTTGATTGTGGAACCTGTGGCCTGGGAACATGACATCTGTTTGACTCTGGAGCCCTGTGGCCTGGGAACATGACATCGGTTGGCTTCTAGAACCCTGTGGCCTGGGAACATGACATCGGTTTGATTGTATAACCCTGTGGCCTGGGAACATGATATCGATTGGATTCTGGTAACCTTTGGCCTGGGAACATGACAACGGTTGGATTCTGGATCCCTGTGGCCTGTGAACATGACTGAGGGTTGATTCTGGAACCCTGTGGCCTGGGAACATGACTGAAGTTTGATTCTGAAATTCTGTGTCCTGGGAACATGACTGAGGTTTGATGGTGGAACCCTGTGGCCTGGGAACATGACAGAGGTTTTATTGTGATAAATTGTGGCCTGGGAATATGACTGAGGTTTGATTCTGGAACCCTGTAGCCTGGGAACTTGGCTGAGCTTTCATTCTGGACCCCTGTTGCCTGGGAACATGATTTAGGTTTGATTCGGGAACCCTGTGACCTGGGAACATGACTGAGGTTTGATGGTGTTACCCTGTGGCCTGGCAATATGACTGAGGTTTGATTTTGGAACCCTGTGGCCTGGGAACATGACTGAGGTTTGATTCTGGATCGCTGTGGCCTGGCAACATGACATCAGTTGGATTCTGGAACCCTGTGGCCTGGGAACATGACTGAGGTTTGATTCTGGAACCCTGTGGCTTGGGAATATGACATCAGTTGGATTCTGGAACCCTGTGGTCTGGCAACATAACTGAGGATTGATTCTGGAGCCCTGTGGCCTGGGAACATGACTTAATTTTGATTGTGGAACTCTGAGGCCTGGAACATGACTGAGGTTTGATTCTGGCACCCTGTGGCCTGGGAACATGACTGAGGTTTGATTGTGGAACCCTGTGTCCTGGGAACATGGCTGAGGTTTGATTCTAGAACACTCTCCCTGGGAACATGACTAAGGTTTGATTGTGGAACCCTACGGCCTGTCAACGTGACTCAGGTTTGATTCTGGACCCCTGTGGCCTGGGAACGTGACTGAGGGTTTGTTGTGGAACCCTGTGTCCTGGCAGCATGACATCAGTTGGATTCTGGAACCCTGTGGCCTGGGAATATGACTTAGGTTTGATTCTGGAACCCTGTGGCCTGGCAACATGAGTGAGGTTTGATTCTTGAACTCTGTTGCCTGGGAAAGTGCCTGACGTTTGATTCTGGAATTCTGCAGCCTGGGAACATGACTGAGCTTTCATTCTGGAACCCTGTGGCCTGGGTACATGACTGAGGTTTGATTCTGGAACCCTGTGGCCTAGGAACATGACTGAGGTTTGATTGTGGAAACCTGTGGCCTGGCAACATGACTGAGGTTTGATTCTGGTACTCTCTTGCCTGAGAACATGACTGAGGTTAGCTTCTGGAACCCTGTGGCCTGGGAACATGACTGAGGTTAGTTTGTGGAACACTGTGGCCTGGGAACATGACATCCGTTTGACTCTGGAACCCTGTGGCCTGGGAACATGACATCGGTTGGATTCTGGAACCCTGTGACCTGGGAACATGACATCGGTTGGATTCTGTAACTCTGTGGCCTGGGAAGATGATATCGGTTGGATTCTGGAAACCTGTGGCCTGGGAACATGACTGAGGTTTGATTCTTGAACTCTGTTGCTGGAAACGTGCCTGAAGTTTGTTTCTGGAACCCTGTGGCCTGGGAACATGACTGAGGTTTGATTCTGAAATCCTGTGTCCTGGGAACATGACTGAGGTTTGATGATTGAACCCTGTGTCCTGGGAACATGACTGAGGTTTGATTGTGGAAACTTCTGGCCTGGGAACTTGACTGAGGCTTTATTGTGGAACCCTGTGTCCTGGGAACATGACATCGGTTTGATTCTGGGACCCTGTGGCCTGGGAACATGACTGAAGTTTGATTCTGGAATCTTGTGGCCTGGGAACATGACTGAGGTTTGATTGTGGAACCCTCTGGCTTGGGAACATGACTGAGGTTTGATTCTGGAACCCTGCGGCCTGGGAACATGATATCAGTTGGATTCTGGAACCCTGTGGCCTGGGCACATGAGTGAAGGTTGATTCTGGAATCCTGTGGCCTCGGAATATGACTTACATTTGATTGTGGAAACCTGTGGCCTGGGAACATGACTGAGGTTTGATTCTGGAACCCTGTGGCCTGGGAACATGACTGAGGTTAGATTGTGGTCATCCCAAATGACTTACATTTGATTGTGGAAACCTGTGGCCTGGGAACATGACTGAGGTTTGATTCTGGAACCCTGTGGCCTGGGAACATGACTGAGGTTTGATTGTGGAAGCATGTGGCCTGGGAACATTACTGAGGTTTTATTCTGGAACCCTCTGCCCTGGGAATATGACTGAGGCTTGATTGTGGAAACCTGTCATCTGGGAACAAGACTGAGGTTTGACTGTGGATCCCTCTGGCCTGGGAACATGAATGAGGTTTGATGGTGGAAACCTCTGGCCTGGGAACATGACTGAGGCTTGATTGTGCAACTCTGTGGACTGGGAACATGACTGAGGTTTCTTTCTGGAACCCTGTGGCCTGGCAACATGACTGAGGCTTTATTCTGGAACCCTGTGGCCTGGGAAAATGACTGAGATTTGATTCTGTAAACCTGGAGCCTGGGAACATGACTGAGCTTGCATTCTGTAACCCTGTGGCTTGGAAACATGACTGAAGTTTGATTCTGGAAACCTGTGACCTGGGAACTTTATTGAGGTTTGATTCTAGAACCCTGTGTCCTGGGAACATGACTGACGTTTTATTGTGAAAAATTGTGGCCTGGGAATATGACTGAGTTGTGATTGTGGAATTCTGTGGACTGGGAAAATGACTGATATTTGATTCTGGAACGCTGTGGCCTGAGAACATGCCTGAGGATTTATTCTGGAACCCTGTGGCCTGGGAACATGACTCAGGTTTGATTCTTGAACCCTGAGGACTGGGAACATGACTGAGGTATGATTGTGGAAACATGTATCCTGGGAACATGACTGAGGCTTTATTCTAGAACCCTGTGTCCTGGGAACATGGCTGAGGTTTGATTGTGGAACCCTCTGGCCTAGGAACATGACTGAGGCTTGGTACCTGTACCCTGTGGTTGGGAACCTGACTAAGGTTTGATTCTGGACCCCTGTGTCCCGGGAGCAGGACTGAGATTTGATACTGGAACCCTTTGGCCTAGGACCATGACTGAGGTTTGATTGTGGAACCTGTGGCCTGGGAACATGACATCTGTTTGACTCTGGAGCCCTGTGGCCTGGGAACATGACATCGGTTGGCTTCTAGAACCCTGTGGCCTGGGAACATGACATCGGTTTGATTGTATAACCCTGTGGCCTGGGAACATGATATCGATTGGATTCTGGTAACCTTTGGCCTGGGAACATGACAACGGTTGGATTCTGGATCCCTGTGGCCTGTGAACATGACTGAGGGTTGATTCTGGAACCCTGTGGCCTGGGAACATGACTGAAGTTTGATTCTGAAATTCTGTGTCCTGGGAACATGACTGAGGTTTGATGGTGGAACCCTGTGGCCTGGGAACATGACAGAGGTTTTATTGTGATAAATTGTGGCCTGGGAATATGACTGAGGTTTGATTCTGGAACCCTGTAGCCTGGGAACTTGGCTGAGCTTTCATTCTGGACCCCTGTTGCCTGGGAACATGATTTAGGTTTGATTCGGGAACCCTGTGACCTGGGAACATGACTGAGGTTTGATGGTGTTACCCTGTGGCCTGGCAATATGACTGAGGTTTGATTTTGGAACCCTGTGGCCTGGGAACATGACTGAGGTTTGATTCTGGATCGCTGTGGCCTGGCAACATGACATCAGTTGGATTCTGGAACCCTGTGGCCTGGGAACATGACTGAGGTTTGATTCTGGAACCCTGTGGCTTGGGAATATGACATCAGTTGGATTCTGGAACCCTGTGGTCTGGCAACATAACTGAGGATTGATTCTGGAGCCCTGTGGCCTGGGAACATGACTTAATTTTGATTGTGGAACTCTGAGGCCTGGAACATGACTGAGGTTTGATTCTGGCACCCTGTGGCCTGGGAACATGACTGAGGTTTGATTGTGGAACCCTGTGTCCTGGGAACATGGCTGAGGTTTGATTCTAGAACACTCTCCCTGGGAACATGACTAAGGTTTGATTGTGGAACCCTACGGCCTGTCAACGTGACTCAGGTTTGATTCTGGACCCCTGTGGCCTGGGAACGTGACTGAGGGTTTGTTGTGGAACCCTGTGTCCTGGCAGCATGACATCAGTTGGATTCTGGAACCCTGTGGCCTGGGAATATGACTTAGGTTTGATTCTGGAACCCTGTGGCCTGGCAACATGAGTGAGGTTTGATTCTTGAACTCTGTTGCCTGGGAAAGTGCCTGACGTTTGATTCTGGAATTCTGCAGCCTGGGAACATGACTGAGCTTTCATTCTGGAACCCTGTGGCCTGGGTACATGACTGAGGTTTGATTCTGGAACCCTGTGGCCTAGGAACATGACTGAGGTTTGATTGTGGAAACCTGTGGCCTGGCAACATGACTGAGGTTTGATTCTGGTACTCTCTTGCCTGAGAACATGACTGAGGTTAGCTTCTGGAACCCTGTGGCCTGGGAACATGACTGAGGTTAGTTTGTGGAACACTGTGGCCTGGGAACATGACATCCGTTTGACTCTGGAACCCTGTGGCCTGGGAACATGACATCGGTTGGATTCTGGAACCCTGTGACCTGGGAACATGACATCGGTTGGATTCTGTAACTCTGTGGCCTGGGAAGATGATATCGGTTGGATTCTGGAAACCTGTGGCCTGGGAACATGACTGAGGTTTGATTCTTGAACTCTGTTGCTGGAAACGTGCCTGAAGTTTGTTTCTGGAACCCTGTGGCCTGGGAACATGACTGAGGTTTGATTCTGAAATCCTGTGTCCTGGGAACATGACTGAGGTTTGATGATTGAACCCTGTGTCCTGGGAACATGACTGAGGTTTGATTGTGGAAACTTCTGGCCTGGGAACTTGACTGAGGCTTTATTGTGGAACCCTGTGTCCTGGGAACATGACATCGGTTTGATTCTGGGACCCTGTGGCCTGGGAACATGACTGAAGTTTGATTCTGGAATCTTGTGGCCTGGGAACATGACTGAGGTTTGATTGTGGAACCCTCTGGCTTGGGAACATGACTGAGGTTTGATTCTGGAACCCTGCGGCCTGGGAACATGATATCAGTTGGATTCTGGAACCCTGTGGCCTGGGCACATGAGTGAAGGTTGATTCTGGAATCCTGTGGCCTCGGAATATGACTTACATTTGATTGTGGAAACCTGTGGCCTGGGAACATGACTGAGGTTTGATTCTGGAACCCTGTGGCCTGGGAACATGACTGAGGTTAGATTGTGGTCATCCCAAATGACTTACATTTGATTGTGGAAACCTGTGGCCTGGGAACATGACTGAGGTTTGATTCTGGAACCCTGTGGCCTGGGAACATGACTGAGGTTTGATTGTGGAAGCATGTGGCCTGGGAACATTACTGAGGTTTTATTCTGGAACCCTCTGCCCTGGGAATATGACTGAGGCTTGATTGTGGAAACCTGTCATCTGGGAACAAGACTGAGGTTTGACTGTGGATCCCTCTGGCCTGGGAACATGAATGAGGTTTGATGGTGGAAACCTCTGGCCTGGGAACATGACTGAGGCTTGATTGTGCAACTCTGTGGACTGGGAACATGACTGAGGTTTCTTTCTGGAACCCTGTGGCCTGGCAACATGACTGAGGCTTTATTCTGGAACCCTGTGGCCTGGGAAAATGACTGAGATTTGATTCTGTAAACCTGGAGCCTGGGAACATGACTGAGCTTGCATTCTGTAACCCTGTGGCTTGGAAACATGACTGAAGTTTGATTCTGGAAACCTGTGACCTGGGAACTTTATTGAGGTTTGATTCTAGAACCCTGTGTCCTGGGAACATGACTGACGTTTTATTGTGAAAAATTGTGGCCTGGGAATATGACTGAGTTGTGATTGTGGAATTCTGTGGACTGGGAAAATGACTGATATTTGATTCTGGAACGCTGTGGCCTGAGAACATGCCTGAGGATTTATTCTGGAACCCTGTGGCCTGGGAACATGACTCAGGTTTGATTCTTGAACCCTGAGGACTGGGAACATGACTGAGGTATGATTGTGGAAACATGTATCCTGGGAACATGACTGAGGCTTTATTCTAGAACCCTGTGTCCTGGGAACATGGCTGAGGTTTGATTGTGGAACCCTCTGGCCTAGGAACATGACTGAGGCTTGGTACCTGTACCCTGTGGTTGGGAACCTGACTAAGGTTTGATTCTGGACCCCTGTGTCCCGGGAGCAGGACTGAGATTTGATACTGGAACCCTTTGGCCTAGGACCATGACTGAGGTTTGATTGTGGAACCTGTGGCCTGGGAACATGACATCTGTTTGACTCTGGAGCCCTGTGGCCTGGGAACATGACATCGGTTGGCTTCTAGAACCCTGTGGCCTGGGAACATGACATCGGTTTGATTGTATAACCCTGTGGCCTGGGAACATGATATCGATTGGATTCTGGTAACCTTTGGCCTGGGAACATGACAACGGTTGGATTCTGGATCCCTGTGGCCTAGGAACATGACTGAGGTTTGATTGTGGACCCTCTGGCCTCGGAACATGACTGAGGCTTGATTGTGGACCCTGTGTCCTGGGAACATGACATCGGTTTGATTCTGTGACCCTGTGGCCTGGGAACATGACATCAGTTGGGTTCTGGAACCCTCTCGCCTGGGAACATGACTGAGGGTTGATTCTGGAACCCTGTGGCCTGGGAACATGACTGAAGTTTGATTCTGAAATTCTGTGTCCTGGGAACATGACTGAGGTTTGATGGTGGAACCCTGTGGCCTGGGAACATGACAGAGGTTTGATTTTGGAACCCTGTGGCCTGGGAACATGACTGAGGTTTGATTGTGATAACTTATGACCTGGGAACATGACTGAGGTTTGATTGTGGAACTCTGTGGACTGGGAACATGACTGAGGTTTCTTTCTGGAACCCTGTGGCCTGGGAACATGACTGAGGCTTTATTCTGGAACCCTGTGGCCTGGGAATATGACTGAGGTTTGATTCTGTAAACCTGGAGCCTGGGAACATGACTGAGCTTTCATTCTGTAACCCTGTGGCTTGGAAACATGACTGAAGTTTGATTCTGGAAACCTGTGACCTGGGAACTTTATTGAGGTTTGATTCTAGAACCCTGTGTCCTGGGAACATGACTGACGTTTTATTGTGAAAAATTGTGGCCTGGGAATATGACTGAGTTGTGATTGTGGAATTCTGTGGACTGGGAAAATGACTGATATTTGATTCTGGAACGCTGTGGCCTGGGAACATGACTGAGGTATGACTGTGGAAACATGTATCCTGGGAACATGACTGAGGCTGTATTCTGGTACCCTGTGGCCTGGGAACATGACTGAGGTTTGATTCTTGAAATCTGTTGCCTGAGAACGTACCTGAAGTTTGATTCTGGAACCCTGTGTCCTGGGAACATGACTGAGGTTTGATTGTGGAACCCTCTGGCCTAGGAACATGACTGAGGCTTGGTACCTGTACCCTGTGGTTGGGAACCTGACTAAGGTTTGATTCTGGACCCCTGTGTCCCGGGAGCATGACTGAGATTTGATACTGGAACCCTTTGGCCTAGGACCATGACTGAGGTTTGATTGTGGAACCTGTGGCCTGGGAACATGACATCTGTTTGACTCTGGAGCCCTGTGGCCTGGGAACATGACATCGGTTGGCTTCTAGAACCCTGTGGCCTGGGAACATGACTGAGGCTTTATTCTGGAACCCTGTGGCCTGGGAATATGACTGAGGTTTGATTCTGTAAACCTGGAGCCTGGGAACATGACTGAGCTTTCATTCTGTAATCCTGTGGCTTGGAAACATGACTGAAGTTTGATTCTGGAAACCTGTGACCTGGGAACTTTATTGAGGTTTGATTCTAGAACCCTGTGTCCTGGGAACATGACTGACGTTTTATTGTGAAAAATTGTGGCCTGGGAATATGACTGAGTTGTGATTGTGGAATTCTGTGGACTGGGAAAATGACTGATATTTGATTCTGGAACGCTGTGGCCTGGGAACATGACTGAGGTATGACTGTGGAAACATGTATCCTAGGAACATGACTGAGGCTGTATTCTGGTACCCTGTGGCCTGGGAACATGACTGAGGTTTGATTCTTGAAATCTGTTGCCTGAGAACGTACCTGAAGTTTGATTCTGGAACCCTGTGTCCTGGGAACATGACTGAGGTTTGATTGTGGAACCCTCTGGCCTAGGAACATGACTGAGGCTTGGTACCTGTACCCTGTGGTTGGGAACCTGACTAAGGTTTGATTCTGGACCCCCGTGTCCCGGGAGCATGACTGAGATTTGATACTGGAACCCTTTGGCCTAGGACCATGACTGAGGTTTGATTGTGGAACCTGTGGCCTGGGAACATGACATCTGTTTGACTCTGGAGCCCTGTGGCCTGGGAACATGACATCGGTTGGCTTCTAGAACCCTGTGGCCTGGGAACATGACATCGGTTTGATTGTATAACCCTGTGGCCTGGGAACATGATATCGATTGGATTCTGGTAACCTTTGGCCTGGGAACATGACAACGGTTGGATTCTGGATCCCTGTGGCCTAGGAACATGACTGAGGTTTGATTGTGGACCCTCTGGCCTCGGAACATGACTGAGGCTTGATTGTGGACCCTGTGTCCTGGGAACATGACATCGGTTTGATTCTGTGACCCTGTGGCCTGGGAAGATGACATCAGTTGGATTCTGGAACCCTCTCGCCTGGGAACATGACTGAGGGTTGATTCTGGAACCCTGTGGCCTGGGAACATGACTGAAGTTTGATTCTGAAATTCTGTGTCCTGGGAACATGACTGAGGTTTGATGGTGGAACCCTGTGGCCTGGGAACATGACAGAGGTTTTATTGTGATAAATTGTGGCCTGGGAATATGACTGAGGTTTGATTCTGGAACCCTGTAGCCTGGGAACTTGGCTGAGCTTTCATTCTGGACCCCTGTTGCCTGGGAACATGATTTAGGTTTGATTCGGGAACCCTGTGACCTGGGAACATGACTGAGGTTTGATGGTGTTACCCTGTGGCCTGGCAATATGACTGAGGTTTGATTTTGGAACCCTGTGGCCTGGGAACATGACTGAGGTTTGATTCTGGATCGCTGTGGCCTGGCAACATGACATCAGTTGGATTCTGGAACCCTGTGGCCTGGGAACATGACTGAGGTTTGATTCTGGAACCCTGTGGCTTGGGAATATGACATCAGTTGGATTCTGGAACCCTGTGGTCTGGCAACATAACTGAGGATTGATTCTGGAACCCTGTGGCCTGGGAACATGACTTAAGTTTGATTGTGGAACTCTGAGGCCTGGAACATGACTGAGGTTTGATTCTGGCACCCTGTGGCCTGGGAACATGACTGAGGTTTGATTGTGGAACCCTGTGTCCTGGGAACATGGCTGAGGTTTGATTCTAGAACACTCTCCCTGGGAACATGACTAAGGTTTGATTGTGGAACCCTACGGCCTGTCAACGTGACTCAGGTTTGATTCTGGACCCCTGTGGCCTGGGAACGTGACTGAGGGTTTGTTGTGGAACCCTGTGTCCTGGCAGCATGACATCAGTTGGATTCTGGAACCCTGTGGCCTGGGAATATGACTTAGGTTTGATTCTGGAACCCTGTGGCCTGGCAACATGAGTGAGGTTTGATTCTTGAACTCTGTTGCCTGGGAAAGTGCCTGACGTTTGATTCTGGAATTCTGCAGCCTGGGAACATGACTGAGCTTTCATTCTGGAACCCTGTGGCCTGGGTACATGACTGAGGTTTGATTCTGGAACCCTGTGGCCTGGGAACATGACTGAGGTGTGATTGTAGAACACTGTGCCCTGGGAATATGACTGAAGTTTGATTCTGGAAGCCTGTGGCCTGGGATCATATCTGAGGTTTGATTCTGGAACCCTGTGGCCTTGTTAAATGACTGAGGTTTCATGGTGGAACCCTGTGGCCTGGCAATATGACTGAGGTGTGATTCTGGAAGCCTGTGGCCTGGGAATATGACTGAGGCTTGATTCTGGAAGCCTGTGGCCTGTGAACATGACTGAGGTTTGATTCTGGAACTCTGCAGCCTGGGAACATGACTGAGCTTTCATTCTGGAACCCTGTGTCCTGGGAACATGACTGAGGTTGGATTTTGGAACCCTGTGGCCTGGGAACATGACTGAGGTTTGATTGTGATAACTTATGACCTGGGAACATGACTGAGGTTTGATTGTGGAACTCTGTGGACTGGGAACATGACTGAGGTTTCTTTCTGGAACCCTGTGGCCTGGGAACATGACTGAGGCTTTATTCTGGAACCCTGTGGCCTGGGAATATGACTGAGGTTTGATTCTGTAAACCTGGAGCCTGGGAACATGACTGAGCTTTCATTCTGTAACCCTGTGGCTTGGAAACATGACTGAAGTTTGATTCTGGAAACCTGTGACCTGGGAACTTTATTGAGGTTTGATTCTAGAACCCTGTGTCCTGGGAACATGACTGACGTTTTATTGTGAAAAATTGTGGCCTGGGAATATGACTGAGTTGTGATTGTGGAATTCTGTGGACTGGGAAAATGACTGATATTTGATTCTGGAACGCTGTGGCCTGGGAACATGACTGAGGTATGACTGTGGAAACATGTATCCTGGGAACATGACTGAGGCTGTATTCTGGTACCCTGTGGCCTGGGAACATGACTGAGGTTTGATTCTTGAAATCTGTTGCCTGAGAACGTACCTGAAGTTTGATTCTGGAACCCTGTGTCCTGGGAACATGACTGAGGTTTGATTGTGGAACCCTCTGGCCTAGGAACATGACTGAGGCTTGGTACCTGTACCCTGTGGTTGGGAACCTGACTAAGGTTTGATTCTGGACCCCTGTGTCCCGGGAGCATGACTGAGATTTGATACTGGAACCCTTTGGCCTAGGACCATGACTGAGGTTTGATTGTGGAACCTGTGGCCTGGGAACATGACATCTGTTTGACTCTGGAGCCCTGTGGCCTGGGAACATGACATCGGTTGGCTTCTAGAACCCTGTGGCCTGGGAACATGACTGAGGCTTTATTCTGGAACCCTGTGGCCTGGGAATATGACTGAGGTTTGATTCTGTAAACCTGGAGCCTGGGAACATGACTGAGCTTTCATTCTGTAACCCTGTGGCTTGGAAACATGACTGAAGTTTGATTCTGGAACCCTGTGGCCTGGGAATATGACTGAGGTTTGATTCTGTAAACCTGGAGCCTGGGAACATGACTGAGCTTTCATTCTGTAACCCTGTGGCTTGGAAACATGACTGAAGTTTGATTCTGGAAACCTGTGACCTGGGAACTTTATTGAGGTTTGATTCTAGAACCCTGTGTCCTGGGAACATGACTGACGTTTTATTGTGAAAAATTGTGGCCTGGGAATATGACTGAGTTGTGATTGTGGAATTCTGTGGACTGGGAAAATGACTGATATTTGATTCTGGAACGCTGTGGCCTGGGAACATGACTGAGGTATGACTGTGGAAACATGTATCCTAGGAACATGACTGAGGCTGTATTCTGGTACCCTGTGGCCTGGGAACATGACTGAGGTTTGATTCTTGAAATCTGTTGCCTGAGAACGTACCTGAAGTTTGATTCTGGAACCCTGTGTCCTGGGAACATGACTGAGGTTTGATTGTGGAACCCTCTGGCCTAGGAACATGACTGAGGCTTGGTACCTGTACCCTGTGGTTGGGAACCTGACTAAGGTTTGATTCTGGACCCCCGTGTCCCGGGAGCATGACTGAGATTTGATACTGGAACCCTTTGGCCTAGGACCATGACTGAGGTTTGATTGTGGAACCTGTGGCCTGGGAACATGACATCTGTTTGACTCTGGAGCCCTGTGGCCTGGGAACATGACATCGGTTTGATTGTATAACCCTGTGGCCTGGGAACATGATATCGATTGGATTCTGGTAACCTTTGGCCTGGGAACATGACAACGGTTGGATTCTGGATCCCTGTGGCCTAGGAACATGACTGAGGTTTGATTGTGGACCCTCTGGCCTCGGAACATGACTGAGGCTTGATTGTGGACCCTGTGTCCTGGGAACATGACATCGGTTTGATTCTGTGACCCTGTGGCCTGGGAACATGACATCAGTTGGATTCTGGAACCCTCTCGCCTGGGAACATGACTGAGGGTTGATTCTGGAACCCTGTGGCCTGGGAACATGACTGAAGTTTGATTCTGAAATTCTGTGTCCTGGGAACATGACTGAGGTTTGATGGTGGAACCCTGTGGCCTGGGAACATGACAGAGGTTTTATTGTGATAAATTGTGGCCTGGGAATATGACTGAGGTTTGATTCTGGAACCCTGTAGCCTGGGAACTTGACTGAGCTTTCATTCTGGACCCCTGTTGCCTGGGAACATGATTTAGGTTTGATTCGGGAACCCTGTGACCTGGGAACATGACTGAGGTTTGATGGTGTTACCCTGTGGCCTGGCAATATGACTGAGGTTTGATTTTGGAACCCTGTGGCCTGGGAACATGACTGAGGTTTGATTCTGGATCGCTGTGGCCTGGCAACATGACATCAGTTGGATTCTGGAACCCTGTGGCCTGGGAACATGACTGAGGTTTGATTCTGGAACCCTGTGGCTTGGGAATATGACATCAGTTGGATTCTGGAACCCTGTGGTCTGGCAACATAACTGAGGATTGATTCTGGAACCCTGTGGCCTGGGAACATGACTTAAGTTTGATTGTGGAACTCTGAGGCCTGGAACATGACTGAGGTTTGATTCTGGCACCCTGTGGCCTGGGAACATGACTGAGGTTTGATTGTGGAACCCTGTGTCCTGGGAACATGGCTGAGGTTTGATTCTAGAACACTCTCCCTGGGAACATGACTAAGGTTTGATTGTGGAACCCTACGGCCTGTCAACGTGACTCAGGTTTGATTCTGGACCCCTGTGGCCTGGGAACGTGACTGAGGGTTTGTTGTGGAACCCTGTGTCCTGGCAGCATGACATCAGTTGGATTCTGGAACCCTGTGGCCTGGGAATATGACTTAGGTTTGATTCTGGAACCCTGTGGCCTGGCAACATGAGTGAGGTTTGATTCTTGAACTCTGTTGCCTGGGAAAGTGCCTGACGTTTGATTCTGGAATTCTGCAGCCTGGGAACATGACTGAGCTTTCATTCTGGAACCCTGTGGCCTGGGTACATGACTGAGGTTTGATTCTGGAACCCTGTGGCCTGGGAACATGACTGAGGTGTGATTGTAGAACACTGTGCCCTGGGAATATGACTGAAGTTTGATTCTGGAAGCCTGTGGCCTGGGATCATATCTGAGGTTTGATTCTGGAACCCTGTGGCCTTGTTAAATGACTGAGGTTTCATGGTGGAACCCTGTGGCCTGGCAATATGACTGAGGTGTGATTCTGGAAGCCTGTGGCCTGGGAATATGACTGAGGCTTGATTCTGGAAGCCTGTGGCCTGTGAACATGACTGAGGTTTGATTCTGGAACTCTGCAGCCTGGGAACATGACTGAGCTTTCATTCTGGAACCCTGTGTCCTGGGAACATGACTGAGGTTTGATTCTGGAACCCTGTGCCTGGGAATATGACTGAGGTTTAATTGTGGAAACTTCTGGCCTGGGAACATGACTGAGGCTTGATTGTGGAACCCTGTGTCCTGGGAACATGACATCGGTTTGATTCTGTGACCATGTGGCCTGGGAACATGCCTGAAGTTTGATTCTGGAACCTTGTGGCCTAGAAACATGTCATCAGTTTGACCCTGGAATCCTTTGGCCTGGGAAGATGACTGAGTGTTGATTCTCCGACCCTGTGCGCTGTGAACATGACTGAAGTTTGATGGTGGAACTCTGAGGCCTGGAACATGACTGAGGTTTGATTCTGGCACCCTGTGGCCTGGGAACATGACTGAGGTTTGATTGTGGAACCCTGTGTCCTGGGAACATGGCTGAGGTTTGATTCTAGAACACTCTCCCTGGGAACATGACTAAGGTTTGATTGTGGAACCCTACGGCCTGTCAACGTGACTCAGGTTTGATTCTGGACCCCTGTGGCCTGGGAACGTGACTGAGGGTTTGTTGTGGAACCCTGTGTCCTGGCAGCATGACATCAGTTGGATTCTGGAACCCTGTGGCCTGGGAATATGACTTAGGTTTGATTCTGGAACCCTGTGGCCTGGCAACATGAGTGAGGTTTGATTCTTGAACTCTGTTGCCTGGGAAAGTGCCTGACGTTTGATTCTGGAATTCTGCAGCCTGGGAACATGACTGAGCTTTCATTCTGGAACCCTGTGGCCTGGGTACATGACTGAGGTTTGATTCTGGAACCCTGTGGCCTGGGAACATGACTGAGGTGTGATTGTAGAACACTGTGCCCTGGGAATATGACTGAAGTTTGATTCTGGAAGCCTGTGGCCTGGGATCATATCTGAGGTTTGATTCTGGAACCCTGTGGCCTTGTTAAATGACTGAGGTTTCATGGTGGAACCCTGTGGCCTGGCAATATGACTGAGGTGTGATTCTGGAAGCCTGTGGCCTGGGAATATGACTGAGGCTTGATTCTGGAAGCCTTTGGCCTGTGAACATGACTGAGGTTTGATTCTGGAACTCTGCAGCCTGGGAACATGACTGAGCTTTCATTCTGGAACCCTGTGTCCTGGGAACATGACTGAGGTTTGATTCTGGAACCCTGTGCCTGGGAATATGACTGAGGTTTAATTGTGGAAACTTCTGGCCTGGGAACATGACTGAGGCTTGATTGTGGAACCCTGTGTCCTGGGAACATGACATCGGTTTGATTCTGTGACCATGTGGCCTGGGAACATGCCTGAAGTTTGATTCTGGAACCTTGTGACCTAGAAACATGTCATCAGTTTGACCCTGGAATCCTTTGGCCTGGGAAGATGACTGAGTGTTGATTCTCCGACCCTGTGCGCTGTGAACATGACTGAAGTTTGATGGTGGAACCCTGTGGCCTGGGAAAATGATTGAGGTTTGATTGTGATAACTGATGTCCTGGGTACATGACTGAGGTTTGATTGTGGAACTCTGTGGACTGGGAACATGATTGAGCTTTCATTCTGGAACCCTGTGGCCTGGGAACATGACTGAGGTTTGATTCTGGAACCCTGTGCCTGGGAATATGACTGAGGTTTAATTGTGGAAACTTCTGGCCTGGGAACATGACTGAGGCTTGATTGTGGAACCCTGTGTCCTGGGAACATGACATCGGTTTGATTCTGTGACCATGTGGCCTGGGAACATGCCTGAAGTTTGATTCTGGAACCTTGTGGCCTAGAAACATGTCATCAGTTTGACTCTGGAATCCTTTGGCCTGGGAAGATGACTGAGTGTTGATTCTCCGACCCTGTGCGCTGTGAACATGACTGAAGTTTGATGGTGGAACCCTGTGGCCTGGGAAAATGATTGAGGTTTGATTGTGATAACTGATGTCCTGGGTACATGACTGAGGTTTGATTGTGGAACTCTGTGGACTGGGAACATGATTGAGGTTTGTTTCTGGAACCCTGTGGCCTGGGAACATGACTGAGGTTTGATTCTGGAACCCTGTGGCCTGGGAACATGACTGAGGTTTGATTGTTGAAACATGTGGCCTGGGAACATGACTGAGGCTATATTCTGGAACCCTGTTGCCTAAGAACATGACTGAGGTTTAATTCTGGAACCCTGCAGCCTGGGAACATGACTGAGCTTTCATTCCGGTACCCTGTGGCCTGGCAATATGACTGAGGTTTGATTCTGGAACCCTCTGGCCTGGGAACATGACTGAGGTTTGATGATTGAACCCTGTGTCCTGGCAACAAGACTGAGCTTTGATTTTGGAACCCTCTGGCCTGGGAACATGACTGAGGCTTGATTCTGGTACCCTATGGCCTGGGAACCTGACTGAGGTTTGATTCTGGACCGCTGTGGCCTGGGAACATTACTGAGGTTTGATTCTGGAACCCTGTGTCCTGGGAACATGACTGAGGTTTCATTGTGAAACACTCTTGCCTGGGAACATACCTGAGGTTTGATGGTGGAACTCTGTTGCCTGGCAACATGACTGAGGTTTGAATGTGGAACTCTCTGGCCTAGGAACATGACTGTGGCTTGGTTCCTGTACCCTGTTGTTAGGAAGCTGACTGAGGTTTGATTCTGGAAGCCTGTGGCCTGGGAAGATATCTGAGGTTTGATTCTGGAACCCTGTGGCTTTGGAAAATGACTGAGGTTTCATGGTTGAACCCTGTGGCCTGGCAATATGACTGAGGTTTGATTCTGGAAGCCTGTGGCCTGGGAACATGACTGAGGCTTCATTTTGGTACCCTGTGGCCTGGGAACCTGACTGAGGTTTGATTCTGGACCGCTCTGGCCTGGGAACATGACTGAGGTTTGTTTCTGGAACCCTGTGTCCTGAGAACATGACTGAGGTTTCATTGTGAAACACTCTGGACTGGGAACATGACTGAGGTTTGATGGTGGAATCCTGTGCCCTGGCAACATGACTGAGGTTTGAGTGTGGAACTCTCTAGCCTAGGAACATGACTGTGGCTTGGTTCCTGTACCCTGTTGTTGGGAACCTGACTGAGGTTTGATTCTGGACCCCTCTGGCCTGGGAGCATGACTGAGGTTTGATACTGGAACCCTTTGGCCTAGGAACATGACTGAGGTTTGATTGTGGAAACCTGTGGCCTGGCAACATGACTGAGGTTTGATTCTGGTACTCTCTGGCCTGAGAACATGACTGAGGTTAGCTTCTGGAACCCTGTGGCCTGGGAACATGACTGAGGTTAGTTTGTGGAACACTGTGGCCTGGGAACATGACATCCGTTTGACTCTGGAACCCTGTGGCCTGGGAACATGACATCGGTTGGATTCTGGAACCCTGTGACCTGGGAACATGACATCGGTTGGATTCTGTAACTCTGTGGCCTGGGAAGATGATATCGGTTGGATTCTGGAAACCTGTGGCCTGGGAACATGACTGAGGTTTGATTCTTGAACTCTGTTGCTGGAAACGTGCCTGAAGTTTGTTTCTGGAACCCTGTGGCCTGGGAACATGACTGAGGTTTGATTCTGAAATCCTGTGTCCTGGGAACATGACTGAGGTTTGATGATTGAACCCTGTGTCCTGGGAACATGACTGAGGTTTGATTGTGGAAACTTCTGGCCTGGGAACTTGACTGAGGCTTGATTGTGGAACCCTGTGTCCTGGGAACATGACATCGGTTTCATTCTGTGACCCTGTGACCTGGGAACATAACTGAGGTTTGACTCTGGAATCATGTGGCCTGGAAATATGATTGAGGTTTGATTCTGGAAACCTGTGGCCTGGGAAAATGACTGAGGTTAAATTATGGAACCTGTGGCCTGAGAACATGACATCTGTTTGATTCTGGAACCCTGTGACCTGGGAACATTATTGAGATTTGATTCTGGAACGCTGTGGCCTGGGAACATGACTGAGGCTTTATTCTGGAACCCTGTGGCCTAGGAACATGACTCAGGTTTGATTCTGGAACCCTGTGGCCTGGGAAAATGATATCGGTTGGATTCTGGAAACCTGTGGCCTGGAAACATGACAACGGTTGGATTCTAGAAACCTGTGGCCTGAGAATATGACATAGGCTTGATTCTGGAACCCTGTGGCCTGGGAATATGATATCGGTTTGATTCTGGAGCCCTGTGGCCTGGGAACATGACATCGGTTGGCTTCTAGAACCCTGTGGCCTGGGAACATGACATCGGTTTGATTGTATAACCCTGTGGCCTGGGAACATGATATCGATTGGATTCTGGTAACCTTTGGCCTGGGAACATGACAACGGTTGGATTCTGGATCCCTGTGGCCTAGGAACATGACTGAGGTTTGATTGTGGACCCTCTGGCCTCGGAACATGACTGAGGCTTGATTGTGGACCCTGTGTCCTGGGAACATGACATCGGTTTGATTCTGTGACCCTGTGGCCTGGGAACATGACATCAGTTGGGTTCTGGAACCCGCTCGCCTGGGAACATGATTGAGGGTTGATTCTGGAACCCTGTGGCCTGGGAACATGACTGAAGTTTGATTCTGAAATTCTGTGTCCTGGGAACATGACTGAAGTTTGATGGTGGAACCCTGTGGCCTGGGAACATGACAGAGGTTTGATTTTGGAACCCTGTGGCCTGGGAACATGACTGAGGTTTGATTGTGATAACTTATGACCTGGGAACATGACTGAGGTTTGATTGTGGAACTCTGTGGACTGGGAACATGACTGAGGTTTCTTTCTGGAACCCTGTGGCCTGGGAACATGACTGAGGCTTTATTCTGGAACCCTGTGGCCTGGGAATATGACTGAGGTTTGATTCTGTAAACCTGGAGCCTGGGAACATGACTGAGCTTTCATTCTGTAACCCTGTGGCTTGGAAACATGACTGAAGTTTGATTCTGGAAACCTGTGACCTGGGAACTTTATTGAGGTTTGATTCTAGAACCCTGTGTCCTGGGAACATGACTGACGTTTTATTGTGAAAAATTGTGGCCTGGGAATATGACTGAGTTGTGATTGTGGAATTCTGTGGACTGGGAAAATGACTGATATTTGATTCTGGAACGCTGTGGCCTGGGAACATGACTGAGGATTTATTCTGGAACCCTGTGGCCTGGGAACATGACTCAGGTTTGATTCTTGAACCCTGAGGACTGGGAACATGACTGAGGTATGACTGTGGAAACATGTATCCTGGGAACATGACTGAGGCTGTATTCTGGTACCCTGTGGCCTGGGAACATGACTGAGGTTTGATTCTTGAAATCTGTTGCCTGAGAACGTACCTGAAGTTTGATTCTGGAACCCTGTGTCCTGGGAACATGACTGAGGTTTGATTGTGGAACCCTCTGGCCTAGGAACATGACTGAGGCTTGGTACCTGTACCCTGTGGTTGGGAACCTGACTAAGGTTTGATTCTGGACCCCTGTGTCCCGGGAGCATGACTGAGATTTGATACTGGAACCCTTTGGCCTAGGACCATGACTGAGGTTTGATTGTGGAACCTGTGGCCTGGGAACATGACATCTGTTTGACTCTGGAGCCCTGTGGCCTGGGAACATGACATCGGTTGGCTTCTAGAACCCTGTGGCCTGGGAACATGACATCGGTTTGATTGTATAACCCTGTGGCCTGGGAACATGATATCGATTGGATTCTGGTAACCTTTGGCCTGGGAACATGACAACGGTTGGATTCTGGATCCCTGTGGCCTAGGAACATGACTGAGGTTTGATTGTGGACCCTCTGGCCTCGGAACATGACTGAGGCTTGATTGTGGACCCTGTGTCCTGGGAACATGACATCGGTTTGATTCTGTGACCATGTGGCCTGGGAACATGACATCAGTTGGATTCTGGAACCCTCTCGCCTGGGAACATGACTGAGGGTTGATTCTGGAACCCTGTGGCCTGGGAACATGACTGAAGTTTGATTCTGAAATTCTGTGTCCTGGGAACATGACTGAGGTTTGATGGTGGAACCCTGTGGCCTGGGAACATGACAGAGGTTTTATTGTGATAAATTGTGGCCTGGGAATATGACTGAGGTTTGATTCTGGAACCCTGTAGCCTGGGAACTTGGCTGAGCTTTCATTCTGGACCCCTGTTGCCTGGGAACATGATTTAGGTTTGATTCGGGAACCCTGTGACCTGGGAACATGACTGAGGTTTGATGGTGTTACCCTGTGGCCTGGCAATATGACTGAGGTTTGATTTTGGAACCCTGTGGCCTGGGAACATGACTGAGGTTTGATTCTGGATCGCTGTGGCCTGGCAACATGACATCAGTTGGATTCTGGAACCCTGTGGCCTGGGAACATGACTGAGGTTTGATTCTGGAACCCTGTGGCTTGGGAATATGACATCAGTTGGATTCTGGAACCCTGTGGTCTGGCAACATAACTGAGGATTGATTCTGGAACCCTGTGGCCTGGGAACATGACTTAAGTTTGATTGTGGAACTCTGAGGCCTGGAACATGACTGAGGTTTGATTCTGGCACCCTGTGGCCTGGGAACATGACTGAGGTTTGATTGTGGAACCCTGTGTCCTGGGAACATGGCTGAGGTTTGATTCTAGAACACTCTCCCTGGGAACATGACTAAGGTTTGATTGTGGAACCCTACGGCCTGTCAACGTGACTCAGGTTTGATTCTGGACCCCTGTGGCCTGGGAACGTGACTGAGGGTTTGTTGTGGAACCCTGTGTCCTGGCAGCATGACATCAGTTGGATTCTGGAACCCTGTGGCCTGGGAATATGACTTAGGTTTGATTCTGGAACCCTGTGGCCTGGCAACATGAGTGAGGTTTGATTCTTGAACTCTGTTGCCTGGGAAAGTGCCTGACGTTTGATTCTGGAATTCTGCAGCCTGGGAACATGACTGAGCTTTCATTCTGGAACCCTGTGGCCTGGGTACATGACTGAGGTTTGATTCTGGAACCCTGTGGCCTGGGAACATGACTGAGGTTTGATTGTGGAAGCGTGTGGCCTGGGAACATTACTGAGGTTTTATTCTGGAACCCTCTGCCCTGGGAATATGACTGAGGCTTGATTGTGGAAACCTGTCATCTGGGAACAAGACTGAGGTTTGACTGTGGATCCCTCTGGCCTGGGAACATGAATGAGGTTTGATGGTGGAAACCTCTGGCCTGGGAACATGACTGAGGCTTGATTGTGCAACTCTGTGGACTGGGAACATGACTGAGGTTTCTTTCTGGAACCCTGTGGCCTGGCAACATGACTGAGGCTTTATTCTGGAACCCTGTGGCCTGGGAACATGACTGAGATTTGATTCTGTAAACCTGGAGCCTGGGAACATGACTGAGCTTTCATTCTGTAACCCTGTGGCTTGGAAACATGACTGAAGTTTGATTCTGGAAACCTGTGACCTGGGAACTTTATTGAGGTTTGATTCTAGAACCCTGTGTCCTGGGAACATGACTGACGTTTTATTGTGAAAAATTGTGGCCTGGGAATATGACTGAGTTGTGATTGTGGAATTCTGTGGACTGGGAAAATGACTGATATTTGATTCTGGAACGCTGTGGCCTGGGAACATGACTGAGGATTTATTCTGGAACCCTGTGGCCTGGGAACATGACTCAGGTTTGATTCTTGAACCCTGAGGACTGGGAACATGACTGAGGTATGATTGTGGAAACATGTATCCTGGGAACATGACTGAGGCTTTATTCTAGAACCCTGTGTCCTGGGAACATGACTGAGGTTTGATTGTGGAACCCTCTGGCCTAGGAACATGACTGAGGCTTGGTACCTGTACCCTGTGGTTGGGAACCTGACTAAGGTTTGATTCTGGACCCCTGTGTCCCGGGAGCATGACTGAGATTTGATACTGGAACCCTTTGGCCTAGGACCATGACTGAGGTTTGATTGTGGAACCTGTGGCCTGGGAACATGACATCTGTTTGACTCTGGAGCCCTGTGGCCTGGGAACATGACATCGGTTGGCTTCTAGAACCCTGTGGCCTGGGAACATGACATCGGTTTGATTGTATAACCCTGTGGCCTGGGAACATGATATCGATTGGATTCTGGTAACCTTTGGCCTGGGAACATGACAACGGTTGGATTCTGGATCCCTGTGGCCTAGGAACATGACTGAGGTTTGATTGTGGACCCTCTGGCCTCGGAACATGACTGAGGCTTGATTGTGGACCCTGTGTCCTGGGAACATGACATCGGTTTGATTCTGTGACCCTGTGGCCTGGGAACATGACATCAGTTGGGTTCTGGAACCCTCTCGCCTGGGAACATGATTGAGGGTTGATTCTGGAACCCTGTGGCCTGGGAACATGACTGAAGTTTGATTCTGAAATTCTGTGTCCTGGGAACATGACTGAGGTTTGATGGTGGAACCCTGTGGCCTGGGAACATGACAGAGGTTTGATTTTGGAACCCTGTGGCCTGGGAACATGACTGAGGTTTGATTGTGATAACTTATGACCTGGGAACATGACTGAGGTTTGATTGTGGAACTCTGTGGACTGGGAACATGACTGAGGTTTCTTTCTGGAACCCTGTGGCCTGGGAACATGACTGAGGCTTTATTCTGGAACCCTGTGGCCTGGGAATATGACTGAGGTTTGATTCTGTAAACCTGGAGCCTGGGAACATGACTGAGCTTTCATTCTGTAACCCTGTGGCTTGGAAACATGACTGAAGTTTGATTCTGGAAACCTGTGACCTGGGAACTTTATTGAGGTTTGATTCTAGAACCCTGTGTCCTGGGAACATGACTGACGTTTTATTGTGAAAAATTGTGGCCTGGGAATATGACTGAGTTGTGATTGTGGAATTCTGTGGACTGGGAAAATGACTGATATTTGATTCTGGAACGCTGTGGCCTGGGAACATGACTGAGGATTTATTCTGGAACCCTGTGGCCTGGGAACATGACTCAGGTTTGATTCTTGAACCCTGAGGACTGGGAACATGACTGAGGTATGACTGTGGAAAGATGTATCCTGGGAACATGACTGAGGCTGTATTCTGGTACCCTGTGGCCTGGGAACATGACTGAGGTTTGATTCTTGAAATCTGTTGCCTGAGAACGTACCTGAAGTTTGATTCTGGAACCCTGTGTCCTGGGAACATGACTGAGGTTTGATTGTGGAACCCTCTGGCCTAGGAACATGACTGAGGCTTGGTACCTGTACCCTGTGGTTGGGAACCTGACTAAGGTTTGATTCTGGACCCCTGTGTCCCGGGAGCATGACTGAGATTTGATACTGGAACCCTTTGGCCTAGGACCATGACTGAGGTTTGATTGTGGAACCTGTGGCCTGGGAACATGACATCTGTTTGACTCTGGAGCCCTGTGGCCTGGGAACATGACATCGGTTGGCTTCTAGAACCCTGTGGCCTGGGATCATATCTGAGGTTTGATTCTGGAACCCTGTGGCCTTGTTAAATGACTGAGGTTTCATGGTGGAACCCTGTGGCCTGGCAATATGACTGAGGTGTGATTCTGGAAGCCTGTGGCCTGGGAATATGACTGAGGCTTGATTCTGGAAGCCTGTGGCCTGTGAACATGACTGAGGTTTGATTCTGGAACTCTGCAGCCTGGGAACATGACTGAGCTTTCATTCTGGAACCCTGTGGCCTGGGAACATGACTGAGGTTTGATTCTGGAACCCTGTGCCTGGGAATATGACTGAGGTTTAATTGTGGAACCCTGTGTCCTGGGAACATGACATCGGTTTGATTCTGTGACCATGTGGCCTGGGAACATGCCTGAAGTTTGATTCTGGAACCTTGTGGCCTAGAAACATGTCATCAGTTTGACTCTGGAATCCTTTGGCCTGGGAAGATGACTGAGTGTTGATTCTCCGACCCTGTGCGCTGTGAACATGACTGAAGTTTGATGGTGGAACCCTGTGGCCTGGGAAAATGATTGAGGTTTGATTGTGATAACTGATGTCCTGGGTACATGACTGAGGTTTGATTGTGGAACTCTGTGGACTGGGAACATGATTGAGGTTTGTTTCTGGAACCCTGTGGCCTGGGAACATGACTGAGGCTTTATTCTGGACCCATGTGGCCTGGGAACATGACTGAGGTTTGATTCTGGAACCCTGTGGCCTGGGAAGATGACTGAGGTTTGATTGTTGAAACATGTGGCCTGGGAACATGACTGAGGCTATATTCTGGAACCCTGTTGCCTAAGAACATGACTGAGGTTTAATTCTGGAACCCTGCAGCCTGCGAACATGACTGAGCTTTCATTCCGGTACCCTGTGGCCTGGCAATATGACTGAGGTTTGATTCTGGAACCCTCTGGCCTGGGAACATGACTGAGGTTTGATGATTGAACCCTGTGTCCTGGCAACAAGACTGAGCTTTGATTTTGGAACCCTCTGGCCTGGGAACATGACTGAGGCTTGATTCTGGTACCCTATGGCCTGGGAACCTGACTGAGGTTTGATTCTGGACCGCTGTGGCCTGGGAACATTACTGAGGTTTGATTCTGGAACCCTGTGTCCTGGGAACATGACTGAGGTTTCATTGTGAAACACTCTTGCCTGGGAACATACCTGAGGTTTGATGGTGGAACTCTGTTGCCTGGCAACATGACTGAGGTTTGACTGTGGAACTCTCTGGCCTAGGAACATGACTGTGGCTTGGTTCCTGTACCCTGTTGTTAGGAAGCTGACTGAGGTTTGATTCTGGAAGCCTGTGGCCTGGGAAGATATCTGAGGTTTGATTCTGGAACCCTGTGGCTTTGGAAAATGACTGAGGTTTCATGGTTGAACCCTGTGGCCTGGCAATATGACTGAGGTTTGATTCTGGAAGCCTGTGGCCTGGGAACATGACTGAGGCTTCAGTTTGGTACCCTGTGGCCTGGGAACCTGACTGAGGTTTGATTCTGGACCGCTCTGGCCTGGGAACATGACTGAGGTTTGTTTCTGGAACCCTGTGTCCTGAGAACATGACTGAGGTTTCATTGTGAAACACTCTGGACTGGGAACATGACTGAGGTTTGATGGTGGAATCCTGTGCCCTGGCAACATGACTGAGGTTTGAGTGTGGAACTCTCTAGCCTAGGAACATGACTGTGGCTTGGTTCCTGTACCCTGTTGTTGGGAACCTGACTGAGGTTTGATTCTGGACCCCTCTGGCCTGGGAGCATGACTGAGGTTTGATACTGGAACCCTTTGGCCTAGGAACATGACTGAGGTTTGATTGTGGAAACCTGTGGCCTGGCAACATGACTGAGGTTTGATTCTGGTACTCTCTTGCCTGAGAACATGACTGAGGTTAGCTTCTGGAACCCTGTGGCCTGGGAACATGACTGAGGTTAGTTTGTGGAACACTGTGGCCTGGGAACATGACATCCGTTTGACTCTGGAACCCTGTGGCCTGGGAACATGACATCGGTTGGATTCTGGAACCCTGTGACCTGGGAACATGACATCGGTTGGATTCTGTAACTCTGTGGCCTGGGAAGATGATATCGGTTGGATTCTGGAAATCTGTGGCCTGGGAACATGACTGAGGTTTGATTCTTGAACTCTGTTGCTGGAAACGTGCCTGAAGTTTGTTTCTGGAACCCTGTGGCCTGGGAACATGACTGAGGTTTGATTCTGAAATCCTGTGTCCTGGGAACATGACTGAGGTTTGATGATTGAACCCTGTGTCCTGGGAACATGACTGAGGTTTGATTGTGGAAACTTCTGGCCTGGGAACTTGACTGAGGCTTGATTGTGGAACCCTGTGTCCTGGGAACATGACATCGGTTTCATTCTGTGACCCTGTGACCTGGGAACATAACTGAGGTTTGACTCTGGAATCATGTGGCCTGGAAATATGATTGAGGTTTGATTCTGGAAACCTGTGGCCTGGGAAAATGACTGAGGTTAAATTATGGAACCTGTGGCCTGAGAACATGACATCTGTTTGATTCTGGAACCCTGTGACCTGGGAACATTATTGAGATTTGATTCTGGAACGCTGTGGCCTGGGAACATGACTGAGGCTTTATTCTGGAACCCTGTGGCCTAGGAACATGACTCAGGTTTGATTCTGGAACCCTGTGGCCTGGGAAAATGATATCGGTTGGATTCTGGAAACCTGTGGCCTGGAAACATGACAACGGTTGGATTCTAGAAACCTGTGGCCTGCGAATATGACATAGGCTTGATTCTGGAACCCTGTGGCCTGGGAATATGATATCGGTTTGATTCTGGAACCCTGTGGCCTGGGAACATGATATTCGTTGGATTCTGGAAACCTGTGGCCTGGAAACATGACAGCGGTTGGATTTTGGAACCCTGTGGCCTGGGAACATGAATGAGGTTTGACTGTGGAAACATGTGGCCTGGGAACATTATTGAGGCCTGATTTTGGAACCCTCTCTCGCCTGGGAACCTGACTGAGGCTTGATTGTGGAACCTTGTCATCTGGGAACGTGACTGAGGTTTGATTCTGGAACCCTGTAGCCTGGCAACATGACTAAGGTTTGATTCTGGAACTCTCTTGCCTGGGAACATGCCTGAAGTTTGATTCTGGAAACCTGTGGCCTGGGAAAATGACTGAATTTGATTGTGGAACCCTCTTGCCTGGGAACATGACTGAGGCTTGATTCTGGAACCCTGTGGCCTGGGAACATGACTGAGGTTTGATTGTGGAACCCTGTGTCCTGGGAACATGGCTGAGGTTTGATTCTAGAACACTCTCCCTGGGAACATGACTAAGGTTTGATTGTGGAACCCTACGGCCTGTCAACGTGACTCAGGTTTGATTCTGGACCCCTGTGGCCTGGGAACGTGACTGAGGGTTTGTTGTGGAACCCTGTGTCCTGGCAGCATGACATCAGTTGTATTCTGGAACCCTGTGGCCTGGGAATATGACTTAGGTTTGATTCTGGAACCCTGTGGCCTGGCAACATGAGTGAGGTTTGATTCTTGAACTCTGTTGCCTGTGAAAGTGCCTGACGTTTGATTCTGGAATTCTGCAGCCTGGGAACATGACTGAGCTTTCATTCTGGAACCCTGTGGCCTGGGTACATGACTGAGGTTTGATTCTGGAACCCTGTGGCCTGGGAACATGACTGAGGTGTGATTGTAGAACACTGTGCCCTGGGAATATGACTGAAGTTTGATTCTGGAAGCCTGTGGCCTGGGATCATATCTGAGGTTTGATTCTGGAACCCTGTGGCCTTGTTAAATGACTGAGGTTTCATGGTGGAACCCTGTGGCCTGGCAATATGACTGAGGTGTGATTCTGGAAGCCTGTGGCCTGGGAATATGACTGAGGCTTGATTCTGGAAGCCTGTGGCCTGTGAACATGACTGAGGTTTGATTCTGGAACTCTGCAGCCTGGGAACATGACTGAGCTTTCATTCTGGAACCCTGTGTCCTGGGAACATGACTGAGGTTTGATTCTGGAACCCTGTGCCTGGGAATATGACTGAGGTTTAATTGTGGAAACTTCTGGCCTGGGAACATGACTGAGGCTTGATTGTGGAACCCTGTGTCCTGGGAACATGACATCGGTTTGATTCTGTGACCATGTGGCCTGGGAACATGCCTGAAGTTTGATTCTGGAACCTTGTGACCTAGAAACATGTCATCAGTTTGACCCTGGAATCCTTTGGCCTGGGAAGATGACTGAGTGTTGATTCTCCGACCCTGTGCGCTGTGAACATGACTGAAGTTTGATGGTGGAACCCTGTGGCCTGGGAAAATGATTGAGGTTTGATTGTGATAACTGATGTCCTGGGTACATGACTGAGGTTTGATTGTGGAACTCTGTGGACTGGGAACATGATTGAGCTTTCATTCTGGAACCCTGTGGCCTGGGAACATGACTGAGGTTTGATTCTGGAACCCTGTGCCTGGGAATATGACTGAGGTTTAATTGTGGAAACTTCTGGCCTGGGAACATGACTGAGGCTTGATTGTGGAACCCTGTGTCCTGGGAACATGACATCGGTTTGATTCTGTGACCATGTGGCCTGGGAACATGCCTGAAGTTTGATTCTGGAACCTTGTGGCCTAGAAACATGTCATCAGTTTGAGTCTGGAATCCTTTGGCCTGGGAAGATGACTGAGTGTTGATTCTCCGACCCTGTGCGCTGTGAACATGACTGAAGTTTGATGGTGGAACCCTGTGGCCTGGGAAAATGATTGAGGTTTGATTGTGATAACTGATGTCCTGGGTACATGACTGAGGTTTGATTCTGGAACTCTGCAGCCTGGGAACATGACTGAGCTTTCATTCTGGAACCCTGTGGCCTGGGAACATGACTGAGGTTTGATTCTGGAACCCTGTGCCTGGGAATATGATTGAGGTTTAATTGTGGAACCCTGTGTCCTGGGAACATGACATCGGTTTGATTCTGTGACCATGTGGCCTGGGAACATGCCTGAAGTTTGATTCTGGAACCTTGTGGCCTAGAAACATGTCATCAGTTTGACTCTGGAATCCTTTGGCCTGGGAAGATGACTGAGTGTTGATTCTCCGACCCTGTGCGCTGTGAACATGACTGAAGTTTGATGGTGGAACCCTGTGGCCTGGGAAAATGATTGAGGTTTGATTGTGATAACTGATGTCCTGGGTACATGACTGAGGTTTGATTGTGGAACTCTGTGGACTGGGAACATGATTGAGGTTTGTTTCTGGAACCCTGTGGCCTGGGAACATGACTGAGGCTTTATTCTGGACCCATGTGGCCTGGGAACATGACTGAGGTTTGATTCTGGAACCCTGTGGCCTGGGAAGATGACTGAGGTTTGATTGTTGAAACATGTGGCCTGGGAACATGACTGAGGCTATATTCTGGAACCCTGTTGCCTAAGAACATGACTGAGGTTTAATTCTGGAACCCTGCAGCCTGCGAACATGACTGAGCTTTCATTCCGGTACCCTGTGGCCTGGCAATATGACTGAGGTTTGATTCTGGAACCCTCTGGCCTGGGAACATGACTGAGGTTTGATGATTGAACCCTGTGTCCTGGCAACAAGACTGAGCTTTGATTTTGGAACCCTCTGGCCTGGGAACATGACTGAGGCTTGATTCTGGTACCCTATGGCCTGGGAACCTGACTGAGGTTTGATTCTGGACCGCTGTGGCCTGGGAACATTACTGAGGTTTGATTCTGGAACCCTGTGTCCTGGGAACATGACTGAGGTTTCATTGTGAAACACTCTTGCCTGGGAACATACCTGAGGTTTGATGGTGGAACTCTGTTGCCTGGCAACATGACTGAGGTTTGACTGTGGAACTCTCTGGCCTAGGAACATGACTGTGGCTTGGTTCCTGTACCCTGTTGTTAGGAAGCTGACTGAGGTTTGATTCTGGAAGCCTGTGGCCTGGGAAGATATCTGAGGTTTGATTCTGGAACCCTGTGGCTTTGGAAAATGACTGAGGTTTCATGGTTGAACCCTGTGGCCTGGCAATATGACTGAGGTTTGATTCTGGAAGCCTGTGGCCTGGGAACATGACTGAGGCTTCAGTTTGGTACCCTGTGGCCTGGGAACCTGACTGAGGTTTGATTCTGGACCGCTCTGGCCTGGGAACATGACTGAGGTTTGTTTCTGGAACCCTGTGTCCTGAGAACATGACTGAGGTTTCATTGTGAAACACTCTGGACTGGGAACATGACTGAGGTTTGATGGTGGAATCCTGTGCCCTGGCAACATGACTGAGGTTTGAGTGTGGAACTCTCTAGCCTAGGAACATGACTGTGGCTTGGTTCCTGTACCCTGTTGTTGGGAACCTGACTGAGGTTTGATTCTGGACCCCTCTGGCCTGGGAGCATGACTGAGGTTTGATACTGGAACCCTTTGGCCTAGGAACATGACTGAGGTTTGATTGTGGAAACCTGTGGCCTGGCAACATGACTGAGGTTTGATTCTGGTACTCTCTGGCCTGAGAACATGACTGAGGTTAGCTTCTGGAACCCTGTGGCCTGGGAACATGACTGAGGTTAGTTTGTGGAACACTGTGGCCTGGGAACATGACATCCGTTTGACTCTGGAACCCTGTGGCCTGGGAACATGACATCGGTTGGATTTTGGAACCCTGTGACCTGGGAACATGACATCGGTTGGATTCTGTAACTCTGTGGCCTGGGAAGATGATATCGGTTGGATTCTGGAAACCTGTGGCCTGGGAACATGACTGAGGTTTGATTCTTGAACTCTGTTGCTGGAAACGTGCCTGAAGTTTGTTTCTGGAACCCTGTGGCCTGGGAACATGACTGAGGTTTGATTCTGAAATCCTGTGTCCTGGGAACATGACTGAGGTTTGATGATTGAACCCTGTGTCCTGGGAACATGACTGAGGTTTGATTGTGGAAACTTCTGGCCTGGGAACTTGACTGAAGCTTGATTGTGGAACCCTGTGTCCTGGAAACATGACATCGGTTTGATTCTGGGACCCTGTGGCCTGGGAACATGACTGAAGTTTGATTCTGGAACCTTGTGGCCTGGTAACATGTCATCAGAAGGATTCTGGAATCCTATGGCCTGGGAAGATGACTGAGCGTTGATTCTGGAACCCTGTGCCCTGGGAACATGACTGAGGTTTGATTGTGGAACCCTTTTCCCTGGGAATATGACTGAAGTTTGATTCTAGAACCCTGTGGCCTGGGAACATGACTGAGGTTTGATTGTGGAACTCTGTGGACTGGGAACATGACTGAGGTTTGTTTCTGGAACCCTGTGGCCTGGGAACATGACTGAGGTTTGATTGTGGAACTCTGTGGACTGGGAACATGACTGAGGTTTGATTCTGGAACCCTGTAGCCTGGAAACATGACTGAGGTTTGATTCTGGAATTGTCTTGCCTGGGAACATGCCTGAAGTTTGATTCTGGAACCCTGTGGCCTGGGAACATGACTGAGGTTTGATTGTGGAACCCTCTGGCTTGGGAACATGACTGAGGCTTGATTCTGGAACCCTGCGGCCTGGGAACATGATATCAGTTGGATTCTGGAACCCTGTGGCCTGGGCACATGAGTGAAGGTTGATTCTGGAATCCTGTGGCCTCGGAATATGACTTACATTTGATTGTGGAAACCTGTGGCCTGGGAACATGACTGAGGTTTGATTCTGGAACCCTGTGGCCTGGGAACATGACTGAGGTTAGATTGTGGTCATCCCAAATGACTTACATTTGATTGTGGAAACCTGTGGCCTGGGAACATGACTGAGGTTTGATTCTGGAACCCTGTGGCCTGGGAACATGACTGAGGTTTGATTGTGGAAGCATGTGGCCTGGGAACATTACTGAGGTTTTATTCTGGAACCCTCTGCCCTGGGAATATGACTGAGGCTTGATTGTGGAAACCTGTCATCTGGGAACAAGACTGAGGTTTGACTGTGGATCCCACTGGCCTGGGAACATGAATGAGGTTTGATGGTGGAAACCTCTGGCCTGAGAACATGACTGAGGCTTGATTGTGCAACTCTGTGGACTGGGATCATGACTGAGGTTTCTTTCTGGAACCCTGTGGCCTGGCAACATGACTGAGGCTTTATTCTGGAACCCTGTGGCCTGGGAACATGACTGAGATTTGATTCTGTAAACCTGGAGCCTGGGAACATGACTGAGCTTTCATTCTGTAACCCTGTGGCTTGGAAACATGACTGAAGTTTGATTCTGGAAACCTGTGACCTGGGAACTTTATTGAGGTTTGATTCTAGAACCCTGTGTCCTGGGAACATGACTGACGTTTTATTGTGAAAAATTGTGGCCTGGGAATATGACTGAGTTGTGATTGTGGAATTCTGTGGACTGGGAAAATGACTGATATTTGATTCTGGAACGCTGTGGCCTGGGAACATGACTGAGGATTTATTCTGGAACCCTGTGGCCTGGGAACATGACTCAGGTTTGATTCTTGAACCCTGAGGACTGGGAACATGACTGAGGTATGATTGTGGAAACATGTATCCTGGGAACATGACTGAGGCTTTATTCTAGAACCCTGTGTCCTGGGAACATGACTGAGGTTTGATTGTGGAACCCTCTGGCCTAGGAACATGACTGAGGCTTGGTACCTGTACCCTGTGGTTGGGAACCTGACTAAGGTTTGATTCTGGACCCCTGTGTCCCGGGAGCATGACTGAGATTTGATACTGGAACCCTTTGGCCTAGGACCATGACTGAGGTTTGATTGTGGAACCTGTGGCCTGGGAACATGACATCTGTTTGACTCTGGAGCCCTGTGGCCTGGGAACATGACATCGGTTGGCTTCTAGAACCCTGTGGCCTGGGAACATGACATCGGTTTGATTGTATAACCCTGTGGCCTGGGAACATGATATCGATTGGATTCTGGTAACCTTTGGCCTGGGAACATGACAACGGTTGGATTCTGGATCCCTGTGGCCTAGGAACATGACTGAGGTTTGATTGTGGACCCTCTGGCCTCGGAACATGACTGAGGCTTGATTGTGGACCCTGTGTCCTGGGAACATGACATCGGTTTGATTCTGTGACCCTGTGGCCTGGGAACATGACATCAGTTGGGTTCTGGAACCCTCTCGCCTGGGAACATGATTGAGGGTTGATTCTGGAACCCTGTGGCCTGGGAACATGACTGAAGTTTGATTCTGAAATTCTGTGTCCTGGGAACATGACTGAGGTTTGATGGTGGAACCCTGTGGCCTGGGAACATGACAGAGGTTTGATTTTGGAACCCTGTGGCCTGGGAACATGACTGAGGTTTGATTGTGATAACTTATGACCTGGGAACATGACTGAGGTTTGATTGTGGAACTCTGTGGACTGGGAACATGACTGAGGTTTCTTTCTGGAACCCTGTGGCCTGGGAACATGACTGAGGCTTTATTCTGGAACCCTGTGGCCTGGGAATATGACTGAGGTTTGATTCTGTAAACCTGGAGCCTGGGAACATGACTGAGCTTTCATTCTGTAACCCTGTGGCTTGGAAACATGACTGAAGTTTGATTCTGGAAACCTGTGACCTGGGAACTTTATTGAGGTTTGATTCTAGAACCCTGTGTCCTGGGAACATGACTGACGTTTTATTGTGAAAAATTGTGGCCTGGGAATATGACTGAGTTGTGATTGTGGAATTCTGTGGACTGGGAAAATGACTGATATTTGATTCTGGAACGCTGTGGCCTGGGAACATGACTGAGGATTTATTCTGGAACCCTGTGGCCTGGGAACATGACTCAGGTTTGATTCTTGAACCCTGAGGACTGGGAACATGACTGAGGTATGACTGTGGAAACATGTATCCTGGGAACATGACTGAGGCTGTATTCTGGTACCCTGTGGCCTGGGAACATGACTGAGGTTTGATTCTTGAAATCTGTTGCCTGAGAACGTACCTGAAGTTTGATTCTGGAACCCTGTGTCCTGGGAACATGACTGAGGTTTGATTGTGGAACCCTCTGGCCTAGGAACATGACTGAGGCTTGGTACCTGTACCCTGTGGTTGGGAACCTGACTAAGGTTTGATTCTGGACCCCTGTGTCCCGGGAGCATGACTGAGATTTGATACTGGAACCCTTTGGCCTAGGACCATGACTGAGGTTTGATTGTGGAACCTGTGGCCTGGGAACATGACATCTGTTTGACTCTGGAGCCCTGTGGCCTGGGAACATGACATCGGTTGGCTTCTAGAACCCTGTGGCCTGGGATCATATCTGAGGTTTGATTCTGGAACCCTGTGGCCTTGTTAAATGACTGAGGTTTCATGGTGGAACCCTGTGGCCTGGCAATATGACTGAGGTGTGATTCTGGAAGCCTGTGGCCTGGGAATATGACTGAGGCTTGATTCTGGAAGCCTGTGGCCTGTGAACATGACTGAGGTTTGATTCTGGAACTCTGCAGCCTGGGAACATGACTGAGCTTTCATTCTGGAACCCTGTGTCCTGGGAACATGACTGAGGTTTGATTCTGGAACCCTGTGCCTGGGAATATGACTGAGGTTTAATTGTGGAAACTTCTGGCCTGGGAACATGACTGAGGCTTGATTGTGGAACCCTGTGTCCTGGGAACATGACATCGGTTTGATTCTGTGACCATGTGGCCTGGGAACATGCCTGAAGTTTGATTCTGGAACCTTGTGACCTAGAAACATGTCATCAGTTTGACCCTGGAATCCTTTGGCCTGGGAAGATGACTGAGTGTTGATTCTCCGACCCTGTGCGCTGTGAACATGACTGAAGTTTGATGGTGGAACCCTGTGGCCTGGGAAAATGATTGAGGTTTGATTGTGATAACTGATGTCCTGGGTACATGACTGAGGTTTGATTGTGGAACTCTGTGGACTGGGAACATGATTGAGCTTTCATTCTGGAACCCTGTGGCCTGGGAACATGACTGAGGTTTGATTCTGGAACCCTGTGCCTGGGAATATGACTGAGGTTTAATTGTGGAAACTTCTGGCCTGGGAACATGACTGAGGCTTGATTGTGGAACCCTGTGTCCTGGGAACATGACATCGGTTTGATTCTGTGACCATGTGGCCTGGGAACATGCCTGAAGTTTGATTCTGGAACCTTGTGGCCTAGAAACATGTCATCAGTTTGAGTCTGGAATCCTTTGGCCTGGGAAGATGACTGAGTGTTGATTCTCCGACCCTGTGCGCTGTGAACATGACTGAAGTTTGATGGTGGAACCCTGTGGCCTGGGAAAATGATTGAGGTTTGATTGTGATAACTGATGTCCTGGGTACATGACTGAGGTTTGATTCTGGAACTCTGCAGCCTGGGAACATGACTGAGCTTTCATTCTGGAACCCTGTGGCCTGGGAACATGACTGAGGTTTGATTCTGGAACCCTGTGCCTGGGAATATGACTGAGGTTTAATTGTGGAACCCTGTGTCCTGGGAACATGACATCGGTTTGATTCTGTGACCATGTGGCCTGGGAACATGCCTGAAGTTTGATTCTGGAACCTTGTGGCCTAGAAACATGTCATCAGTTTGACTCTGGAATCCTTTGGCCTGGGAAGATGACTGAGTGTTGATTCTCCGACCCTGTGCGCTGTGAACATGACTGAAGTTTGATGGTGGAACCCTGTGGCCTGGGAAAATGATTGAGGTTTGATTGTGATAACTGATGTCCTGGGTACATGACTGAGGTTTGATTGTGGAACTCTGTGGACTGGGAACATGATTGAGGTTTGTTTCTGGAACCCTGTGGCCTGGGAACATGACTGAGGCTTTATTCTGGACCCATGTGGCCTGGGAACATGACTGAGGTTTGATTCTGGAACCCTGTGGCCTGGGAAGATGACTGAGGTTTGATTGTTGAAACATGTGGCCTGGGAACATGACTGAGGCTATATTCTGGAACCCTGTTGCCTAAGAACATGACTGAGGTTTAATTCTGGAACCCTGCAGCCTGGGAACATGACTGAGCTTTCATTCCGGTACCCTGTGGCCTGGCAATATGACTGAGGTTTGATTCTGGAACCCTCTGGCCTGGGAACATGACTGAGGTTTGATGATTGAACCCTGTGTCCTGGCAACAAGACTGAGCTTTGATTTTGGAACCCTCTGGCCTGGGAACATGACTGAGGCTTGATTCTGGTACCCTATGGCCTGGGAACCTGACTGAGGTTTGATTCTGGACCGCTGTGGCCTGGGAACATTACTGAGGTTTGATTCTGGAACCCTGTGTCCTGGGAACATGACTGAGGTTTCATTGTGAAACACTCTTGCCTGGGAACATACCTGAGGTTTGATGGTGGAACTCTGTTGCCTGGCAACATGACTGAGGTTTGACTGTGGAACTCTCTGGCCTAGGAACATGACTGTGGCTTGGTTCCTGTACCCTGTTGTTAGGAAGCTGACTGAGGTTTGATTCTGGAAGCCTGTGGCCTGGGAAGATATCTGAGGTTTGATTCTGGAACCCTGTGGCTTTGGAAAATGACTGAGGTTTCATGGTTGAACCCTGTGGCCTGGCAATATGACTGAGGTTTGATTCTGGAAGCCTGTGGCCTGGGAACATGACTGAGGCTTCAGTTTGGTACCCTGTGGCCTGGGAACCTGACTGAGGTTTGATTCTGGACCGCTCTGGCCTGGGAACATGACTGAGGTTTGTTTCTGGAACCCTGTGTCCTGAGAACATGACTGAGGTTTCATTGTGAAACACTCTGGACTGGGAACATGACTGAGGTTTGATGGTGGAATCCTGTGCCCTGGCAACATGACTGAGGTTTGAGTGTGGAACTCTCTAGCCTAGGAACATGACTGTGGCTTGGTTCCTGTACCCTGTTGTTGGGAACCTGACTGAGGTTTGATTCTGGACCCCTCTGGCCTGGGAGCATGACTGAGGTTTGATACTGGAACCCTTTGGCCTAGGAACATGACTGAGGTTTGATTGTGGAAACCTGTGGCCTGGCAACATGACTGAGGTTTGATTCTGGTACTCTCTTGCCTGAGAACATGACTGAGGTTAGCTTCTGGAACCCTGTGGCCTGGGAACATGACTGAGGTTAGTTTGTGGAACACTGTGGCCTGGGAACATGACATCCGTTTGACTCTGGAACCCTGTGGCCTGGGAACATGACATCGGTTGGATTCTGGAACCCTGTGACCTGGGAACATGACATCGGTTGGATTCTGTAACTCTGTGGCCTGGGAAGATGATATCGGTTGGATTCTGGAAATCTGTGGCCTGGGAACATGACTGAGGTTTGATTCTTGAACTCTGTTGCTGGAAACGTGCCTGAAGTTTGTTTCTGGAACCCTGTGGCCTGGGAACATGACTGAGGTTTGATTCTGAAATCCTGTGTCCTGGGAACATGACTGAGGTTTGATGATTGAACCCTGTGTCCTGGGAACATGACTGAGGTTTGATTGTGGAAACTTCTGGCCTGGGAACTTGACTGAGGCTTGATTGTGGAACCCTGTGTCCTGGGAACATGACATCGGTTTCATTCTGTGACCCTGTGACCTGGGAACATAACTGAGGTTTGACTCTGGAATCATGTGGCCTGGAAATATGATTGAGGTTTGATTCTGGAAACCTGTGGCCTGGGAAAATGACTGAGGTTAAATTATGGAACCTGTGGCCTGAGAACATGACATCTGTTTGATTCTGGAACCCTGTGACCTGGGAACATTATTGAGATTTGATTCTGGAACGCTGTGGCCTGGGAACATGACTGAGGCTTTATTCTGGAACCCTGTGGCCTAGGAACATGACTCAGGTTTGATTCTGGAACCCTGTGGCCTGGGAAAATGATATCGGTTGGATTCTGGAAACCTGTGGCCTGGAAACATGACAACGGTTGGATTCTAGAAACCTGTGGCCTGCGAATATGACATAGGCTTGATTCTGGAACCCTGTGGCCTGGGAATATGATATCGGTTTGATTCTGGAACCCTGTGGCCTGGGAACATGATATTCGTTGGATTCTGGAAACCTGTGGCCTGGAAACATGACAGCGGTTGGATTTTGGAACCCTGTGGCCTGGGAACATGAATGAGGTTTGACTGTGGAAACATGTGGCCTGGGAACATTATTGAGGCCTGATTTTGGAACCCTCTCTCGCCTGGGAACCTGACTGAGGCTTGATTGTGGAACCCTGTCATCTGGGAACGTGACTGAGGTTTGATTCTGGAACCCTGTAGCCTGGCAACATGACTAAGGTTTGATTCTGGAACTCTCTTGCCTGGGAACATGCCTGAAGTTTGATTCTGGAAACCTGTGGCCTGGGAAAATGACTGAATTTGATTGTGGAACCCTCTTGCCTGGGAACATGACTGAGGCTTGATTCTGGAACCCTGTGGCCTGGGAACATGACTGAGGTTTGATTGTGGAACCCTGTGTCCTGGGAACATGGCTGAGGTTTGATTCTAGAACACTCTCCCTGGGAACATGACTAAGGTTTGATTGTGGAACCCTACGGCCTGTCAACGTGACTCAGGTTTGATTCTGGACCCCTGTGGCCTGGGAACGTGACTGAGGGTTTGTTGTGGAACCCTGTGTCCTGGCAGCATGACATCAGTTGTATTCTGGAACCCTGTGGCCTGGGAATATGACTTAGGTTTGATTCTGGAACCCTGTGGCCTGGCAACATGAGTGAGGTTTGATTCTTGAACTCTGTTGCCTGTGAAAGTGCCTGACGTTTGATTCTGGAATTCTGCAGCCTGGGAACATGACTGAGCTTTCATTCTGGAACCCTGTGGCCTGGGTACATGACTGAGGTTTGATTCTGGAACCCTGTGGCCTGGGAACATGACTGAGGTGTGATTGTAGAACACTGTGCCCTGGGAATATGACTGAAGTTTGATTCTGGAAGCCTGTGGCCTGGGATCATATCTGAGGTTTGATTCTGGAACCCTGTGGCCTTGTTAAATGACTGAGGTTTCATGGTGGAACCCTGTGGCCTGGCAATATGACTGAGGTGTGATTCTGGAAGCCTGTGGCCTGGGAATATGACTGAGGCTTGATTCTGGAAGCCTGTGGCCTGTGAACATGACTGAGGTTTGATTCTGGAACTCTGCAGCCTGGGAACATGACTGAGCTTTCATTCTGGAACCCTGTGTCCTGGGAACATGACTGAGGTTTGATTCTGGAACCCTGTGCCTGGGAATATGACTGAGGTTTAATTGTGGAAACTTCTGGCCTGGGAACATGACTGAGGCTTGATTGTGGAACCCTGTGTCCTGGGAACATGACATCGGTTTGATTCTGTGACCATGTGGCCTGGGAACATGCCTGAAGTTTGATTCTGGAACCTTGTGACCTAGAAACATGTCATCAGTTTGACCCTGGAATCCTTTGGCCTGGGAAGATGACTGAGTGTTGATTCTCCGACCCTGTGCGCTGTGAACATGACTGAAGTTTGATGGTGGAACCCTGTGGCCTGGGAAAATGATTGAGGTTTGATTGTGATAACTGATGTCCTGGGTACATGACTGAGGTTTGATTGTGGAACTCTGTGGACTGGGAACATGATTGAGCTTTCATTCTGGAACCCTGTGGCCTGGGAACATGACTGAGGTTTGATTCTGGAACCCTGTGCCTGGGAATATGACTGAGGTTTAATTGTGGAAACTTCTGGCCTGGGAACATGACTGAGGCTTGATTGTGGAACCCTGTGTCCTGGGAACATGACATCGGTTTGATTCTGTGACCATGTGGCCTGGGAACATGCCTGAAGTTTGATTCTGGAACCTTGTGGCCTAGAAACATGTCATCAGTTTGAGTCTGGAATCCTTTGGCCTGGGAAGATGACTGAGTGTTGATTCTCCGACCCTGTGCGCTGTGAACATGACTGAAGTTTGATGGTGGAACCCTGTGGCCTGGGAAAATGATTGAGGTTTGATTGTGATAACTGATGTCCTGGGTACATGACTGAGGTTTGATTCTGGAACTCTGCAGCCTGGGAACATGACTGAGCTTTCATTCTGGAACCCTGTGGCCTGGGAACATGACTGAGGTTTGATTCTGGAACCCTGTGCCTGGGAATATGACTGAGGTTTAATTGTGGAACCCTGTGTCCTGGGAACATGACATCGGTTTGATTCTGTGACCATGTGGCCTGGGAACATGCCTGAAGTTTGATTCTGGAACCTTGTGGCCTAGAAACATGTCATCAGTTTGACTCTGGAATCCTTTGGCCTGGGAAGATGACTGAGTGTTGATTCTCCGACCCTGTGCGCTGTGAACATGACTGAAGTTTGATGGTGGAACCCTGTGGCCTGGGAAAATGATTGAGGTTTGATTGTGATAACTGATGTCCTGGGTACATGACTGAGGTTTGATTGTGGAACTCTGTGGACTGGGAACATGATTGAGGTTTGTTTCTGGAACCCTGTGGCCTGGGAACATGACTGAGGCTTTATTCTGGACCCATGTGGCCTGGGAACATGACTGAGGTTTGATTCTGGAACCCTGTGGCCTGGGAAGATGACTGAGGTTTGATTGTTGAAACATGTGGCCTGGGAACATGACTGAGGCTATATTCTGGAACCCTGTTGCCTAAGAACATGACTGAGGTTTAATTCTGGAACCCTGCAGCCTGGGAACATGACTGAGCTTTCATTCCGGTACCCTGTGGCCTGGCAATATGACTGAGGTTTGATTCTGGAACCCTCTGGCCTGGGAACATGACTGAGGTTTGATGATTGAACCCTGTGTCCTGGCAACAAGACTGAGCTTTGATTTTGGAACCCTCTGGCCTGGGAACATGACTGAGGCTTGATTCTGGTACCCTATGGCCTGGGAACCTGACTGAGGTTTGATTCTGGACCGCTGTGGCCTGGGAACATTACTGAGGTTTGATTCTGGAACCCTGTGTCCTGGGAACATGACTGAGGTTTCATTGTGAAACACTCTTGCCTGGGAACATACCTGAGGTTTGATGGTGGAACTCTGTTGCCTGGCAACATGACTGAGGTTTGACTGTGGAACTCTCTGGCCTAGGAACATGACTGTGGCTTGGTTCCTGTACCCTGTTGTTAGGAAGCTGACTGAGGTTTGATTCTGGAAGCCTGTGGCCTGGGAAGATATCTGAGGTTTGATTCTGGAACCCTGTGGCTTTGGAAAATGACTGAGGTTTCATGGTTGAACCCTGTGGCCTGGCAATATGACTGAGGTTTGATTCTGGAAGCCTGTGGCCTGGGAACATGACTGAGGCTTCAGTTTGGTACCCTGTGGCCTGGGAACCTGACTGAGGTTTGATTCTGGACCGCTCTGGCCTGGGAACATGACTGAGGTTTGTTTCTGGAACCCTGTGTCCTGAGAACATGACTGAGGTTTCATTGTGAAACACTCTGGACTGGGAACATGACTGAGGTTTGATGGTGGAATCCTGTGCCCTGGCAACATGACTGAGGTTTGAGTGTGGAACTCTCTAGCCTAGGAACATGACTGTGGCTTGGTTCCTGTACCCTGTTGTTGGGAACCTGACTGAGGTTTGATTCTGGACCCCTCTGGCCTGGGAGCATGACTGAGGTTTGATACTGGAACCCTTTGGCCTAGGAACATGACTGAGGTTTGATTGTGGAAACCTGTGGCCTGGCAACATGACTGAGGTTTGATTCTGGTACTCTCTGGCCTGAGAACATGACTGAGGTTAGCTTCTGGAACCCTGTGGCCTGGGAACATGACTGAGGTTAGTTTGTGGAACACTGTGGCCTGGGAACATGACATCCGTTTGACTCTGGAACCCTGTGGCCTGGGAACATGACATCGGTTGGATTTTGGAACCCTGTGACCTGGGAACATGACATCGGTTGGATTCTGTAACTCTGTGGCCTGGGAAGATGATATCGGTTGGATTCTGGAAACCTGTGGCCTGGGAACATGACTGAGGTTTGATTCTTGAACTCTGTTGCTGGAAACGTGCCTGAAGTTTGTTTCTGGAACCCTGTGGCCTGGGAACATGACTGAGGTTTGATTCTGAAATCCTGTGTCCTGGGAACATGACTGAGGTTTGATGATTGAACCCTGTGTCCTGGGAACATGACTGAGGTTTGATTGTGGAAACTTCTGGCCTGGGAACTTGACTGAAGCTTGATTGTGGAACCCTGTGTCCTGGAAACATGACATCGGTTTGATTCTGGGACCCTGTGGCCTGGGAACATGACTGAAGTTTGATTCTGGAACCTTGTGGCCTGGTAACATGTCATCAGAAGGATTCTGGAATCCTATGGCCTGGGAAGATGACTGAGCGTTGATTCTGGAACCCTGTGCCCTGGGAACATGACTGAGGTTTGATTGTGGAACCCTTTTCCCTGGGAATATGACTGAAGTTTGATTCTAGAACCCTGTGGCCTGGGAACATGACTGAGGTTTGATTGTGGAACTCTGTGGACTGGGAACATGACTGAGGTTTGTTTCTGGAACCCTGTGGCCTGGGAACATGACTGAGGTTTGATTGTGGAACTCTGTGGACTGGGAACATGACTGAGGTTTGATTCTGGAACCCTGTAGCCTGGAAACATGACTGAGGTTTGATTCTGGAATTGTCTTGCCTGGGAACATGCCTGAAGTTTGATTCTGGAACCCTGTGGCCTGGGAACATGACTGAGGTTTGATTGTGGAACCCTCTGGCTTGGGAACATGACTGAGGCTTGATTCTGGAACCCTGCGGCCTGGGAACATGATATCAGTTGGATTCTGGAACCCTGTGGCCTGGGCACATGAGTGAAGGTTGATTCTGGAATCCTGTGGCCTCGGAATATGACTTACATTTGATTGTGGAAACCTGTGGCCTGGGAACATGACTGAGGTTTGATTCTGGAACCCTGTGGCCTGGGAACATGACTGAGGTTAGATTGTGGTCATCCCAAATGACTTACATTTGATTGTGGAAACCTGTGGCCTGGGAACATGACTGAGGTTTGATTCTGGAACCCTGTGGCCTGGGAACATGACTGAGGTTTGATTGTGGAAGCATGTGGCCTGGGAACATTACTGAGGTTTTATTCTGGAACCCTCTGCCCTGGGAATATGACTGAGGCTTGATTGTGGAAACCTGTCATCTGGGAACAAGACTGAGGTTTGACTGTGGATCCCACTGGCCTGGGAACATGAATGAGGTTTGATGGTGGAAACCTCTGGCCTGAGAACATGACTGAGGCTTGATTGTGCAACTCTGTGGACTGGGATCATGACTGAGGTTTCTTTCTGGAACCCTGTGGCCTGGCAACATGACTGAGGCTTTATTCTGGAACCCTGTGGCCTGGGAACATGACTGAGATTTGATTCTGTAAACCTGGAGCCTGGGAACATGACTGAGCTTTCATTCTGTAACCCTGTGGCTTGGAAACATGACTGAAGTTTGATTCTGGAAACCTGTGACCTGGGAACTTTATTGAGGTTTGATTCTAGAACCCTGTGTCCTGGGAACATGACTGACGTTTTATTGTGAAAAATTGTGGCCTGGGAATATGACTGAGTTGTGATTGTGGAATTCTGTGGACTGGGAAAATGACTGATATTTGATTCTGGAACGCTGTGGCCTGGGAACATGACTGAGGATTTATTCTGGAACCCTGTGGCCTGGGAACATGACTCAGGTTTGATTCTTGAACCCTGAGGACTGGGAACATGACTGAGGTATGATTGTGGAAACATGTATCCTGGGAACATGACTGAGGCTTTATTCTAGAACCCTGTGTCCTGGGAACATGACTGAGGTTTGATTGTGGAACCCTCTGGCCTAGGAACATGACTGAGGCTTGGTACCTGTACCCTGTGGTTGGGAACCTGACTAAGGTTTGATTCTGGACCCCTGTGTCCCGGGAGCATGACTGAGATTTGATACTGGAACCCTTTGGCCTAGGACCATGACTGAGGTTTGATTGTGGAACCTGTGGCCTGGGAACATGACATCTGTTTGACTCTGGAGCCCTGTGGCCTGGGAACATGACATCGGTTGGCTTCTAGAACCCTGTGGCCTGGGAACATGACATCGGTTTGATTGTATAACCCTGTGGCCTGGGAACATGATATCGATTGGATTCTGGTAACCTTTGGCCTGGGAACATGACAACGGTTGGATTCTGGATCCCTGTGGCCTAGGAACATGACTGAGGTTTGATTGTGGACCCTCTGGCCTCGGAACATGACTGAGGCTTGATTGTGGACCCTGTGTCCTGGGAACATGACATCGGTTTGATTCTGTGACCCTGTGGCCTGGGAACATGACATCAGTTGGGTTCTGGAACCCTCTCGCCTGGGAACATGATTGAGGGTTGATTCTGGAACCCTGTGGCCTGGGAACATGACTGAAGTTTGATTCTGAAATTCTGTGTCCTGGGAACATGACTGAGGTTTGATGGTGGAACCCTGTGGCCTGGGAACATGACAGAGGTTTGATTTTGGAACCCTGTGGCCTGGGAACATGACTGAGGTTTGATTGTGATAACTTATGACCTGGGAACATGACTGAGGTTTGATTGTGGAACTCTGTGGACTGGGAACATGACTGAGGTTTCTTTCTGGAACCCTGTGGCCTGGGAACATGACTGAGGCTTTATTCTGGAACCCTGTGGCCTGGGAATATGACTGAGGTTTGATTCTGTAAACCTGGAGCCTGGGAACATGACTGAGCTTTCATTCTGTAACCCTGTGGCTTGGAAACATGACTGAAGTTTGATTCTGGAAACCTGTGACCTGGGAACTTTATTGAGGTTTGATTCTAGAACCCTGTGTCCTGGGAACATGACTGACGTTTTATTGTGAAAAATTGTGGCCTGGGAATATGACTGAGTTGTGATTGTGGAATTCTGTGGACTGGGAAAATGACTGATATTTGATTCTGGAACGCTGTGGCCTGGGAACATGACTGAGGATTTATTCTGGAACCCTGTGGCCTGGGAACATGACTCAGGTTTGATTCTTGAACCCTGAGGACTGGGAACATGACTGAGGTATGACTGTGGAAACATGTATCCTGGGAACATGACTGAGGCTGTATTCTGGTACCCTGTGGCCTGGGAACATGACTGAGGTTTGATTCTTGAAATCTGTTGCCTGAGAACGTACCTGAAGTTTGATTCTGGAACCCTGTGTCCTGGGAACATGACTGAGGTTTGATTGTGGAACCCTCTGGCCTAGGAACATGACTGAGGCTTGGTACCTGTACCCTGTGGTTGGGAACCTGACTAAGGTTTGATTCTGGACCCCTGTGTCCCGGGAGCATGACTGAGATTTGATACTGGAACCCTTTGGCCTAGGACCATGACTGAGGTTTGATTGTGGAACCTGTGGCCTGGGAACATGACATCTGTTTGACTCTGGAGCCCTGTGGCCTGGGAACATGACATCGGTTGGCTTCTAGAACCCTGTGGCCTGGGATCATATCTGAGGTTTGATTCTGGAACCCTGTGGCCTTGTTAAATGACTGAGGTTTCATGGTGGAACCCTGTGGCCTGGCAATATGACTGAGGTGTGATTCTGGAAGCCTGTGGCCTGGGAATATGACTGAGGCTTGATTCTGGAAGCCTGTGGCCTGTGAACATGACTGAGGTTTGATTCTGGAACTCTGCAGCCTGGGAACATGACTGAGCTTTCATTCTGGAACCCTGTGTCCTGGGAACATGACTGAGGTTTGATTCTGGAACCCTGTGCCTGGGAATATGACTGAGGTTTAATTGTGGAAACTTCTGGCCTGGGAACATGACTGAGGCTTGATTGTGGAACCCTGTGTCCTGGGAACATGACATCGGTTTGATTCTGTGACCATGTGGCCTGGGAACATGCCTGAAGTTTGATTCTGGAACCTTGTGACCTAGAAACATGTCATCAGTTTGACCCTGGAATCCTTTGGCCTGGGAAGATGACTGAGTGTTGATTCTCCGACCCTGTGCGCTGTGAACATGACTGAAGTTTGATGGTGGAACCCTGTGGCCTGGGAAAATGATTGAGGTTTGATTGTGATAACTGATGTCCTGGGTACATGACTGAGGTTTGATTGTGGAACTCTGTGGACTGGGAACATGATTGAGCTTTCATTCTGGAACCCTGTGGCCTGGGAACATGACTGAGGTTTGATTCTGGAACCCTGTGCCTGGGAATATGACTGAGGTTTAATTGTGGAAACTTCTGGCCTGGGAACATGACTGAGGCTTGATTGTGGAACCCTGTGTCCTGGGAACATGACATCGGTTTGATTCTGTGACCATGTGGCCTGGGAACATGCCTGAAGTTTGATTCTGGAACCTTGTGGCCTAGAAACATGTCATCAGTTTGAGTCTGGAATCCTTTGGCCTGGGAAGATGACTGAGTGTTGATTCTCCGACCCTGTGCGCTGTGAACATGACTGAAGTTTGATGGTGGAACCCTGTGGCCTGGGAAAATGATTGAGGTTTGATTGTGATAACTGATGTCCTGGGTACATGACTGAGGTTTGATTCTGGAACTCTGCAGCCTGGGAACATGACTGAGCTTTCATTCTGGAACCCTGTGGCCTGGGAACATGACTGAGGTTTGATTCTGGAACCCTGTGCCTGGGAATATGACTGAGGTTTAATTGTGGAACCCTGTGTCCTGGGAACATGACATCGGTTTGATTCTGTGACCATGTGGCCTGGGAACATGCCTGAAGTTTGATTCTGGAACCTTGTGGCCTAGAAACATGTCATCAGTTTGACTCTGGAATCCTTTGGCCTGGGAAGATGACTGAGTGTTGATTCTCCGACCCTGTGCGCTGTGAACATGACTGAAGTTTGATGGTGGAACCCTGTGGCCTGGGAAAATGATTGAGGTTTGATTGTGATAACTGATGTCCTGGGTACATGACTGAGGTTTGATTGTGGAACTCTGTGGACTGGGAACATGATTGAGGTTTGTTTCTGGAACCCTGTGGCCTGGGAACATGACTGAGGCTTTATTCTGGACCCATGTGGCCTGGGAACATGACTGAGGTTTGATTCTGGAACCCTGTGGCCTGGGAAGATGACTGAGGTTTGATTGTTGAAACATGTGGCCTGGGAACATGACTGAGGCTATATTCTGGAACCCTGTTGCCTAAGAACATGACTGAGGTTTAATTCTGGAACCCTGCAGCCTGGGAACATGACTGAGCTTTCATTCCGGTACCCTGTGGCCTGGCAATATGACTGAGGTTTGATTCTGGAACCCTCTGGCCTGGGAACATGACTGAGGTTTGATGATTGAACCCTGTGTCCTGGCAACAAGACTGAGCTTTGATTTTGGAACCCTCTGGCCTGGGAACATGACTGAGGCTTGATTCTGGTACCCTATGGCCTGGGAACCTGACTGAGGTTTGATTCTGGACCGCTGTGGCCTGGGAACATTACTGAGGTTTGATTCTGGAACCCTGTGTCCTGGGAACATGACTGAGGTTTCATTGTGAAACACTCTTGCCTGGGAACATACCTGAGGTTTGATGGTGGAACTCTGTTGCCTGGCAACATGACTGAGGTTTGACTGTGGAACTCTCTGGCCTAGGAACATGACTGTGGCTTGGTTCCTGTACCCTGTTGTTAGGAAGCTGACTGAGGTTTGATTCTGGAAGCCTGTGGCCTGGGAAGATATCTGAGGTTTGATTCTGGAACCCTGTGGCTTTGGAAAATGACTGAGGTTTCATGGTTGAACCCTGTGGCCTGGCAATATGACTGAGGTTTGATTCTGGAAGCCTGTGGCCTGGGAACATGACTGAGGCTTCATTTTGGTACCCTGTGGCCTGGGAACCTGACTGAGGTTTGATTCTGGACCGCTCTGGCCTGGGAACATGACTGAGGTTTGTTTCTGGAACCCTGTGTCCTGAGAACATGACTGAGGTTTCATTGTGAAACACTCTGGACTGGGAACATGACTGAGGTTTGATGGTGGAATCCTGTGCCCTGGCAACATGACTGAGGTTTGAGTGTGGAACTCTCTAGCCTAGGAACATGACTGTGGCTTGGTTCCTGTACCCTGTTGTTGGGAACCTGACTGAGGTTTGATTCTGGACCCCTCTGGCCTGGGAGCATGACTGAGGTTTGATACTGGAACCCTTTGGCCTAGGAACATGACTGAGGTTTGATTGTGGAAACCTGTGGCCTGGCAACATGACTGAGGTTTGATTCTGGTACTCTCTGGCCTGAGAACATGACTGAGGTTAGCTTCTGGAACCCTGTGGCCTGGGAACATGACTGAGGTTAGTTTGTGGAACACTGTGGCCTGGGAACATGACATCCGTTTGACTCTGGAACCCTGTGGCCTGGGAACATGACATCGGTTGGATTCTGGAACCCTGTGACCTGGGAACATGACATCGGTTGGATTCTGTAACTCTGTGGCCTGGGAAGATGATATCGGTTGGATTCTGGAAATCTGTGGCCTGGGAACATGACTGAGGTTTGATTCTTGAACTCTGTTGCTGGAAACGTGCCTGAAGTTTGTTTCTGGAACCCTGTGGCCTGGGAACATGACTGAGGTTTGATTCTGAAATCCTGTGTCCTGGGAACATGACTGAGGTTTGATGATTGAACCCTGTGTCCTGGGAACATGACTGAGGTTTGATTGTGGAAACTTCTGGCCTGGGAACTTGACTGAGGCTTGATTGTGGAACCCTGTGTCCTGGGAACATGACATCGGTTTCATTCTGTGACCCTGTGACCTGGGAACATAACTGAGGTTTGACTCTGGAATCATGTGGCCTGGAAATATGATTGAGGTTTGATTCTGGAAACCTGTGGCCTGGGAAAATGACTGAGGTTAAATTATGGAACCTGTGGCCTGAGAACATGACATCTGTTTGATTCTGGAACCCTGTGACCTGGGAACATTATTGAGATTTGATTCTGGAACGCTGTGGCCTGGGAACATGACTGAGGCTTTATTCTGGAACCCTGTGGCCTAGGAACATGACTCAGGTTTGATTCTGGAACCCTGTGGCCTGGGAAAATGATATCGGTTGGATTCTGGAAACCTGTGGCCTGGAAACATGACAACGGTTGGATTCTAGAAACCTGTGGCCTGCGAATATGACATAGGCTTGATTCTGGAACCCTGTGGCCTGGGAATATGATATCGGTTTGATTCTGGAACCCTGTGGCCTGGGAACATGATATTCGTTGGATTCTGGAAACCTGTGGCCTGGAAACATGACAGCGGTTGGATTTTGGAACCCTGTGGCCTGGGAACATGAATGAGGTTTGACTGTGGAAACATGTGGCCTGGGAACATTATTGAGGCCTGATTTTGGAACCCTCTCTCGCCTGGGAACCTGACTGAGGCTTGATTGTGGAACCCTGTCATCTGGGAACGTGACTGAGGTTTGATTCTGGAACCCTGTAGCCTGGCAACATGACTAAGGTTTGATTCTGGAACTCTCTTGCCTGGGAACATGCCTGAAGTTTGATTCTGGAAACCTGTGGCCTGGGAAAATGACTGAATTTGATTGTGGAACCCTCTTGCCTGGGAACATGACTGAGGCTCGATTCTGGAACCCTGTGGCCTGGGAACATGACTGAGGTTTGATTGTGGAACCCTGTGTCCTGGGAACATGGCTGAGGTTTGATTCTAGAACACTCTCCCTGGGAACATGACTAAGGTTTGATTGTGGAACCCTACGGCCTGTCAACGTGACTCAGGTTTGATTCTGGACCCCTGTGGCCTGGGAACGTGACTGAGGGTTTGTTGTGGAACCCTGTGTCCTGGCAGCATGACATCAGTTGTATTCTGGAACCCTGTGGCCTGGGAATATGACTTAGGTTTGATTCTGGAACCCTGTGGCCTGGCAACATGAGTGAGGTTTGATTCTTGAACTCTGTTGCCTGTGAAAGTGCCTGACGTTTGATTCTGGAATTCTGCAGCCTGGGAACATGACTGAGCTTTCATTCTGGAACCCTGTGGCCTGGGTACATGACTGAGGTTTGATTCTGGAACCCTGTGGCCTGGGAACATGACTGAGGTGTGATTGTAGAACACTGTGCCCTGGGAATATGACTGAAGTTTGATTCTGGAAGCCTGTGGCCTGGGATCATATCTGAGGTTTGATTCTGGAACCCTGTGGCCTTGTTAAATGACTGAGGTTTCATGGTGGAACCCTGTGGCCTGGCAATATGACTGAGGTGTGATTCTGGAAGCCTGTGGCCTGGGAATATGACTGAGGCTTGATTCTGGAAGCCTGTGGCCTGTGAACATGACTGAGGTTTGATTCTGGAACTCTGCAGCCTGGGAACATGACTGAGCTTTCATTCTGGAACCCTGTGTCCTGGGAACATGACTGAGGTTTGATTCTGGAACCCTGTGCCTGGGAATATGACTGAGGTTTAATTGTGGAAACTTCTGGCCTGGGAACATGACTGAGGCTTGATTGTGGAACCCTGTGTCCTGGGAACATGACATCGGTTTGATTCTGTGACCATGTGGCCTGGGAACATGCCTGAAGTTTGATTCTGGAACCTTGTGACCTAGAAACATGTCATCAGTTTGACCCTGGAATCCTTTGGCCTGGGAAGATGACTGAGTGTTGATTCTCCGACCCTGTGCGCTGTGAACATGACTGAAGTTTGATGGTGGAACCCTGTGGCCTGGGAAAATGATTGAGGTTTGATTGTGATAACTGATGTCCTGGGTACATGACTGAGGTTTGATTGTGGAACTCTGTGGACTGGGAACATGATTGAGCTTTCATTCTGGAACCCTGTGGCCTGGGAACATGACTGAGGTTTGATTCTGGAACCCTGTGCCTGGGAATATGACTGAGGTTTAATTGTGGAAACTTCTGGCCTGGGAACATGACTGAGGCTTGATTGTGGAACCCTGTGTCCTGGGAACATGACATCGGTTTGATTCTGTGACCATGTGGCCTGGGAACATGCCTGAAGTTTGATTCTGGAACCTTGTGACCTAGAAACATGTCATCAGTTTGACCCTGGAATCCTTTGGCCTGGGAAGATGACTGAGTGTTGATTCTCCGACCCTGTGCGCTGTGAACATGACTGAAGTTTGATGGTGGAACCCTGTGGCCTGGGAAAATGATTGAGGTTTGATTGTGATAACTGATGTCCTGGGTACATGACTGAGGTTTGATTCTGGAACTCTGCAGCCTGGGAACATGACTGAGCTTTCATTCTGGAACCCTGTGGCCTGGGAACATGACTGAGGTTTGATTCTGGAACCCTGTGCCTGGGAATATGACTGAGGTTTAATTGTGGAACCCTGTGTCCTGGGAACATGACATCGGTTTGATTCTGTGACCATGTGGCCTGGGAACATGCCTGAAGTTTGATTCTGGAACCTTGTGGCCTAGAAACATGTCATCAGTTTGACTCTGGAATCCTTTGGCCTGGGAAGATGACTGAGTGTTGATTCTCCGACCCTGTGCGCTGTGAACATGACTGAAGTTTGATGGTGGAACCCTGTGGCCTGGGAAAATGATTGAGGTTTGATTGTGATAACTGATGTCCTGGGTACATGACTGAGGTTTGATTGTGGAACTCTGTGGACTGGGAACATGATTGAGGTTTGTTTCTGGAACCCTGTGGCCTGGGAACATGACTGAGGCTTTATTCTGGACCCATGTGGCCTGGGAACATGACTGAGGTTTGATTCTGGAACCCTGTGGCCTGGGAAGATGACTGAGGTTTGATTGTTGAAACATGTGGCCTGGGAACATGACTGAGGCTATATTCTGGAACCCTGTTGCCTAAGAACATGACTGAGGTTTAATTCTGGAACCCTGCAGCCTGGGAACATGACTGAGCTTTCATTCCGGTACCCTGTGGCCTGGCAATATGACTGAGGTTTGATTCTGGAACCCTCTGGCCTGGGAACATGACTGAGGTTTGATGATTGAACCCTGTGTCCTGGCAACAAGACTGAGCTTTGATTTTGGAACCCTCTGGCCTGGGAACATGACTGAGGCTTGATTCTGGTACCCTATGGCCTGGGAACCTGACTGAGGTTTGATTCTGGACCGCTGTGGCCTGGGAACATTACTGAGGTTTGATTCTGGAACCCTGTGTCCTGGGAACATGACTGAGGTTTCATTGTGAAACACTCTTGCCTGGGAACATACCTGAGGTTTGATGGTGGAACTCTGTTGCCTGGCAACATGACTGAGGTTTGACTGTGGAACTCTCTGGCCTAGGAACATGACTGTGGCTTGGTTCCTGTACCCTGTTGTTAGGAAGCTGACTGAGGTTTGATTCTGGAAGCCTGTGGCCTGGGAAGATATCTGAGGTTTGATTCTGGAACCCTGTGGCTTTGGAAAATGACTGAGGTTTCATGGTTGAACCCTGTGGCCTGGCAATATGACTGAGGTTTGATTCTGGAAGCCTGTGGCCTGGGAACATGACTGAGGCTTCAGTTTGGTACCCTGTGGCCTGGGAACCTGACTGAGGTTTGATTCTGGACCGCTCTGGCCTGGGAACATGACTGAGGTTTGTTTCTGGAACCCTGTGTCCTGAGAACATGACTGAGGTTTCATTGTGAAACACTCTGGACTGGGAACATGACTGAGGTTTGATGGTGGAATCCTGTGCCCTGGCAACATGACTGAGGTTTGAGTGTGGAACTCTCTAGCCTAGGAACATGACTGTGGCTTGGTTCCTGTACCCTGTTGTTGGGAACCTGACTGAGGTTTGATTCTGGACCCCTCTGGCCTGGGAGCATGACTGAGGTTTGATACTGGAACCCTTTGGCCTAGGAACATGACTGAGGTTTGATTGTGGAAACCTGTGGCCTGGCAACATGACTGAGGTTTGATTCTGGTACTCTCTTGCCTGAGAACATGACTGAGGTTAGCTTCTGGAACCCTGTGGCCTGGGAACATGACTGAGGTTAGTTTGTGGAACACTGTGGCCTGGGAACATGACATCCGTTTGACTCTGGAACCCTGTGGCCTGGGAACATGACATCGGTTGGATTCTGGAACCCTGTGACCTGGGAACATGACATCGGTTGGATTCTGTAACTCTGTGGCCTGGGAAGATGATATCGGTTGGATTCTGGAAATCTGTGGCCTGGGAACATGACTGAGGTTTGATTCTTGAACTCTGTTGCTGGAAACGTGCCTGAAGTTTGTTTCTGGAACCCTGTGGCCTGGGAACATGACTGAGGTTTGATTCTGAAATCCTGTGTCCTGGGAACATGACTGAGGTTTGATGATTGAACCCTGTGTCCTGGGAACATGACTGAGGTTTGATTGTGGAAACTTCTGGCCTGGGAACTTGACTGAGGCTTGATTGTGGAACCCTGTGTCCTGGGAACATGACATCGGTTTCATTCTGTGACCCTGTGACCTGGGAACATAACTGAGGTTTGACTCTGGAATCATGTGGCCTGGAAATATGATTGAGGTTTGATTCTGGAAACCTGTGGCCTGGGAAAATGACTGAGGTTAAATTATGGAACCTGTGGCCTGAGAACATGACATCTGTTTGATTCTGGAACCCTGTGACCTGGGAACATTATTGAGATTTGATTCTGGAACGCTGTGGCCTGGGAACATGACTGAGGCTTTATTCTGGAACCCTGTGGCCTAGGAACATGACTCAGGTTTGATTCTGGAACCCTGTGGCCTGGGAAAATGATATCGGTTGGATTCTGGAAACCTGTGGCCTGGAAACATGACAACGGTTGGATTCTAGAAACCTGTGGCCTGCGAATATGACATAGGCTTGATTCTGGAACCCTGTGGCCTGGGAATATGATATCGGTTTGATTCTGGAACCCTGTGGCCTGGGAACATGATATTCGTTGGATTCTGGAAACCTGTGGCCTGGAAACATGACAGCGGTTGGATTTTGGAACCCTGTGGCCTGGGAACATGAATGAGGTTTGACTGTGGAAACATGTGGCCTGGGAACATTATTGAGGCCTGATTTTGGAACCCTCTCTCGCCTGGGAACCTGACTGAGGCTTGATTGTGGAACCTTGTCATCTGGGAACGTGACTGAGGTTTGATTCTGGAACCCTGTAGCCTGGCAACATGACTAAGGTTTGATTCTGGAACTCTCTTGCCTGGGAACATGCCTGAAGTTTGATTCTGGAAACCTGTGGCCTGGGAAAATGACTGAATTTGATTGTGGAACCCTCTTGCCTGGGAACATGACTGAGGCTTGATTCTGGAACCCTGTGGCCTGGGAACATGACTGAGGTTTGATTGTGGAACCCTGTGTCCTGGGAACATGGCTGAGGTTTGATTCTAGAACACTCTCCCTGGGAACATGACTAAGGTTTGATTGTGGAACCCTACGGCCTGTCAACGTGACTCAGGTTTGATTCTGGACCCCTGTGGCCTGGGAACGTGACTGAGGGTTTGTTGTGGAACCCTGTGTCCTGGCAGCATGACATCAGTTGTATTCTGGAACCCTGTGGCCTGGGAATATGACTTAGGTTTGATTCTGGAACCCTGTGGCCTGGCAACATGAGTGAGGTTTGATTCTTGAACTCTGTTGCCTGTGAAAGTGCCTGACGTTTGATTCTGGAATTCTGCAGCCTGGGAACATGACTGAGCTTTCATTCTGGAACCCTGTGGCCTGGGTACATGACTGAGGTTTGATTCTGGAACCCTGTGGCCTGGGAACATGACTGAGGTGTGATTGTAGAACACTGTGCCCTGGGAATATGACTGAAGTTTGATTCTGGAAGCCTGTGGCCTGGGATCATATCTGAGGTTTGATTCTGGAACCCTGTGGCCTTGTTAAATGACTGAGGTTTCATGGTGGAACCCTGTGGCCTGGCAATATGACTGAGGTGTGATTCTGGAAGCCTGTGGCCTGGGAATATGACTGAGGCTTGATTCTGGAAGCCTGTGGCCTGTGAACATGACTGAGGTTTGATTCTGGAACTCTGCAGCCTGGGAACATGACTGAGCTTTCATTCTGGAACCCTGTGTCCTGGGAACATGACTGAGGTTTGATTCTGGAACCCTGTGCCTGGGAATATGACTGAGGTTTAATTGTGGAAACTTCTGGCCTGGGAACATGACTGAGGCTTGATTGTGGAACCCTGTGTCCTGGGAACATGACATCGGTTTGATTCTGTGACCATGTGGCCTGGGAACATGCCTGAAGTTTGATTCTGGAACCTTGTGACCTAGAAACATGTCATCAGTTTGACCCTGGAATCCTTTGGCCTGGGAAGATGACTGAGTGTTGATTCTCCGACCCTGTGCGCTGTGAACATGACTGAAGTTTGATGGTGGAACCCTGTGGCCTGGGAAAATGATTGAGGTTTGATTGTGATAACTGATGTCCTGGGTACATGACTGAGGTTTGATTGTGGAACTCTGTGGACTGGGAACATGATTGAGCTTTCATTCTGGAACCCTGTGGCCTGGGAACATGACTGAGGTTTGATTCTGGAACCCTGTGCCTGGGAATATGACTGAGGTTTAATTGTGGAAACTTCTGGCCTGGGAACATGACTGAGGCTTGATTGTGGAACCCTGTGTCCTGGGAACATGACATCGGTTTGATTCTGTGACCATGTGGCCTGGGAACATGCCTGAAGTTTGATTCTGGAACCTTGTGGCCTAGAAACATGTCATCAGTTTGAGTCTGGAATCCTTTGGCCTGGGAAGATGACTGAGTGTTGATTCTCCGACCCTGTGCGCTGTGAACATGACTGAAGTTTGATGGTGGAACCCTGTGGCCTGGGAAAATGATTGAGGTTTGATTGTGATAACTGATGTCCTGGGTACATGACTGAGGTTTGATTCTGGAACTCTGCAGCCTGGGAACATGACTGAGCTTTCATTCTGGAACCCTGTGGCCTGGGAACATGACTGAGGTTTGATTCTGGAACCCTGTGCCTGGGAATATGACTGAGGTTTAATTGTGGAACCCTGTGTCCTGGGAACATGACATCGGTTTGATTCTGTGACCATGTGGCCTGGGAACATGCCTGAAGTTTGATTCTGGAACCTTGTGGCCTAGAAACATGTCATCAGTTTGACTCTGGAATCCTTTGGCCTGGGAAGATGACTGAGTGTTGATTCTCCGACCCTGTGCGCTGTGAACATGACTGAAGTTTGATGGTGGAACCCTGTGGCCTGGGAAAATGATTGAGGTTTGATTGTGATAACTGATGTCCTGGGTACATGACTGAGGTTTGATTGTGGAACTCTGTGGACTGGGAACATGATTGAGGTTTGTTTCTGGAACCCTGTGGCCTGGGAACATGACTGAGGCTTTATTCTGGACCCATGTGGCCTGGGAACATGACTGAGGTTTGATTCTGGAACCCTGTGGCCTGGGAAGATGACTGAGGTTTGATTGTTGAAACATGTGGCCTGGGAACATGACTGAGGCTATATTCTGGAACCCTGTTGCCTAAGAACATGACTGAGGTTTAATTCTGGAACCCTGCAGCCTGGGAACATGACTGAGCTTTCATTCCGGTACCCTGTGGCCTGGCAATATGACTGAGGTTTGATTCTGGAACCCTCTGGCCTGGGAACATGACTGAGGTTTGATGATTGAACCCTGTGTCCTGGCAACAAGACTGAGCTTTGATTTTGGAACCCTCTGGCCTGGGAACATGACTGAGGCTTGATTCTGGTACCCTATGGCCTGGGAACCTGACTGAGGTTTGATTCTGGACCGCTGTGGCCTGGGAACATTACTGAGGTTTGATTCTGGAACCCTGTGTCCTGGGAACATGACTGAGGTTTCATTGTGAAACACTCTTGCCTGGGAACATACCTGAGGTTTGATGGTGGAACTCTGTTGCCTGGCAACATGACTGAGGTTTGACTGTGGAACTCTCTGGCCTAGGAACATGACTGTGGCTTGGTTCCTGTACCCTGTTGTTAGGAAGCTGACTGAGGTTTGATTCTGGAAGCCTGTGGCCTGGGAAGATATCTGAGGTTTGATTCTGGAACCCTGTGGCTTTGGAAAATGACTGAGGTTTCATGGTTGAACCCTGTGGCCTGGCAATATGACTGAGGTTTGATTCTGGAAGCCTGTGGCCTGGGAACATGACTGAGGCTTCAGTTTGGTACCCTGTGGCCTGGGAACCTGACTGAGGTTTGATTCTGGACCGCTCTGGCCTGGGAACATGACTGAGGTTTGTTTCTGGAACCCTGTGTCCTGAGAACATGACTGAGGTTTCATTGTGAAACACTCTGGACTGGGAACATGACTGAGGTTTGATGGTGGAATCCTGTGCCCTGGCAACATGACTGAGGTTTGAGTGTGGAACTCTCTAGCCTAGGAACATGACTGTGGCTTGGTTCCTGTACCCTGTTGTTGGGAACCTGACTGAGGTTTGATTCTGGACCCCTCTGGCCTGGGAGCATGACTGAGGTTTGATACTGGAACCCTTTGGCCTAGGAACATGACTGAGGTTTGATTGTGGAAACCTGTGGCCTGGCAACATGACTGAGGTTTGATTCTGGTACTCTCTGGCCTGAGAACATGACTGAGGTTAGCTTCTGGAACCCTGTGGCCTGGGAACATGACTGAGGTTAGTTTGTGGAACACTGTGGCCTGGGAACATGACATCCGTTTGACTCTGGAACCCTGTGGCCTGGGAACATGACATCGGTTGGATTTTGGAACCCTGTGACCTGGGAACATGACATCGGTTGGATTCTGTAACTCTGTGGCCTGGGAAGATGATATCGGTTGGATTCTGGAAACCTGTGGCCTGGGAACATGACTGAGGTTTGATTCTTGAACTCTGTTGCTGGAAACGTGCCTGAAGTTTGTTTCTGGAACCCTGTGGCCTGGGAACATGACTGAGGTTTGATTCTGAAATCCTGTGTCCTGGGAACATGACTGAGGTTTGATGATTGAACCCTGTGTCCTGGGAACATGACTGAGGTTTGATTGTGGAAACTTCTGGCCTGGGAACTTGACTGAAGCTTGATTGTGGAACCCTGTGTCCTGGAAACATGACATCGGTTTGATTCTGGGACCCTGTGGCCTGGGAACATGACTGAAGTTTGATTCTGGAACCTTGTGGCCTGGTAACATGTCATCAGAAGGATTCTGGAATCCTATGGCCTGGGAAGATGACTGAGCGTTGATTCTGGAACCCTGTGCCCTGGGAACATGACTGAGGTTTGATTGTGGAACCCTTTTCCCTGGGAATATGACTGAAGTTTGATTCTAGAACCCTGTGGCCTGGGAACATGACTGAGGTTTGATTGTGGAACTCTGTGGACTGGGAACATGACTGAGGTTTGTTTCTGGAACCCTGTGGCCTGGGAACATGACTGAGGTTTGATTGTGGAACTCTGTGGACTGGGAACATGACTGAGGTTTGATTCTGGAACCCTGTAGCCTGGAAACATGACTGAGGTTTGATTCTGGAATTGTCTTGCCTGGGAACATGCCTGAAGTTTGATTCTGGAACCCTGTGGCCTGGGAACATGACTGAGGTTTGATTGTGGAACCCTCTGGCTTGGGAACATGACTGAGGCTTGATTCTGGAACCCTGCGGCCTGGGAACATGATATCAGTTGGATTCTGGAACCCTGTGGCCTGGGCACATGAGTGAAGGTTGATTCTGGAATCCTGTGGCCTCGGAATATGACTTACATTTGATTGTGGAAACCTGTGGCCTGGGAACATGACTGAGGTTTGATTCTGGAACCCTGTGGCCTGGGAACATGACTGAGGTTAGATTGTGGTCATCCCAAATGACTTACATTTGATTGTGGAAACCTGTGGCCTGGGAACATGACTGAGGTTTGATTCTGGAACCCTGTGGCCTGGGAACATGACTGAGGTTTGATTGTGGAAGCATGTGGCCTGGGAACATTACTGAGGTTTTATTCTGGAACCCTCTGCCCTGGGAATATGACTGAGGCTTGATTGTGGAAACCTGTCATCTGGGAACAAGACTGAGGTTTGACTGTGGATCCCACTGGCCTGGGAACATGAATGAGGTTTGATGGTGGAAACCTCTGGCCTGAGAACATGACTGAGGCTTGATTGTGCAACTCTGTGGACTGGGATCATGACTGAGGTTTCTTTCTGGAACCCTGTGGCCTGGCAACATGACTGAGGCTTTATTCTGGAACCCTGTGGCCTGGGAACATGACTGAGATTTGATTCTGTAAACCTGGAGCCTGGGAACATGACTGAGCTTTCATTCTGTAACCCTGTGGCTTGGAAACATGACTGAAGTTTGATTCTGGAAACCTGTGACCTGGGAACTTTATTGAGGTTTGATTCTAGAACCCTGTGTCCTGGGAACATGACTGACGTTTTATTGTGAAAAATTGTGGCCTGGGAATATGACTGAGTTGTGATTGTGGAATTCTGTGGACTGGGAAAATGACTGATATTTGATTCTGGAACGCTGTGGCCTGGGAACATGACTGAGGATTTATTCTGGAACCCTGTGGCCTGGGAACATGACTCAGGTTTGATTCTTGAACCCTGAGGACTGGGAACATGACTGAGGTATGATTGTGGAAACATGTATCCTGGGAACATGACTGAGGCTTTATTCTAGAACCCTGTGTCCTGGGAACATGACTGAGGTTTGATTGTGGAACCCTCTGGCCTAGGAACATGACTGAGGCTTGGTACCTGTACCCTGTGGTTGGGAACCTGACTAAGGTTTGATTCTGGACCCCTGTGTCCCGGGAGCATGACTGAGATTTGATACTGGAACCCTTTGGCCTAGGACCATGACTGAGGTTTGATTGTGGAACCTGTGGCCTGGGAACATGACATCTGTTTGACTCTGGAGCCCTGTGGCCTGGGAACATGACATCGGTTGGCTTCTAGAACCCTGTGGCCTGGGAACATGACATCGGTTTGATTGTATAACCCTGTGGCCTGGGAACATGATATCGATTGGATTCTGGTAACCTTTGGCCTGGGAACATGACAACGGTTGGATTCTGGATCCCTGTGGCCTAGGAACATGACTGAGGTTTGATTGTGGACCCTCTGGCCTCGGAACATGACTGAGGCTTGATTGTGGACCCTGTGTCCTGGGAACATGACATCGGTTTGATTCTGTGACCCTGTGGCCTGGGAACATGACATCAGTTGGATTCTGGAACCCTCTCGCCTGGGAACATGATTGAGGGTTGATTCTGGAACCCTGTGGCCTGGGAACATGACTGAAGTTTGATTCTGAAATTCTGTGTCCTGGGAACATGACTGAGGTTTGATGGTTGAACCCTGTGGCCTGGGAACATGACAAAGGTTTGATTTTGGAACCCTGTGGCCTGGGAACATGACTGAGGTTTGATTGTGATAACTTATGACCTGGGAACATGACTGAGGTTTGATTGTGGAACTCTGTGGACTGGGAACATGACTGAGGTTTCTTTCTGGAACCCTGTGGCCTGGGAACATGACTGAGGCTTTATTCTGGAACCCTGTGGCCTGGGAATATGACTGAGGTTTGATTCTGTAAACCTGGAGCCTGGGAACATGACTGAGCTTTCATTCTGTAACCCTGTGGCTTGGAAACATGACTGAAGTTTGATTCTGGAAACCTGTGACCTGGGAACTTTATTGAGGTTTGATTCTAGAACCCTGTGTCCTGGGAACATGACTGACGTTTTATTGTGAAAAATTGTGGCCTGGGAATATGACTGAGTTGTGATTGTGGAATTCTGTGGACTGGGAAAATGACTGATATTTGATTCTGGAACGCTGTGGCCTGGGAACATGACTGAGGATTTATTCTGGAACCCTGTGGCCTGGGAACATGACTCAGGTTTGATTCTTGAACCCTGAGGACTGGGAACATGACTGAGGTATGACTGTGGAAACATGTATCCTGGGAACATGACTGAGGCTGTATTCTGGTACCCTGTGGCCTGGGAACATGACTGAGGTTTGATTCTTGAAATCTGTTGCCTGAGAACGTACCTGAAGTTTGATTCTGGAACCCTGTGTCCTGGGAACATGACTGAGGTTTGATTGTGGAACCCTCTGGCCTAGGAACATGACTGAGGCTTGGTACCTGTACCCTGTGGTTGGGAACCTGACTAAGGTTTGATTCTGGACCCCTGTGTCCCGGGAGCATGACTGAGATTTGATACTGGAACCCTTTGGCCTAGGACCATGACTGAGGTTTGATTGTGGAACCTGTGGCCTGGGAACATGACATCTGTTTGACTCTGGAGCCCTGTGGCCTGGGAACATGACATCGGTTGGCTTCTAGAACCCTGTGGCCTGGGAACATGACATCGGTTTGATTGTATAACCCTGTGGCCTGGGAACATGATATCGATTGGATTCTGGTAACCTTTGGCCTGGGAACATGACAACGGTTGGATTCTGGATCCCTGTGCCCTAGGAACATGACTGAGGTTTGATTGTGGACCCTCTGGCCTCGGAACATGACTGAGGCTTGATTGTGGACCCTGTGTCCTGGGAACATGACATCGGTTTGATTCTGTGACCCTGTGGCCTGGGAACATGACATCAGTTGGATTCTGGAACCCTCTCGCCTGGGAACATGACTGAGGGTTGATTCTGGAACCCTGTGGCCTGGGAACATGACTGAAGTTTGATTCTGAAATTCTGTGTCCTGGGAACATGACTGAGGTTTGATGGTGGAACCCTGTGGCCTGGGAACATGACAGAGGTTTTATTGTGATAAATTGTGGCCTGGGAATATGACTGAGGTTTGATTCTGGAACCCTGTAGCCTGGGAACTTGGCTGAGCTTTCATTCTGGACCCCTGTTGCCTGGGAACATGATTTAGGTTTGATTCGGGAACCCTGTGACCTGGGAACATGACTGAGGTTTGATGGTGTTACCCTGTGGCCTGGCAATATGACTGAGGTTTGATTTTGGAACCCTGTGGCCTGGGAACATGACTGAGGTTTGATTCTGGATCGCTGTGGCCTGGCAACATGACATCAGTTGGATTCTGGAACCCTGTGGCCTGGGAACATGACTGAGGTTTGATTCTGGAACCCTGTGGCTTGGGAATATGACATCAGTTGGATTCTGGAACCCTGTGGTCTGGCAACATAACTGAGGATTGATTCTGGAACCCTGTGGCCTGGGAACATGCCTTAAGTTTGATTGTGGAACTCTGAGGCCTGGAACATGACTGAGGTTTGATTCTGGCACCCTGTGGCCTGGGAACATGACTGAGGTTTGATTGTGGAACCCTGTGGCCTGGGAACATGACTGAGGCTTGATTGTGGAACCCTGTGTCCTGGGAACATGACATCGGTTTGATTCTGTGACCATGTGGCCTGGGAACATGCCTGAAGTTTGATTCTGGAACCTTGTGGCCTAGAAACATGTCATCAGTTTGACCCTGGAATCCTTTGGCCTGGGAAGATGACTGAGTGTTGATTCTCCGACCCTGTGCGCTGTGAACATGACTGAAGTTTGATGGTGGAACCCTGTGGCCTGGGAAAATGATTGAGGTTTGATTGTGATAACTGATGTCCTGGGTACATGACTGAGGTTTGATTGTGGAACTCTGTGGACTGGGAACATGATTGAGCTTTCATTCTGGAACCCTGTGGCCTGGGAACATGACTGAGGTTTGATTCTGGAACCCTGTGCCTGGGAATATGACTGAGGTTTAATTGTGGAAACTTCTGGCCTGGGAACATGACTGAGGCTTGATTGTGGAACCCTGTGTCCTGGGAACATGACATCGGTTTGATTCTGTGACCATGTGGCCTGGGAACATGCCTGAAGTTTGATTCTGGAACCTTGTGGCCTAGAAACATGTCATCAGTTTGACTCTGGAATCCTTTGGCCTGGGAAGATGACTGAGTGTTGATTCTCCGACCCTGTGCACTGTGAACATGACTGAAGTTTGATGGTGGAACCCTGTGGCCTGGGAAAATGATTGAGGTTTGATTGTGATAACTGATGTCCTGGGTACATGACTGAGGTTTGATTGTGGAACTCTGTGGCCTGGGAATATGATTGAGGTTTGTTTCTGGAACCCTGTGGCCTGGGAACATGACTGAGGCTTTATTCTGGAACCCTGTGGCCTGGGAATATGACTGAGGTTTGATTCTGTAAACCTGGAGCCTGGGAACATGACTGAGCTTTCATTCTGTAACCCTGTGGCTTGGAAACATGACTGAAGTTTGATTCTGGAAACCTGTGACCTGGGAACTTTATTGAGGTTTGATTCTAGAACCCTGTGTCCTGGGAACATGACTGACGTTTTATTGTGAAAAATTGTGGCCTGGGAATATGACTGAGTTGTGATTGTGGAATTCTGTGGACTGGGAAAATGACTGATATTTGATTCTGGAACGCTGTGGCCTGGGAACATGACTGAGGATTTATTCTGGAACCCTGTGGCCTGGGAACATGACTCAGGTTTGATTCTTGAACCCTGAGGACTGGGAACATGACTGAGGTATGACTGTGGAAACATGTATCCTGGGAACATGACTGAGGCTGTATTCTGGTACCCTGTGGCCTGGGAACATGACTGAGGTTTGATTCTTGAAATCTGTTGCCTGAGAACGTACCTGAAGTTTGATTCTGGAACCCTGTGTCCTGGGAACATGACTGAGGTTTGATTGTGGAACCCTCTGGCCTAGGAACATGACTGAGGCTTGGTACCTGTACCCTGTGGTTGGGAACCTGACTAAGGTTTGATTCTGGACCCCTGTGTCCCGGGAGCATGACTGAGATTTGATACTGGAACCCTTTGGCCTAGGACCATGACTGAGGTTTGATTGTGGAACCTGTGGCCTGGGAACATGACATCTGTTTGACTCTGGAGCCCTGTGGCCTGGGAACATGACATCGGTTGGCTTCTAGAACCCTGTGGCCTGGGAACATGACATCGGTTTGATTGTATAACCCTGTGGCCTGGGAACATGATATCGATTGGATTCTGGTAACCTTTGGCCTGGGAACATGACAACGGTTGGATTCTGGATCCCTGTGGCCTAGGAACATGACTGAGGTTTGATTGTGGACCCTCTGGCCTCGGAACATGACTGAGGCTTGATTGTGGACCCTGTGTCCTGGGAACATGACATCGGTTTGATTCTGTGACCCTGTGGCCTGGGAACATGACATCAGTTGGATTCTGGAACCCTCTCGCCTGGGAACATGACTGAGGGTTGATTCTGGAACCCTGTGGCCTGGGAACATGACTGAAGTTTGATTCTGAAATTCTGTGTCCTGGGAACATGACTGAGGTTTGATGGTGGAACCCTGTGGCCTGGGAACATGACAGAGGTTTTATTGTGATAAATTGTGGCCTGGGAATATGACTGAGGTTTGATTCTGGAACCCTGTAGCCTGGGAACTTGGCTGAGCTTTCATTCTGGACCCCTGTTGCCTGGGAACATGATTTAGGTTTGATTCGGGAACCCTGTGACCTGGGAACATGACTGAGGTTTGATGGTGTTACCCTGTGGCCTGGCAATATGACTGAGGTTTGATTTTGGAACCCTGTGGCCTGGGAACATGACTGAGGTTTGATTCTGGATCGCTGTGGCCTGGCAACATGACATCAGTTGGATTCTGGAACCCTGTGGCCTGGGAACATGACTGAGGTTTGATTCTGGAACCCTGTGGCTTGGGAATATGACATCAGTTGGATTCTGGAACCCTGTGGTCTGGCAACATAACTGAGGATTGATTCTGGAACCCTGTGGCCTGGGAACATGCCTTAAGTTTGATTGTGGAACTCTGAGGCCTGGAACATGACTGAGGTTTGATTCTGGCACCCTGTGGCCTGGGAACATGACTGAGGTTTGATTGTGGAACCCTGTGGCCTGGGAACATGACTGAGGCTTGATTGTGGAACCCTGTGTCCTGGGAACATGACATCGGTTTGATTCTGTGACCATGTGGCCTGGGAACATGCCTGAAGTTTGATTCTGGAACCTTGTGGCCTAGAAACATGTCATCAGTTTGACCCTGGAATCCTTTGGCCTGGGAAGATGACTGAGTGTTGATTCTCCGACCCTGTGCGCTGTGAACATGACTGAAGTTTGATGGTGGAACCCTGTGGCCTGGGAAAATGATTGAGGTTTGATTGTGATAACTGATGTCCTGGGTACATGACTGAGGTTTGATTGTGGAACTCTGTGGACTGGGAACATGATTGAGCTTTCATTCTGGAACCCTGTGGCCTGGGAACATGACTGAGGTTTGATTCTGGAACCCTGTGCCTGGGAATATGACTGAGGTTTAATTGTGGAAACTTCTGGCCTGGGAACATGACTGAGGCTTGATTGTGGAACCCTGTGTCCTGGGAACATGACATCGGTTTGATTCTGTGACCATGTGGCCTGGGAACATGCCTGAAGTTTGATTCTGGAACCTTGTGGCCTAGAAACATGTCATCAGTTTGAGTCTGGAATCCTTTGGCCTGGGAAGATGACTGAGTGTTGATTCTCCGACCCTGTGCGCTGTGAACATGACTGAAGTTTGATGGTGGAACCCTGTGGCCTGGGAAAATGATTGAGGTTTGATTGTGATAACTGATGTCCTGGGTACATGACTGAGGTTTGATTCTGGAACTCTGCAGCCTGGGAACATGACTGAGCTTTCATTCTGGAACCCTGTGGCCTGGGAACATGACTGAGGTTTGATTCTGGAACCTTGTGCCTGGGAATATGACTGAGGTTTAATTGTGGAACCCTGTGTCCTGGGAACATGACATCGGTTTGATTCTGTGACCCTGTGGCCTGGGAACATGCCTGAAGTTTGATTCTGGAACCTTGTGGCCTAGAAACATGTCATCAGTTTGACTCTGGAATCCTTTGGCCTGGGAAGATGACTGAGTGTTGATTCTCCGACCCTGTGCGCTGTGAACATGACTGAAGTTTGATGGTGGAACCCTGTGGCCTGGGAAAATGATTGAGGTTTGATTGTGATAACTGATGTCCTGGGTACATGACTGAGGTTTGATTGTGGAACTCTGTGGACTGGGAACATGATTGAGGTTTGTTTCTGGAACCCTGTGGCCTGGGAACATGACTGAGGCTTTATTCTGGACCCATGTGGCCTGGGAACATGACTGAGGTTTGATTCTGGAACCCTGTGGCCTGGGAACATGACTGAGGTTTGATTGTTGAAACATGTGGCCTGGGAACATGACTGAGGCTTTATTCTGGAACCCTGTTGCCTAAGAACATGACTGAGGTTTAATTCTGGAACCCTGCAGCCTGGGAACATGACTGAGCTTTCATTCTGGTACCCTTGGCCTGGCAATATGACTGAGGTTTGATTCTGGACCGCTGTGGCCTGGGAACATGACTGAGGTTTGATGATTGAACCCTGTGTCCTGGCAACAAGACTGAGCTTTGATTTTGGAACCCTGTGGCCTGGGAACATGACTGAGGCTTGATTCTGGTACCCTATGGCCTGGGAACCTGACTGAGGTTTGATTCTGGACCGCTGTGGCCTGGGAACATTACTGAGGTTTGATTCTGGAACCCTGTGTCCTGGGAGCATGACTGAGGTTTCATTGTGAAACACTCTGGCCTGGGAACATACCTGAGGTTTGATGGTGGAACTCTGTTGCCTGGCAACATGACTGAGGTTTGACTGTGGAACTCTCTGGCCTAGGAACATGACTGTGGCTTGGTTCCTGTACCCTGTTGTTAGGAAGCTGACTGAGGTTTGATTCTGGAAGCCTGTGGCCTGGGAAGATATCTGAGGTTTGATTCTGGAACCCTGTGGCTTTGGCAAATGACTGAGGTTTCATGGTTGAACACTGTGGCCTGGCAATATGACTGAGGTTTGATTCTGGAAGGCTGTGGCCTGGGAACATGACTGAGGTTAGCTTCTGGAACCCTGTGGCCTGGGAACATGACTGAGGTTAGTTTGTGGAACACTGTGGCCTGGGAACATGACATCCGTTTGACTCTGGAACCCTGTGGCCTGGGAACATGACATCGGTTGGATTCTGGAACCCTGTGACCTGGGAACATGACATCGGTTGGATTCTGTAACTCTGTGGCCTGGGAAGATGATATCGGTTGGATTCTGGAAACCTGTGGCCTGGGAACATGACTGAGGTTTGATTCTTGAACTCTGTTGCTGGAAACGTGCCTGAAGTTTGTTTCTGGAACCCTGTGGCCTGGGAACATGACTGAGGTTTGATTCTTGAACTCTATTGCTGGAAACGTGCCTGAAGTTTGTTTCTGGAACCCTGTGGCCTGGGAACATGACTGAGGTTTGATTCTGAAATCCTGTGTCCTGGGAACATGACTGAGGTTTGATGATTGAACCCTGTGTCCTGGGAACATGACTGAGGTTTGATTGTGGAAACTTCTGGCCTGGGAACATGACTGAGGGTTGATTCTGGAACCCTGTGGCCTGGGAACATGACTGAAGTTTGATTCTGAAATTCTGTGTCCTGGGAACATGACTGAGGTTTGATGGTGGAACCCTGTGGCCTGGGAACATGACAGAGGTTTTATTGTGATAAATTGTGGCCTGGGAATATGACTGAGGTTTGATTCTGGAACCCTGTAGCCTGGGAACTTGGCTGAGCTTTCATTCTGGACCCCTGTTGCCTGGGAACATGATTTAGGTTTGATTCGGGAACCCTGTGACCTGGGAACATGACTGAGGTTTGATGGTGTTACCCTGTGGCCTGGCAATATGACTGAGGTTTGATTTTGGAACCCTGTGGCCTGGGAACATGACTGAGGTTTGATTCTGGATCGCTGTGGCCTGGCAACATGACATCAGTTGGATTCTGGAACCCTGTGGCCTGGGAACATGACTGAGGTTTGATTCTGGAACCCTGTGGCTTGGGAATATGACATCAGTTGGATTCTGGAACCCTGTGGTCTGGCAACATAACTGAGGATTGATTCTGGAACCCTGTGGCCTGGGAACATGCCTTAAGTTTGATTGTGGAACTCTGAGGCCTGGAACATGACTGAGGTTTGATTCTGGCACCCTGTGGCCTGGGAACATGACTGAGGTTTGATTGTGGAACCCTGTGGCCTGGGAACATGACTGAGGCTTGATTGTGGAACCCTGTGTCCTGGGAACATGACATCGGTTTGATTCTGTGACCATGTGGCCTGGGAACATGCCTGAAGTTTGGTTCTGGAACCTTGTGGCCTAGAAACATGTCATCAGTTTGACCCTGGAATCCTTTGGCCTGGGAAGATGACTGAGTGTTGATTCTCCGACCCTGTGCGCTGTGAACATGACTGAAGTTTGATGGTGGAACCCTGTGGCCTGGGAAAATGATTGAGGTTTGATTGTGATAACTGATGTCCTGGGTACATGACTGAGGTTTGATTGTGGAACTCTGTGGACTGGGAACATGATTGAGCTTTCATTCTGGAACCCTGTGGCCTGGGAACATGACTGAGGTTTGATTCTGGAACCCTGTGCCTGGGAATATGACTGAGGTTTAATTGTGGAAACTTCTGGCCTGGGAACATGACTGAGGCTTGATTGTGGAACCCTGTGTCCTGGGAACATGACATCGGTTTGATTCTGTGACCATGTGGCCTGGGAACATGCCTGAAGTTTGATTCTGGAACCTTGTGGCCTAGAAACATGTCATCAGTTTGACTCTGGAATCCTTTGGCCTGGGAAGATGACTGAGTGTTGATTCTCCGACCCTGTGCACTGTGAACATGACTGAAGTTTGATGGTGGAACCCTGTGGCCTGGGAAAATGATTGAGGTTTGATTGTGATAACTGATGTCCTGGGTACATGACTGAGGTTTGATTGTGGAACTCTGTGGCCTGGGAATATGATTGAGGTTTGTTTCTGGAACCCTGTGGCCTGGGAACATGACTGAGGCTTTATTCTGGAACCCTGTGGCCTGGGAATATGACTGAGGTTTGATTCTGTAAACCTGGAGCCTGGGAACATGACTGAGCTTTCATTCTGTAACCCTGTGGCTTGGAAACATGACTGAAGTTTGATTCTGGAAACCTGTGACCTGGGAACTTTATTGAGGTTTGATTCTAGAACCCTGTGTCCTGGGAACATGACTGACGTTTTATTGTGAAAAATTGTGGCCTGGGAATATGACTGAGTTGTGATTGTGGAATTCTGTGGACTGGGAAAATGACTGATATTTGATTCTGGAACGCTGTGGCCTGGGAACATGACTGAGGATTTATTCTGGAACCCTGTGGCCTGGGAACATGACTCAGGTTTGATTCTTGAACCCTGAGGACTGGGAACATGACTGAGGTATGACTGTGGAAACATGTATCCTGGGAACATGACTGAGGCTGTATTCTGGTACCCTGTGGCCTGGGAACATGACTGAGGTTTGATTCTTGAAATCTGTTGCCTGAGAACGTACCTGAAGTTTGATTCTGGAACCCTGTGTCCTGGGAACATGACTGAGGTTTGATTGTGGAACCCTCTGGCCTAGGAACATGACTGAGGCTTGGTACCTGTACCCTGTGGTTGGGAACCTGACTAAGGTTTGATTCTGGACCCCTGTGTCCCGGGAGCATGACTGAGATTTGATACTGGAACCCTTTGGCCTAGGACCATGACTGAGGTTTGATTGTGGAACCTGTGGCCTGGGAACATGACATCTGTTTGACTCTGGAGCCCTGTGGCCTGGGAACATGACATCGGTTGGCTTCTAGAACCCTGTGGCCTGGGAACATGACATCGGTTTGATTGTATAACCCTGTGGCCTGGGAACATGATATCGATTGGATTCTGGTAACCTTTGGCCTGGGAACATGACAACGGTTGGATTCTGGATCCCTGTGGCCTAGGAACATGACTGAGGTTTGATTGTGGACCCTCTGGCCTCGGAACATGACTGAGGCTTGATTGTGGACCCTGTGTCCTGGGAACATGACATCGGTTTGATTCTGTGACCCTGTGGCCTGGGAACATGACATCAGTTGGATTCTGGAACCCTCTCGCCTGGGAACATGACTGAGGGTTGATTCTGGAACCCTGTGGCCTGGGAACATGACTGAAGTTTGATTCTGAAATTCTGTGTCCTGGGAACATGACTGAGGTTTGATGGTGGAACCCTGTGGCCTGGGAACATGACAGAGGTTTTATTGTGATAAATTGTGGCCTGGGAATATGACTGAGGTTTGATTCTGGAACCCTGTAGCCTGGGAACTTGGCTGAGCTTTCATTCTGGACCCCTGTTGCCTGGGAACATGATTTAGGTTTGATTCGGGAACCCTGTGACCTGGGAACATGACTGAGGTTTGATGGTGTTACCCTGTGGCCTGGCAATATGACTGAGGTTTGATTTTGGAACCCTGTGGCCTGGGAACATGACTGAGGTTTGATTCTGGATCGCTGTGGCCTGGCAACATGACATCAGTTGGATTCTGGAACCCTGTGGCCTGGGAACATGACTGAGGTTTGATTCTGGAACCCTGTGGCTTGGGAATATGACATCAGTTGGATTCTGGAACCCTGTGGTCTGGCAACATAACTGAGGATTGATTCTGGAACCCTGTGGCCTGGGAACATGCCTTAAGTTTGATTGTGGAACTCTGAGGCCTGGAACATGACTGAGGTTTGATTCTGGCACCCTGTGGCCTGGGAACATGACTGAGGTTTGATTGTGGAACCCTGTGGCCTGGGAACATGACTGAGGCTTGATTGTGGAACCCTGTGTCCTGGGAACATGACATCGGTTTGATTCTGTGACCATGTGGCCTGGGAACATGCCTGAAGTTTGGTTCTGGAACCTTGTGGCCTAGAAACATGTCATCAGTTTGACCCTGGAATCCTTTGGCCTGGGAAGATGACTGAGTGTTGATTCTCCGACCCTGTGCGCTGTGAACATGACTGAAGTTTGATGGTGGAACCCTGTGGCCTGGGAAAATGATTGAGGTTTGATTGTGATAACTGATGTCCTGGGTACATGACTGAGGTTTGATTGTGGAACTCTGTGGACTGGGAACATGATTGAGCTTTCATTCTGGAACCCTGTGGCCTGGGAACATGACTGAGGTTTGATTCTGGAACCCTGTGCCTGGGAATATGACTGAGGTTTAATTGTGGAAACTTCTGGCCTGGGAACATGACTGAGGCTTGATTGTGGAACCCTGTGTCCTGGGAACATGACATCGGTTTGATTCTGTGACCATGTGGCCTGGGAACATGCCTGAAGTTTGATTCTGGAACCTTGTGGCCTAGAAACATGTCATCAGTTTGAGTCTGGAATCCTTTGGCCTGGGAAGATGACTGAGTGTTGATTCTCCGACCCTGTGCGCTGTGAACATGACTGAAGTTTGATGGTGGAACCCTGTGGCCTGGGAAAATGATTGAGGTTTGATTGTGATAACTGATGTCCTGGGTACATGACTGAGGTTTGATTCTGGAACTCTGCAGCCTGGGAACATGACTGAGCTTTCATTCTGGAACCCTGTGGCCTGGGAACATGACTGAGGTTTGATTCTGGAACCCTGTGCCTGGGAATATGACTGAGGTTTAATTGTGGAACCCTGTGTCCTGGGAACATGACATCGGTTTGATTCTGTGACCCTGTGGCCTGGGAACATGCCTGAAGTTTGATTCTGGAACCTTGTGGCCTAGAAACATGTCATCAGTTTGACTCTGGAATCCTTTGGCCTGGGAAGATGACTGAGTGTTGATTCTCCGACCCTGTGCGCTGTGAACATGACTGAAGTTTGATGGTGGAACCCTGTGGCCTGGGAAAATGATTGAGGTTTGATTGTGATAACTGATGTCCTGGGTACATGACTGAGGTTTGATTGTGGAACTCTGTGGACTGGGAACATGATTAAGGTTTGTTTCTGGAACCCTGTGGCCTGGGAACATGACTGAGGCTTTATTCTGGACCCATGTGGCCTGGGAACATGACTGAGGTTTGATTCTGGAACCCTGTGGCCTGGGAACATGACTGAGGTTTGATTGTTGAAACATGTGGCCTGGGAACATGACTGAGGCTTTATTCTGGAACCCTGTTGCCTAAGAACATGACTGAGGTTTAATTCTGGAACCCTGCAGCCTGGGAACATGACTGAGCTTTCATTCTGGTACCCTTGGCCTGGCAATATGACTGAGGTTTGATTCTGGACCGCTGTGGCCTGGGAACATGACTGAGGTTTGATGATTGAACCCTGTGTCCTGGCAACAAGACTGAGCTTTGATTTTGGAACCCTGTGGCCTGGGAACATGACTGAGGCTTGATTCTGGTACCCTATGGCCTGGGAACCTGACTGAGGTTTGATTCTGGACCGCTGTGGCCTGGGAACATTACTGAGGTTTGATTCTGGAACCCTGTGTCCTGGGAGCATGACTGAGGTTTCATTGTGAAACACTCTGGCCTGGGAACATACCTGAGGTTTGATGGTGGAACTCTGTTGCCTGGCAACATGACTGAGGTTTGACTGTGGAACTCTCTGGCCTAGGAACATGACTGTGGCTTGGTTCCTGTACCCTGTTGTTAGGAAGCTGACTGAGGTTTGATTCTGGAAGCCTGTGGCCTGGGAAGATATCTGAGGTTTGATTCTGGAACCCTGTGGCTTTGGCAAATGACTGAGGTTTCATGGTTGAACACTGTGGCCTGGCAATATGACTGAGGTTTGATTCTGGAAGGCTGTGGCCTGGGAACATGACTGAGGTTAGCTTCTGGAACCCTGTGGCCTGGGAACATGACTGAGGTTAGTTTGTGGAACACTGTGGCCTGGGAACATGACATCCGTTTGACTCTGGAACCCTGTGGCCTGGGAACATGACATCGGTTGGATTCTGGAACCCTGTGACCTGGGAACATGACATCGGTTGGATTCTGTAACTCTGTGGCCTGGGAAGATGATATCGGTTGGATTCTGGAAACCTGTGGCCTGGGAACATGACTGAGGTTTGATTCTTGAACTCTGTTGCTGGAAACGTGCCTGAAGTTTGTTTCTGGAACCCTGTGGCCTGGGAACATGACTGAGGTTTGATTCTGAAATCCTGTGTCCTGGGAACATGACTGAGGTTTGATGATTGAACCCTGTGTCCTGGGAACATGACTGAGGTTTGATTGTGGAAACTTCTGGCCTGGGAACTTGACTGAGGCTTGATTGTGGAACCCTGTGTCCTGGGAACATGACATCGGTTTGATTCTGGGACCCTGTGGCCTGGGAACATGACTGAAGTTTGATTCTGGAACCTTGTGGCCTGGTAACATGTCATCAGAAGGATTCTGGAATCCTATGGCCTGGGAAGATGACTGAGCGTTGATTCTGGAACCCTGTGCCCTGGGAACATGACTGAGGTTTGATTGTGGAACCCTTTTCCCTGGGAATATGACTGAAGTTTGATTCTGGAACCCTGTGGCCTGGGAACATGACTGAGGTTTGATTGTGGAACTCTGTGGACTGGGAACATGACTGAGGTTTGTTTCTGGAACCCTGTGGCCTGGGTACATGACTGAGGTTTGTTTGTGGAACCCTGTGACCTGGGAACATTATTGAGGTTTGATTCTGGAACCCTGTGGCCTGGGAACATATCTGAGGCTTGATTGTGGAACCCTTTTCCCTGGGAATATGACTGAAGTTTGATTCTGGAACCCTGTGGCCTTGGAAAATAACTGAGGTTTGATGGTGGAACCCTGTGGCCTGGCGATATGACTGAGGTTGGATTCTGGAAGCCTGTGACCTGGGAACATGACTGAGGTTTGATTCTGGAACCATGTGGCCTGGGAACATGACTGAGGTTTGATTGTGGAACCCTGATATCTGAGAACGTGATTGGGGTTTGATTCTGGAACCCTGTAGCCTGGAAACATGACTGAGGTTTGATTCTGGAATTGTCTTGCCTGGGAACATGCCTGAAGTTTGATTCTGGAACCCTGTGGCCTGGGAACATGACTGAGGTTTGATTGTGGAACCCTCTGGCTTGGGAACATGACTGAGGCTTGATTCTGGAACCCTGCGGCCTGGGAACATGATATCAGTTGGATTCTGGAACCCTGTGGCCTGGGCACATGAGTGAAGGTTGATTCTGGAATCCTGTGGCCTCGGAATATCACTTACATTTGATTGTGGAAACCTGTGGCCTGGGAACATGACTTAGGTTTGATTCTGGAACCCTGTGGCCTGGGAACATGACTGAGGTTTGATTGTGGAAGCATGTGGCCTGGGAACATTACTGAGGTTTTATTCTGGAACCCTCTGCCCTGGGAATATGACTGAGGCTTGATTGTGGAAACCTGTCATCTGGGAACAAGACTGAGGTTTGACTGTGGATCCCTCTGACCTGGGAACATGACTGAGGCTTGATTTTGGTACCCTGTGGCCTGGGAACCTGACTGAGGCTTGATTGTGGAAACCTGTTCCCTGGGAATATGACTGAAGTTTGATTCTGGAACCCTGTGGCCTTGGAAAATAACTGAGGTTTGATGGTGGAACCCTGTGGCCTGGCGATATGACTGAGGTTGGATTCTGGAAGCCTGTGACCTGGGAACATGACTGAGGTTTGATTCTGGAACCATGTGGCCTGGGAACATGACTGAGGTTTGCTTGTGGAACCCTGATATCTGGGAACGTGATTGGGGTTTGATTCTGGAACCCTGTAGCCTGGAAACATGACTGAGGTTTGATTGTGGAACCCTCTGGCTTGGGAACATGACTGAGGCTTGATTCTGGAACCCTGTGGCCTGGGAACATGATATCAGTTGGATTCTGGAACCCTGTGGCCTGGGCACATGAGTGAAGGTTGATTCTGGAATCCTGTGGCCTCGGAATATGACTTACATTTGATTGTGGAAACCTGTGGCCTGGGAACATGACTGAGGTTTGATTCTGGACCCCTGTTGCCTGGGAACATGACTGAGGTTTGATTTTGGAAGCATGTGGCCTGGGAATATGACTGAGGTTTTATTCTGGAACCCTCTGCCCTGGGAATATGACTGAGGCTTGATTGTGGAAACCTGTCATCTGGGAACAAGACTGAGGTTTGACTGTGGATCCCTCTGGCCTGGGAACATGAATGAGGTTTGATGGTGGAAACCCCTGGCCTGGGACCATGACTGAGGCTTGATTTTGGTACCCTGTGGCCTGGGAACCTGACTGAGGTTTGATTCTGGAACCCTGTGGCCTGGGAACATGACTGAGATTTGATTCTGTAAACCTGGAGCCTGGGAACATGACTGAGCTTTCATTCTGTAACCCTGTGGCTTGGAAACATGACTGAAGTTTGATTCTGGAAACCTGTGACCTGGGAACTTTATTGAGGTTTGATTCTAGAACCCTGTGTCCTGGGAACATGACTGACGTTTTATTGTGAAAAATTGTGGCCTGGGAATATGACTGAGTTGTGATTGTGGAATTCTGTGGACTGGGAAAATGACTGATATTTGATTCTGGAACGCTGTGGCCTGGGAACATGACTGAGGATTTATTCTGGAACCCTGTGGCCTGGGAACATGACTCAGGTTTGATTCTTGAACCCTGAGGACTGGGAACATGACTGAGGTATGACTGTGGAAACATGAATCCTGGGAACATGACTGAGGCTTTATTCTGGTACCCTGTGGCCTGGGAACATGACTGAGGTTTGATTCTTGAAATCTGTTGCCTGAGAACGTACCTGAAGTTTGATTCTGGAACCCTGTGTCCTGGGAACATGACTGAGGTTTGATTGTGGAACCCTCTGGCCTAGGAACATGACTGAGGCTTGGTACCTGTACCCTGTGGTTGGGAACCTGACTAAGGTTTGATTCTGGACCCCTGTGTCCCGGGAGCATGACTGAGATTTGATACTGGAACCCTTTGGCCTAGGACCATGACTGAGGTTTGATTGTGGAACCTGTGGCCTGGGAACATGACATCTGTTTGACTCTGGAGCCCTGTGGCCTGGGAACATGACATCGGTTGGCTTCTAGAACCCTGTGGCCTGGGAACATGACATCGGTTTGATTGTATAACCCTGTGGCCTGGGAACATGATATCGATTGGATTCTGGTAACCTTTGGCCTGGGAACATGACAACGGTTGGATTCTGGATCCCTGTGGCCTAGGAACATGACTGAGGCTTGATTGTGGACCCTGTGTCCTGGGAACATGACATCGGTTTGATTCTGTGACCCTGTGGCCTGGGAACATGACATCAGTTGGATTCTGGAACCCTCTCGCCTGGGAACATGACTGAGGGTTGATTCTGGAACCCTGTGGCCTGGGAACATGACTGAAGTTTGATTCTGAAATTCTGTGTCCTGGGAACATGACTGAGGTTTGATGGTGGAACCCTGTGGCCTGGGAACATGACAGAGGTTTTATTGTGATAAATTGTGGCCTGGGAATATGACTGAGGTTTGATTGTGGAATTCTGTGGACTGGGAACATGACTGAGATTTGATTCTGGAACCCTGTGGCCTGGGAACATGACTGAGGCTTTATTCTGGAACCCTGTGGCCTGGGAACATGACTCAGGTTTGATTCTGGTACTCTCTGGCCTGAGAACATCACTGAGATTAGCTTCTGGAACCCTGTGGCCTGGGAACATGACTGAGGTTAAATTGTGGAACCTGTGGCCTGGGAACATGACATCCGTTTGACTCTGGAACCCTGTGGCCTGGGAACATGATATCGATTGGACTCTGGAAACCTGTGGCCTGGAACATGACTGAGGATTGAATCTCGAACACTGTGGCCTGGGAAAATGACTGAGGTTTGATCCTGGAACCATGTGGCCTGGAAATATGATTAAGGTTTGCTTCTGGAAAACTGTGGCCTAGGAACAAGACGGAGGTTTGAATCTGCAACCCTGTGGCCTGGGAACATGACTGAGGTTTGATTGTGGAACCCTGTGCCCTAGGAATATGACTGAAGTTTGATTCTGGAAGCCTGTGGCCTGGGAACATGTCTGAGGCATGATTCTAGAACCCTGTGGCCTTGGAAAATGACTGAGGTTTGATAGTGTTACCCTGTGGCCTGGCAATATGACTGAGGCTTGATTCTGGAACCCTCTTGCCTAGGAACATGGCATCAGTTGGATTCTGGGACCCTGTGACCTGGGAACATGACTGAGGTTTGATTCTGGAACCCTGTGGCCTTGGAACATGACATCAGTTGGATTCTGGAACCCTGTGGTCTGGGAACATGACTGAGGTTTGCTTCTGGAACCCTGTGGCTTAGGAATATGACATCAGTTGGATTCTGGAACCCTGTGGTCTGGCAACATAACTGAGGGTTGATTCTGTAACCCTGTGGCCTGGGAACATGCCTTACGTTTGATTGTGGAACCCTGTGGGCCGGGAACATGACTGAGGTTTGATTCTGGAACCCTGTGGCCTGGGAACATGACTGAGGTTTGGTTGTGGATCCCTGTGGACTGGGAACATTACTGAGGTTTGATTCTGGAACCCTATGGCCTAGAAAAATGACTGAGGCTTGATTGTGGAACCCTGTCATCTGAGAACATGACTGAGGTTTGATTGTGGAACCCTTTGTCCTGGGAACATGACTGTGGTTTGATGATTGTACCCTGTGTCCTGGCAACATGACTGAGGTTTGTTTCTAAAACCTGCGGCCTGGGAACATGACTGAGGCTTCATTCTTGAACCCTGTGGCCTGGGAAAATGACTGAGGTTTGATTCTGGAACCCTGTAGCCTGGGAACTTGGCTGAGCTTTCATTCTGGACCCCTGTTGCCTGGGAACATGATTTAGGTTTGATTCGGGAACCCTGTGACCTGGGAACATTATGGAGGTTTGATTCTGATATCCTGTGGCCTGGGAACATGACTGAGGTTGGATTGTGGAACCCTGTGCCCTAGGAATATGACTGAGGTTTGATTCTGGAAGCCTGTGGCCAGGGAACATGTCTGAGGCATGATTGTGGAAGCCTGTGGCCTGGGAAAATAACTGAGGTTTGATGGTGTTACCCTGTGGCCTGGCAATATGACTGAGGTTTGATTCTGGAACCCTGTGGCCTGGGAACATGACTGAGGTTTGATTCTGGAACGCTGTGGCCTGGCAACATGACATCAGTTGGATTCTGGAAACCTGTGGCCTGGGAACATGACTGAGGTTTGATTCTGGAACCCTGTGGCTTGGGTATATGACATCAGTTGGATTCTGGAACCCTGTGGTCTGGCAACATAACTGAGGTTTGATTCTGGAACCCTGTGGCCTGGGAACATGACTTAAGTTTGATTGTGGAACTCTGAGGCCTGGAACATGACTGAGGTTTGATTCTGGCACCCTGTGGCCTGGGAACATGACTGAGGTTTGATTGTGGAACCCTGTGTCCTGGGAACATGACTGAGGTTTGATTCTAGAACACTCTGGCCTGGGAACATGACTAAGGTTTGATTGTGGAACCCTACGGCCTGTCAACATGACTCAGGTTTGATTCTGGACCCCTCTGGCCTGGGAACATGACTGAGGGTTGATTGTGGAACCCTGTGTCCTGGCAGCATGACATCAGTTGGATTCTGGAACCCTGTGGCCTGGGAATATGACTTAGGTTTGATTCTGGGACCCTGTGGCCTGGCAACATGAGTGAGGTTTGATTCTTGAACTCTGTTGCCTGGGAAAGTGCCTGACGTTTGATTCTGGAATTCTGCAGCCTGGGAACATGACTGAGCTTTCATTCTGGAACCCTGTGGCCTGGGTACATGACTAAGGTTTGATTCTGGAACCCTGTGGCCTGGGAACATGACTGAGGTGTGATTGTAGAACACTGTGCCCTGGGAATATGACTGAAGTTTGATTCTGGAAGCCTGTGGCCTGGGATCATATCTGAGGTTTGATTCTGGAACCCTGTGGCCTTGTTAAATGACTGAGGTTTCATGGTGGAACCCTGTGGCCTGCCAATATGACTGAGGTGTGATTTTGGAAGCCTGTGGCCTGGGAATATGACTGAGGCTTGATTCTGGAAGCCTGTGGCCTGTGAACATGACTGAGGTTTGATTCTGGAACTCTGCAGCCTGGGAACATGACTGAGATTTCATTCTGGAACCCTGTGGCCTGGGAACATGACTGAGGTTTGATTCTGGAAACCTGTGCCTGGGAATATGACTGAGGTTTAATTGTGGAAACTTCTGGCCTGGGAACATGACTGAGGCTTGATTGTGGAACCCTGTGTCCTGGGAACATGACATCGGTTTGATTCTGTGACCATGTGGCCTGGGAACATGCCTGAAGTTTGATTCTGGAACCTTGTGGCCTAGAAACATGTCATCAGTTTGTCTCTGGAATCCTTGCCTGGGAAGATGACTGAGTGTTGATTCTTCGACCCTGTGCGCTGTGAACATGACTGAAGTTTGATGGTGGAACCCTGTGGCCTGGGAAAATGATTGAGGTTTGATTGTGATAACTGATGTCCTGGGTACATGACTGAGGTTTGATTGTGGAACTCTGTGGACTGGGAACATGATTGCGGTTTTTTTCTGGAACCCTGTGGCCTGGGAACATGACTGAGGCTTTATTCTGGACCAATGTGGCCTGGGAACATGACTGAGGTTTGATTCTGGAACCCTGTGGCCTGGGAAGATGACTGAGGTTTGATTGTTGAAACATGTGGCCTGGGAACATGACTGAGGCTTTATTCTGGAACCCTGTTGCCTAAGAACATGACTGAGGTTTAATTCTGGAACCCTGCAGCCTGGGAACATGACTGAGCTTTCATTCCGGTACCCTGTGGCCTGGCAATATGACTGAGGCTTGATTCTGGTACCCTATGGCTTGGGAACCTGACTGAGGTTTGATTCTGGACCTCTGTGGCCTGGGAACATTACTGAGGTTTGATTTTGGAACCCTGTGGCCTGGGAACATGACTGAGGTTTGGTTGTGGATACCTGTGGACTGGGAACATTACTGAGGTTTGATTCTGGAACCCTATGGCCTAGAAAAATGACTGAGGCTTGATTGTGGAACCCTGTCATCTGAGAACATGACTGAGGTTTGATTGTGGAACCCTCTGTCCTGGGAACATGACTGTGGTGTGATGATTGTACCCTGTGTCCTGGCAACATGACTGAGGTTTGTTTCTAAAACCTGCGTCCTGGGAACATGACTGAGGCTTCATTCTTGAACCCTGTGGCCTGGGAAAATGACTGAGGTTTGATTCTGGAACCCTGTAGCCTGGGAACTTGGCTGAGCTTTCATTCTGAACCCCTGTTGCCTGGGAATATGATTTAGGTTTGATTCGGGAACCCTGTGACCTGGGAACATGACTGAGGTTTGATTCTGGAACCATGTGGCCTGGGAACATGGCTGAGGTTTGATTGTGGAACCCTGTCATCTGGGAACGTGATTGGGGTTTGATTCTGGAACCCTGTAGCCTGGAAACATGACTGAGGTTTGATTGTGGAACCCTCTGGCTTGGGAACATGACTGAGGCTTGATTCTGGAACCCTGTGGCCTGGGAACATGATATCAGTTGGATTCTGGAACCCTGTGGCCTGGGCACATGAGTGAAGGTTGATTCTGGAATCCTGTGGCCTCGGAATATGACTTACATTTGATTGTGGAAACCTGTGGCCTGGGAACATGACTGAGGTTTGATTCTGGAACCCTGTGGCCTGGGAACATGACTGAGGTTTGATTTTGGAAGCATGTGGCCTGGGAACATGACTGAGGTTTTATTCTGGAACTCTCTGCCCTGGGAATATGACTGAGGCTTGATTGTGGAAACCTGTCATCTGGGAACAAGACTGAGGTTTGACTGTGGATCCCTCTGGCCTGGGAACATGAATGAGGTTTGATGGTGGAAACCTCTGGCCTGGGACCATGACTGAGGCTTGATTTTGGTACCCTGTGGCCTGGGAACCTGACTGAGGTTTGATTCTGGAACCCTGTGGCCTGGGAACATGACTGAGATTTGATTCTGTAAACCTGGAGCCTGGGAACATGACTGAGCTTTCATTCTGTAACCCTGTGGCTTGGAAACATGACTGAAGTTTGATTCTGGAAACCTGTGACCTGGGAACTTTATTGAGGTTTGATTCTAGAACCCTGTGTCCTGGGAACATGACTGACGTTTTATTGTGAAACATTGTGGCCTGGGGATATGACTGAGTTGTGATTGTGGAATTCTGTGGACTGGGAAAATGACTGATATTTGATTCTGGAACGCTGTGGCCTGGGAACATGACTGAGGATTTATTCTGGAACCCTGTGGCCTGGGAACATGACTCAGGTTTGATTCTTGAACCCTGAGGACTGGGAACATGACTGAGGTATGACTGTGGAAACATGTATCCTGGGAACATGACTGAGGCTGTATTCTGGTACCCTGTGGCCTGGGAACATGACTGAGGTTTGATTCTTGAAATCTGTTGCCTGAGAACGTACCTGAAGTTTGATTCTGGAACCCTGTGTCCTGGGAACATGACTGAGGTTTGATTGTGGAACCCTCTGGCCTAGGAACATGACTGAGGCTTGGTACCTGTACCCTGTGGTTGGGAACCTGACTAAGGTTTGATTCTGGACCCCTGTGTCCCGGGACCATGACTGAGATTTGATACTGGAACCCTTTGGCCTAGGACCATGACTGAGGTTTGATTGTGGAACCTGTGGCCTGGGAACATGACATCTGTTTGACTCTGGAGCCCTGTGGCCTGGGAACATGACATCGGTTGGCTTCTAGAACCCTGTGGCCTGGGAACATGACATCGGTTTGATTGTATAACCCTGTGGCCTGGGAACATGATATCGATTGGATTCTGGTAACCTTTGGCCTGGGAACATGACAACGGTTGGATTCTGGATCCCTGTGGCCTCGGAACATGACTGAGGCTTGATTGTGGACCCTGTGTCCTGGGAACATGACATCGGTTTGATTCTGTGACCCTGTGGCCTGGGAAGATGACATCAGTTGGATTCTGGAACCCTCTCGCCTGGGAACATGACTGAGGGTTGATTCTGGAACCCTGTGGCCTGGGAACATGACTGAAGTTTGATTCTGAAATTCTGTGTCCTGGGAACATGACTGAGGTTTGATGGTGGAACCCTGTGGCCTGGGAACATGACAGAGGTTTTATTGTGATAAATTGTGGCCTGGGAATATGACTGAGGTTTGATTGTGGAATTCTGTGGACTGGGAACATGACTGAGATTTGATTCTGGAACCCTGTTGCCTGGGAACATGACTGAGGCTTTATTCTGGAACCCTGTGGCCTGGGAACATGACTCAGGTTTGATTCTGGTACTCTCTGGCCTGAGAACATCACTGAGATTAGCTTCTGGAACCCTGTGGCCTGGGAACATGACTGAGGTTAAATTGTGGAACCTGTGGCCTGGGAACATGACATCCGTTTGACTCTGGAACCCTGTGGCCTGGGAACATGATATCGATTGGACTCTGGAAACCTGTGGCCTGGAACATGACTGAGGATTGAATCTCGAACACTGTGGCCTGGGAAAATGACTGAGGTTTGATCCTGGAACCATGTGGCCTGGAAATATGATTAAGGTTTGCTTCTGGAAACCTGTGGCCTAGGAACAAGACGGAGGTTTGAATCTGCAACCCTGTGGCCTGGGAACATGACTGAGGTTTGATTGTGGAACCCTGTGCCCTAGGAATATGACTGAGGTTTGATTCTGGAAGCCTGTGGCCTGGGAATATGTCTGAGGCATGATTCTAGAACCCTGTGGCCTTGGAAAATGACTGAGGTTTGATAGTGTTACCCTGTGGCCTGGCAATATGACTGAGGCTTGATTCTGGAACCCTCTTGCTTGGGAACATGACATCAGTTGGATTCTGGGACCCTGTGGCCTGGGAACATGACTGAGGTTTGATTCTGGAACCCTGTGGCCTTGGAACATGACATCAGTTGGATTCTGGAACCCTGTGGTCTGGGAACATGACTGAGGTTTGCTTCTGGAACCCTGTGGCTTAGGAATATGACATCAGTTGGATTCTGGAACCCTGTGGTCTGGCAACATAACTGAGGGTTGATTCTGTAACCCTGTGGCCTGGGAACATGCCTTACGTTTGATTGTGGAACCCTGTGGGCCGGGAACATGACTGAGGTTTGATTCTGGAAGCCTGTGGCCTGTGAACATGACTGAGGTTTGATTCTGGAACTCTGCAGCCTGGGAACATGACTGAGCTTTCATTCTGGAACCCTGTGGCCTGGGAACATGACTGAGGTTTGATTCTGGAACCCTGTGCCTGGGAATATGACTGAGGTTTAATTGTGGAAACTTCTGGCCTGGGAACATGACTGAGGCTTGATTGTGGAACCCTGTGTCCTGGGAACATGACATCGGTTTGATTCTGTGACCATGTGGCCTGGGAACATGCCTGAAGTTTGATTCTGGAACCTTGTGGCCTAGAAACATGTCATCAGTTTGACTCTGGAATCCTTTGGCCTGGGAAGATGACTGAGTGTTGATTCTCCGACCCTGTGCGCTGTGAACATGACTGAAGTTTGATGGTGGAACCCTGTGGCCTGGGAAAATGATTGAGGTTTGATTGTGATAACTGATGTCCTGGGTACATGACTGAGGTTTGATTGTGGAACTCTGTGGCCTGGGAATATGATTGAGGTTTGTTTCTGGAACCCTGTGGCCTGGGAACATGACTGAGGCTTTATTCTGGACCCATGTGGCCTGGGAACATGACTGAGGCTTTATTCTGGAACCCTGTTGCCTAAGAACATGACTGAGGTTTAATTCTGGAACCCTGCAGCCTGGGAACATGACTGAGCTTTCATTCCGGTACCCTGTGGCCTGGCAATATGACTGAGGTTTGATTCTGGAACCCTCTGGCCTGGGAACATGACTGAGGTTTGAGGATTGATCCCTGTGTCCTGGCAACAAGACTGAGCTTTGATTTTGGAACCCTCTGGCCTGGGAACATGACTGAGGCTTGATTCTGGTACCCTATGGCCTGGGAACCTGACTGAGGTTTGATTCTGGACCTCTGTGGCCTGGGAACATTACTGAGGTTTGATTCTGGAACCCTGTGGCCTGGGAACATGACTGAGGTTTGGTTGTGGATCCCTGTGGACTGGGAACATTACTGAGGTTTGATTCTGGAACCCTATGGCCTAGAAAAATGACTGAGGCTTGATTGTGGAACCCTGTCATCTGAGAACATGACTGAGGTTTGATTGTGGAACCCTCTGTCCTGGGAACATGACTGTGGTTTGATGATTGTACCCTGTGTCCTGGCAACATGACTGAGGTTTGTTTCTAAAACCAGCGGCCTGGGAACATGACTGAGGTTTCATTCTTGAACCCTGTGGCCTTGGAAAATAACTGAGGTTTGATGGTGTTACCCTGTGGCCTGGCAATATGACTGAGGTTTGATTCTGGAACCCTGTGGCCTGGGAACATGACTGAGGTTTGATTCTGGAACGCTGTGGTTTGGGAACATGACTGAGGTTTGCTTCTGGAACCCTGTGGCTTAGGAATATGACATCAGTTGGATTCTGGAACCCTGTGGTCTGGCAACATAACTGAGGGTTGATTCTGTAACCCTGTGGCCTGGGAACATGCCTTACGTTTGATTGTGGAACCCTGTGGCCCGGGAACATGACTGAGGTTTGATTCTGGCACCCTGTGGCCTGGGAACATGACTGAGGTTTGGTTGTGGATACCTGTGGACTGGGAACATTACTGAGGTTTGATTCTGGAACCCTATGGCCTAGAAAAATGACGGAGGCTTGATTGTGGAACCCTGTCACCTGAGAACATGACTGAGGTTTGATTGTGGAACCCTCTGTCCTGGGAACATGACTGTGGTTTGATGATTGTACCCTGTGTCCTGGCAACATGACTGAGGTTTGTTTCTAAAACCTGCGGCCTGGGAACATGACTGAGGCTTCATTCTTGAACCCTGTGGCCTGGGAAAATGACTGAGGTTTGATTCTGGAACCCTGTAGCCTGGGAACTTGGCTGAGCTTTCATTCTGGACCCCTGTTGCCTGGGAACATGATTTAGGTTTGATTCGGGAACCCTGTGACCTGGGAACATTATGGAGGTTTGATTCTGGAATCCTGTGGCCTGGGAACATGACTGAGGTTTGATTGTGGAACCCTGTGCCCTAGGAATATGACTGAGGTTTGATTCTGGAAGCCTGTGACCAGGGAACATGTCTGAGGCATGATTGTTGGAAGCCTGTGGCCTGGGAAAATGACTGAGGTTTGATGGTGTTACCCTGTGGCCTGGCAATATGACTGAGGTTTGATTCTGGAACCCTGTGGCCTGGGAACATGACTGAGGTTTGATTCTGGAACGCTGTGGCCTGGCAAGATGACATCAGTTGGATTCTGGAACCCTGTGGCCTGGGAACATGACTGAGGTTTGATTCTGGAACCCTGTGGCTTGGGAATATGACATCAGTTGGATTCTGGAACCCTGTGGTCTGGCAACATAACTGAGGTTTGATTCTGGAACCCTGTGGCCTGGGAACATGACTAAGTTTGATTGTGGAACTCTGAGGCCTGGAACATGACTGAGGTTTGATTCTGGCACCCTGTGGCCTGGGAACATGACTGAGGTTTGATTGTGGAACCCTGTGTCCTGGGAACATGACTGAGGTTTGATTCTAGAACACTCTGGCCTGGGAACATGACTAAGGTTTGATTGTGGAAACCTACGGCCTGTCAACATGACTCAGGTTTGATTCTGGAACCCTCTGGCCTGGGAACATGACTGAGGTTTGATGATTGAACCCTGTGTCCTGGCAACAAGACTGAGCTTTGATTTTGGAACCCTCTGGCCTGGGAACATGACTGAGGCTTGATTCTGGTACCCTATGGCCTGGGAACCTGACTGAGGTTTGATTCTGGACCGCTGTGGCCTGGGAACATTACTGAGGTTTGATTCTGGAACCCTGTGTCCTGGGAACATGACTGAGGTTTCATTGTGAAACACTCTGGCCTGGGAACATACCTGAGGTTTGATGGTGGAACTCTGTTGCCTGGCAACATGACTGAGGTTTGACTGTGGAACTCTCTGGCCTAGGAACATGACTGTGGCTTGGTTCCTGTACCCTGTTGTTAGGAAGCTGACTGAGGTTTGATTCTGGAAGCCTGTGGCCTGGGAAGATATCTGAGGTTTGATTCTGGAACCCTGTGGCTTTGGAAAATGACTGAGGTTTCATGGTTGAACCCTGTGGCCTGGCAATATGACTGAGGATTGATTCTGGAAGCCTGTGGCCTGGGAACATGACTGAGGCTTCATTTTGGTACCCTGTGGCCTGGGAACCTGACTGAGGTTTGATTCTGGACCGCTCTGGCCTGGGAACATGACGGAGGTTTGTTTCTGGAACCCTGTGTCCTGAGAACATGACTGAGGTTTCATTGTGAAACACTCTGGACTGGGAACATGACTGAGGTTTGATGGTGGAATCCTGTGCCCTGGCAACATGACTGAGGTTTGAGTGTGGAACTCTCTAGCCTAGGAACATGACTGTGGCTTGGTTCCTGTACCCTGTTGTTGGGAACCTGACTGAGGTTTGATTCTGGACCCCTCTGGCCTGGGAGCATGACTGAGGTTTGATACTGGAACCCTTTGGCCTAGGAACATGACTGAGGTTTGATTGTGGAAACCTGTGGCCTGGCAACATGACTGAGGTTTGATTCTGGTACTCTCTGGCCTGAGAACATGACTGAGGTTAGCTTCTGGAACCCTGTGGCCTGGGAACATGACTGAGGTTAGTTTGTGGAACACTGTGGCCTGGGAACATGACATCCGTTTGACTCTGGAACCCTGTGGCCTGGGAACATGACATCGGTTGGATTCTGGAACCCTGTGACCTGGGAACATGACATCGGTTGGATTCTGTAACTCTGTGGCCTGGGAAGATGATATCGGTTGGATTCTGGAAACCTGTGGCCTGGGAACATGACTGAGGTTTGATTCTTGAACTCTGTTGCTGGAAACGTGCCTGAAGTTTGTTTCTGGAACCCTGTGGCCTGGGAACATGACTGAGGTTTGATTCTGAAATCCTGTGTCCTGGGAACATGACTGAGGTTTGATGATTGAACCCTGTGTCCTGGGAACATGACTGAGGTTTGATTGTGGAAACTTCTGGCCTGGGAACTTGACTGAGGCTTGATTGTGGAACCCTGTGTCCTGGGAACATGACATCGGTTTGATTCTGGGACCCTGTGGCCTGGGAACATGACTGAAGTTTGATTCTGGAACCTTGTGGCCTGGTAACATGTCATCAGAAGGATTCTGGAATCCTATGGCCTGGGAAGATGACTGAGCGTTGATTCTGGAACCCTGTGCCCTGGGAACATGACTGAGGTTTGATTGTGGAACCCTTTTCCCTGGGAATATGACTGAAGTTTGATTCTGGAACCCTGTGGCCTAGGAATATGACTGAGGTTTGATTGTGGAACTCTGTGCACTGGGGACATGACTGAGGTTTGTTTCTGGAACCCTGTGGCCTGGGTACATGACTGAGGTTTGATTGTGGAACCCTGTGACCTGGGAACATTATTGAGGTTTGATTCTGGAACCCTGTGGCCTGGGAACATAACTGAGGCTTGATTGTGGAACCCTGTTCCCTGAGAATATGACTGAAGTTTGATTCTGGAACCCTGTGGCCTTGGAAAATAACTGAGGTTTGATGGTGGAACCCTGTGGCCTGGCGATATGACTGAGGTTGGATTCTGGAAGCCTGTGACCTGGGAACATGACTGAGGTTTGATTCTGGAACCATGTGGCCTGGGAACATGACTGAGGTTTGATTGTGGAACCCTGATATCTGGGAACGTGATTGGGGTTTGATTCTGGAACCCTGTAGCCTGGAAACATGACTGAGGTTTGATTCTGGAATTGTCTTGCCTGGGAACATGCCTGAAGTTTGATTCTGGAACCCTGTGGCCTGGGAACATGACTGAGGTTTGATTGTGGAACCCTCTGGCTTGGGAACATGACTGAGGCTTGATTCTGGAACCCTGCGGCCTGGGAACATGATATCAGTTGGATTCTGGAACCCTGTGGCCTGGGCACATGAGTGAAGGTTGATTCTGGAATCCTGTGGCCTCGGAATATGACTTACATTTGATTGTGGAAACCTGTGACCTGGGAACATGACTGAGGTTTGATTCTGGAAGCCTGTGGCCTGGGAACATGACTGAGGCTTCATTTTGGTACCCTGTGGCCTGGGAACCTGACTGAGGTTTGATGGTGGAATCCTGTGCCCTGGCAACATGACTGAGGTTTGAGTGTGGAACTCTCTAGCCTCGGAACATGACTGTGGCTTGGTTCCTGTACCCTGTTGTTGGGAACCTGACTGAGGTTTGATTCTGGACCCCTCTGGCCTGGGAGCATGACTGAGGTTTGATACTGGAACCCTTTGGCCTAGGAACATGACTGAGGTTTGATTGTGGAAACCTGTGGCCTGGCAACATGACTGAGGTTTGATTCTGGTACTCTCTGGCCTGAGAACATGACTGAGGTTAGCTTCTGGAACCCTGTGGCCTGGGAACATGACTGAGGTTAGTTTGTGGAACACTGTGGCCTGGGAACATGACATCCGTTTGACTCTGGAACCCTGTGGCCTGGGAACATGACATCGGTTGGATTCTGGAACCCTGTGACCTGGGAACATGACATCGGTTGGATTCTGTAACTCTGTGGCCTGGGAAGATGATATCGGTTGGATTCTGGAAACCTGTGGCCTGGGAACATGACTGAGGTTTGATTCTTGAACTCTGTTGCTGGAAACGTGCCTGAAGTTTGTTTCTGGAACCCTGTGGCCTGGGAACATGACTGAGGTTTGATTCTGAAATCCTGTGTCCTGGGAACATGACTGAGGTTTGATGATTGAACCCTGTGTCCTGGGAACATGACTGAGGTTTGATTGTGGAAACTTCTGGCCTGGGAACTTGACTGAGGCTTGATTGTGGAACCCTGTGTCCTGGGAACATGACATCGGTTTGATTCTGGGACCCTGTGGCCTGGGAACATGACTGAAGTTTGATTCTGGAACCTTGTGGCCTGGTAACATGTCATCAGAAGGATTCTGGAATCGTATGGCCTGGGAAGATGACTGAGCGTTGATTCTGGAACCCTGTGCCCTGGGAACATGACTGAGGTTTGATTGTGGAACCCTTTTCCCTGGGAATATGACTGAAGTTTGATTCTGGAACCCTGTGGCCTAGGAATATGACTGAGGTTTGATTGTGGAACTCTGTGGACTGGGGACATGACTGAGGTTTGTTTCTGGAACCCTGTGGCCTGGGTATATGACTGAGGTTTGATTGTGGAACCCTGTGACCTGGGAACATTATTGAGGTTTGATTCTGGAACCCTGTGGCCTGGGAACATAACTGAGGCTTGATTGTGGAACCCTGTTCCTGAGAATATGACTGAAGTTTGATTCTGGAACCCTGTGGCCTTGGAAAATAACTGAGGTTTGATGGTGGAACCCTGTGGCCTGGCGATATGACTGAGGTTGGATTCTGGAAGCCTGTGACTTGGGAACATGACTGAGGTTTGATTCTGGAACCATGTGGCCTGGGAACATGACTGAGGTTTGATTGTGGAACCCTGATATCTGGGAACGTGATTGGGGTTTGATTCTGGAACCCTGTAGCCTGGAAACATGACTGAGGTTTGATTCTGGAATTGTCTTGCCTGGGAACATGCCTGAAGTTTGATTCTGGAACCCTGTGGCCTGGGAACATGACTGAGGTTTGATTGTGGAACCCTCTGGCTTGGGAACATGACTGAGGCTTGATTCTGGAACCCTGCGGCCTGGGAACATGATATCAGTTGGATTCTGGAACCCTGTGGCCTGGGCACATGAGTGAAGGTTGATTCTGGAATCCTGTGGCCTCGGAATATGACTTACATTTGATTGTGGAAACCTGTGGCCTGGGAACATGACTGAGGTTTGATTCTGGAAGCCTGTGGCCTGGGAACATGACTGAGGCTTCATTTTGGTACCCTGTGGCCTGGGAACCTGACTGAGGTTTGATGGTGGAATCCTGTGCCCTGGCAACATGACTGAGGTTTGAGTGTCGAACTCTCTAGCCTCGGAACATGACTGTGGCTTGGTTCCTGTACCCTGTTGTTGGGAACCTGACTGAGGTTTGATTCTGGACCCCTCTGGCCTGGGAGCATGACTGAGGTTTGATACTGGAACCCTTTGGCCTAGGAACATGACTGAGGTTTGATTGTGGAAACCTGTGGCCTGGCAACATGACTGAGGTTTGATTCTGGTACTCTCTGGCCTGAGAACATGACTGAGGTTAGCTTCTGGAACCCTGTGGCCTGGGAACATGACTGAGGTTAGTTTGTGGAACACTGTGGCCTGGGAACATGACATCCGTTTGACTCTGGAACCCTGTGGCCTGGGAACATGACATCGGTTGGATTCTGGAACCCTGTGACCTGGGAACATGACATCGGTTGGATTCTGTAACTCTGTGGCCTGGGAAGATGATATCGGTTGGATTCTGGAAACCTGTGGCCTGGGAACATGACTGAGGTTTGATTCTTGAACTCTGTTGCTGGAAACGTGCCTGAAGTTTGTTTCTGGAACCCTGTGGCCTGGGAACATGACTGAGGTTTGATTCTGAAATCCTGTGTCCTGGGAACATGACTGAGGTTTGATGATTGAACCCTGTGTCCTGGGAACATGACTGAGGTTTGATTGTGGAAACTTCTGGCCTGGGAACTTGACTGAGGCTTGATTGTGGAACCCTGTGTCCTGGGAACATGACATCGGTTTGATTCTGGGACCCTGTGTCCTGGGAAAATGACTGAAGTTTGATTCTGGAAACTTGTGGCCTGGTAACATGTCATCAGAAGGATTCTGGAATCCTATGGCCTGGGAAGATGACTGAGCATTGATTCTGGAACCCTGTGCCCTGGGAACATGACTGAGGTTTGATTGTGGAACCCTTTTCCCTGGGAATATGACTGAAGTTTGATTCTAGAACCCTGTGGCCTGGGAACATGACTGAGGTTTGATTGTGGAACTCTGTGGACTGGGAACATGACTGAGGTTTGTTTCTGGAACCCTGTGGCCTGGGTACATGACTGAGGTTTGATTGTGGAACCCTGTGACCTGGGAACATTATTGAGGTTTGATTCTGGAACCCTGTGGCCTGGGAACATAACTGAGGCTTGATTGTGGAACCCTGTTCCCTGGGAATATGACTGAAGTTTGATTCTGGAACCCTGTGGCCTTGGAAAATAACTGAGGTTTGATGGTGGAACCCTGTGGCCTGGCGATATGACTGAGGTTGGATTCTGGAAGCCTGTGACCTGGGAACATGACTGAGGTTTGATTCTGGAACCATGTGGCCTGGGAACATGACTGAGGTTTGATTGTGGAACCCTGATATCTGGGAACGTGATTGGGGTTTGATTCTGGAACCCTGTAGCCTGGAAACATGACTGAGGTTTGATTGTGGAACCCTCTGGCTTGGGAACATGACTGAGGCTTGATTCTGGAACCCTGCGGCCTGGGAACATGATATAAGTTGGATTCTGGAACCCTGTGGCCTGGGCACATGAGTGAAGGTTGATTCTGGAATCCTGTGGCCTCGGAATATGACTTACATTTGATTGTGGAAACCTGTGGCCTGGGAACATGACTGAGGTTTGATTCTGGAACCCTGTGGCCTGGGAACATGACTGAGGTTTGATTGTGGAAGCATGAGGCCTGGGAACATTACTGAGGTTTTATTTTGGAACCCTCTGCCCTGGGAATATGACTGAGGCTTGATTGTGGAAACCTGTCATCTGGGAACAAGACTGAGGTTTGACTGTGGATCCCTCTGGCCTGGGAACATGACTGAGGCTTGATTTTGGTACCCTGTGGCCTGGGAACCTGACTGAGGTTTGATTCTGGTACCCTGTGGCCTGGGAACATGACTGAGATTTGATTCTGTAAACCTGGAGCCTGGGAACATGACTGAGCTTTCATTCTGTAACCCTGTGGCTTGGAAACATGACTGAAGTTTGATTCTGGAAACCTGTGACCTGGGAACTTTATTGAGGTTTGATTCTAGAACCCTGTGTCCTGGGAACATGACTGAGGTTTGATTGTGGAACCCTCTGGCCTAGGAACATGACTGAGGCTTGGTACCTGTACCCTGTGGTTGGGAACCTGACTAAGGTTTGATTCTGGACCCCTGTGTCCCGGGAGCATGACTGAGATTTGATACTGGAACCCTTTGGCCTAGGACCATGACTGAGGTTTGATTGTGGAACCTGTGGCCTGGGAACATGACATCTGTTTGACTCTGGAGCCCTGTGGCCTGGGAACATGACATCGGTTGGCTTCTAGAACCCTGTGGCCTGGGAACATGACATCGGTTTGATTGTATAACCCTGTGGCCTGGGAACATGATATCGATTGGATTCTGGTAACCTTTGGCCTGGGAACATGACAACGGTTGGATTCTGGATCCCTGTGGCCTAGGAACATGACTGAGGTTTGATTGTGGACCCTCTGGCCTCGGAACATGACTGAGGCTTGATTGTGGACCCTGTGTCCTGGGAACATGACATCGGTTTGATTCTGTGACCCTGTGGCCTGGGAACATGACATCAGTTGGATTCTGGAACCCTCTCGCCTGCGAACATGACTGAGGGTTGATTCTGGAACCCTGTGGCCTGGGAACATGACTGAAGTTTGATTCTGAAATTCTGTGTCCTGGGAACATGACTGAGGTTTGATGGTGGAACCCTGTGGCCTGGGAATATGACAGAGGTTTTATTGTGATAAATTGTGGCCTGGGAATATGACTGAGGTTTGATTGTGGAATTCTGTGGACTGGGAACATGACTGAGGTTTGATTCTGGAACCCTGTGGCCTGGGAACATGACTGAGGCTTTATTCTGGAACCCTGTGGCCTGGGAAAATGACTCAGGTTTGATTCTGGTACTCTCTGGCCTGAGAACATCACTGAGATTAGCTTCTGGAACCCTGTGGCCTGGGAACATGACTGAGGTTAAATTGTGGAACCTGTGGCCTGGGAACATGACATCCGTTTGACTCTGGAACCCTGTGGCCTGGGAACATGATATCGATTGGACTCTGGAAACCTGTGGCCTGGAACATGACTGAGGATTGAATCTCGAGCACTGTGGCCTGGGAAATGACTGAGGTTTGATCCTGGAACCATGTAGCCTGGAAATATGATTAAGGTTTGCTTCTGGAACCCTGTGGCTTAGGAATATGACATCAGTTGGATTCTGGAACCCTGTGGTCTGGCAACATAACTGAGGTTTGATTCTGTAACCCTGTGGCCTGGGAACATGCCTTACGTTTGATTGTGGAACCCTGTGGCCCGGGAACATGACTGAGATTTGATTCTGGAACCCTGTGGCCTGGGAACATGACTGAGGTTTGGTTGTGGATCCCTGTGGACTGGGAACATTACTGAGGTTTGATTCTGGAACCCTATGGCCTAGAAAAATGACTGAGGCTTGATTGTGGAACCCTGTCATCTGAGAACATGACTGAGGTTTGATTGTGGAACCCTCTGTCCTGGGAACATGACTGTGGTTTGATGATTGTACCCTGTGTCCTGGCAACATGACTGAGGTTTGTTTCTAAAACCTGCGGCCTGGGAACATGACTGAGGCTTCATTCTTGAACCCTGTGGCCTGGGAAAATGACTGAGGTTTGATTCTGGAACCCTGTAGCCTGGGAACTTGGCTGAGCTTTCATTCTGGACCCCTGTTGCCTGGGAACATGATTTAGGTTTGATTCGGGAACCCTGTGACCTGGGAACATTATGGAGGTTTGATTCTGGAATCCTGTGGCCTGGGAACATGACTGAGGTTTGATTGTGGAACCCTGTGCCCTAGGAATATGACTGAGGTTTGATTCTGGAAGCCTGTGGCCAGGGAACATGTCTGAGGAATGATTGTGGAAGCCTGTGGCCTGGGAAAATGACTGAGGTTTGATGGTGTTACCCTGTGGCCTGGCAATATGACTGAGGTTTGATTCTGGAACCCTGTGGCCTGGGAACATGACTGAGGTTTGATTCTGGAACGCTGTGGCCTGGCAAGATGACATCAGTTGGATTCTGGAACCCTGTGGCCTGGGAACATGACTGAGGTTTGATTCTGGAACCCTGTGGCTTGGGAATATGACATCAGTTGGATTCTGGAACCCTGTGGTCTGGCAACATAACTGAGGTTTGATTCTGGAACCCTGTGGCCTGGGAACATGACTTAAGTTTGATTGTGGAACTCTGAGGCCTGGAACATGACTGAGGTTTGATTCTGGCACCCTGTGGCCTGGGAACATGACTGAGGTTTGATTGTGGAACCCTGTGTCCTGGGAACATGACTGAGGTTTGATTCTAGAACACTCTGGCCTGGGAACATGACTAAGGTTTGATTGTGGAAACCTACGGCCTGTCAACATGACTCAGGTTTGATTCTGGAACCCTCTGGCCTGGGAACATGACTGAGGTTTGATGATTGAACCCTGTGTCCTGGCAACAAGACTGAGCTTTGATTTTGGAACCCTCTGGCCTGGGAACATGACTGAGGCTTGATTCTGGTACCCTATGGCCTGGGAACCTGACTGAGGTTTGATTCTGGACCGCTGTGGCCTGGGAACATTACTGAGGTTTGATTCTGGAACCCTGTGTCCTGGGAACATGACTGAGGTTTCATTGTGAAACACTCTTGCCTGGGAACATACCTGAGGTTTGATGGTAGAACTCTGTTGCCTGGCAACATGACTGAGGTTTGACTGTGGAACTCTCTGGCCTAGGAACATGACTGTGGCTTGGTTCCTGTACCCTGTTGTTAGGAAGCTGACTGAGGTTTGATTCTGGAAGCCTGTGGCCTGGGAAGATATCTGAGGTTTGATTCTGGAACCCTGTGGCTTTGGAAAATGACTGAGGTTTCATGGTTGAACCCTGTGGCCTGGCAATATGACTGAGGTTTGATTCTGGAAGCCTGTGGCCTGGGAACATGACTGAGGCTTCATTTTGGTACCCTGTGGCCTGGGAACCTGACTGAGGTTTGATTCTGGACCGCTCTGGCCTGGGAACATGACTGAGGTTTGTTTCTGGAACCCTGTGTCCTGAGAACATGACTGAGGTTTCATTGTGAAACACTCTGGACTGGGAACATGACTGAGGTTTGATGGTGGAATCCTGTGCCCTGGCAACATGACTGAGGTTTGAGTGTGGAACTCTCTAGCCTAGGAACATGACTGTGGCTTGGTTCCTGTACCCTGTTGTTGGGAAGCTGACTGAGGTTTGATTCTGGACCCCTCTGGCCTGGGAGCATGACTGAGGTTTGATACTGGAACCCTTTGGCCTAGGAACATGACTGAGGTTTGATTGTGGAAACCTGTGGCCTGGCAACATGACTGAGGTTTGATTCTGGTACTCTCTGGCCTGAGAACATGACTGAGGTTAGCTTCTGGAACCCTGTGGCCTGGGAACATGACTGAGGTTAGTTTGTGGAACACTGTGGCCTGGGAACATGACATCCGTTTGACTCTGGAACCCTGTGGCCTGGGAACATGACATCGGTTGGATTTTGGAACCCTGTGACCTGGGAACATGACATCGGTTGGATTCTGTAACTCTGTGGCCTGGGAAGATGATATCGGTTGGATTCTGGAAACCTGTGGCCTGGGAACATGACTGAGGTTTGATTCTTGAACTCTGTTGCTGGAAACGTGCCTGAAGTTTGTTTCTGGAACCCTGTGGCCTGGGAACATGACTGAGGTTTGATTCTGGAACCCTGTGGCCTGGGAACATGACTTAAGTTTGATTGTGGAACTCTGAGGCCTGGAACATGACTGAGGTTTGATTCTGGCACCCTGTGGCCTGGGAACATGACTGAGGTTTGATTGTGGAACCCTGTGTCCTGGGAACATGACTGAGGTTTGATTCTAGAACACTCTGGCCTGGGAACATGACTAAGGTTTGATTGTGGAAACCTACGGCCTGTCAACATGACTCAGGTTTGATTCTGGACCCCTGTGGCCTGGGAACATGACTGAGGTTTGATGATTGAACCCTGTGTCCTGGCAACAAGACTGAGCTTTGATTTTGGAACCCTCTGGCCTGGGAACATGACTGAGGCTTGATTCTGGTACCCTATGGCCTGGGAACCTGACTGAGGTTTGATTCTGGACCGCTGTGGCCTGGGAACATTACTGAGGTTTGATTCTGGAACCCTGTGTCCTGGGAACATGACTGAGGTTTCATTGTGAAACACTCTTGCCTGGGAACATACCTGAGGTTTGATGGTAGAACTCTGTTGCCTGGCAACATGACTGAGGTTTGACTGTGGAACTCTCTGGCCTAGGAACATGACTGTGGCTTGGTTCCTGTACCCTGTTGTTAGGAAGCTGACTGAGGTTTGATTCTGGAAGCCTGTGGCCTGGGAAGATATCTGAGGTTTCATTCTGGAACCCTGTGGCTTTGGAAAATGACTGAGGTTTCATGGTTGAACCCTGTGGCCTGGCAATATGACTGAGGTTTGATTCTGGAAGCCTGTGGCCTGGGAACATGACTGAAGTTTGATTCTGGAACCCTGTGCCCTGGGAGCATGACTGAGGTTTGATTGTGATAACTTCTGGCTTGGGAACATGACTTAGGTTTCATTGTGGAACTTTGTGGACTGGGAACATGACTGAGGTTTGTCTCTGGAACCCTGTGGACTGGGAACATGACTGAGGTTTGTTTCTGGAATCCTGTGGCCTGGGAACATGACTGAGGTTTGATTCTGAAATCCTGTGTCCTGGCAACATGACTGAGGTTTGATGATTGAACTCTGTGTCCTGGGAACATGACTGAGGTTTGATTGTGGAAACTTCTGGCCTGGGAACTTGACTGAGGCTTTACTGTGGAACCCTGTGTCCTGGGAACATGACATCGGTTTGATTCTGGGACCCTGTGGCCTGGGAACATGACTGAAGTTTGATTATGGAACCTTGTGGCCTTGGAAAATAACTGAGGTTTGATGGTGGAACCCTGTGGCCTGGCGATATGTTGAGGTTGGATTCTGGAAGCCTGTGACCTGGGAACATGACTGAGGTTTGATTGTGGTCATCCCAAATGACTTACATTTGATTGTGGAAACCTGTGGCCTGGGAACATGACTGAGGTTTGATTCTGGAACCCTGTGGCCTGGGAACATGACTGAGGTTTGATTGTGGAAGCATGTGGCCTGGGAACATTACTGAGGTTTTATTCTGGAACCCTCTGCCCTGGGAATATGACTGAGGCTTGATTGTGGAAACCTGTCATCTGGGAACAAGACTGAGGTTTGACTGTGGATCCCTCTGGCCTGGGAACATGACTGAGGTTTGATTGTGGAACCCTGTGCCCTAGGAATATGACTGAGGTTTGATTCTGGAACCCTGTGGCTTGGGAATATGACATCAGTTGGATTCTGGAACCCTGTGGTCTGGCAACATAACTGAGGTTTGATTCTGGAATCCTGTAGCCTGGGAACATGACTGAGGTTTGATGGTGGAACCCTGTGTCCTGGGAACATGACTGAGGTTTCATTGTGAAACACTCTCTCCTGGGAGCATGACTGAGGTTTGATACTGGAACCCTTTGGACTAGGAACATGACTGAGGTTTGATTGTGGAAACCTGTGGCCTGGCAACATGACTGAGGTTTGATTCTTGTACTCTCTGGCCTGAGAACATGACTGAGGTTAGCTTCTGAACCCTGTGGCCTCGGAACATGACATCGGTTTGATTCTGTGACCCTGTAGCCTGGGAACATGACTTACGTTTGATTGTGGAACCCTGAGGTCTGGGAACCTGACTGAGGTTTGATTCTGGAACCCTGTGGCCTGGGAACATGACTGAGGTTTGATTCTGGAACCCTGTGTCCTGGGAACATGACTGAGGTTTCATTGTGAAACACTCTGGCCTGGGAACATACCTGAGGTTTGATGGTGGAACTCTGTTGCCTGGCAACATGACTGAGGTTTGACTGTGGAACTCTCTGGCCTAGGAACATGACTGTGGCTTGGTTCCTGTACCCTGTTGTTAGGAAGCTGACTGAGGTTTGATTCTGGAAGCCTGTGGCCTGGGAAGATATCTGAGGTTTGATTCTGGAACCCTGTGGCTTTGGAAAATGACTGAGGTTTCATGGTTGAACCCTGTGGCCTGGCAATATGACTGAGGTTTGATTCTGGAAGCCTGTGGCCTGGGAACATGACTGAGGCTTCATTTTGGTACCCTGTGGCCTGGGAACCTGACTGAGGTTTGATTCTGGACCGCTCTGGCCTGGGAACATGACTGAGGTTTGTTTCTGGAACCCTGTGTCCTGAGAACATGACTGAGGTTTCATTGTGAAACACTCTGGACTGGGAACATGACTGAGGTTTGATGGTGGAATCCTGTGCCCTGGCAACATGACTGAGGTTTGAGTGTGGAACTCTCTAGCCTAGGAACATGACTGTGGCTTGGTTCCTGTACCCTGTTGTTGGGAACCTGACTGAGGTTTGATTCTGGACCCCTCTGGCCTGGGAGCATGACTGAGGTTTGATACTGGAACCCTTTGGCCTAGGAACATGACTGAGGTTTGATTGTGGAAACCTGTGGCCTGGCAACATGACTGAGGTTTGATTCTGGTACTCTCTGGCCTGAGAACATGACTGAGGTTAGCTTCTGGAACCCTGTGGCCTGGGAACATGACTGAGGTTAGTTTGTGGAACACTGTGGCCTGGGAACATGACATCCGTTTGACTCTGGAACCCTGTGGCCTGGGAACATGACATCGGTTGGATTTTGGAACCCTGTGACCTGGGAACATGACATCGGTTGGATTCTGTAACTCTGTGGCCTGGGAAGATGATATCGGTTGGATTCTGGAAACCTGTGGCCTGGGAACATGACTGAGGTTTGATTCTTGAACTCTGTTGCTAGAAACGTGCCTGAAGTTTGTTTCTGGAACCCTGTGGCCTGGGAACATGACTGAGGTTTGATTCTGAAATCCTGTGTCCTGGGAACATGACTGAGGTTTGATGATTGAACCCTGTGTCCTGGGAACATGACTGAGGTTTGATTGTGGAAACTTCTGGCCTGGGAACTTGACTGAGGCTTTACTGTGGAACCCTGTGTCCTGGGAACATGACATCGGTTTGATTCTGGGACCCTGTGGCCTGGGAACATGACTGAAGTTTGATTATGGAACCTTGTGGCCTTGGAAAATAACTGAGGTTTGATGGTGGAACCCTGTGGCCTGGCGATATGTTGAGGTTGGATTCTGGAAGCCTGTGACCTGGGAACATGACTGAGGTTTGATTGTGGTCATCCCAAATGACTTACATTTGATTGTGGAAACCTGTGGCCTGGGAACATGACTGAGGTTTGATTCTGGAACCCTGTGGCCTGGGAAGATGACTGAGGTTTGATTGTGGAAGCATGTGGCCTGGGAACATTACTGAGGTTTTATTCTGGAACCCTCTGCCCTGGGAATATGACTGAGGCTTGATTGTGGAAACCTGTCATCTGGGAACAAGACTGAGGTTTGACTGTGGATCCCTCTGGCCTGGGAACATGACTGAGGTTTGATTGTGGAACGCTGTGCCCTAGGAATATGACTGAGGTTTGATTCTGGAACCCTGTGGCTTGGGAATATGACATCAGTTGGATTCTGGAACCCTGTGGTCTGGCAACATAACTGAGGTTTGATTCTGGAATCCTGTAGCCTGGGAACATGACTGAGGTTTGATGGTGGAACCCTGTGTCCTGGGAACATGACTGAGGTTTCATTGTGAAACACTCTCTCCTGGGAGCATGACTGAGGTTTGATACTGGAACCCTTTGGACTAGGAACATGACTGAGGTTTGATTGTGGAAACCTGTGGCCTGGCAACATGACTGAGGTTTGATTCTTGTACTCTCTGGCCTGAGAACATGACTGAGTTTAGCTTCTGAACCCTGTGGCCTCGGAACATGACATCGGTTTGATTCTGTGACCCTGTAGCCTGGGAACATGACTTACGTTTGATTGTGGAACCCTGAGGTCTGGGAACCTGACTGAGGTTTGATTCTGGAACCCTGTGGCCTGGGAACATGACTGAGGTTTGATTCTGGAACCCTGTGTCCTGGGAACATGACTGAGGTTTCATTGTGAAACACTCTGGCCTGGGAACATACCTGAGGTTTGATGGTGGAACTCTGTTGCCTGGCAACATGACTGAGGTTTGACTGTGGAACTCTCTGGCCTAGGAACATGACTGTGGCTTGGTTCCTGTACCCTGTTGTTAGGAAGCTGACTGAGGTTTGATTCTGGAAGCCTGTGGCCTGGGAAGATATCTGAGGTTTGATTCTGGAACCCTGTGGCTTTGGAAAATGACTGAGGTTTCATGGTTGAACCCTGTGGCCTGGCAATATGACTGAGGTTTGATTCTGGAAGCCTGTGGCCTGGGAACATGACTGAGGCTTCATTTTGGTACCCTGTGGCCTGGGAACCTGACTGAGGTTTGATTCTGGACCGCTCTGGCCTGGGAACATGACTGAGGTTTGTTTCTGGAACCCTGTGTCCTGAGAACATGACTGAGGTTTCATTGTGAAACACTCTGGACTGGGAACATGACTGAGGTTTGATGGTGGAATCCTGTGCCCTGGCAACATGACTGAGGTTTGAGTGTGGAACTCTCTAGCCTAGGAACATGACTGTGGCTTGGTTCCTGTACCCTGTTGTTGGGAACCTGACTGAGGTTTGATTCTGGACCCCTCTGGCCTGGGAGCATGACTGAGGTTTGATACTGGAACCCTTTGGCCTAGGAACATGACTGAGGTTTGATTGTGGAAACCTGTGGCCTGGCAACATGACTGAGGTTTGATTCTGGTACTCTCTGGTCTGAGAACATGACTGAGGTTAGCTTCTGGAACCCTGTGGCCTGGGAACATGACTGAGGTTAGTTTGTGGAACACTGTGGCCTGGGAACATGACATCCGTTTGACTCTGGAACCCTGTGGCCTGGGAACATGACATCGGTTGGATTTTGGAACCCTGTGACCTGGGAACATGACATCGGTTGGATTCTGTAACTCTGTGGCCTGGGAAGATGATAACGGTTGGATTCTGGAAACCTGTGGCCTGGGAACATGACTGAGGTTTGATTCTTGAACTCTGTTGCTGGAAACGTGCCTGAAGTTTGTTTCTGGAACCCTGTGGCCTGGGAACATGACTGAGGTTTGATTCTGAAATCCTGTGTCCTGGGAACATGACTGAGGTTTGATGATTGAACCCTGTGTCCTGGGAACATGACTGAGGTTTGATTGTGGAAACTTCTGGCCTGGGAACTTGACTGAAGCTTGATTGTGGAACCCTGTGTCCTGGAAACATGACATCGGTTTGATTCTGGGACCCTGTGGCCTGGGAACATGACTGAAGTTTGATTCTGGAACCTTGTGGCCTGGTAACATGTCATCAGAAGGATTCTGGAATCCTATGGCCTGGGAAGATGACTGAGCGTTGATTCTGGAACCCTGTGCCCTGGGAACATGACTGAGGTTTGATTGTGGAACCCTTTTCCCTGGGAATATGACTGAAGTTTGATTCTAGAACCCTGTGGCCTGGGAACATGACTGAGGTTTGATTGTGGAACTCTGTGGACTGGGAACATGACGGAGGTTTGTTTCTGGAACCCTGTGGCCTGGGAACATGACTGAGGTTTGATTGTGGAACCCTGTGTCCTGGGAACATGACTGAGGTTTTATTCTGGAACCCTCTGCCCTGGGAATATGACTGAGGCTTGATTGTGGAAACCTGTCATCTGGGAACAAGACTGAGGTTTGACTGTGGATCCCTCTGGCCTGGGAACATGAATGAGGTTTGATGGTGGAAACCTCTGGCCTGGGAACATGACTGAGGCTTGATTGTGCAACTCTGTGGACTGGGATCATGACTGAGGTTTCTTTCTGGAACCCTGTGGCCTGGCAACATGACTGAGGCTTTATTCTGGAACCCTGTGGCCTGGGAACATGACTGAGATTTGATTCTGTAAACCTGGAGCCTGGGAACATGACTGAGCTTTCATTCTGTAACCCTGTGGCTTGGAAACATGACTGAAGTTTGATTCTGGAAACCTGTGACCTGGGAACTTTATTGAGGTTTGATTCTAGAACCCTGTGTCCTGGGAACATGAGTGACGTTTTATTGTGAAAAATTGTGGCCTGGGAATATGACTGAGTTGTGATTTTGGAATTCTGTGGACTGGGAAAATGACTGATATTTGATTCTGGAACGCTGTGGCCTGGGAACATGACTGAGGATTTATTCTGGAACCCTGTGGCCTGGGAACATGACTCAGGTTTGATTCTTGAACCCTGAGTTCTGGGAACATGACTGAGGTATGATTGTGGAAACATGTATCCTGGGAACATGACTGAGGCTTTATTCTAGAACCCTGTGTCCTGGGAACATGACTGAGGTTTGATTGTGGAACCCTCTGGCCTAGGAACATGACTGAGGCTTGGTACCTGTACCCTGTGGTTGGGAACCTGACTAAGGTTTGATTCTGGACCCCTGTGTCCCGGGAGCATGACTGAGATTTGATACTGGAACCCTTTGGCCTAGGACCATGACTGAGGTTTGATTGTGGAACCTGTGGCCTGGGAACATGACATCTGTTTGACTCTGGAGCCCTGTGGCCTGGGAACATGACATCGGTTGGCTTCTAGAACCCTGTGGCCTGGGAACATGACATCGGTTTGATTGTATAACCCTGTGGCCTGGGAACATGATATCGATTGGATTCTGGTAACCTTTGGCCTGGGAACATGACAACGGTTGGATTCTGGATCCCTGTGGCCTAGGAACATGACTGAGGTTTGATTGTGGACCCTCTGGCCTCGGAACATGACTGAGGCTTGATTGTGGACCCTGTGTCCTGGGAACATGACATCAGTTGGGTTCTGGAACCCTCTCGCCTGGGAACATGATTGAGGGTTGATTCTGGAACCCTGTGGCCTGGGAACATGACTGAAGTTTGATTCTGAAATTCTGTGTCCTGGGAACATGACTGAGGTTTGATGGTGGAACCCTGTGGCCTGGGAACATGACAGAGGTTTGATTTTGGAACCCTGTGGCCTGGGAACATGACTGAGGTTTGATTGTGATAACTTATGACCTGGGAACATGACTGAGGTTTGATTGTGGAACTCTGTGGACTGGGAACATGACTGAGGTTTCTTTCTGGAACCCTGTGGCCTGGGAACATGACTGAGGCTTTATTCTGGAACCCTGTGGCCTGGGAATATGACTGAGGTTTGATTCTGTAAACCTGGAGCCTGGGAACATGACTGAGCTTTCATTCTGTAACCCTGTGGCTTGGAAACATGACTGAAGTTTGATTCTGGAAACCTGTGACCTGGGAACTTTATTGAGGTTTGATTCTAGAACCCTGTGTCCTGGGAACATGACTGACGTTTTATTGTGAAAAATTGTGGCCTGGGAATATGACTGAGTTGTGATTGTGGAATTCTGTGGACTGGGAAAATGACTGATATTTGATTCTGGAACGCTGTGGCCTGGGAACATGACTGAGGATTTATTCTGGAACCCTGTGGCCTGGGAACATGACTCAGGTTTGATTCTTGAACCCTGAGGACTGGGAACATGACTGAGGTATGACTGTGGAAACATGTATCCTGGGAACATGACTGAGGCTGTATTCTGGTACCCTGTGGCCTGGGAACATGACTGAGGTTTGATTCTTGAAATCTGTTGCCTGAGAACGTACCTGAAGTTTGATTCTGGAACCCTGTGTCCTGGGAACATGACTGAGGTTTGATTGTGGAACCCTCTGGCCTAGGAACATGACTGAGGCTTGGTACCTGTACCCTGTGGTTGGGAACCTGACTAAGGTTTGATTCTGGACCCCTGTGTCCCGGGAGCATGACTGAGATTTGATACTGGAACCCTTTGGCCTAGGACCATGACTGAGGTTTGATTGTGGAACCTGTGGCCTGGGAACATGACATCTGTTTGACTCTGGAGCCCTGTGGCCTGGGAACATGACATCGGTTGGCTTCTAGAACCCTGTGGCCTGGGAACATGACATCGGTTTGATTGTATAACCCTGTGGCCTGGGAACATGATATCGATTGGATTCTGGTAACCTTTGGCCTGGGAACATGACAACGGTTGGATTCTGGATCCCTGTGGCCTAGGAACATGACTGAGGTTTGATTGTGGACCCTCTGGCCTCGGAACATGACTGAGGCTTGATTGTGGACCCTGTGTCCTGGGAACATGACATCGGTTTGATTCTGTGACCCTGTGGCCTGGGAACATGACATCAGTTGGATTCTGGAACCCTCTCGCCTGGGAACATGACTGAGGGTTGATTCTGGAACCCTGTGGCCTGGGAACATGACTGAAGTTTGATTCTGAAATTCTGTGTCCTGGGAACATGACTGAGGTTTGATGGTGGAACCCTGTGGCCTGGGAACATGACAGAGGTTTTATTGTGATAAATTGTGGCCTGGGAATATGACTGAGGTTTGATTCTGGAACCCTGTAGCCTGGGAACTTGGCTGAGCTTTCATTCTGGACCCCTGTTGCCTGGGAACATGATTTAGGTTTGATTCGGGAACCCTGTGACCTGGGAACATGACTGAGGTTTGATGGTGTTACCCTGTGGCCTGGCAATATGACTGAGGTTTGATTTTGGAACCCTGTGGCCTGGGAACATGACTGAGGTTTGATTCTGGATCGCTGTGGCCTGGCAACATGACATCAGTTGGATTCTGGAACCCTGTGGCCTGGGAACATGACTGAGGTTTGATTCTGGAACCCTGTGGCTTGGGAATATGACATCAGTTGGATTCTGGAACCCTGTGGTCTGGCAACATAACTGAGGTTTGATTCTGGAACCCTGTGGCCTGGGAACATGACTTAAGTTTGATTGTGGAACTCTGAGGCCTGGAACATGACTGAGGTTTGATTCTGGCACCCTGTGGCCTGGGAACATGACTGAGGTTTGATTGTGGAACCCTGTGTCCTGGGAACATGACTGAGGTTTGATTCTAGAACACTCTCCCTGGGAACATGACTAAGGTTTGATTGTGGAACCCTACGGCCTGTCAACATGACTCAGGTTTGATTCTGGACCCCTGTGGCCTGGGAACATGACTGAGGGTTGATTGTGGAACCCTGTGTCCTGGCAGCATGACATCAGTTGGATTCTGGAACCCTGTGGCCTGGGAATATGACTTAGGTTTGATTCTGGAACCCTGTGGCCTGGCAACATGAGTGAGGTTTGATTCTTGAACTCTGTTGCCTGGGAAAGTGCCTGACGTTTGATTCTGGAATTCTGCAGACTGGGAACATGACTGAGCTTTCATTCTGGAACCCTGTGGCCTGGGTACATGACTGAGGTTTGATTCTGGAACCCTGTGGCCTGGGAACATGACTGAGGTGTGATTGTAGAACACTGTGCCCTGGGAATATGACTGAAGTTTGATTCTGGAAGCCTGTGGCCTGGGATCATATCTGAGGTTTGATTGTGGAACCCTGTGGCCTTGTTAAATGACTGAGGTTTCATGGTGGAACCCTGTGGCCTGGCAATATGACTGAGGTGTGATTCTGGAAGCCTGTGGCCTGGGAATATGACTGAGGCTTGATTCTGGAAGCCTGTGGACTGTGAACATGACTGAGGTTTGATTCTGGAACTCTGCAGCCTGGGAACATGACTGAGCTTTCATTCTGGAACCCTGTGTCCTGGGAACATGACTGAGGTTTGATTCTGGAACCCTGTGCCTGGGAATATGACTGAGGTTTAATTGTGGAAACTTCTGGCCTGGGAACATGACTGAGGCTTGATTGTGGAACCCTGTGTCCTGGGAACATGACATCGGTTTGATTCTGTGACCATGTGGCCTGGGAACATGCCTGAAGTTTGATTCTGGAACCTTTTGGCCTAGAAACATGTCATCAGTTTGACCCTGGAATCCTTTGGCCTGGGAAGATGACTGAGTGTTGATTCTCCGACCCTGTGCGCTGTGAACATGACTGAAGTTTGATGGTGGAACCCTGTGGCCTGGGAAAATGATTGAGGTTTGATTGTGATAACTGATGTCCTGGGTACATGACTGAGGTTTGATTGTGGAACTCTGTGGACTGGGAACATGATTGAGCTTTCATTCTGGAACCCTGTGGCCTGGGAACATGACTGAGGTTTGATTCTGGAACCCTGTGCCTGGGAATATGACTGAGGTTTAATTGTGGAAACTTCTGGCCTGGGAACATGACTGAGGCTTGATTGTGGAACCCTGTGTCCTGGGAACATGACATCGGTTTGATTCTGTGACCATGTGGCCTGGGAACATGCCTGAAGTTTGATTCTGGAACCTTGTGGCCTAGAAACATGTCATCAGTTTGACTCTGGAATCCTTTGGCCTGGGAAGATGACTGAGTGTTGATTCTCCGACCCTGTGCGCTGTGAACATGACTGAAGTTTGATGGTGGAACCCTGTGGCCTGGGAAAATGATTGAGGTTTGATTGTGATAACTGATGTCCTGGGTACATGACTGAGGTTTGATTCTGGAACTCTGCAGCCTGGGAACATGACTGAGCTTTCATTCTGGAACCCTGTGGCCTGGGAACATGACTGAGGTTTGATTCTGGAACCCTGTGCCTGGGAATATGACTGAGGTTTAATTGTGGAACCCTGTGTCCTGGGAACATGACATCGGTTTGATTCTGTGACCATGTGGCCTGGGAACATGCCTGAAGTTTGATTCTGGAACCTTGTGGCCTAGAAACATGTCATCAGTTTGACTCTGGAATCCTTTGGCCTGGGAAGATGACTGAGTGTTGATTCTCCGACCCTGTGCGCTGTGAACATGACTGAAGTATGATGGTGGAACCCTGTGGCCTGGGAAAATGATTGAGGTTTGATTGTGATAACTGATGTCCTGGGTACATGACTGAGGTTTGATTGTGGAACTCTGTGGACTGGGAACATGATTGAGGTTTGTTTCTGGAACCCTGTGGCCTGGGAACATGACTGAGGCTTTATTCTGGACCCATGTGGCCTGGGAACATGACTGAGGTTTGATTCTGGAACCCTGTGGCCTGGGAAGATGACTGAGGTTTGATTGTTGAAACATGTGGCCTGGGAACATGACTGAGGCTTTATTCTGGAACCCTGTTGCCTAAGAACATGACTGAGGTTTCATTGTGAAACACTCTGGACTGGGAACATGACTGAGGTTTGATGGTGGAATCCTGTGCCCTGGCAACATGACTGAGGTTTGAGTGTGGAACTCTCTAGCCTAGGAACATGACTGTGGCTTGGTTCCTGTACCCTGTTGTTGGGAACCTGACTGAGGTTTGATTCTGGACCCCTCTGGCCTGGGAGCATGACTGAGGTTTGATACTGGAACCCTTTGGCCTAGGAACATGACTGAGGTTTGATTGTGGAAACCTGTGGCCTGGCAACATGACTGAGGTTTGATTCTGGTACTCTCTGGTCTGAGAACATGACTGAGGTTAGCTTCTGGAACCCTGTGGCCTGGGAACATGACTGAGGTTAGTTTGTGGAACACTGTGGCCTGGGAACATGACATCCGTTTGACTCTGGAACCCTGTGGCCTGGGAACATGACATCGGTTGGATTTTGGAACCCTGTGACCTGGGAACATGACATCGGTTGGATTCTGTAACTCTGTGGCCTGGGAAGATGATAACGGTTGGATTCTGGAAACCTGTGGCCTGGGAACATGACTGAGGTTTGATTCTTGAACTCTGTTGCTGGAAACGTGCCTGAAGTTTGTTTCTGGAACCCTGTGGCCTGGGAACATGACTGAGGTTTGACTGTGGAACTCTCTGGCCTAGGAACATGACTGTGGCTTGGTTCCTGTACCCTGTTGTTAGGAAGCTGACTGAGGTTTGATTCTGGAAGCCTGTGGCCTGGGAAGATATCTGAGGTTTCATTCTGGAACCCTGTGGCTTTGGAAAATGACTGAGGTTTCATGGTTGAACCCTGTGGCCTGGCAATATGACTGAGGTTTGATTCTGGAAGCCTGTGGCCTGGGAACATGACTGAAGTTTGATTCTGGAACCCTGTGCCCTGGGAGCATGACTGAGGTTTGATTGTGATAACTTCTGGCTTGGGAACATGACTTAGGTTTCATTGTGGAACTTTGTGGACTGGGAACATGACTGAGGTTTGTCTCTGGAACCCTGTGGACTGGGAACATGACTGAGGTTTGTTTCTGGAATCCTGTGGCCTGGGAACATGACTGAGGTTTGATTCTGAAATCCTGTGTCCTGGCAACATGACTGAGGTTTGATGATTGAACTCTGTGTCCTGGGAACATGACTGAGGTTTGATTGTGGAAACTTCTGGCCTGGGAACTTGACTGAGGCTTTACTGTGGAACCCTGTGTCCTGGGAACATGACATCGGTTTGATTCTGGGACCCTGTGGCCTGGGAACATGACTGAAGTTTGATTATGGAACCTTGTGGCCTTGGAAAATAACTGAGGTTTGATGGTGGAACCCTGTGGCCTGGCGATATGTTGAGGTTGGATTCTGGAAGCCTGTGACCTGGGAACATGACTGAGGTTTGATTGTGGTCATCCCAAATGACTTACATTTGATTGTGGAAACCTGTGGCCTGGGAACATGACTGAGGTTTGATTCTGGAACCCTGTGGCCTGGGAACATGACTGAGGTTTGATTGTGGAAGCATGTGGCCTGGGAACATTACTGAGGTTTTATTCTGGAACCCTCTGCCCTGGGAATATGACTGAGGCTTGATTGTGGAAACCTGTCATCTGGGAACAAGACTGAGGTTTGACTGTGGATCCCTCTGGCCTGGGAACATGACTGAGGTTTGATTGTGGAACCCTGTGCCCTAGGAATATGACTGAGGTTTGATTCTGGAACCCTGTGGCTTGGGAATATGACATCAGTTGGATTCTGGAACCCTGTGGTCTGGCAACATAACTGAGGTTTGATTCTGGAATCCTGTAGCCTGGGAACATGACTGAGGTTTGATGGTGGAACCCTGTGTCCTGGGAACATGACTGAGGTTTCATTGTGAAACACTCTCTCCTGGGAGCATGACTGAGGTTTGATACTGGAACCCTTTGGACTAGGAACATGACTGAGGTTTGATTGTGGAAACCTGTGGCCTGGCAACATGACTGAGGTTTGATTCTTGTACTCTCTGGCCTGAGAACATGACTGAGGTTAGCTTCTGAACCCTGTGGCCTCGGAACATGACATCGGTTTGATTCTGTGACCCTGTAGCCTGGGAACATGACTTACGTTTGATTGTGGAACCCTGAGGTCTGGGAACCTGACTGAGGTTTGATTCTGGAACCCTGTGGCCTGGGAACATGACTGAGGTTTGATTCTGGAACCCTGTGTCCTGGGAACATGACTGAGGTTTCATTGTGAAACACTCTGGCCTGGGAACATACCTGAGGTTTGATGGTGGAACTCTGTTGCCTGGCAACATGACTGAGGTTTGACTGTGGAACTCTCTGGCCTAGGAACATGACTGTGGCTTGGTTCCTGTACCCTGTTGTTAGGAAGCTGACTGAGGTTTGATTCTGGAAGCCTGTGGCCTGGGAAGATATCTGAGGTTTGATTCTGGAACCCTGTGGCTTTGGAAAATGACTGAGGTTTCATGGTTGAACCCTGTGGCCTGGCAATATGACTGAGGTTTGATTCTGGAAGCCTGTGGCCTGGGAACATGACTGAGGCTTCATTTTGGTACCCTGTGGCCTGGGAACCTGACTGAGGTTTGATTCTGGACCACTCTGGCCTGGGAACATGACTGAGGTTTGTTTCTGGAACCCTGTGTCCTGAGAACATGACTGAGGTTTCATTGTGAAACACTCTGGACTGGGAACATGACTGAGGTTTGATGGTGGAATCCTGTGCCCTGGCAACATGACTGAGGTTTGAGTGTGGAACTCTCTAGCCTAGGAACATGACTGTGGCTTGGTTCCTGTACCCTGTTGTTGGGAACCTGACTGAGGTTTGATTCTGGACCCCTCTGGCCTGGGAGCATGACTGAGGTTTGATACTGGAACCCTTTGGCCTAGGAACATGACTGAGGTTTGATTGTGGAAACCTGTGGCCTGGCAACATGACTGAGGTTTGATTCTGGTACTCTCTGGCCTGAGAACATGACTGAGGTTAGCTTCTGGAACCCTGTGGCCTGGGAACATGACTGAGGTTAGTTTGTGGAACACTGTGGCCTGGGAACATGACATCCGTTTGACTCTGGAACCCTGTGGCCTGGGAACATGACATCGGTTGGATTTTGGAACCCTGTGACCTGGGAACATGACATCGGTTGGATTCTGTAACTCTGTGGCCTGGGAAGATGATATCGGTTGGATTCTGGAAACCTGTGGCCTGGGAACATGACTGAGGTTTGATTCTTGAACTCTGTTGCTGGAAACGTGCCTGAAGTTTGTTTCTGGAACCCTGTGGCCTGGGAACATGACTGAGGTTTGATTCTGAAATCCTGTGTCCTGGGAACATGACTGAGGTTTGATGATTGAACCCTGTGTCCTGGGAACATGACTGAGGTTTGATTGTGGAAACTTCTGGCCTGGGAACTTGACTGAGGCTTTACTGTGGAACCCTGTGTCCTGGGAACATGACATCGGTTTGATTCTGGGACCCTGTGGCCTGGGAACATGACTGAAGTTTGATTATGGAACCTTGTGGCCTTGGAAAATAACTGAGGTTTGATGGTGGAACCCTGTGGCCTGGCGATATGTTGAGGTTGGATTCTGGAAGCCTGTGACCTGGGAACATGACTGAGGTTTGATTGTGGTCATCCCAAATGACTTACATTTGATTGTGGAAACCTGTGGCCTGGGAACATGACTGAGGTTTGATTCTGGAACCCTGTGGCCTGGGAAGATGACTGAGGTTTGATTGTGGAAGCATGTGGCCTGGGAACATTACTGAGGTTTTATTCTGGAACCCTCTGCCCTGGGAATATGACTGAGGCTTGATTGTGGAAACCTGTCATCTGGGAACAAGACTGAGGTTTGACTGTGGATCCCTCTGGCCTGGGAACATGACTGAGGTTTGATTGTGGAACGCTGTGCCCTAGGAATATGACTGAGGTTTGATTCTGGAACCCTGTGGCTTGGGAATATGACATCAGTTGGATTCTGGAACCCTGTGGTCTGGCAACATAACTGAGGTTTGATTCTGGAATCCTGTAGCCTGGGAACATGACTGAGGTTTGATGGTGGAACCCTGTGTCCTGGGAACATGACTGAGGTTTCATTGTGAAACACTCTCTCCTGGGAGCATGACTGAGGTTTGATACTGGAACCCTTTGGACTAGGAACATGACTGAGGTTTGATTGTGGAAACCTGTGGCCTGGCAACATGACTGAGGTTTGATTCTTGTACTCTCTGGCCTGAGAACATGACTGAGTTTAGCTTCTGAACCCTGTGGCCTCGGAACATGACATCGGTTTGATTCTGTGACCCTGTAGCCTGGGAACATGACTTACGTTTGATTGTGGAACCCTGAGGTCTGGGAACCTGACTGAGGTTTGATTCTGGAACCCTGTGGCCTGGGAACATGACTGAGGTTTGATTCTGGAACCCTGTGTCCTGGGAACATGACTGAGGTTTCATTGTGAAACACTCTGGCCTGGGAACATACCTGAGGTTTGATGGTGGAACTCTGTTGCCTGGCAACATGACTGAGGTTTGACTGTGGAACTCTCTGGCCTAGGAACATGACTGTGGCTTGGTTCCTGTACCCTGTTGTTAGGAAGCTGACTGAGGTTTGATTCTGGAAGCCTGTGGCCTGGGAAGATATCTGAGGTTTGATTCTGGAACCCTGTGGCTTTGGAAAATGACTGAGGTTTCATGGTTGAACCCTGTGGCCTGGCAATATGACTGAGGTTTGATTCTGGAAGCCTGTGACCTGGGAACATGACTGAGGCTTCATTTTGGTACCCTGTGGCCTGGGAACCTGACTGAGGTTTGATTCTGGACCGCTCTGGCCTGGGAACATGACTGAGGTTTGTTTCTGGAACCCTGTGTCCTGAGAACATGACTGAGGTTTCATTGTGAAACACTCTGGACTGGGAACATGACTGAGGTTTGATGGTGGAATCCTGTGCCCTGGCAACATGACTGAGGTTTGAGTGTGGAACTCTCTAGCCTAGGAACATGACTGTGGCTTGGTTCCTGTACCCTGTTGTTGGGAACCTGACTGAGGTTTGATTCTGGACCCCTCTGGCCTGGGAGCATGACTGAGGTTTGATACTGGAACCCTTTGGCCTAGGAACATGACTGAGGGTTGATTGTGGAACCCTGTGTCCTGGCAGCATGACATCAGTTGGATTCTGGAACCCTGTGGCCTGGGAATATGACTTAGGTTTGATTCTGGAACCCTGTGGCCTGGCAACATGAGTGAGGTTTGATTCTTGAACTCTGTTGCCTGGGAAAGTGCCTGACGTTTGATTCTGGAATTCTGCAGACTGGGAACATGACTGAGCTTTCATTCTGGAACCCTGTGGCCTGGGTACATGACTGAGGTTTGATTCTGGAACCCTGTGGCCTGGGAACATGACTGAGGTGTGATTGTAGAACACTGTGCCCTGGGAATATGACTGAAGTTTGATTCTGGAAGCCTGTGGCCTGGGATCATATCTGAGGTTTGATTGTGGAACCCTGTGGCCTTGTTAAATGACTGAGGTTTCATGGTGGAACCCTGTGGCCTGGCAATATGACTGAGGTGTGATTCTGGAAGCCTGTGGCCTGGGAATATGACTGAGGCTTGATTCTGGAAGCCTGTGGACTGTGAACATGACTGAGGTTTGATTCTGGAACTCTGCAGCCTGGGAACATGACTGAGCTTTCATTCTGGAACCCTGTGTCCTGGGAACATGACTGAGGTTTGATTCTGGAACCCTGTGCCTGGGAATATGACTGAGGTTTAATTGTGGAAACTTCTGGCCTGGGAACATGACTGAGGCTTGATTGTGGAACCCTGTGTCCTGGGAACATGACATCGGTTTGATTCTGTGACCATGTGGCCTGGGAACATGCCTGAAGTTTGATTCTGGAACCTTTTGGCCTAGAAACATGTCATCAGTTTGACCCTGGAATCCTTTGGCCTGGGAAGATGACTGAGTGTTGATTCTCCGACCCTGTGCGCTGTGAACATGACTGAAGTTTGATGGTGGAACCCTGTGGCCTGGGAAAATGATTGAGGTTTGATTGTGATAACTGATGTCCTGGGTACATGACTGAGGTTTGATTGTGGAACTCTGTGGACTGGGAACATGATTGAGCTTTCATTCTGGAACCCTGTGGCCTGGGAACATGACTGAGGTTTGATTCTGGAACCCTGTGCCTGGGAATATGACTGAGGTTTAATTGTGGAAACTTCTGGCCTGGGAACATGACTGAGGCTTGATTGTGGAACCCTGTGTCCTGGGAACATGACATCGGTTTGATTCTGTGACCATGTGGCCTGGGAACATGCCTGAAGTTTGATTCTGGAACCTTGTGGCCTAGAAACATGTCATCAGTTTGACTCTGGAATCCTTTGGCCTGGGAAGATGACTGAGTGTTGATTCTCCGACCCTGTGCGCTGTGAACATGACTGAAGTTTGATGGTGGAACCCTGTGGCCTGGGAAAATGATTGAGGTTTGATTGTGATAACTGATGTCCTGGGTACATGACTGAGGTTTGATTCTGGAACTCTGCAGCCTGGGAACATGACTGAGCTTTCATTCTGGAACCCTGTGGCCTGGGAACATGACTGAGGTTTGATTCTGGAACCCTGTGCCTGGGAATATGACTGAGGTTTAATTGTGGAACCCTGTGTCCTGGGAACATGACATCGGTTTGATTCTGTGACCATGTGGCCTGGGAACATGCCTGAAGTTTGATTCTGGAACCTTGTGGCCTAGAAACATGTCATCAGTTTGACTCTGGAATCCTTTGGCCTGGGAAGATGACTGAGTGTTGATTCTCCGACCCTGTGCGCTGTGAACATGACTGAAGTATGATGGTGGAACCCTGTGGCCTGGGAAAATGATTGAGGTTTGATTGTGATAACTGATGTCCTGGGTACATGACTGAGGTTTGATTGTGGAACTCTGTGGACTGGGAACATGATTGAGGTTTGTTTCTGGAACCCTGTGGCCTGGGAACATGACTGAGGCTTTATTCTGGACCCATGTGGCCTGGGAACATGACTGAGGTTTGATTCTGGAACCCTGTGGCCTGGGAAGATGACTGAGGTTTGATTGTTGAAACATGTGGCCTGGGAACATGACTGAGGCTTTATTCTGGAACCCTGTTGCCTAAGAACATGACTGAGGTTTCATTGTGAAACACTCTGGACTGGGAACATGACTGAGGTTTGATGGTGGAATCCTGTGCCCTGGCAACATGACTGAGGTTTGAGTGTGGAACTCTCTAGCCTAGGAACATGACTGTGGCTTGGTTCCTGTACCCTGTTGTTGGGAACCTGACTGAGGTTTGATTCTGGACCCCTCTGGCCTGGGAGCATGACTGAGGTTTGATACTGGAACCCTTTGGCCTAGGAACATGACTGAGGTTTGATTGTGGAAACCTGTGGCCTGGCAACATGACTGAGGTTTGATTCTGGTACTCTCTGGTCTGAGAACATGACTGAGGTTAGCTTCTGGAACCCTGTGGCCTGGGAACATGACTGAGGTTAGTTTGTGGAACACTGTGGCCTGGGAACATGACATCCGTTTGACTCTGGAACCCTGTGGCCTGGGAACATGACATCGGTTGGATTTTGGAACCCTGTGACCTGGGAACATGACATCGGTTGGATTCTGTAACTCTGTGGCCTGGGAAGATGATAACGGTTGGATTCTGGAAACCTGTGGCCTGGGAACATGACTGAGGTTTGATTCTTGAACTCTGTTGCTGGAAACGTGCCTGAAGTTTGTTTCTGGAACCCTGTGGCCTGGGAACATGACTGAGGTTTGACTGTGGAACTCTCTGGCCTAGGAACATGACTGTGGCTTGGTTCCTGTACCCTGTTGTTAGGAAGCTGACTGAGGTTTGATTCTGGAAGCCTGTGGCCTGGGAAGATATCTGAGGTTTCATTCTGGAACCCTGTGGCTTTGGAAAATGACTGAGGTTTCATGGTTGAACCCTGTGGCCTGGCAATATGACTGAGGTTTGATTCTGGAAGCCTGTGGCCTGGGAACATGACTGAAGTTTGATTCTGGAACCCTGTGCCCTGGGAGCATGACTGAGGTTTGATTGTGATAACTTCTGGCTTGGGAACATGACTTAGGTTTCATTGTGGAACTTTGTGGACTGGGAACATGACTGAGGTTTGTCTCTGGAACCCTGTGGACTGGGAACATGACTGAGGTTTGTTTCTGGAATCCTGTGGCCTGGGAACATGACTGAGGTTTGATTCTGAAATCCTGTGTCCTGGCAACATGACTGAGGTTTGATGATTGAACTCTGTGTCCTGGGAACATGACTGAGGTTTGATTGTGGAAACTTCTGGCCTGGGAACTTGACTGAGGCTTTACTGTGGAACCCTGTGTCCTGGGAACATGACATCGGTTTGATTCTGGGACCCTGTGGCCTGGGAACATGACTGAAGTTTGATTATGGAACCTTGTGGCCTTGGAAAATAACTGAGGTTTGATGGTGGAACCCTGTGGCCTGGCGATATGTTGAGGTTGGATTCTGGAAGCCTGTGACCTGGGAACATGACTGAGGTTTGATTGTGGTCATCCCAAATGACTTACATTTGATTGTGGAAACCTGTGGCCTGGGAACATGACTGAGGTTTGATTCTGGAACCCTGTGGCCTGGGAACATGACTGAGGTTTGATTGTGGAAGCATGTGGCCTGGGAACATTACTGAGGTTTTATTCTGGAACCCTCTGCCCTGGGAATATGACTGAGGCTTGATTGTGGAAACCTGTCATCTGGGAACAAGACTGAGGTTTGACTGTGGATCCCTCTGGCCTGGGAACATGACTGAGGTTTGATTGTGGAACCCTGTGCCCTAGGAATATGACTGAGGTTTGATTCTGGAACCCTGTGGCTTGGGAATATGACATCAGTTGGATTCTGGAACCCTGTGGTCTGGCAACATAACTGAGGTTTGATTCTGGAATCCTGTAGCCTGGGAACATGACTGAGGTTTGATGGTGGAACCCTGTGTCCTGGGAACATGACTGAGGTTTCATTGTGAAACACTCTCTCCTGGGAGCATGACTGAGGTTTGATACTGGAACCCTTTGGACTAGGAACATGACTGAGGTTTGATTGTGGAAACCTGTGGCCTGGCAACATGACTGAGGTTTGATTCTTGTACTCTCTGGCCTGAGAACATGACTGAGGTTAGCTTCTGAACCCTGTGGCCTCGGAACATGACATCGGTTTGATTCTGTGACCCTGTAGCCTGGGAACATGACTTACGTTTGATTGTGGAACCCTGAGGTCTGGGAACCTGACTGAGGTTTGATTCTGGAACCCTGTGGCCTGGGAACATGACTGAGGTTTGATTCTGGAACCCTGTGTCCTGGGAACATGACTGAGGTTTCATTGTGAAACACTCTGGCCTGGGAACATACCTGAGGTTTGATGGTGGAACTCTGTTGCCTGGCAACATGACTGAGGTTTGACTGTGGAACTCTCTGGCCTAGGAACATGACTGTGGCTTGGTTCCTGTACCCTGTTGTTAGGAAGCTGACTGAGGTTTGATTCTGGAAGCCTGTGGCCTGGGAAGATATCTGAGGTTTGATTCTGGAACCCTGTGGCTTTGGAAAATGACTGAGGTTTCATGGTTGAACCCTGTGGCCTGGCAATATGACTGAGGTTTGATTCTGGAAGCCTGTGGCCTGGGAACATGACTGAGGCTTCATTTTGGTACCCTGTGGCCTGGGAACCTGACTGAGGTTTGATTCTGGACCACTCTGGCCTGGGAACATGACTGAGGTTTGTTTCTGGAACCCTGTGTCCTGAGAACATGACTGAGGTTTCATTGTGAAACACTCTGGACTGGGAACATGACTGAGGTTTGATGGTGGAATCCTGTGCCCTGGCAACATGACTGAGGTTTGAGTGTGGAACTCTCTAGCCTAGGAACATGACTGTGGCTTGGTTCCTGTACCCTGTTGTTGGGAACCTGACTGAGGTTTGATTCTGGACCCCTCTGGCCTGGGAGCATGACTGAGGTTTGATACTGGAACCCTTTGGCCTAGGAACATGACTGAGGTTTGATTGTGGAAACCTGTGGCCTGGCAACATGACTGAGGTTTGATTCTGGTACTCTCTGGCCTGAGAACATGACTGAGGTTAGCTTCTGGAACCCTGTGGCCTGGGAACATGACTGAGGTTAGTTTGTGGAACACTGTGGCCTGGGAACATGACATCCGTTTGACTCTGGAACCCTGTGGCCTGGGAACATGACATCGGTTGGATTTTGGAACCCTGTGACCTGGGAACATGACATCGGTTGGATTCTGTAACTCTGTGGCCTGGGAAGATGATATCGGTTGGATTCTGGAAACCTGTGGCCTGGGAACATGACTGAGGTTTGATTCTTGAACTCTGTTGCTGGAAACGTGCCTGAAGTTTGTTTCTGGAACCCTGTGGCCTGGGAACATGACTGAGGTTTGATTCTGAAATCCTGTGTCCTGGGAACATGACTGAGGTTTGATGATTGAACCCTGTGTCCTGGGAACATGACTGAGGTTTGATTGTGGAAACTTCTGGCCTGGGAACTTGACTGAGGCTTTACTGTGGAACCCTGTGTCCTGGGAACATGACATCGGTTTGATTCTGGGACCCTGTGGCCTGGGAACATGACTGAAGTTTGATTATGGAACCTTGTGGCCTTGGAAAATAACTGAGGTTTGATGGTGGAACCCTGTGGCCTGGCGATATGTTGAGGTTGGATTCTGGAAGCCTGTGACCTGGGAACATGACTGAGGTTTGATTGTGGTCATCCCAAATGACTTACATTTGATTGTGGAAACCTGTGGCCTGGGAACATGACTGAGGTTTGATTCTGGAACCCTGTGGCCTGGGAAGATGACTGAGGTTTGATTGTGGAAGCATGTGGCCTGGGAACATTACTGAGGTTTTATTCTGGAACCCTCTGCCCTGGGAATATGACTGAGGCTTGATTGTGGAAACCTGTCATCTGGGAACAAGACTGAGGTTTGACTGTGGATCCCTCTGGCCTGGGAACATGACTGAGGTTTGATTGTGGAACGCTGTGCCCTAGGAATATGACTGAGGTTTGATTCTGGAACCCTGTGGCTTGGGAATATGACATCAGTTGGATTCTGGAACCCTGTGGTCTGGCAACATAACTGAGGTTTGATTCTGGAATCCTGTAGCCTGGGAACATGACTGAGGTTTGATGGTGGAACCCTGTGTCCTGGGAACATGACTGAGGTTTCATTGTGAAACACTCTCTCCTGGGAGCATGACTGAGGTTTGATACTGGAACCCTTTGGACTAGGAACATGACTGAGGTTTGATTGTGGAAACCTGTGGCCTGGCAACATGACTGAGGTTTGATTCTTGTACTCTCTGGCCTGAGAACATGACTGAGTTTAGCTTCTGAACCCTGTGGCCTCGGAACATGACATCGGTTTGATTCTGTGACCCTGTAGCCTGGGAACATGACTTACGTTTGATTGTGGAACCCTGAGGTCTGGGAACCTGACTGAGGTTTGATTCTGGAACCCTGTGGCCTGGGAACATGACTGAGGTTTGATTCTGGAACCCTGTGTCCTGGGAACATGACTGAGGTTTCATTGTGAAACACTCTGGCCTGGGAACATACCTGAGGTTTGATGGTGGAACTCTGTTGCCTGGCAACATGACTGAGGTTTGACTGTGGAACTCTCTGGCCTAGGAACATGACTGTGGCTTGGTTCCTGTACCCTGTTGTTAGGAAGCTGACTGAGGTTTGATTCTGGAAGCCTGTGGCCTGGGAAGATATCTGAGGTTTGATTCTGGAACCCTGTGGCTTTGGAAAATGACTGAGGTTTCATGGTTGAACCCTGTGGCCTGGCAATATGACTGAGGTTTGATTCTGGAAGCCTGTGACCTGGGAACATGACTGAGGCTTCATTTTGGTACCCTGTGGCCTGGGAACCTGACTGAGGTTTGATTCTGGACCGCTCTGGCCTGGGAACATGACTGAGGTTTGTTTCTGGAACCCTGTGTCCTGAGAACATGACTGAGGTTTCATTGTGAAACACTCTGGACTGGGAACATGACTGAGGTTTGATGGTGGAATCCTGTGCCCTGGCAACATGACTGAGGTTTGAGTGTGGAACTCTCTAGCCTAGGAACATGACTGTGGCTTGGTTCCTGTACCCTGTTGTTGGGAACCTGACTGAGGTTTGATTCTGGACCCCTCTGGCCTGGGAGCATGACTGAGGTTTGATACTGGAACCCTTTGGCCTAGGAACATGACTGAGGTTTGATTGTGGAAACCTGTGGCCTGGCAACATGACTGAGGTTTGATTCTGGTACTCTCTGGTCTGAGAACATGACTGAGGTTAGCTTCTGGAACCCTGTGGCCTGGGAACATGACTGAGGTTAGTTTGTGGAACACTGTGGCCTGGGAACATGACATCCGTTTGACTCTGGAACCCTGTGGCCTGGGAACATGACATCGGTTGGATTTTGGAACCCTGTGACCTGGGAACATGACATCGGTTGGATTCTGTAACTCTGTGGCCTGGGAAGATGATAACGGTTGGATTCTGGAAACCTGTGGCCTGGGAACATGACTGAGGTTTGATTCTTGAACTCTGTTGCTGGAAACGTGCCTGAAGTTTGTTTCTGGAACCCTGTGGCCTGGGAACATGACTGAGGTTTGATTCTGAAATCCTGTGTCCTGGGAACATGACTGAGGTTTGATGATTGAACCCTGTGTCCTGGGAACATGACTGAGGTTTGATTGTGGAAACTTCTGGCCTGGGAACTTGACTGAAGCTTGATTGTGGAACCCTGTGTCCTGGAAACATGACATCGGTTTGATTCTGGGACCCTGTGGCCTGGGAACATGACTGAAGTTTGATTCTGGAACCTTGTGGCCTGGTAACATGTCATCAGAAGGATTCTGGAATCCTATGGCCTGGGAAGATGACTGAGCGTTGATTCTGGAACCCTGTGCCCTGGGAACATGACTGAGGTTTGATTGTGGAACCCTTTTCCCTGGGAATATGACTGAAGTTTGATTCTAGAACCCTGTGGCCTGGGAACATGACTGAGGTTTGATTGTGGAACTCTGTGGACTGGGAACATGACGGAGGTTTGTTTCTGGAACCCTGTGGCCTGGGAACATGACTGAGGTTTGATTGTGGAACCCTGTGTCCTGGGAACATGACTGAGGTTTTATTCTGGAACCCTCTGCCCTGGGAATATGACTGAGGCTTGATTGTGGAAACCTGTCATCTGGGAACAAGACTGAGGTTTGACTGTGGATCCCTCTGGCCTGGGAACATGAATGAGGTTTGATGGTGGAAACCTCTGGCCTGGGAACATGACTGAGGCTTGATTGTGCAACTCTGTGGACTGGGATCATGACTGAGGTTTCTTTCTGGAACCCTGTGGCCTGGCAACATGACTGAGGCTTTATTCTGGAACCCTGTGGCCTGGGAACATGACTGAGATTTGATTCTGTAAACCTGGAGCCTGGGAACATGACTGAGCTTTCATTCTGTAACCCTGTGGCTTGGAAACATGACTGAAGTTTGATTCTGGAAACCTGTGACCTGGGAACTTTATTGAGGTTTGATTCTAGAACCCTGTGTCCTGGGAACATGAGTGACGTTTTATTGTGAAAAATTGTGGCCTGGGAATATGACTGAGTTGTGATTTTGGAATTCTGTGGACTGGGAAAATGACTGATATTTGATTCTGGAACGCTGTGGCCTGGGAACATGACTGAGGATTTATTCTGGAACCCTGTGGCCTGGGAACATGACTCAGGTTTGATTCTTGAACCCTGAGTTCTGGGAACATGACTGAGGTATGATTGTGGAAACATGTATCCTGGGAACATGACTGAGGCTTTATTCTAGAACCCTGTGTCCTGGGAACATGACTGAGGTTTGATTGTGGAACCCTCTGGCCTAGGAACATGACTGAGGCTTGGTACCTGTACCCTGTGGTTGGGAACCTGACTAAGGTTTGATTCTGGACCCCTGTGTCCCGGGAGCATGACTGAGATTTGATACTGGAACCCTTTGGCCTAGGACCATGACTGAGGTTTGATTGTGGAACCTGTGGCCTGGGAACATGACATCTGTTTGACTCTGGAGCCCTGTGGCCTGGGAACATGACATCGGTTGGCTTCTAGAACCCTGTGGCCTGGGAACATGACATCGGTTTGATTGTATAACCCTGTGGCCTGGGAACATGATATCGATTGGATTCTGGTAACCTTTGGCCTGGGAACATGACAACGGTTGGATTCTGGATCCCTGTGGCCTAGGAACATGACTGAGGTTTGATTGTGGACCCTCTGGCCTCGGAACATGACTGAGGCTTGATTGTGGACCCTGTGTCCTGGGAACATGACATCAGTTGGGTTCTGGAACCCTCTCGCCTGGGAACATGATTGAGGGTTGATTCTGGAACCCTGTGGCCTGGGAACATGACTGAAGTTTGATTCTGAAATTCTGTGTCCTGGGAACATGACTGAGGTTTGATGGTGGAACCCTGTGGCCTGGGAACATGACAGAGGTTTGATTTTGGAACCCTGTGGCCTGGGAACATGACTGAGGTTTGATTGTGATAACTTATGACCTGGGAACATGACTGAGGTTTGATTGTGGAACTCTGTGGACTGGGAACATGACTGAGGTTTCTTTCTGGAACCCTGTGGCCTGGGAACATGACTGAGGCTTTATTCTGGAACCCTGTGGCCTGGGAATATGACTGAGGTTTGATTCTGTAAACCTGGAGCCTGGGAACATGACTGAGCTTTCATTCTGTAACCCTGTGGCTTGGAAACATGACTGAAGTTTGATTCTGGAAACCTGTGACCTGGGAACTTTATTGAGGTTTGATTCTAGAACCCTGTGTCCTGGGAACATGACTGACGTTTTATTGTGAAAAATTGTGGCCTGGGAATATGACTGAGTTGTGATTGTGGAATTCTGTGGACTGGGAAAATGACTGATATTTGATTCTGGAACGCTGTGGCCTGGGAACATGACTGAGGATTTATTCTGGAACCCTGTGGCCTGGGAACATGACTCAGGTTTGATTCTTGAACCCTGAGGACTGGGAACATGACTGAGGTATGACTGTGGAAACATGAATCCTGGGAACATGACTGAGGCTGTATTCTGGTACCCTGTGGCCTGGGAACATGACTGAGGTTTGATTCTTGAAATCTGTTGCCTGAGAACGTACCTGAAGTTTGATTCTGGAACCCTGTGTCCTGGGAACATGACTGAGGTTTGATTGTGGAACCCTCTGGCCTAGGAACATGACTGAGGCTTGGTACCTGTACCCTGTGGTTGGGAACCTGACTAAGGTTTGATTCTGGACCCCTGTGTCCCGGGAGCATGACTGAGATTTGATACTGGAACCCTTTGGCCTAGGACCATGACTGAGGTTTGATTGTGGAACCTGTGGCCTGGGAACATGACATCTGTTTGACTCTGGAGCCCTGTGGCCTGGGAACATGACATCGGTTGGCTTCTAGAACCCTGTGGCCTGGGAACATGACATCGGTTTGATTGTATAACCCTGTGGCCTGGGAACATGATATCGATTGGATTCTGGTAACCTTTGGCCTGGGAACATGACAACGGTTGGATTCTGGATCCCTGTGGCCTAGGAACATGACTGAGGTTTGATTGTGGACCCTCTGGCCTCGGAACATGACTGAGGCTTGATTGTGGACCCTGTGTCCTGGGAACATGACATCGGTTTGATTCTGTGACCCTGTGGCCTGGGAACATGACATCAGTTGGATTCTGGAACCCTCTCGCCTGGGAACATGACTGAGGGTTGATTCTGGAACCCTGTGGCCTGGGAACATGACTGAAGTTTGATTCTGAAATTCTGTGTCCTGGGAACATGACTGAGGTTTGATGGTGGAACCCTGTGGCCTGGGAACATGACAGAGGTTTTATTGTGATAAATTGTGGCCTGGGAATATGACTGAGGTTTGATTCTGGAACCCTGTAGCCTGGGAACTTGGCTGAGCTTTCATTCTGGACCCCTGTTGCCTGGGAACATGATTTAGGTTTGATTCGGGAACCCTGTGACCTGGGAACATGACTGAGGTTTGATGGTGTTACCCTGTGGCCTGGCAATATGACTGAGGTTTGATTTTGGAACCCTGTGGCCTGGGAACATGACTGAGGTTTGATTCTGGATCGCTGTGGCCTGGCAACATGACATCAGTTGGATTCTGGAACCCTGTGGCCTGGGAACATGACTGAGGTTTGATTCTGGAACCCTGTGGCTTGGGAATATGACATCAGTTGGATTCTGGAACCCTGTGGTCTGGCAACATAACTGAGGTTTGATTCTGGAACCCTGTGGCCTGGGAACATGACTTAAGTTTGATTGTGGAACTCTGAGGCCTGGAACATGACTGAGGTTTGATTCTGGCACCCTGTGGCCTGGGAACATGACTGAGGTTTGATTGTGGAACCCTGTGTCCTGGGAACATGACTGAGGTTTGATTCTAGAACACTCTCCCTGGGAACATGACTAAGGTTTGATTGTGGAACCCTACGGCCTGTCAACATGACTCAGGTTTGATTCTGGACCCCTGTGGCCTGGGAACATGACTGAGGGTTGATTGTGGAACCCTGTGTCCTGGCAGCATGACATCAGTTGGATTCTGGAACCCTGTGGCCTGGGAATATGACTTAGGTTTGATTCTGGAACCCTGTGGCCTGGCAACATGAGTGAGGTTTGATTCTTGAACTCTGTTGCCTGGGAAAGTGCCTGACGTTTGATTCTGGAATTCTGCAGACTGGGAACATGACTGAGCTTTCATTCTGGAACCCTGTGGCCTGGGTACATGACTGAGGTTTGATTCTGGAACCCTGTGGCCTGGGAACATGACTGAGGTGTGATTGTAGAACACTGTGCCCTGGGAATATGACTGAAGTTTGATTCTGGAAGCCTGTGGCCTGGGATCATATCTGAGGTTTGATTGTGGAACCCTGTGGCCTTGTTAAATGACTGAGGTTTCATGGTGGAACCCTGTGGCCTGGCAATATGACTGAGGTGTGATTCTGGAAGCCTGTGGCCTGGGAATATGACTGAGGCTTGATTCTGGAAGCCTGTGGACTGTGAACATGACTGAGGTTTGATTCTGGAACTCTGCAGCCTGGGAACATGACTGAGCTTTCATTCTGGAACCCTGTGTCCTGGGAACATGACTGAGGTTTGATTCTGGAACCCTGTGCCTGGGAATATGACTGAGGTTTAATTGTGGAAACTTCTGGCCTGGGAACATGACTGAGGCTTGATTGTGGAACCCTGTGTCCTGGGAACATGACATCGGTTTGATTCTGTGACCATGTGGCCTGGGAACATGCCTGAAGTTTGATTCTGGAACCTTTTGGCCTAGAAACATGTCATCAGTTTGACCCTGGAATCCTTTGGCCTGGGAAGATGACTGAGTGTTGATTCTCCGACCCTGTGCGCTGTGAACATGACTGAAGTTTGATGGTGGAACCCTGTGGCCTGGGAAAATGATTGAGGTTTGATTGTGATAACTGATGTCCTGGGTACATGACTGAGGTTTGATTGTGGAACTCTGTGGACTGGGAACATGATTGAGCTTTCATTCTGGAACCCTGTGGCCTGGGAACATGACTGAGGTTTGATTCTGGAACCCTGTGCCTGGGAATATGACTGAGGTTTAATTGTGGAAACTTCTGGCCTGGGAACATGACTGAGGCTTGATTGTGGAACCCTGTGTCCTGGGAACATGACATCGGTTTGATTCTGTGACCATGTGGCCTGGGAACATGCCTGAAGTTTGATTCTGGAACCTTGTGGCCTAGAAACATGTCATCAGTTTGACTCTGGAATCCTTTGGCCTGGGAAGATGACTGAGTGTTGATTCTCCGACCCTGTGCGCTGTGAACATGACTGAAGTTTGATGGTGGAACCCTGTGGCCTGGGAAAATGATTGAGGTTTGATTGTGATAACTGATGTCCTGGGTACATGACTGAGGTTTGATTCTGGAACTCTGCAGCCTGGGAACATGACTGAGCTTTCATTCTGGAACCCTGTGGCCTGGGAACATGACTGAGGTTTGATTCTGGAACCCTGTGCCTGGGAATATGACTGAGGTTTAATTGTGGAACCCTGTGTCCTGGGAACATGACATCGGTTTGATTCTGTGACCATGTGGCCTGGGAACATGCCTGAAGTTTGATTCTGGAACCTTGTGGCCTAGAAACATGTCATCAGTTTGACTCTGGAATCCTTTGGCCTGGGAAGATGACTGAGTGTTGATTCTCCGACCCTGTGCGCTGTGAACATGACTGAAGTATGATGGTGGAACCCTGTGGCCTGGGAAAATGATTGAGGTTTGATTGTGATAACTGATGTCCTGGGTACATGACTGAGGTTTGATTGTGGAACTCTGTGGACTGGGAACATGATTGAGGTTTGTTTCTGGAACCCTGTGGCCTGGGAACATGACTGAGGCTTTATTCTGGACCCATGTGGCCTGGGAACATGACTGAGGTTTGATTCTGGAACCCTGTGGCCTGGGAAGATGACTGAGGTTTGATTGTTGAAACATGTGGCCTGGGAACATGACTGAGGCTTTATTCTGGAACCCTGTTGCCTAAGAACATGACTGAGGTTTCATTGTGAAACACTCTGGACTGGGAACATGACTGAGGTTTGATGGTGGAATCCTGTGCCCTGGCAACATGACTGAGGTTTGAGTGTGGAACTCTCTAGCCTAGGAACATGACTGTGGCTTGGTTCCTGTACCCTGTTGTTGGGAACCTGACTGAGGTTTGATTCTGGACCCCTCTGGCCTGGGAGCATGACTGAGGTTTGATACTGGAACCCTTTGGCCTAGGAACATGACTGAGGTTTGATTGTGGAAACCTGTGGCCTGGCAACATGACTGAGGTTTGATTCTGGTACTCTCTGGTCTGAGAACATGACTGAGGTTAGCTTCTGGAACCCTGTGGCCTGGGAACATGACTGAGGTTAGTTTTTGGAACACTGTGGCCTGGGAACATGACATCCGTTTGACTCTGGAACCCTGTGGCCTGGGAACATGACATCGGTTGGATTTTGGAACCCTGTGACCTGGGAACATGACATCGGTTGGATTCTGTAACTCTGTGGCCTGGGAAGATGATAACGGTTGGATTCTGGAAACCTGTGGCCTGGGAACATGACTGAGGTTTGATTCTTGAACTCTGTTGCTGGAAACGTGCCTGAAGTTTGTTTCTGGAACCCTGTGGCCTGGGAACATGACTGAGGTTTGACTGTGGAACTCTCTGGCCTAGGAACATGACTGTGGCTTGGTTCCTGTACCCTGTTGTTAGGAAGCTGACTGAGGTTTGATTCTGGAAGCCTGTGGCCTGGGAAGATATCTGAGGTTTCATTCTGGAACCCTGTGGCTTTGGAAAATGACTGAGGTTTCATGGTTGAACCCTGTGGCCTGGCAATATGACTGAGGTTTGATTCTGGAAGCCTGTGGCCTGGGAACATGACTGAAGTTTGATTCTGGAACCCTGTGCCCTGGGAGCATGACTGAGGTTTGATTGTGATAACTTCTGGCTTGGGAACATGACTTAGGTTTCATTGTGGAACTTTGTGGACTGGGAACATGACTGAGGTTTGTCTCTGGAACCCTGTGGACTGGGAACATGACTGAGGTTTGTTTCTGGAATCCTGTGGCCTGGGAACATGACTGAGGTTTGATTCTGAAATCCTGTGTCCTGGCAACATGACTGAGGTTTGATGATTGAACTCTGTGTCCTGGGAACATGACTGAGGTTTGATTGTGGAAACTTCTGGCCTGGGAACTTGACTGAGGCTTTACTGTGGAACCCTGTGTCCTGGGAACATGACATCGGTTTGATTCTGGGACCCTGTGGCCTGGGAACATGACTGAAGTTTGATTATGGAACCTTGTGGCCTTGGAAAATAACTGAGGTTTGATGGTGGAACCCTGTGGCCTGGCGATATGTTGAGGTTGGATTCTGGAAGCCTGTGACCTGGGAACATGACTGAGGTTTGATTGTGGTCATCCCAAATGACTTACATTTGATTGTGGAAACCTGTGGCCTGGGAACATGACTGAGGTTTGATTCTGGAACCCTGTGGCCTGGGAACATGACTGAGGTTTGATTGTGGAAGCATGTGGCCTGGGAACATTACTGAGGTTTTATTCTGGAACCCTCTGCCCTGGGAATATGACTGAGGCTTGATTGTGGAAACCTGTCATCTGGGAACAAGACTGAGGTTTGACTGTGGATCCCTCTGGCCTGGGAACATGACTGAGGTTTGATTGTGGAACCCTGTGCCCTAGGAATATGACTGAGGTTTGATTCTGGAACCCTGTGGCTTGGGAATATGACATCAGTTGGATTCTGGAACCCTGTGGTCTGGCAACATAACTGAGGTTTGATTCTGGAATCCTGTAGCCTGGGAACATGACTGAGGTTTGATGGTGGAACCCTGTGTCCTGGGAACATGACTGAGGTTTCATTGTGAAACACTCTCTCCTGGGAGCATGACTGAGGTTTGATACTGGAACCCTTTGGACTAGGAACATGACTGAGGTTTGATTGTGGAAACCTGTGGCCTGGCAACATGACTGAGGTTTGATTCTTGTACTCTCTGGCCTGAGAACATGACTGAGGTTAGCTTCTGAACCCTGTGGCCTCGGAACATGACATCGGTTTGATTCTGTGACCCTGTAGCCTGGGAACATGACTTACGTTTGATTGTGGAACCCTGAGGTCTGGGAACCTGACTGAGGTTTGATTCTGGAACCCTGTGGCCTGGGAACATGACTGAGGTTTGATTCTGGAACCCTGTGTCCTGGGAACATGACTGAGGTTTCATTGTGAAACACTCTGGCCTGGGAACATACCTGAGGTTTGATGGTGGAACTCTGTTGCCTGGCAACATGACTGAGGTTTGACTGTGGAACTCTCTGGCCTAGGAACATGACTGTGGCTTGGTTCCTGTACCCTGTTGTTAGGAAGCTGACTGAGGTTTGATTCTGGAAGCCTGTGGCCTGGGAAGATATCTGAGGTTTGATTCTGGAACCCTGTGGCTTTGGAAAATGACTGAGGTTTCATGGTTGAACCCTGTGGCCTGGCAATATGACTGAGGTTTGATTCTGGAAGCCTGTGGCCTGGGAACATGACTGAGGCTTCATTTTGGTACCCTGTGGCCTGGGAACCTGACTGAGGTTTGATTCTGGACCACTCTGGCCTGGGAACATGACTGAGGTTTGTTTCTGGAACCCTGTGTCCTGAGAACATGACTGAGGTTTCATTGTGAAACACTCTGGACTGGGAACATGACTGAGGTTTGATGGTGGAATCCTGTGCCCTGGCAACATGACTGAGGTTTGAGTGTGGAACTCTCTAGCCTAGGAACATGACTGTGGCTTGGTTCCTGTACCCTGTTGTTGGGAACCTGACTGAGGTTTGATTCTGGACCCCTCTGGCCTGGGAGCATGACTGAGGTTTGATACTGGAACCCTTTGGCCTAGGAACATGACTGAGGTTTGATTGTGGAAACCTGTGGCCTGGCAACATGACTGAGGTTTGATTCTGGTACTCTCTGGCCTGAGAACATGACTGAGGTTAGCTTCTGGAACCCTGTGGCCTGGGAACATGACTGAGGTTAGTTTGTGGAACACTGTGGCCTGGGAACATGACATCCGTTTGACTCTGGAACCCTGTGGCCTGGGAACATGACATCGGTTGGATTTTGGAACCCTGTGACCTGGGAACATGACATCGGTTGGATTCTGTAACTCTGTGGCCTGGGAAGATGATATCGGTTGGATTCTGGAAACCTGTGGCCTGGGAACATGACTGAGGTTTGATTCTTGAACTCTGTTGCTGGAAACGTGCCTGAAGTTTGTTTCTGGAACCCTGTGGCCTGGGAACATGACTGAGGTTTGATTCTGAAATCCTGTGTCCTGGGAACATGACTGAGGTTTGATGATTGAACCCTGTGTCCTGGGAACATGACTGAGGTTTGATTGTGGAAACTTCTGGCCTGGGAACTTGACTGAGGCTTTACTGTGGAACCCTGTGTCCTGGGAACATGACATCGGTTTGATTCTGGGACCCTGTGGCCTGGGAACATGACTGAAGTTTGATTATGGAACCTTGTGGCCTTGGAAAATAACTGAGGTTTGATGGTGGAACCCTGTGGCCTGGCGATATGTTGAGGTTGGATTCTGGAAGCCTGTGACCTGGGAACATGACTGAGGTTTGATTGTGGTCATCCCAAATGACTTACATTTGATTGTGGAAACCTGTGGCCTGGGAACATGACTGAGGTTTGATTCTGGAACCCTGTGGCCTGGGAAGATGACTGAGGTTTGATTGTGGAAGCATGTGGCCTGGGAACATTACTGAGGTTTTATTCTGGAACCCTCTGCCCTGGGAATATGACTGAGGCTTGATTGTGGAAACCTGTCATCTGGGAACAAGACTGAGGTTTGACTGTGGATCCCTCTGGCCTGGGAACATGACTGAGGTTTGATTGTGGAACGCTGTGCCCTAGGAATATGACTGAGGTTTGATTCTGGAACCCTGTGGCTTGGGAATATGACATCAGTTGGATTCTGGAACCCTGTGGTCTGGCAACATAACTGAGGTTTGATTCTGGAATCCTGTAGCCTGGGAACATGACTGAGGTTTGATGGTGGAACCCTGTGTCCTGGGAACATGACTGAGGTTTCATTGTGAAACACTCTCTCCTGGGAGCATGACTGAGGTTTGATACTGGAACCCTTTGGACTAGGAACATGACTGAGGTTTGATTGTGGAAACCTGTGGCCTGGCAACATGACTGAGGTTTGATTCTTGTACTCTCTGGCCTGAGAACATGACTGAGTTTAGCTTCTGAACCCTGTGGCCTCGGAACATGACATCGGTTTGATTCTGTGACCCTGTAGCCTGGGAACATGACTTACGTTTGATTGTGGAACCCTGAGGTCTGGGAACCTGACTGAGGTTTGATTCTGGAACCCTGTGGCCTGGGAACATGACTGAGGTTTGATTCTGGAACCCTGTGTCCTGGGAACATGACTGAGGTTTCATTGTGAAACACTCTGGCCTGGGAACATACCTGAGGTTTGATGGTGGAACTCTGTTGCCTGGCAACATGACTGAGGTTTGACTGTGGAACTCTCTGGCCTAGGAACATGACTGTGGCTTGGTTCCTGTACCCTGTTGTTAGGAAGCTGACTGAGGTTTGATTCTGGAAGCCTGTGGCCTGGGAAGATATCTGAGGTTTGATTCTGGAACCCTGTGGCTTTGGAAAATGACTGAGGTTTCATGGTTGAACCCTGTGGCCTGGCAATATGACTGAGGTTTGATTCTGGAAGCCTGTGGCCTGGGAACATGACTGAGGCTTCATTTTGGTACCCTGTGGCCTGGGAACCTGACTGAGGTTTGATTCTGGACCGCTCTGGCCTGGGAACATGACTGAGGTTTGTTTCTGGAACCCTGTGTCCTGAGAACATGACTGAGGTTTCATTGTGAAACACTCTGGACTGGGAACATGACTGAGGTTTGATGGTGGAATCCTGTGCCCTGGCAACATGACTGAGGTTTGAGTGTGGAACTCTCTAGCCTAGGAACATGACTGTGGCTTGGTTCCTGTACCCTGTTGTTGGGAACCTGACTGAGGTTTGATTCTGGACCCCTCTGGCCTGGGAGCATGACTGAGGTTTGATACTGGAACCCTTTGGCCTAGGAACATGACTGAGGTTTGATTGTGGAAACCTGTGGCCTGGCAACATGACTGAGGTTTGATTCTGGTACTCTCTGGTCTGAGAACATGACTGAGGTTAGCTTCTGGAACCCTGTGGCCTGGGAACATGACTGAGGTTAGTTTGTGGAACACTGTGGCCTGGGAACATGACATCCGTTTGACTCTGGAACCCTGTGGCCTGGGAACATGACATCGGTTGGATTTTGGAACCCTGTGACCTGGGAACATGACATCGGTTGGATTCTGTAACTCTGTGGCCTGGGAAGATGATAACGGTTGGATTCTGGAAACCTGTGGCCTGGGAACATGACTGAGGTTTGATTCTTGAACTCTGTTGCTGGAAACGTGCCTGAAGTTTGTTTCTGGAACCCTGTGGCCTGGGAACATGACTGAGGTTTGATTCTGAAATCCTGTGTCCTGGGAACATGACTGAGGTTTGATGATTGAACCCTGTGTCCTGGGAACATGACTGAGGTTTGATTGTGGAAACTTCTGGCCTGGGAACTTGACTGAAGCTTGATTGTGGAACCCTGTGTCCTGGAAACATGACATCGGTTTGATTCTGGGACCCTGTGGCCTGGGAACATGACTGAAGTTTGATTCTGGAACCTTGTGGCCTGGTAACATGTCATCAGAAGGATTCTGGAATCCTATGGCCTGGGAAGATGACTGAGCGTTGATTCTGGAACCCTGTGCCCTGGGAACATGACTGAGGTTTGATTGTGGAACCCTTTTCCCTGGGAATATGACTGAAGTTTGATTCTAGAACCCTGTGGCCTGGGAACATGACTGAGGTTTGATTGTGGAACTCTGTGGACTGGGAACATGACGGAGGTTTGTTTCTGGAACCCTGTGGCCTGGGAACATGACTGAGGTTTGATTGTGGAACCCTGTGTCCTGGGAACATGACTGAGGTTTTATTCTGGAACCCTCTGCCCTGGGAATATGACTGAGGCTTGATTGTGGAAACCTGTCATCTGGGAACAAGACTGAGGTTTGACTGTGGATCCCTCTGGCCTGGGAACATGAATGAGGTTTGATGGTGGAAACCTCTGGCCTGGGAACATGACTGAGGCTTGATTGTGCAACTCTGTGGACTGGGATCATGACTGAGGTTTCTTTCTGGAACCCTGTGGCCTGGCAACATGACTGAGGCTTTATTCTGGAACCCTGTGGCCTGGGAACATGACTGAGATTTGATTCTGTAAACCTGGAGCCTGGGAACATGACTGAGCTTTCATTCTGTAACCCTGTGGCTTGGAAACATGACTGAAGTTTGATTCTGGAAACCTGTGACCTGGGAACTTTATTGAGGTTTGATTCTAGAACCCTGTGTCCTGGGAACATGAGTGACGTTTTATTGTGAAAAATTGTGGCCTGGGAATATGACTGAGTTGTGATTTTGGAATTCTGTGGACTGGGAAAATGACTGATATTTGATTCTGGAACGCTGTGGCCTGGGAACATGACTGAGGATTTATTCTGGAACCCTGTGGCCTGGGAACATGACTCAGGTTTGATTCTTGAACCCTGAGTTCTGGGAACATGACTGAGGTATGATTGTGGAAACATGTATCCTGGGAACATGACTGAGGCTTTATTCTAGAACCCTGTGTCCTGGGAACATGACTGAGGTTTGATTGTGGAACCCTCTGGCCTAGGAACATGACTGAGGCTTGGTACCTGTACCCTGTGGTTGGGAACCTGACTAAGGTTTGATTCTGGACCCCTGTGTCCCGGGAGCATGACTGAGATTTGATACTGGAACCCTTTGGCCTAGGACCATGACTGAGGTTTGATTGTGGAACCTGTGGCCTGGGAACATGACATCTGTTTGACTCTGGAGCCCTGTGGCCTGGGAACATGACATCGGTTGGCTTCTAGAACCCTGTGGCCTGGGAACATGACATCGGTTTGATTGTATAACCCTGTGGCCTGGGAACATGATATCGATTGGATTCTGGTAACCTTTGGCCTGGGAACATGACAACGGTTGGATTCTGGATCCCTGTGGCCTAGGAACATGACTGAGGTTTGATTGTGGACCCTCTGGCCTCGGAACATGACTGAGGCTTGATTGTGGACCCTGTGTCCTGGGAACATGACATCAGTTGGGTTCTGGAACCCTCTCGCCTGGGAACATGATTGAGGGTTGATTCTGGAACCCTGTGGCCTGGGAACATGACTGAAGTTTGATTCTGAAATTCTGTGTCCTGGGAACATGACTGAGGTTTGATGGTGGAACCCTGTGGCCTGGGAACATGACAGAGGTTTGATTTTGGAACCCTGTGGCCTGGGAACATGACTGAGGTTTGATTGTGATAACTTATGACCTGGGAACATGACTGAGGTTTGATTGTGGAACTCTGTGGACTGGGAACATGACTGAGGTTTCTTTCTGGAACCCTGTGGCCTGGGAACATGACTGAGGCTTTATTCTGGAACCCTGTGGCCTGGGAATATGACTGAGGTTTGATTCTGTAAACCTGGAGCCTGGGAACATGACTGAGCTTTCATTCTGTAACCCTGTGGCTTGGAAACATGACTGAAGTTTGATTCTGGAAACCTGTGACCTGGGAACTTTATTGAGGTTTGATTCTAGAACCCTGTGTCCTGGGAACATGACTGACGTTTTATTGTGAAAAATTGTGGCCTGGGAATATGACTGAGTTGTGATTGTGGAATTCTGTGGACTGGGAAAATGACTGATATTTGATTCTGGAACGCTGTGGCCTGGGAACATGACTGAGGATTTATTCTGGAACCCTGTGGCCTGGGAACATGACTCAGGTTTGATTCTTGAACCCTGAGGACTGGGAACATGACTGAGGTATGACTGTGGAAACATGTATCCTGGGAACATGACTGAGGCTGTATTCTGGTACCCTGTGGCCTGGGAACATGACTGAGGTTTGATTCTTGAAATCTGTTGCCTGAGAACGTACCTGAAGTTTGATTCTGGAACCCTGTGTCCTGGGAACATGACTGAGGTTTGATTGTGGAACCCTCTGGCCTAGGAACATGACTGAGGCTTGGTACCTGTACCCTGTGGTTGGGAACCTGACTAAGGTTTGATTCTGGACCCCTGTGTCCCGGGAGCATGACTGAGATTTGATACTGGAACCCTTTGGCCTAGGACCATGACTGAGGTTTGATTGTGGAACCTGTGGCCTGGGAACATGACATCTGTTTGACTCTGGAGCCCTGTGGCCTGGGAACATGACATCGGTTGGCTTCTAGAACCCTGTGGCCTGGGAACATGACATCGGTTTGATTGTATAACCCTGTGGCCTGGGAACATGATATCGATTGGATTCTGGTAACCTTTGGCCTGGGAACATGACAACGGTTGGATTCTGGATCCCTGTGGCCTAGGAACATGACTGAGGTTTGATTGTGGACCCTCTGGCCTCGGAACATGACTGAGGCTTGATTGTGGACCCTGTGTCCTGGGAACATGACATCGGTTTGATTCTGTGACCCTGTGGCCTGGGAACATGACATCAGTTGGATTCTGGAACCCTCTCGCCTGGGAACATGACTGAGGGTTGATTCTGGAACCCTGTGGCCTGGGAACATGACTGAAGTTTGATTCTGAAATTCTGTGTCCTGGGAACATGACTGAGGTTTGATGGTGGAACCCTGTGGCCTGGGAACATGACAGAGGTTTTATTGTGATAAATTGTGGCCTGGGAATATGACTGAGGTTTGATTCTGGAACCCTGTAGCCTGGGAACTTGGCTGAGCTTTCATTCTGGACCCCTGTTGCCTGGGAACATGATTTAGGTTTGATTCGGGAACCCTGTGACCTGGGAACATGACTGAGGTTTGATGGTGTTACCCTGTGGCCTGGCAATATGACTGAGGTTTGATTTTGGAACCCTGTGGCCTGGGAACATGACTGAGGTTTGATTCTGGATCGCTGTGGCCTGGCAACATGACATCAGTTGGATTCTGGAACCCTGTGGCCTGGGAACATGACTGAGGTTTGATTCTGGAACCCTGTGGCTTGGGAATATGACATCAGTTGGATTCTGGAACCCTGTGGTCTGGCAACATAACTGAGGTTTGATTCTGGAACCCTGTGGCCTGGGAACATGACTTAAGTTTGATTGTGGAACTCTGAGGCCTGGAACATGACTGAGGTTTGATTCTGGCACCCTGTGGCCTGGGAACATGACTGAGGTTTGATTGTGGAACCCTGTGTCCTGGGAACATGACTGAGGTTTGATTCTAGAACACTCTCCCTGGGAACATGACTAAGGTTTGATTGTGGAACCCTACGGCCTGTCAACATGACTCAGGTTTGATTCTGGACCCCTGTGGCCTGGGAACATGACTGAGGGTTGATTGTGGAACCCTGTGTCCTGGCAGCATGACATCAGTTGGATTCTGGAACCCTGTGGCCTGGGAATATGACTTAGGTTTGATTCTGGAACCCTGTGGCCTGGCAACATGAGTGAGGTTTGATTCTTGAACTCTGTTGCCTGGGAAAGTGCCTGACGTTTGATTCTGGAATTCTGCAGACTGGGAACATGACTGAGCTTTCATTCTGGAACCCTGTGGCCTGGGTACATGACTGAGGTTTGATTCTGGAACCCTGTGGCCTGGGAACATGACTGAGGTGTGATTGTAGAACACTGTGCCCTGGGAATATGACTGAAGTTTGATTCTGGAAGCCTGTGGCCTGGGATCATATCTGAGGTTTGATTGTGGAACCCTGTGGCCTTGTTAAATGACTGAGGTTTCATGGTGGAACCCTGTGGCCTGGCAATATGACTGAGGTGTGATTCTGGAAGCCTGTGGCCTGGGAATATGACTGAGGCTTGATTCTGGAAGCCTGTGGACTGTGAACATGACTGAGGTTTGATTCTGGAACTCTGCAGCCTGGGAACATGACTGAGCTTTCATTCTGGAACCCTGTGTCCTGGGAACATGACTGAGGTTTGATTCTGGAACCCTGTGCCTGGGAATATGACTGAGGTTTAATTGTGGAAACTTCTGGCCTGGGAACATGACTGAGGCTTGATTGTGGAACCCTGTGTCCTGGGAACATGACATCGGTTTGATTCTGTGACCATGTGGCCTGGGAACATGCCTGAAGTTTGATTCTGGAACCTTTTGGCCTAGAAACATGTCATCAGTTTGACCCTGGAATCCTTTGGCCTGGGAAGATGACTGAGTGTTGATTCTCCGACCCTGTGCGCTGTGAACATGACTGAAGTTTGATGGTGGAACCCTGTGGCCTGGGAAAATGATTGAGGTTTGATTGTGATAACTGATGTCCTGGGTACATGACTGAGGTTTGATTGTGGAACTCTGTGGACTGGGAACATGATTGAGCTTTCATTCTGGAACCCTGTGGCCTGGGAACATGACTGAGGTTTGATTCTGGAACCCTGTGCCTGGGAATATGACTGAGGTTTAATTGTGGAAACTTCTGGCCTGGGAACATGACTGAGGCTTGATTGTGGAACCCTGTGTCCTGGGAACATGACATCGGTTTGATTCTGTGACCATGTGGCCTGGGAACATGCCTGAAGTTTGATTCTGGAACCTTGTGGCCTAGAAACATGTCATCAGTTTGACTCTGGAATCCTTTGGCCTGGGAAGATGACTGAGTGTTGATTCTCCGACCCTGTGCGCTGTGAACATGACTGAAGTTTGATGGTGGAACCCTGTGGCCTGGGAAAATGATTGAGGTTTGATTGTGATAACTGATGTCCTGGGTACATGACTGAGGTTTGATTCTGGAACTCTGCAGCCTGGGAACATGACTGAGCTTTCATTCTGGAACCCTGTGGCCTGGGAACATGACTGAGGTTTGATTCTGGAACCCTGTGCCTGGGAATATGACTGAGGTTTAATTGTGGAACCCTGTGTCCTGGGAACATGACATCGGTTTGATTCTGTGACCATGTGGCCTGGGAACATGCCTGAAGTTTGATTCTGGAACCTTGTGGCCTAGAAACATGTCATCAGTTTGACTCTGGAATCCTTTGGCCTGGGAAGATGACTGAGTGTTGATTCTCCGACCCTGTGCGCTGTGAACATGACTGAAGTATGATGGTGGAACCCTGTGGCCTGGGAAAATGATTGAGGTTTGATTGTGATAACTGATGTCCTGGGTACATGACTGAGGTTTGATTGTGGAACTCTGTGGACTGGGAACATGATTGAGGTTTGTTTCTGGAACCCTGTGGCCTGGGAACATGACTGAGGCTTTATTCTGGACCCATGTGGCCTGGGAACATGACTGAGGTTTGATTCTGGAACCCTGTGGCCTGGGAAGATGACTGAGGTTTGATTGTTGAAACATGTGGCCTGGGAACATGACTGAGGCTTTATTCTGGAACCCTGTTGCCTAAGAACATGACTGAGGTTTCATTGTGAAACACTCTGGACTGGGAACATGACTGAGGTTTGATGGTGGAATCCTGTGCCCTGGCAACATGACTGAGGTTTGAGTGTGGAACTCTCTAGCCTAGGAACATGACTGTGGCTTGGTTCCTGTACCCTGTTGTTGGGAACCTGACTGAGGTTTGATTCTGGACCCCTCTGGCCTGGGAGCATGACTGAGGTTTGATACTGGAACCCTTTGGCCTAGGAACATGACTGAGGTTTGATTGTGGAAACCTGTGGCCTGGCAACATGACTGAGGTTTGATTCTGGTACTCTCTGGTCTGAGAACATGACTGAGGTTAGCTTCTGGAACCCTGTGGCCTGGGAACATGACTGAGGTTAGTTTGTGGAACACTGTGGCCTGGGAACATGACATCCGTTTGACTCTGGAACCCTGTGGCCTGGGAACATGACATCGGTTGGATTTTGGAACCCTGTGACCTGGGAACATGACATCGGTTGGATTCTGTAACTCTGTGGCCTGGGAAGATGATAACGGTTGGATTCTGGAAACCTGTGGCCTGGGAACATGACTGAGGTTTGATTCTTGAACTCTGTTGCTGGAAACGTGCCTGAAGTTTGTTTCTGGAACCCTGTGGCCTGGGAACATGACTGAGGTTTGATTCTGAAATCCTGTGTCCTGGGAACATGACTGAGGTTTGATGATTGAACCCTGTGTCCTGGGAACATGACTGAGGTTTGATTGTGGAAACTTCTGGCCTGGGAACTTGACTGAAGCTTGATTGTGGAACCCTGTGTCCTGGAAACATGACATCGGTTTGATTCTGGGACCCTGTGGCCTGGGAACATGACTGAAGTTTGATTCTGGAACCTTGTGGCCTGGTAACATGTCATCAGAAGGATTCTGGAATCCTATGGCCTGGGAAGATGACTGAGCGTTGATTCTGGAACCCTGTGCCCTGGGAACATGACTGAGGTTTGATTGTGGAACCCTTTTCCCTGGGAATATGACTGAAGTTTGATTCTAGAACCCTGTGGCCTGGGAACATGACTGAGGTTTGATTGTGGAACTCTGTGGACTGGGAACATGACGGAGGTTTGTTTCTGGAACCCTGTGGCCTGGGAACATGACTGAGGTTTGATTGTGGAACCCTGTGTCCTGGGAACATGACTGAGGTTTTATTCTGGAACCCTCTGCCCTGGGAATATGACTGAGGCTTGATTGTGGAAACCTGTCATCTGGGAACAAGACTGAGGTTTGACTGTGGATCCCTCTGGCCTGGGAACATGAATGAGGTTTGATGGTGGAAACCTCTGGCCTGGGAACATGACTGAGGCTTGATTGTGCAACTCTGTGGACTGGGATCATGACTGAGGTTTCTTTCTGGAACCCTGTGGCCTGGCAACATGACTGAGGCTTTATTCTGGAACCCTGTGGCCTGGGAACATGACTGAGATTTGATTCTGTAAACCTGGAGCCTGGGAACATGACTGAGCTTTCATTCTGTAACCCTGTGGCTTGGAAACATGACTGAAGTTTGATTCTGGAAACCTGTGACCTGGGAACTTTATTGAGGTTTGATTCTAGAACCCTGTGTCCTGGGAACATGAGTGACGTTTTATTGTGAAAAATTGTGGCCTGGGAATATGACTGAGTTGTGATTTTGGAATTCTGTGGACTGGGAAAATGACTGATATTTGATTCTGGAACGCTGTGGCCTGGGAACATGACTGAGGATTTATTCTGGAACCCTGTGGCCTGGGAACATGACTCAGGTTTGATTCTTGAACCCTGAGTTCTGGGAACATGACTGAGGTATGATTGTGGAAAAATGTATCCTGGGAACATGACTGAGGCTTTATTCTAGAACCCTGTGTCCTGGGAACATGACTGAGGTTTGATTGTGGAACCCTCTGGCCTAGGAACATGACTGAGGCTTGGTACCTGTACCCTGTGGTTGGGAACCTGACTAAGGTTTGATTCTGGACCCCTGTGTCCCGGGAGCATGACTGAGATTTGATACTGGAACCCTTTGGCCTAGGACCATGACTGAGGTTTGATTGTGGAACCTGTGGCCTGGGAACATGACATCTGTTTGACTCTGGAGCCCTGTGGCCTGGGAACATGACATCGGTTGGCTTCTAGAACCCTGTGGCCTGGGAACATGACATCGGTTTGATTGTATAACCCTGTGGCCTGGGAACATGATATCGATTGGATTCTGGTAACCTTTGGCCTGGGAACATGACAACGGTTGGATTCTGGATCCCTGTGGCCTAGGAACATGACTGAGGTTTGATTGTGGACCCTCTGGCCTCGGAACATGACTGAGGCTTGATTGTGGACCCTGTGTCCTGGGAACATGACATCAGTTGGGTTCTGGAACCCTCTCGCCTGGGAACATGATTGAGGGTTGATTCTGGAACCCTGTGGCCTGGGAACATGACTGAAGTTTGATTCTGAAATTCTGTGTCCTGGGAACATGACTGAGGTTTGATGGTGGAACCCTGTGGCCTGGGAACATGACAGAGGTTTGATTTTGGAACCCTGTGGCCTGGGAACATGACTGAGGTTTGATTGTGATAACTTATGACCTGGGAACATGACTGAGGTTTGATTGTGGAACTCTGTGGACTGGGAACATGACTGAGGTTTCTTTCTGGAACCCTGTGGCCTGGGAACATGACTGAGGCTTTATTCTGGAACCCTGTGGCCTGGGAATATGACTGAGGTTTGATTCTGTAAACCTGGAGCCTGGGAACATGACTGAGCTTTCATTCTGTAACCCTGTGGCTTGGAAACATGACTGAAGTTTGATTCTGGAAACCTGTGACCTGGGAACTTTATTGAGGTTTGATTCTAGAACCCTGTGTCCTGGGAACATGACTGACGTTTTATTGTGAAAAATTGTGGCCTGGGAATATGACTGAGTTGTGATTGTGGAATTCTGTGGACTGGGAAAATGACTGATATTTGATTCTGGAACGCTGTGGCCTGGGAACATGACTGAGGATTTATTCTGGAACCCTGTGGCCTGGGAACATGACTCAGGTTTGATTCTTGAACCCTGAGGACTGGGAACATGACTGAGGTATGACTGTGGAAACATGTATCCTGGGAACATGACTGAGGCTGTATTCTGGTACCCTGTGGCCTGGGAACATGACTGAGGTTTGATTCTTGAAATCTGTTGCCTGAGAACGTACCTGAAGTTTGATTCTGGAACCCTGTGTCCTGGGAACATGACTGAGGTTTGATTGTGGAACCCTCTGGCCTAGGAACATGACTGAGGCTTGGTACCTGTACCCTGTGGTTGGGAACCTGACTAAGGTTTGATTCTGGACCCCTGTGTCCCGGGAGCATGACTGAGATTTGATACTGGAACCCTTTGGCCTAGGACCATGACTGAGGTTTGATTGTGGAACCTGTGGCCTGGGAACATGACATCTGTTTGACTCTGGAGCCCTGTGGCCTGGGAACATGACATCGGTTGGCTTCTAGAACCCTGTGGCCTGGGAACATGACATCGGTTTGATTGTATAACCCTGTGGCCTGGGAACATGATATCGATTGGATTCTGGTAACCTTTGGCCTGGGAACATGACAACGGTTGGATTCTGGATCCCTGTGGCCTAGGAACATGACTGAGGTTTGATTGTGGACCCTCTGGCCTCGGAACATGACTGAGGCTTGATTGTGGACCCTGTGTCCTGGGAACATGACATCGGTTTGATTCTGTGACCCTGTGGCCTGGGAACATGACATCAGTTGGATTCTGGAACCCTCTCGCCTGGGAACATGACTGAGGGTTGATTCTGGAACCCTGTGGCCTGGGAACATGACTGAAGTTTGATTCTGAAATTCTGTGTCCTGGGAACATGACTGAGGTTTGATGGTGGAACCCTGTGGCCTGGGAACATGACAGAGGTTTTATTGTGATAAATTGTGGCCTGGGAATATGACTGAGGTTTGATTCTGGAACCCTGTAGCCTGGGAACTTGGCTGAGCTTTCATTCTGGACCCCTGTTGCCTGGGAACATGATTTAGGTTTGATTCGGGAACCCTGTGACCTGGGAACATGACTGAGGTTTGATGGTGTTACCCTGTGGCCTGGCAATATGACTGAGGTTTGATTTTGGAACCCTGTGGCCTGGGAACATGACTGAGGTTTGATTCTGGATCGCTGTGGCCTGGCAACATGACATCAGTTGGATTCTGGAACCCTGTGGCCTGGGAACATGACTGAGGTTTGATTCTGGAACCCTGTGGCTTGGGAATATGACATCAGTTGGATTCTGGAACCCTGTGGTCTGGCAACATAACTGAGGTTTGATTCTGGAACCCTGTGGCCTGGGAACATGACTTAAGTTTGATTGTGGAACTCTGAGGCCTGGAACATGACTGAGGTTTGATTCTGGCACCCTGTGGCCTGGGAACATGACTGAGGTTTGATTGTGGAACCCTGTGTCCTGGGAACATGACTGAGGTTTGATTCTAGAACACTCTCCCTGGGAACATGACTAAGGTTTGATTGTGGAACCCTACGGCCTGTCAACATGACTCAGGTTTGATTCTGGACCCCTGTGGCCTGGGAACATGACTGAGGGTTGATTGTGGAACCCTGTGTCCTGGCAGCATGACATCAGTTGGATTCTGGAACCCTGTGGCCTGGGAATATGACTTAGGTTTGATTCTGGAACCCTGTGGCCTGGCAACATGAGTGAGGTTTGATTCTTGAACTCTGTTGCCTGGGAAAGTGCCTGACGTTTGATTCTGGAATTCTGCAGACTGGGAACATGACTGAGCTTTCATTCTGGAACCCTGTGGCCTGGGTACATGACTGAGGTTTGATTCTGGAACCCTGTGGCCTGGGAACATGACTGAGGTGTGATTGTAGAACACTGTGCCCTGGGAATATGACTGAAGTTTGATTCTGGAAGCCTGTGGCCTGGGATCATATCTGAGGTTTGATTGTGGAACCCTGTGGCCTTGTTAAATGACTGAGGTTTCATGGTGGAACCCTGTGGCCTGGCAATATGACTGAGGTGTGATTCTGGAAGCCTGTGGCCTGGGAATATGACTGAGGCTTGATTCTGGAAGCCTGTGGACTGTGAACATGACTGAGGTTTGATTCTGGAACTCTGCAGCCTGGGAACATGACTGAGCTTTCATTCTGGAACCCTGTGTCCTGGGAACATGACTGAGGTTTGATTCTGGAACCCTGTGCCTGGGAATATGACTGAGGTTTAATTGTGGAAACTTCTGGCCTGGGAACATGACTGAGGCTTGATTGTGGAACCCTGTGTCCTGGGAACATGACATCGGTTTGATTCTGTGACCATGTGGCCTGGGAACATGCCTGAAGTTTGATTCTGGAACCTTTTGGCCTAGAAACATGTCATCAGTTTGACCCTGGAATCCTTTGGCCTGGGAAGATGACTGAGTGTTGATTCTCCGACCCTGTGCGCTGTGAACATGACTGAAGTTTGATGGTGGAACCCTGTGGCCTGGGAAAATGATTGAGGTTTGATTGTGATAACTGATGTCCTGGGTACATGACTGAGGTTTGATTGTGGAACTCTGTGGACTGGGAACATGATTGAGCTTTCATTCTGGAACCCTGTGGCCTGGGAACATGACTGAGGTTTGATTCTGGAACCCTGTGCCTGGGAATATGACTGAGGTTTAATTGTGGAAACTTCTGGCCTGGGAACATGACTGAGGCTTGATTGTGGAACCCTGTGTCCTGGGAACATGACATCGGTTTGATTCTGTGACCATGTGGCCTGGGAACATGCCTGAAGTTTGATTCTGGAACCTTGTGGCCTAGAAACATGTCATCAGTTTGACTCTGGAATCCTTTGGCCTGGGAAGATGACTGAGTGTTGATTCTCCGACCCTGTGCGCTGTGAACATGACTGAAGTTTGATGGTGGAACCCTGTGGCCTGGGAAAATGATTGAGGTTTGATTGTGATAACTGATGTCCTGGGTACATGACTGAGGTTTGATTCTGGAACTCTGCAGCCTGGGAACATGACTGAGCTTTCATTCTGGAACCCTGTGGCCTGGGAACATGACTGAGGTTTGATTCTGGAACCCTGTGCCTGGGAATATGACTGAGGTTTAATTGTGGAACCCTGTGTCCTGGGAACATGACATCGGTTTGATTCTGTGACCATGTGGCCTGGGAACATGCCTGAAGTTTGATTCTGGAACCTTGTGGCCTAGAAACATGTCATCAGTTTGACTCTGGAATCCTTTGGCCTGGGAAGATGACTGAGTGTTGATTCTCCGACCCTGTGCGCTGTGAACATGACTGAAGTATGATGGTGGAACCCTGTGGCCTGGGAAAATGATTGAGGTTTGATTGTGATAACTGATGTCCTGGGTACATGACTGAGGTTTGATTGTGGAACTCTGTGGACTGGGAACATGATTGAGGTTTGTTTCTGGAACCCTGTGGCCTGGGAACATGACTGAGGCTTTATTCTGGACCCATGTGGCCTGGGAACATGACTGAGGTTTGATTCTGGAACCCTGTGGCCTGGGAACATGACTGAGGTTTGATTGTTGAAACATGTGGCCTGGGAACATGACTGAGGCTTTATTCTGGAACCCTGTTTCCTAAGAACATGACTGAGGTTTAATTCTGGAACCCTGCAGCCTGGGAACATGACTGAGCTTTCATTCTGGTACCCTTGGCCTGGCAATATGACTGAGGTTTGATTCTGGACCGCTGTGGCCTGGGAACATGACTGAGGTTTGATGATTGAACCCTGTGTCCTGGCAACAAGACTGAGCTTTGATTTTGGAACCCTCTGGCCTGGGAACATGACTGAGGCTTGATTCTGGTACCCTATGGCCTGGGAACCTGACTGAGGTTTGATTCTGGACCGCTGTGGCCTGGGAACATTACTGAGGTTTGATTCTGGAACCCTGTGTCCTGGGAGCATGACTGAGGTTTCATTGTGAAACACTCTGGCCTGGGAACATACCTGAGGTTTGATGGTGGAACTCTGTTGCCTGGCAACATGACTGAGGTTTGACTGTGGAACTCTCTGGCCTAGGAACATGACTGTGGCTTGGTTCCTGTACCCTGTTGTTAGGAAGCTGACTGAGGTTTGATTCTGGAAGCCTGTGGCCTGGGAAGATATCTGAGGTTTGATTCTGGAACCCTGTGGCTTTGGCAAATGACTGAGGTTTCATGGTTGAACCCTGTGGCCTGGCAATATGACTGAGGTTTGATTCTGGAAGGCTGTGGCCTGGGAACATGACTGAGGTTAGCTTCTGGAACCCTGTGGCCTGGGAACATGACTGAGGTTAGTTTGTGGAACACTGTGGCCTGGGAACATGACATCCGTTTGACTCTGGAACCCTGTGGCCTGGGAACATGACATCGGTTGGATTCTGGAACCCTGTGACCTGGGAACATGACATCGGTTGGATTCTGTAACTCTGTGGCCTGGGAAGATGATATCGGTTGGATTCTGGAAACCTGTGGCCTGGGAACATGACTGAGGTTTGATTCTTGAACTCTATTGCTGGAAACGTGCCTGAAGTTTGTTTCTGGAACCCTGTGGCCTGGGAACATGACTGAGGTTTGATTCTGAAATCCTGTGTCCTGGGAACATGACTGAGGTTTGATGATTGAACCCTGTGTCCTGGGAACATGACTGAGGTTTGATTGTGGAAACTTCTGGCCTGGGAACTTGACTGAGGCTTGATTGTGGAACCCTGTGTCCTGGGAACATGACATCGGTTTGATTCTGGGACCCTGTGGCCTGGGAACATGACTGAAGTTTGATTCTGGAACCTTGTGGCCTGGTAACATGTCATCAGAAGGATTCTGGAATCCTATGGCCTGGGAAGATGACTGAGCGTTGATTCTGGAACCCTGTGCCCTGGGAACATGACTGAGGTTTGATTGTGGAACCCTTTTCCCTGGGAATATGACTGAAGTTTGATTCTGGAACCCTGTGGCCTGGGAACATGACTGAGGTTTGATTGTGGAACTCTGTGGACTGGGAACATGACTGAGGTTTGTTTCTGGAACCCTGTGGCCTGGGTACATGACTGAGGTTTGATTGTGGAACCCTGTGACCTGGGAACATTATTGAGGTTTGATTCTGGAACCCTGTGGCCTGGGAACATATCTGAGGCTTGATTGTGGAACCCTGTTCCCTGGGAATATGACTGAAGTTTGATTCTGGAACCCTGTGGCCTTGGAAAATAACTAAGGTTTGATGGTGGAACCCTGTGGCCTGGCGATATGACTGAGGTTGGATTCTGGAAGCCTGTGACCTGGGAACATGACTGAGGTTTGATTCTGGAAACATGTGGCCTGGGAACATGACTGAGGGTTGATTGTGGAACCCTGATATCTGGGAACGTGATTGGGGTTTGATTCTGGAACCCTGTAGCCTGGAAACATGACTGAGGTTTGATTCTGGAATTGTCTTGCCTGGGAACATGCCTGAAGTTTGATTCTGGAACCCTGTGGCCTGGGAACATGACTGAGGTTTGATTGTGGAACCCTCTGGCTTGGGAACATGACTGAGGCTTGATTCTGGAACCCTGCGGCCTGGGAACATGATATCAGTTGGATTCTGGAACCCTGTGGCCTGGGCACATGAGTGAAGGTTGATTCTGGAATCCTGTGGCCTCGGAATATGACTTACATTTGATTGTGGAAACCTGTGGCCTGGGAACATGACTGAGGTTTGATTCTGGAACCCTGTGGCCTGGGAACATGACTGATGTTTGATTGTGGAAGCATGTGGCCTGGGAACATTACTGAGGTTTTATTCTGGAACCCTCTGCCCTGGAAATATGACTGAGGCTTGATTGTGGAAACCTGTCATCTGGGAACAAGACTGAGGTTTGACTGTGGATCCCTCTGGCCTGGGAACATGAATGAGGTTTGATGGTGGAAACCTCTGGCCTGGGAACATGACTGAGGCTTGATTTTGGTACCCTGTGGCCTGGGAACCTGACTGAGGTTTGATTCTGGAACCCTGTGGCCTGGGAACATGACTGAGATTTGATTCTGTAAACCTGGAGCCTGGGAACATGGCTGAGCTTTCATTCTCTAACCCTGTGGCTTAGAAACATGACTGAAGTTTGATTCTGGAAACCTGTGACCTGGGAACTTTATTGAGGTTTGATTCTAGAACCCTGTGTCCTGGGAACATGACTGACGTTTTATTGTGAAAAATTGTGGCCTGGGAATATGACTGAGTTGTGATTGTGGAATTCTGTGGACTGGGAAAATGACTGATATTTGATTCTGGAACGCTGTGGCCTGGGAACATGACTGAGGCTTTATTCTAGTAACCTGTGGCCTGGGAACATGACTGAGGTTTGATTCTTGAAATCTGTTGCCTGAGAACGTACCTGAAGTTTGATTCTGGAACCCTGTGTCCTGGGAACATGACTGAGGTTTGATTGTGGAACCCTCTGGCCTAGGAACATGACTGAGGCTTGGTACCTGTACCCTGTGGTTGGGAACCTGACTAAGGTTTTATTCTGGACCCCTGTGTCCCGGGAGCATGACTGAGATTTGATACTGGAACCCTTTGGCCTAGGACCATGACTGAGGTTTGATTGTGGAACCTGTGGCCTGGGAACATGACATCTGTTTGACTCTGGAGCCCTGTGGCCTGGGAACATGACATCGGTTGGCTTCTAGAACCCTGTGGCCTGGGAACATGACATCGGTTTGATTGTATAACCCTGTGGCCTGGGAACATGATATCGATTGGATTCTGGTAACCTTTGGCCTGGGAACATGACAACGGTTGGATTCTGGATCCCTGTGGCCTAGGAACATGACTGAGGTTTGATTGTGGACCCTCTGGCCTCGGAACATGACTGAGGCTTGATTGTGGACCCTGTGTCCTGGGAACATGACATCGGTTTGATTCTGTGACCCTGTGGCCTGGGAACATGACATCAGTTGGATTCTGGAACCCTCTCGCCTGGGAACATGATTGAGGGTTGATTCTGGAACCCTGTGGCCTGGGAACATGACTGAAGTTTGATTCTGAAATTCTGTGTCCTGGGAACATGACTGAGGTTTGATGGTGGAACCCTGTGGCCTGGGAACATGACAAAGGTTTGATTTTGGAACCCTGTGGCCTGGGAACATGACTGAGGTTTGATTGTGATAACTTATGACCTGGGAACATGACTGAGGTTTGATTGTGGAACTCTGTGGACTGGGAACATGACTGAGGTTTCTTTCTGGAACCCTGTGGCCTGGGAACATGACTGAGGCTTTATTCTGGAACCCTGTGGCCTGGGAATATGACTGAGGTTTGATTCTGTAAACCTGGAGCCTGGGAACATGACTGAGCTTTCATTCTGTAACCCTGTGGCTTGGAAACATGACTGAAGTTTGATTCTGGAAACCTGTGACCTGGGAACTTTATTGAGGTTTGATTCTAGAACCCTGTGTCCTGGGAACATGACTGACGTTTTATTGTGAAAAATTGTGGCCTGGGAATATGACTGAGTTGTGATTGTGGAATTCTGTGGACTGGGAAAATGACTGATATTTGATTCTGGAACGCTGTGGCCTGGGAACATGACTGAGGATTTATTCTGGAACCCTGTGGCCTGGGAACATGACTCAGGTTTGATTCTTGAACCCTGAGGACTGGGAACATGACTGAGGTATGACTGTGGAAACATGTATCCTGGGAACATGACTGAGGCTGTATTCTGGTACCCTGTGGCCTGGGAACATGACTGAGGTTTGATTCTTGAAATCTGTTGCCTGAGAACGTACCTGAAGTTTGATTCTGGAACCCTGTGTCCTGGGAACATGACTGAGGTTTGATTGTGGAACCCTCTGGCCTAGGAACATGACTGAGGCTTGGTACCTGTACCCTGTGGTTGGGAACCTGACTAAGGTTTGATTCTGGACCCCTGTGTCCCGGGAGCATGACTGAGATTTGATACTGGAACCCTTTGGCCTAGGACCATGACTGAGGTTTGATTGTGGAACCTGTGGCCTGGGAACATGACATCTGTTTGACTCTGGAGCCCTGTGGCCTGGGAACATGACATCGGTTGGCTTCTAGAACCCTGTGGCCTGGGAACATGACATCGGTTTGATTGTATAACCCTGTGGCCTGGGAACATGATATCGATTGGATTCTGGTAACCTTTGGCCTGGGAACATGACAACGGTTGGATTCTGGATCCCTGTGGCCTAGGAACATGACTGAGGTTTGATTGTGGACCCTCTGGCCTCGGAACATGACTGAGGCTTGATTGTGGACCCTGTGTCCTGGGAACATGACATCGGTTTGATTCTGTGACCCTGTGGCCTGGGAACATGACATCAGTTGGATTCTGGAACCCTCTCGCCTGGGAACATGACTGAGGGTTGATTCTGGAACCCTGTGGCCTGGGAACATGACTGAAGTTTGATTCTGAAATTCTGTGTCCTGGGAACATGACTGAGGTTTGATGGTGGAACCCTGTGGCCTGGGAACATGACAGAGGTTTTATTGTGATAAATTGTGGCCTGGGAATATGACTGAGGTTTGATTCTGGAACCCTGTAGCCTGGGAACTTGGCTGAGCTTTCATTCTGGACCCCTGTTGCCTGGGAACATGATTTAGGTTTGATTCGGGAACCCTGTGACCTGGGAACATGACTGAGGTTTGATGGTGTTACCCTGTGGCCTGGCAATATGACTGAGGTTTGATTTTGGAACCCTGTGGCCTGGGAACATGACTGAGGTTTGATTCTGGATCGCTGTGGCCTGGCAACATGACATCAGTTGGATTCTGGAACCCTGTGGCCTGGGAACATGACTGAGGTTTGATTCTGGAACCCTGGGCTTGGGAATATGACATCAGTTGGATTCTGGAACCCTGTGGTCTGGCAACATAACTGAGGATTGATTCTGGAACCCTGTGGCCTGGGAACATGCCTTAAGTTTGATTGTGGAACTCTGAGGCCTGGAACATGACTGAGGTTTGATTCTGGCACCCTGTGGCCTGGGAACATGACTGAGGTTTGATTGTGGAACCCTGTGGCCTGGGAACATGACTGAGGCTTGATTGTGGAACCCTGTGTCCTGGGAACATGACATCGGTTTGATTCTGTGACCATGTGGCCTGGGAACATGCCTGAAGTTTGATTCTGGAACCTTGTGGCCTAGAAACATGTCATCAGTTTGACCCTGGAATCCTTTGGCCTGGGAAGATGACTGAGTGTTGATTCTCCGACCCTGTGCGCTGTGAACATGACTGAAGTTTGATGGTGGAACCCTGTGGCCTGGGAAAATGATTGAGGTTTGATTGTGATAACTGATGTCCTGGGTACATGACTGAGGTTTGATTGTGGAACTCTGTGGACTGGGAACATGATTGAGCTTTCATTCTGGAACCCTGTGGCCTGGGAACATGACTGAGGTTTGATTCTGGAACCCTGTGCCTGGGAATATGACTGAGGTTTAATTGTGGAAACTTCTGGCCTGGGAACATGACTGAGGCTTGATTGTGGAACCCTGTGTCCTGGGAACATGACATCGGTTTGATTCTGTGACCATGTGGCCTGGGAACATGCCTGAAGTTTGATTCTGGAACCTTGTGGCCTAGAAACATGTCATCAGTTTGACTCTGGAATCCTTTGGCCTGGGAAGATGACTGAGTGTTGATTCTCCGACCCTGTGCACTGTGAACATGACTGAAGTTTGATGGTGGAACCCTGTGGCCTGGGAAAATGATTGAGGTTTGATTGTGATAACTGATGTCTTGGGTACATGACTGAGGTTTGATTGTGGAACTCTGTGGCCTGGGAATATGATTGAGGTTTGTTTCTGGAACCCTGTGGCCTGGGAATATGACTTAGGTTTGATTCTGGAACCCTGTGGCCTGGCAACATGAGTGAGGTTTGATTCTTGAACTCTGTTGCCTGGGAAAGTGCCTGACGTTTGATTCTGGAATTCTGCAGACTGGGAACATGACTGAGCTTTCATTCTGGAACCCTGTGGCCTGGGTACATGACTGAGGTTTGATTCTGGAACCCTGTGGCCTGGGAACATGACTGAGGTGTGATTGTAGAACACTGTGCCCTGGGAATATGACTGAAGTTTGATTCTGGAAGCCTGTGGCCTGGGATCATATCTGAGGTTTGATTGTGGAACCCTGTGGCCTTGTTAAATGACTGAGGTTTCATGGTGGAACCCTGTGGCCTGGCAATATGACTGAGGTGTGATTCTGGAAGCCTGTGGCCTGGGAATATGACTGAGGCTTGATTCTGGAAGCCTGTGGACTGTGAACATGACTGAGGTTTGATTCTGGAACTCTGCAGCCTGGGAACATGACTGAGCTTTCATTCTGGAACCCTGTGTCCTGGGAACATGACTGAGGTTTGATTCTGGAACCCTGTGCCTGGGAATATGACTGAGGTTTAATTGTGGAAACTTCTGGCCTGGGAACATGACTGAGGCTTGATTGTGGAACCCTGTGTCCTGGGAACATGACATCGGTTTGATTCTGTGACCATGTGGCCTGGGAACATGCCTGAAGTTTGATTCTGGAACCTTTTGGCCTAGAAACATGTCATCAGTTTGACCCTGGAATCCTTTGGCCTGGGAAGATGACTGAGTGTTGATTCTCCGACCCTGTGCGCTGTGAACATGACTGAAGTTTGATGGTGGAACCCTGTGGCCTGGGAAAATGATTGAGGTTTGATTGTGATAACTGATGTCCTGGGTACATGACTGAGGTTTGATTGTGGAACTCTGTGGACTGGGAACATGATTGAGCTTTCATTCTGGAACCCTGTGGCCTGGGAACATGACTGAGGTTTGATTCTGGAACCCTGTGCCTGGGAATATGACTGAGGTTTAATTGTGGAAACTTCTGGCCTGGGAACATGACTGAGGCTTGATTGTGGAACCCTGTGTCCTGGGAACATGACATCGGTTTGATTCTGTGACCATGTGGCCTGGGAACATGCCTGAAGTTTGATTCTGGAACCTTGTGGCCTAGAAACATGTCATCAGTTTGACTCTGGAATCCTTTGGCCTGGGAAGATGACTGAGTGTTGATTCTCCGACCCTGTGCGCTGTGAACATGACTGAAGTTTGATGGTGGAACCCTGTGGCCTGGGAAAATGATTGAGGTTTGATTGTGATAACTGATGTCCTGGGTACATGACTGAGGTTTGATTCTGGAACTCTGCAGCCTGGGAACATGACTGAGCTTTCATTCTGGAACCCTGTGGCCTGGGAACATGACTGAGGTTTGATTCTGGAACCCTGTGCCTGGGAATATGACTGAGGTTTAATTGTGGAACCCTGTGTCCTGGGAACATGACATCGGTTTGATTCTGTGACCATGTGGCCTGGGAACATGCCTGAAGTTTGATTCTGGAACCTTGTGGCCTAGAAACATGTCATCAGTTTGACTCTGGAATCCTTTGGCCTGGGAAGATGACTGAGTGTTGATTCTCCGACCCTGTGCGCTGTGAACATGACTGAAGTATGATGGTGGAACCCTGTGGCCTGGGAAAATGATTGAGGTTTGATTGTGATAACTGATGTCCTGGGTACATGACTGAGGTTTGATTGTGGAACTCTGTGGACTGGGAACATGATTGAGGTTTGTTTCTGGAACCCTGTGGCCTGGGAACATGACTGAGGCTTTATTCTGGACCCATGTGGCCTGGGAACATGACTGAGGTTTGATTCTGGAACCCTGTGGCCTGGGAACATGACTGAGGTTTGATTGTTGAAACATGTGGCCTGGGAACATGACTGAGGCTTTATTCTGGAACCCTGTTTCCTAAGAACATGACTGAGGTTTAATTCTGGAACCCTGCAGCCTGGGAACATGACTGAGCTTTCATTCTGGTACCCTTGGCCTGGCAATATGACTGAGGTTTGATTCTGGACCGCTGTGGCCTGGGAACATGACTGAGGTTTGATGATTGAACCCTGTGTCCTGGCAACAAGACTGAGCTTTGATTTTGGAACCCTCTGGCCTGGGAACATGACTGAGGCTTGATTCTGGTACCCTATGGCCTGGGAACCTGACTGAGGTTTGATTCTGGACCGCTGTGGCCTGGGAACATTACTGAGGTTTGATTCTGGAACCCTGTGTCCTGGGAGCATGACTGAGGTTTCATTGTGAAACACTCTGGCCTGGGAACATACCTGAGGTTTGATGGTGGAACTCTGTTGCCTGGCAACATGACTGAGGTTTGACTGTGGAACTCTCTGGCCTAGGAACATGACTGTGGCTTGGTTCCTGTACCCTGTTGTTAGGAAGCTGACTGAGGTTTGATTCTGGAAGCCTGTGGCCTGGGAAGATATCTGAGGTTTGATTCTGGAACCCTGTGGCTTTGGCAAATGACTGAGGTTTCATGGTTGAACCCTGTGGCCTGGCAATATGACTGAGGTTTGATTCTGGAAGGCTGTGGCCTGGGAACATGACTGAGGTTAGCTTCTGGAACCCTGTGGCCTGGGAACATGACTGAGGTTAGTTTGTGGAACACTGTGGCCTGGGAACATGACATCCGTTTGACTCTGGAACCCTGTGGCCTGGGAACATGACATCGGTTGGATTCTGGAACCCTGTGACCTGGGAACATGACATCGGTTGGATTCTGTAACTCTGTGGCCTGGGAAGATGATATCGGTTGGATTCTGGAAACCTGTGGCCTGGGAACATGACTGAGGTTTGATTCTTGAACTCTATTGCTGGAAACGTGCCTGAAGTTTGTTTCTGGAACCCTGTGGCCTGGGAACATGACTGAGGTTTGATTCTGAAATCCTGTGTCCTGGGAACATGACTGAGGTTTGATGATTGAACCCTGTGTCCTGGGAACATGACTGAGGTTTGATTGTGGAAACTTCTGGCCTGGGAACTTGACTGAGGCTTGATTGTGGAACCCTGTGTCCTGGGAACATGACATCGGTTTGATTCTGGGACCCTGTGGCCTGGGAACATGACTGAAGTTTGATTCTGGAACCTTGTGGCCTGGTAACATGTCATCAGAAGGATTCTGGAATCCTATGGCCTGGGAAGATGACTGAGCGTTGATTCTGGAATCCTGTGCCCTGGGAACATGACTGAGGTTTGATTGTGGAACCCTTTTCCCTGGGAATATGACTGAAGTTTGATTCTGGAACCCTGTGGCCTGGGAACATGACTGAGGTTTGATTGTGGAACTCTGTGGACTGGGAACATGACTGAGGTTTGTTTCTGGAACCCTGTGGCCTGGGTACATGACTGAGGTTTGACTGTGGAACCCTGTGACCTGGGAACATTATTGAGGTTTGATTCTGGAACCCTGTGGCCTGGGAACATATCTGAGGCTTGATTGTGGAACCCTGTTCCCTGGGAATATGACTGAAGTTTGATTCTGGAACCCTGTGGCCTTGGAAAATAACTAAGGTTTGATGGTGGAACCCTGTGGCCTGGCGATATGACTGAGGTTGGATTCTGGAAGCCTGTGACCTGGGAACATGACTGAGGTTTGATTCTGGAAACATGTGGCCTGGGAACATGACTGAGGGTTGATTGTGGAACCCTGATATCTGGGAACGTGATTGGGGTTTGATTCTGGAAACCTGTAGCCTGGAAACATGACTGAGGTTTGATTCTGGAATTGTCTTTCCTGGGAACATGCCTGAAGTTTGATTCTGGAACCCTGTGGCCTGGGAACATGACTGAGGTTTGATTGTGGAACCCTCTGGCTTGGGAACATGACTGAGGCTTGATTCTGGAACCCTGCGGCCTGGGAACATGATATCAGTTGGATTCTGGAACCCTGTGGCCTGGGCACATGAGTGAAGGTTGATTCTGGAATCCTGTGGCCTCGGAATATGACTTACATTTGATTGTGGAAACCTGTGGCCTGGGAACATGACTGAGGTTTGATTCTGGAACCCTGTGGCCTGGGAACATGACTGATGTTTGATTGTGGAAGCATGTGGCCTGGGAACATTACTGAGGTTTTATTCTGGAACCCTCTGCCCTGGAAATATGACTGAGGCTTGATTGTGGAAACCTGTCATCTGGGAACAAGACTGAGGTTTGACTGTGGATCCCTCTGGCCTGGGAACATGAATGAGGTTTGATGGTGGAAACCTCTGGCCTGGGAACATGACTGAGGCTTGATTTTGGTACCCTGTGGCCTGGGAACCTGACTGAGGTTTGATTCTGGAACCCTGTGGCCTGGGAACATGACTGAGATTTGATTCTGTAAACCTGGAGCCTGGGAACATGGCTGAGCTTTCATTCTCTAACCCTGTGGCTTAGAAACATGACTGAAGTTTGATTCTGGAAACCTGTGACCTGGGAACTTTATTGAGGTTTGATTCTAGAACCCTGTGTCCTGGGAACATGACTGACGTTTTATTGTGAAAAATTGTGGCCTGGGAATATGACTGAGTTGTGATTGTGGAATTCTGTGGACTGGGAAAATGACTGATATTTGATTCTGGAACGCTGTGGCCTGGGAACATGACTGAGGCTTTATTCTAGTAACCTGTGGCCTGGGAACATGACTGAGGTTTGATTCTTGAAATCTGTTGCCTGAGAACGTACCTGAAGTTTGATTCTGGAACCCTGTGTCCTGGGAACATGACTGAGGTTTGATTGTGGAACCCTCTGGCCTAGGAACATGACTGAGGCTTGGTACCTGTACCCTGTGGTTGGGAACCTGACTAAGGTTTTATTCTGGACCCCTGTGTCCCGGGAGCATGACTGAGATTTGATATTGGAACCCTTTGGCCTAGGACCATGACTGAGGTTTGATTGTGGAACCTGTGGCCTGGGAACATGACATCTGTTTGACTCTGGAGCCCTGTGGCCTGGGAACATGACATCGGTTGGCTTCTAGAACCCTGTGGCCTGGGAACATGACATCGGTTTGATTGTATAACCCTGTGGCCTGGGAACATGATATCGATTGGATTCTGGTAACCTTTGGCCTGGGAACATGACAACGGTTGGATTCTGGATCCCTGTGGCCTAGGAACATGACTGAGGTTTGATTGTGGACCCTCTGGCCTCGGAACATGACTGAGGCTTGATTGTGGACCCTGTGTCCTGGGAACATGACATCGGTTTGATTCTGTGACCCTGTGGCCTGGGAACATGACATCAGTTGGATTCTGGAACCCTCTCGCCTGGGAACATGATTGAGGGTTGATTCTGGAACCCTGTGGCCTGGGAACATGACTGAAGTTTGATTCTGAAATTCTGTGTCCTGGGAACATGACTGAGGTTTGATGGTGGAACCCTGTGGCCTGGGAACATGACAAAGGTTTGATTTTGGAACCCTGTGGCCTGGGAACATGACTGAGGTTTGATTGTGATAACTTATGACCTGGGAACATGACTGAGGTTTGATTGTGGAACTCTGTGGACTGGGAACATGACTGAGGTTTCTTTCTGGAACCCTGTGGCCTGGGAACATGACTGAGGCTTTATTCTGGAACCCTGTGGCCTGGGAATATGACTGAGGTTTGATTCTGTAAACCTGGAGCCTGGGAACATGACTGAGCTTTCATTCTGTAACCCTGTGGCTTGGAAACATGACTGAAGTTTGATTCTGGAAACCTGTGACCTGGGAACTTTATTGAGGTTTGATTCTAGAACCCTGTATCCTGGGAAGATGACTGACGTTTTATTGTGAAAAATTGTGGCCTGGGAATATGACTGAGTTGTGATTGTGGAATTCTGTGGACTGGGAAAATGACTGATATTTGATTCTGGAACGCTGTGGCCTGGGAACATGACTGAGGATTTATTCTGGAACCCTGTGGCCTGGGAACATGACTCAGGTTTGATTCTTGAACCCTGAGGACTGGGAACATGACTGAGGTATGACTGTGGAAACATGTATCCTGGGAACATGACTGAGGCTGTATTCTGGTACCCTGTGGCCTGGGAACATGACTGAGGTTTGATTCTTGAAATCTGTTGCCTGAGAACGTACCTGAAGTTTGATTCTGGAACCCTGTGTCCTGGGAACATGACTGAGGTTTGATTGTGGAACCCTCTGGCCTAGGAACATGACTGAGGCTTGGTACCTGTACCCTGTGGTTGGGAACCTGACTAAGGTTTGATTCTGGACCCCTGTGTCCCGGGAGCATGACTGAGATTTGATACTGGAACCCTTTGGCCTAGGACCATGACTGAGGTTTGATTGTGGAACCTGTGGCCTGGGAACATGACATCTGTTTGACTCTGGAGCCCTGTGGCCTGGGAACATGACATCGGTTGGCTTCTAGAACCCTGTGGCCTGGGAACATGACATCGGTTTGATTGTATAACCCTGTGGCCTGGGAACATGATATCGATTGGATTCTGGTAACCTTTGGCCTGGGAACATGACAACGGTTGGATTCTGGATCCCTGTGGCCTAGGAACATGACTGAGGTTTGATTGTGGACCCTCTGGCCTCGGAACATGACTGAGGCTTGATTGTGGACCCTGTGTCCTGGGAACATGACATCGGTTTGATTCTGTGACCCTGTGGCCTGGGAACATGACATCAGTTTGATTCTGGAACCCTCTCGCCTGGGAACATGACTGAGGGTTGATTCTGGAACCCTGTGGCCTGGGAACATGACTGAAGTTTGATTCGGAAATTCTGTGTCCTGGGAACATGCCTGAGGTTTGATGGTGGAACCCTGTGGCCTGGGAACATGACAGAGGTTTTATTGTGATAAATTGTGGCCTGGGAATATGACTGAGGTTTGATTCTGGAACCCTGTAGCCTGGGAACTTGGCTGAGCTTTCATTCTGGACCCCTGTTGCCTGGGAACATGATTTAGGTTTGATTCGGGAACCCTGTGACCTGGGAACATGACTGAGGTTTGATGGTGTTACCCTGTGGCCTGGCAATATGACTGAGGTTTGATTTTGGAACCCTGTGGCCTGGGAACATGACTGAGGTTTGATTCTGGATCGCTGTGGCCTGGCAACATGACATCAGTTGGATTCTGGAACCCTGTGGCCTGGGAACATGACTGAGGTTTGATTCTGGAACCCTGGGCTTGGGAATATGACATCAGTTGGATTCTGGAACCCTGTGGTCTGGCAACATAACTGAGGATTGATTCTGGAACCCTGTGGCCTGGGAACATGCCTTAAGTTTGATTGTGGAACTCTGAGGCCTGGAACATGACTGAGGTTTGATTCTGGCACCCTGTGGCCTGGGAACATGACTGAGGTTTGATTGTGGAACCCTGTGGCCTGGGAACATGACTGAGGCTTGATTGTGGAACCCTGTGTCCTGGGAACATGACATCGGTTTGATTCTGTGACCATGTGGCCTGGGAACATGCCTGAAGTTTGATTCTGGAACCTTGTGGCCTAGAAACATGTCATCAGTTTGACCCTGGAATCCTTTGGCCTGGGAAGATGACTGAGTGTTGATTCTCCGACCCTGTGCGCTGTGAACATGACTGAAGTTTGATGGTGGAACCCTGTGGCCTGGGAAAATGATTGAGGTTTGATTGTGATAACTGATGTCCTGGGTACATGACTGAGGTTTGATTGTGGAACTCTGTGGACTGGGAACATGATTGAGCTTTCATTCTGGAACCCTGTGGCCTGGGAACATGACTGAGGTTTGATTCTGGAACCCTGTGCCTGGGAATATGACTGAGGTTTAATTGTGGAAACTTCTGGCCTGGGAACATGACTGAGGCTTGATTGTGGAACCCTGTGTCCTGGGAACATGACATCGGTTTGATTCTGTGACCATGTGGCCTGGGAACATGCCTGAAGTTTGATTCTGGAACCTTGTGGCCTAGAAACATGTCATCAGTTTGACTCTGGAATCCTTTGGCCTGGGAAGATGACTGAGTGTTGATTCTCCGACCCTGTGCACTGTGAACATGACTGAAGTTTGATGGTGGAACCCTGTGGCCTGGGAAAATGATTGAGGTTTGATTGTGATAACTGATGTCCTGGGTACATGACTGAGGTTTGATTGTGGAACTTTGTGGCCTGGGAATATGATTGAGGTTTGTTTCTGGAACCCTGTGGCCTGGGAACATGACTGAGGCTTTATTCTGGAACCCTGTGGCCTGGGAATATGACTGAGGTTTGATTCTGTAAACCTGGAGCCTGGGAACATGACTGAGCTTTCATTCTGTAACCCTGTGGCTTGGAAACATGACTGAAGTTTGATTCTGGAAACCTGTGACCTGGGAACTTTATTGAGGTTTGATTCTAGAACCCTGTGTCCTGGGAACATGACTGACGTTTTATTGTGAAAAATTGTGGCCTGGGAATATGACTGAGTTGTGATTGTGGAATTCTGTGGACTGGGAAAATGACTGATATTTGATTCTGGAACGCTGTGGCCTGGGAACATGACTGAGGATTTATTCTGGAACCCTGTGGCCTGGGAACATGACTCAGGTTTGATACTTGAACCCTGAGGACTGGGAACATGACTGAGGTATGACTGTGGAAACATGTATCCTGGGAACATGACTGAGGCTGTATTCTGGTACCCTGTGGCCTGGGAACATGACTGAGGTTTGATTCTTGAAATCTGTTGCCTGAGAACGTACCTGAAGTTTGATTCTGGAACCCTGTGTCCTGGGAACATGACTGAGGTTTGATTGTGGAACCCTCTGGCCTAGGAACATGACTGAGGCTTGGTACCTGTACCCTGTGGTTGGGAACCTGACTAAGGTTTGATTCTGGACCCCTGTGTCCCGGGAGCATGACTGAGATTTGATACTGGAACCCTTTGGCCTAGGACCATGACTGAGGTTTGATTGTGGAACCTGTGGCCTGGGAACATGACATCTGTTTGACTCTGGAGCCCTGTGGCCTGGGAACATGACATCGGTTGGCTTCTAGAACCCTGTGGCCTGGGAACATGACATCGGTTTGATTGTATAACCCTGTGGCCTGGGAACATGATATCGATTGGATTCTGGTAACCTTTGGCCTGGGAACATGACAACGGTTGGATTCTGGATCCCTGTGGCCTAGGAACATGACTGAGGTTTGATTGTGGACCCTCTGGCCTCGGAACATGACTGAGGCTTGATTGTGGACCCTGTGTCCTGGGAACATGACATCGGTTTGATTCTGTGACCCTGTGGCCTGGGAACATGACATCAGTTGGATTCTGGAACCCTCTCGCCTGGGAACATGACTGAGGGTTGATTCTGGAACCCTGTGGCCTGGGAACATGACTGAAGTTTGATTCTGAAATTCTGTGTCCTGGGAACATGACTGAGGTTTGATGGTGGAACCCTCTGGCCTAGGAACATGACTGAGGCTTGGTACCTGTACCCTGTGGTTGGGAACCTGACTAAGGTTTGATTCTGGACCCCTGTGTCCCGGGAGCATGACTGAGATTTGATACTGGAACCCTTTGGCCTAGGACCATGACTGAGGTTTGATTCTGGAATGCTGTGGCCTGGCAACATGACATCAGTTGGATTCTGGAACCCTGTGGTCTGGCAACATAACTGAGGTTTGATTCTGGAACCCTGTGGCCTGGGAACATGACTTAAGTTTGATTGTGGAACTCTGAGGCCTGGAACATGACTGAGGTTTGATTCTGGCACCCTGTGGCCTGGGAACATGACTGAGGTTTGATTGTGGAACCCTGTGTCCTGGGAACATGACTGAGGTTTGATTCTAGAACACTCTGGCCTGGGAACATGACTAAGGTTTGATTGTGGAACCCTACGGCCTGTCAACATGACTCAGGTTTGATTCTGGACCCCTGTGGCCTGGGAACATGACTGAGGGTTGATTGTGGAACCCTGTGTCCTGGCAGCATGACATCAGTTGGATTCTGGAACCCTGTGGCCTGGGAATATGACTTAGGTTTGATTCTGGAACCCTGTGGCCTGGCAACATGAGTGAGGTTTGATTCTTGAACTCTGTTGCCTGGGAAAGTGCCTGACGTTTGATTCTGGAATTCTGCAGCCTGGGAACATGACTGAGCTTTCATTCTGGAACCCTGTGGCCTGGGTACATGACTGAGGTTTGATTCTGGAACCCTGTGGCCTGGGAACATGACTGAGGTGTGATTGTAGAACACTGTGCCCTGGGAATATGACTGAAGTTTGATTCTGGAAGCCTGTGGCCTGGGATCATATCTGAGGTTTGATTCTGGAACCCTGTGGCCTTGTTAAATGACTGAGGTTTCATGGTGGAACCCTGTGGCCTGGCAATATGACTGAGGTGTGATTTTGGAAGCCTGTGGCCTGGGAATATGACTGAGGCTTGATTCTGGAAGCCTGTGGCCTGTGAACATGACTGAGGTTTGATTCTGGAACTCTGCAGCCTGGGAACATGACTGAGCTTTCATTCTGGAACCCTGTGGCCTGGGAACATGACTGAGGTTTGATTCTGGAACCCTGTGCCTGGGAATATGACTTAGGTTTAATTGTGGAAACTTCTGGCCTGGGAACATGACTGAGGCTTGATTGTGGAACCCTGTGTCCTGGGAACATGACATCGGTTTGATTCTGTGACCATGTGGCCTGGGAACATGCCTGAAGTTTGATTCTGGAACCTTGTGGCCTAGAAACATGTCATCAGTTTGACTCTGGAATCCTTTGGCCTGGGAAGATGACTGAGTGTTGATTCTCCGACCCTGTGCGCTGTGAACATGACTGAAGTTTGATGGTGGAACCCTGTGGCCTGGGAAAATGATTGAGGTTTGATTGTGATAACTGATGTCCTGGGTACATGACTGAGGTTTGATTGTGGAACTCTGTGGCCTGGGAATATGATTGAGGTTTGTTTCTGGAACCCTGTGGCCTGGGAACATGACTGAGGGTTTATTCTGGACCCATGTGGCCTGGGAACATGACTGAGGCTTTATTCTGGAACCCTGTTGCCTAAGAACATGACTGAGGTTTAATTCTGGAACCCTGCAGCCTGGGAACATGACTGAGCTTTCATTCCGGTACCCTGTGGCCTGGCAATATGACTGAGGTTTGATTCTGGAACCCTCTGGCCTGGGAACATGACTGAGGTTTGAGGATTGATCCCTGTGTCCTGGCAACAAGACTGAGCTTTGATTTTGGAACCCTCTGGCCTGGGAACATGACTGAGGCTTGATTCTGGTACCCTATGGCCTGGGAACCTGACTGAGGTTTGATTCTGGACCTCTGTGGCCTGGGAACATTACTGAGGTTTGATTCTGGAACCCTGTGGCCTGGGAACATGACTGAGGTTTGGTTGTGGATCCCTGTGGACTGGGAACATTACTGAGGTTTGATTCTGGAACCCTATGGCCTAGAAAAATGACTGAGGCTTGATTGTGGAACCCTGTCATCTGAGAACATGACTGAGGTTTGATTGTGGAACCCTCTGTCCTGGGAACATGACTGTGGTTTGATGATTGTACCCTGTGTCCTGGCAACATGACTGAGGTTTGTTTCTAAAACCAGCGGCCTGGGAACATGACTGAGGTTTCATTCTTGAACCCTGTGGCCTGGGAAAATGACTGAGGTTTGATTCTGGAACCCTGTAGCCTGGGAACTTGGCTGAGCTTTCATTCTGGACCCCTTTTGCCTGGGAACATGATTTAGGTTTGATTCGGAACCCTGTGACCTGGGAACATTATGGAGGTTTGATTCTGGAATCCTGTGGCCTGGGAACATGACTGAGGTTTGATTGTGGAACCCTGTGCCCTAGGAATATGACTGAGGTTTGATTCTGGAAGCCTGTGACCAGGGAACATGTCTGAGGCATGATTGTTGGAAGCCTGTGGCCTGGGAAAATGACTGAGGTTTGATGGTGTTACCCTGTGGCCTGGCAATATGACTGAGGTTTGATTCTGGAACCCTGTGGCCTGGGAACATGACTGAGGTTTGATTCTGGAACGCTGTGGTTTGGGAACATGACTGAGGTTTGCTTCTGGAACCCTGTGGCTTAGGAATATGACATCAGTTGGATTCTGGAACCCTGTGGTCTGGCAACATAACTGAGGGTTGATTCTGTAACCCTGTGGCCTGGGAACATGCCTTACGTTTGATTGTGGAACCCTGTGGCCCGGGAACATGACTGAGGTTTGATTCTGGCACCCTGTGGCCTGGGAACATGACTGAGGTTTGGTTGTGGATACCTGTGGACTGGGAACATTACTGAGGTTTGATTCTGGAACCCTATGGCCTAGAAAAATGACGGAGGCTTGATTGTGGAACCCTGTCACCTGAGAACATGACTGAGGTTTGATTGTGGAACCCTCTGTCCTGGGAACATGACTGTGGTTTGATGATTGTACCCTGTGTCCTGGCAACATGACTGAGGTTTGTTTCTAAAACCTGCGGCCTGGGAACATGACTGAGGCTTCATTCTTGAACCCTGTGGCCTGGGAAAATGACTGAGGTTTGATTCTGGAACCCTGTAGCCTGGGAACTTGGCTGAGCTTTCATTCTGGACCCCTGTTGCCTGGGAACATGATTTAGGTTTGATTCGGGAACCCTGTGACCTGGGAACATTATGGAGGTTTGATTCTGGAATCCTGTGGCCTGGGAACATGACTGAGGTTTGATTGTGGAACCCTGTGCCCTAGGAATATGACTGAGGTTTGATTCTGGAAGCCTGTGACCAGGGAACATGTCTGAGGCATGATTGTTGGAAGCCTGTGGCCTGGGAAAATGACTGAGGTTTGATGGTGTTACCCTGTGGCCTGGCAATATGACTGAGGTTTGATTCTGGAACCCTGTGGCCTGGGAACATGACTGAGGTTTGATTCTGGAACGCTGTGGCCTGGCAAGATGACATCAGTTGGATTCTGGAACCCTGTGGCCTGGGAACATGACTGAGGTTTGATTCTGGAACCCTGTGGCTTGGGAATATGACATCAGTTGGATTCTGGAACCCTGTGGTCTGGCAACATAACTGAGGTTTGATTCTGGAACCCTGTGGCCTGGGAACATGACTAAGTTTGATTGTGGAACTCTGAGGCCTGGAACATGACTGAGGTTTGATTCTGGCACCCTGTGGCCTGGGAACATGACTGAGGTTTGATTGTGGAACCCTGTGTCCTGGGAACATGACTGAGGTTTGATTCTAGAACACTCTGGCCTGGGAACATGACTAAGGTTTGATTGTGGAAACCTACGGCCTGTCAACATGACTCAGGTTTGATTCTGGAACCCTCTGGCCTGGGAACATGACTGAGGTTTGATGATTGAACCCTGTGTCCTGGCAACAAGACTGAGCTTTGATTTTGGAACCCTCTGGCCTGGGAACATGACTGAGGCTTGATGCTGGTACCCTATGGCCTGGGAACCTGACTGAGGTTTGATTCTGGACCGCTGTGGCCTGGGAACATTACTGAGGTTTGATTCTGGAACCCTGTGTCCTGGGAACATGACTGAGGTTTCATTGTGAAACACTCTGGCCTGGGAACATACCTGAGGTTTGATGGTGGAACTCTGTTGCCTGGCAACATGACTGAGGTTTGACTGTGGAACTCTCTGGCCTAGGAACATGACTGTGGCTTGGTTCCTGTACCCTGTTGTTAGGAAGCTGACTGAGGTTTGATTCTGGAAGCCTGTGGCCTGGGAAGATATCTGAGGTTTGATTCTGGAACCCTGTGGCTTTGGAAAATGACTGAGGTTTCATGGTTGAACCCTGTGGCCTGGCAATATGACTGAGGATTGATTCTGGAAGCCTGTGGCCTGGGAACATGACTGAGGCTTCATTTTGGTACCCTGTGGCCTGGGAACCTGACTGAGGTTTGATTCTGGACCGCTCTGGCCTGGGAACATGACTGAGGTTTGTTTCTGGAACCCTGTGTCCTGAGAACATGACTGAGGTTTCATTGTGAAACACTCTGGACTGGGAACATGACTGAGGTTTGATGGTGGAATCCTGTGCCCTGGCAACATGACTGAGGTTTGAGTGTGGAACTCTCTAGCCTAGGAACATGACTGTGGCTTGGTTCCTGTACCCTGTTGTTGGGAACCTGACTGAGGTTTGATTCTGGACCCCTCTGGCCTGGGAGCATGACTGAGGTTTGATACTGGAACCCTTTGGCCTAGGAACATGACTGAGGTTTGATTGTGGAAACCTGTGGCCTGGCAACATGACTGAGGTTTGATTCTGGTACTCTCTGGCCTGAGAACATGACTGAGGTTAGCTTCTGGAACCCTGTGGCCTGGGAACATGACTGAGGTTAGTTTGTGGAACACTGTGGCCTGGGAACATGACATCCGTTTGACTCTGGAACCCTGTGGCCTGGGAACATGACATCGGTTGGATTCTGGAACCCTGTGACCTGGGAACATGACATCGGTTGGATTCTGTAACTCTGTGGCCTGGGAAGATGATATCGGTTGGATTCTGGAAACCTGTGGCCTGGGAACATGACTGAGGTTTGATTCTTGAACTCTGTTGCTGGAAACGTGCCTGAAGTTTGTTTCTGGAACCCTGTGGCCTGGGAACATGACTGAGGTTTGATTCTGAAATCCTGTGTCCTGGGAACATGACTGAGGTTTGATGATTGAACCCTGTGTCCTGGGAACATGACTGAGGTTTGATTGTGGAAACTTCTGGCCTGGGAACTTGACTGAGGCTTGATTGTGGAACCCTGTGTCCTGGGAACATGACATCGGTTTGATTCTGGGACCCTGTGGCCTGGGAACATGACTGAAGTTTGATTCTGGAACCTTGTGGCCTGGTAACATGTCATCAGAAGGATTCTGGAATCCTATGGCCTGGGAAGATGACTGAGCGTTGATTCTGGAACCCTGTGCCCTGGGAACATGACTGAGGTTTGATTGTGGAACCCTTTTCCCTGGGAATATGACTGAAGTTTGATTCTGGAACCCTGTGGCCTAGGAATATGACTGAGGTTTGATTGTGGAACTCTGTGCACTGGGGACATGACTGAGGTTTGTTTCTGGAACCCTGTGGCCTGGGTATATGACTGAGGTTTGATTGTGGAACCCTGTGACCTGGGAACATTATTGAGGTTTGATTCTGGAACCCTGTGGCCTGGGAACATAACTGAGGCTTGATTGTGGAACCCTGTTCCCTGAGAATATGACTGAAGTTTGATTCTGGAACCCTGTGGCCTTGGAAAATAACTGAGGTTTGATGGTGGAACCCTGTGGCCTGGCGATATGACTGAGGTTGGATTCTGGAAGCCTGTGACCTGGGAACATGACTGAGGTTTGATTCTGGAACCATGTGGCCTGGGAACATGACTGAGGTTTGATTGTGGAACCCTGATATCTGGGAACGTGATTGGGGTTTGATTCTGGAACCCTGTAGCCTGGAAACATGACTGAGGTTTGATTCTGGAATTGTCTTGCCTGGGAACATGCCTGAAGTTTGATTCTGGAACCCTGTGGCCTGGGAACATGACTGAGGTTTGATTGTGGAACCCTCTGGCTTGGGAACATGACTGAGGCTTGATTCTGGAACCCTGCGGCCTGGGAACATGATATCAGTTGGATTCTGGAACCCTGTGGCCTGGGCACATGAGTGAAGGTTGATTCTGGAATCCTGTGGCCTCGGAATATGACTTACATTTGATTGTGGAAACCTGTGACCTGGGAACATGACTGAGGTTTGATTCTGGAAGCCTGTGGCCTGGGAACATGACTGAGGCTTCATTTTGGTACCCTGTGGCCTGGGAACCTGACTGAGGTTTGATGGTGGAATCCTGTGCCCTGGCAACATGACTGAGGTTTGAGTGTGGAACTCTCTAGCCTCGGAACATGACTGTGGCTTGGTTCCTGTACCCTGTTGTTGGGAACCTGACTGAGGTTTGATTCTGGACCCCTCTGGCCTGGGAGCATGACTGAGGTTTGATACTGGAACCCTTTGGCCTAGGAACATGACTGAGGTTTGATTGTGGAAACCTGTGGCCTGGCAACATGACTGAGGTTTGATTCTGGTACTCTCTGGCCTGAGAACATGACTGAGGTTAGCTTCTGGAACCCTGTGGCCTGGGAACATGACTGAGGTTAGTTTGTGGAACACTGTGGCCTGGGAACATGACATCCGTTTGACTCTGGAACCCTGTGGCCTGGGAACATGACATCGGTTGGATTCTGGAACCCTGTGACCTGGGAACATGACATCGGTTGGATTCTGTAACTCTGTGGCCTGGGAAGATGATATCGGTTGGATTCTGGAAACCTGTGGCCTGGGAACATGACTGAGGTTTGATTCTTGAACTCTGTTGCTGGAAACGTGCCTGAAGTTTGTTTCTGGAACCCTGTGGCCTGGGAACATGACTGAGGTTTGATTCTGAAATCCTGTGTCCTGGGAACATGACTGAGGTTTGATGATTGAACCCTGTGTCCTGGGAACATGACTGAGGTTTGATTGTGGAAACTTCTGGCCTGGGAACTTGACTGAGGCTTGATTGTGGAACCCTGTGTCCTGGGAACATGACATCGGTTTGATTCTGGGACCCTGTGGCCTGGGAACATGACTGAAGTTTGATTCTGGAACCTTGTGGCCTGGTAACATGTCATCAGAAGGATTCTGGAATCCTATGGCCTGGGAAGATGACTGAGCGTTGATTCTGGAACCCTGTGCCCTGGGAACATGACTGAGGTTTGATTGTGGAACCCTTTTCCCTGGGAATATGACTGAAGTTTGATTCTGGAACCCTGTGGCCTAGGAATATGACTGAGGTTTGATTGTGGAACTCTGTGCACTGGGGACATGACTGAGGTTTGTTTCTGGAACCCTGTGGCCTGGGTATATGACTGAGGTTTGATTGTGGAACCCTGTGACCTGGGAACATTATTGAGGTTTGATTCTGGAACCCTGTGGCCTGGGAACATAACTGAGGCTTGATTGTGGAACCCTGTTCCCTGAGAATATGACTGAAGTTTGATTCTGGAACCCTGTGGCCTTGGAAAATAACTGAGGTTTGATGGTGGAACCCTGTGGCCTGGCGATATGACTGAGGTTGGATTCTGGAAGCCTGTGACCTGGGAACATGACTGAGGTTTGATTCTGGAACCATGTGGCCTGGGAACATGACTGAGGTTTGATTGTGGAACCCTGATATCTGGGAACGTGATTGGGGTTTGATTCTGGAACCCTGTAGCCTGGAAACATGACTGAGGTTTGATTCTGGAATTGTCTTGCCTGGGAACATGCCTGAAGTTTGATACTGGAACCCTGTGGCCTGGGAACATGACTGAGGTTTGATTGTGGAACCCTCTGGCTTGGGAACATGACTGAGGCTTGATTCTGGAACCCTGCGGCCTGGGAACATGATATCAGTTGGATTCTGGAACCCTGTGGCCTGGGCACATGAGTGAAGGTTGATTCTGGAATCCTGTGGCCTCGGAATATGACTTACATTTGATTGTGGAAACCTGTGACCTGGGAACATGACTGAGGTTTGATTCTGGAAGCCTGTGGCCTGGGAACATGACTGAGGCTTCATTTTGGTACCCTGTGGCCTGGGAACCTGACTGAGGTTTGATGGTGGAATCCTGTGCCCTGGCAACATGACTGAGGTTTGAGTGTGGAACTCTCTAGCCTCGGAACATGACTGTGGCTTGGTTCCTGTACCCTGTTGTTGGGAACCTGACTGAGGTTTGATTCTGGACCCCTCTGGCCTGGGAGCATGACTGAGGTTTGATACTGGAACCCTTTGGCCTAGGAACATGACTGAGGTTTGATTGTGGAAACCTGTGGCCTGGCAACATGACTGAGGTTTGATTCTGGTACTCTCTGGCCTGAGAACATGACTGAGGTTAGCTTCTGGAACCCTGTGGCCTGGGAACATGACTGAGGTTAGTTTGTGGAACACTGTGGCCTGGGAACATGACATCCGTTTGACTCTGGAACCCTGTGGCCTGGGAACATGACATCGGTTGGATTCTGGAACCCTGTGACCTGGGAACATGACATCGGTTGGATTCTGTAACTCTGTGGCCTGGGAAGATGATATCGGTTGGATTCTGGAAACCTGTGGCCTGGGAACATGACTGAGGTTTGATTCTTGAACTCTGTTGCTGGAAACGTGCCTGAAGTTTGTTTCTGGAACCCTGTGGCCTGGGAACATGACTGAGGTTTGATTCTGAAATCCTGTGTCCTGGGAACATGACTGAGGTTTGATGATTGAACCCTGTGTCCTGGGAACATGACTGAGGTTTGATTGTGGAAACTTCTGGCCTGGGAACTTGACTGAGGCTTGATTGTGGAACCCTGTGTCCTGGGAACATGACATCGGTTTGATTCTGGGACCCTGTGGCCTGGGAACATGACTGAAGTTTGATTCTGGAACCTTGTGGCCTGGTAACATATCATCAGAAGGATTCTGGAATCCTATGGCCTGGGAAGATGACTGAGCGTTGATTCTGGAACCCTGTGCCCTGGGAACATGACTGAGGTTTGATTGTGGAACCCTTTTCCCTGGGAATATGACTGAAGTTTGATTCTGGAACCCTGTGGCCTAGGAATATGACTGAGGTTTGATTGTGGAACTCTGTGGACTGGGGACATGACTGAGGTTTGTTTCTGGAACCCTGTGGCCTGGGTATATGACTGAGGTTTGATTGTGGAACCCTGTGACCTGGGAACATTATTGAGGTTTGATTCTGGAACCCTGTGGCCTGGGAACATAACTGAGGCTTGATTGTGGAACCCTGTTCCTGAGAATATGACTGAAGTTTGATTCTGGAACCCTGTGGCCTTGGAAAATAACTGAGGTTTGATGGTGGAACCCTGTGGCCTGGCGATATGACTGAGGTTGGATTCTGGAAGCCTGTGACTTGGGAACATGACTGAGGTTTGATTCTGGAACCATGTGGCCTGGGAACATGACTGAGGTTTGATTGTGGAACCCTGATATCTGGGAACGTGATTGGGGTTTGATTCTGGAACCCTGTAGCCTGGAAACATGACTGAGGTTTGATTCTGGAATTGTCTTGCCTGGGAACATGCCTGAAGTTTGATTCTGGAACCCTGTGGCCTGGGAACATGACTGAGGTTTGATTGTGGAACCCTCTGGCTTGGGAACATGACTGAGGCTTGATTCTGGAACCCTGCGGCCTGGGAACATGATATCAGTTGGATTCTGGAACCCTGTGGCCTGGGCACATGAGTGAAGGTTGATTCTGGAATCCTGTGGCCTCGGAATATGACTTACATTTGATTGTGGAAACCTGTGGCCTGGGAACATGACTGAGGTTTGATTCTGGAAGCCTGTGGCCTGGGAACATGACTGAGGCTTCATTTTGGTACCCTGTGGCCTGGGAACCTGACTGAGGTTTGATGGTGGAATCCTGTGCCCTGGCAACATGACTGAGGTTTGAGTGTGGAACTCTCTAGCCTCGGAACATGACTGTGGCTTGGTTCCTGTACCCTGTTGTTGGGAACCTGACTGAGGTTTGATTCTGGACCCCTCTGGCCTGGGAGCATGACTGAGGTTTGATACTGGAACCCTTTGGCCTAGGAACATGACTGAGGTTTGATTGTGGAAACCTGTGGCCTGGCAACATGACTGAGGTTTGATTCTGGTACTCTCTGGCCTGAGAACATGACTGAGGTTAGCTTCTGGAACCCTGTGGCCTGGGAACATGACTGAGGTTAGTTTGTGGAACACTGTGGCCTGGGAACATGACATCCGTTTGACTCTGGAACCCTGTGGCCTGGGAACATGACATCGGTTGGATTCTGGAACCCTGTGACCTGGGAACATGACATCGGTTGGATTCTGTAACTCTGTGGCCTGGGAAGATGATATCGGTTGGATTCTGGAAACCTGTGGCCTGGGAACATGACTGAGGTTTGATTCTTGAACTCTGTTGCTGGAAACGTGCCTGAAGTTTGTTTCTGGAACCCTGTGGCCTGGGAACATGACTGAGGTTTGATTCTGAAATCCTGTGTCCTGGGAACATGACTGAGGTTTGATGATTGAACCCTGTGTCCTGGGAACATAACTGAGGTTTGATTGTGGAAACTTCTGGCCTGGGAACTTGACTGAGGCTTGATTGTGGAACCCTGTGTCCTGGGAACATGACATCGGTTTGATTCTGGGACCCTGTGTCCTGGGAAAATGACTGAAGATTGATTCTGGAAACTTGTGGCCTGGTAACATGTCATCAGAAGGATTCTGGAATCCTATGGCCTGGGAAGATGACTGAGCATTGATTCTGGAACCCTGTGCCCTGGGAACATGACTGAGGTTTGATTGTGGAACCCTTTTCCCTGGGAATATGACTGAAGTTTGATTCTAGAACCCTGTGGCCTGGGAACATGACTGAGGTTTGATTGTGGAACTCTGTGGACTGGGAACATGACTGAGGTTTGTTTCTGGAACCCTGTGGCCTGGGTACATGACTGAGGTTTGATTGTGGAACCCTGTGACCTGGGAACATTATTGAGGTTTGATTCTGGAACCCTGTGGCCTGGGAACATAACTGAGGCTTGATTGTGGAACCCTGTTCCCTGGGAATATGACTGAAGTTTGATTCTGGAACCCTGTGGCCTTGGAAAATAACTGAGGTTTGATGGTGGAACCCTGTGGCCTGGCGATATGACTGAGGTTGGATTCTGGAAGCCTGTGACCTGGGAACATGACTGAGGTTTGATTCTGGAACCATGTGGCCTGGGAACATGACTGAGGTTTGATTGTGGAACCCTGATATCTGGGAACGTGATTGGGGTTTGATTCTGGAACCCTGTAGCCTGGAAACATGACTGAGGTTTGATTGTGGAACCCTCTGGCTTGGGAACATGACTGAGGCTTGATTCTGGAACCCTGCGGCCTGGGAACATGATATAAGTTGGATTCTGGAACCCTGTGGCCTGGGCACATGAGTGAAGGTTGATTCTGGAATCCTGTGGCCTCGGAATATGACTTACATTTGATTGTGGAAACCTGTGGCCTGGGAACATGACTGAGGTTTGATTCTGGAACCCTGTGGCCTGGGAACATGACTGAGGTTTGATTGTGGAAGCATGAGGCCTGGGAACATTACTGAGGTTTTATTTTGGAACCCTCTGCCCTTGGAATATGACTGAGGCTTGATTGTGGAAACCTGTCATCTGGGAACAAGACTGAGGTTTGACTGTGGATCCCTCTGGCCTGGGAACATGACTGAGGCTTGATTTTGGTACCCTGTGGCCTGGGAACCTGACTGAGGTTTGATTCTTGAACCCTGTGGCCTGGGAACATGACTGAGATTTGATTCTGTAAACCTGGAGCCTGGGAACATGACTGAGCTTTCATTCTGTAACCCTGTGGCTTGGAAACATGACTGAAGTTTGATTCTGGAAACCTGTGACCTGGGAACTTTATTGAGGTTTGATTCTAGAACCCTGTGTCCTGGGAACATGACTGAGGTTTGATTGTGGAACCCTCTGGCCTAGGAACATGACTGAGGCTTGGTACCTGTACCCTGTGGTTGGGAACCTGACTAAGGTTTGATTCTGGACCCCTGTGTCCCGGGAGCATGACTGAGATTTGATACTGGAACCCTTTGGCCTAGGACCATGACTGAGGTTTGATTGTGGAACCTGTGGCCTGGGAACATGACATCTGTTTGACTCTGGAGCCCTGTGGCCTGGGAACATGACATCGGTTGGCTTCTAGAACCCTGTGGCCTGGGAACATGACATCGGTTTGATTGTATAACCCTGTGGCCTGGGAACATGATATCGATTGGATTCTGGTAACCTTTGGCCTGGGAACATGACAACGGTTGGATTCTGGATCCCTGTGGCCTAGGAACATGACTGAGGTTTGATTGTGGACCCTCTGGCCTCGGAACATGACTGAGGCTTGATTGTGGACCCTGTGTCCTGGGAACATGACATCGGTTTGATTCTGTGACCCTGTGGCCTGGGAACATGACATCAGTTGGATTCTGGAACCCTCTCGCCTGCGAACATGACTGAGGGTTGATTCTGGAACCCTGTGGCCTGGGAACATGACTGAAGTTTGATTCTGAAATTCTGTGTCCTGGGAACATGACTGAGGTTTGATGGTGGAACCCTGTGGCCTGGGAATATGACAGAGGTTTTATTGTGATAAATTGTGGCCTGGGAATATGACTGAGGTTTGATTGTGGAATTCTGTGGACTGGGAACATGACTGAGGTTTGATTCTGGAACCCTGTGGCCTGGGAACATGACTGAGGCTTTATTCTGGAACCCTGTGGCCTGGGAAAATGACTCAGGTTTGATTCTGGTACTCTCTGGCCTGAGAACATCACTGAGATTAGCTTCTGGAACCCTGTGGCCTGGGAACATGACTGAGGTTAAATTGTGGAACCTGTGGCCTGGGAACATGACATCCGTTTGACTCTGGAACCCTGTGGCCTGGGAACATGATATCGATTGGACTCTGGAAACCTGTGGCCTGGAACATGACTGAGGATTGAATCTCGAGCACTGTGGCCTGGGAAATGACTGAGGTTTGATCCTGGAACCATGTAGCCTGGAAATATGATTAAGGTTTGCTTCTGGAACCCTGTGGCTTAGGAATATGACATCAGTTGGATTCTGGAACCCTGTGGTCTGGCAACATAACTGAGGTTTGATTCTGTAACCCTGTGGCCTGGGAACATGCCTTACGTTTGATTGTGGAACCCTGTGGCCCGGGAACATGACTGAGATTTGATTCTGGAACCCTGTGGCCTGGGAACATGACTGAGGTTTGGTTGTGGATCCCTGTGGACTGGGAACATTACTGAGGTTTGATTCTGGAACCCTATGGCCTAGAAAAATGACTGAGGCTTGATTGTGGAACCCTGTCATCTGAGAACATGACTGAGGTTTGATTGTGGAACCCTCTGTCCTGGGAACATGACTGTGGTTTGATGATTGTACCCTGTGTCCTGGCAACATGACTGAGGTTTGTTTCTAAAACCTGCGGCCTGGGAACATGACTGAGGCTTCATTCTTGAACCCTGTGGCCTGGGAAAATGACTGAGGTTTGATTCTGGAACCCTGTAGCCTGGGAACTTGGCTGAGCTTTCATTCTGGACCCCTGTTGCCTGGGAACATGATTTAGGTTTGATTCGGGAACCCTGTGACCTGGGAACATTATGGAGGTTTGATTCTGGAATCCTGTGGCCTGGGAACATGACTGAGGTTTGATTGTGGAACCCTGTGGCCTAGGAATATGACTGAGGTTTGATTCTGGAAGCCTGTGGCCAGGGAACATGTCTGAGGCATGATTGTGGAAGCCTGTGGCCTGGGAAAATGACTGAGGTTTGATGGTGTTACCCTGTGGCCTGGCAATATGACTGAGGTTTGATTCTGGAACCCTGTGGCCTGGGAACATGACTGAGGTTTGATTCTGGAACGCTGTGGCCTGGCAAGATGACATCAGTTGGATTCTGGAACCCTGTGGCCTGGGAACATGACTGAGGTTTGATTCTGGAACCCTGTGGCTTGGGAATATGACATCAGTTGGATTCTGGAACCCTGTGGTCTGGCAACATAACTGAGGTTTGATTCTGGAACCCTGTGGCCTGGGAACATGACTTAAGTTTGATTGTGGAACTCTGAGGCCTGGAACATGACTGAGGTTTGATTCTGGCACCCTGTGGCCTGGGAACATGACTGAGGTTTGATTGTGGAACCCTGTGTCCTGGGAACATGACTGAGGTTTGATTCTAGAACACTCTGGCCTGGGAACATGACTAAGGTTTGATTGTGGAAACCTACGGCCTGTCAACATGACTCAGGTTTGATTCTGGAACCCTCTGGCCTGGGAACATGACTGAGGTTTGATGATTGAACCCTGTGTCCTGGCAACAAGACTGAGCTTTGATTTTGGAACCCTCTGGCCTGGGAACATGACTGAGGCTTGATTCTGGTACCCTATGGCCTGGGAACCTGACTGAGGTTTGATTCTGGACCGCTGTGGCCTGGGAACATTACTGAGGTTTGATTCTGGAACCCTGTGTCCTGGGAACATGACTGAGGTTTCATTGTGAAACACTCTTGCCTGGGAACATACCTGAGGTTTGATGGTAGAACTCTGTTGCCTGGTAACATGACTGAGGTTTGACTGTGGAACTCTCTGGCCTAGGAACATGACTGTGGCTTGGTTCCTGTACCCTGTTGTTAGGAAGCTGACTGAGGTTTGATTCTGGAAGCCTGTGGCCTGGGAAGATATCTGAGGTTTGATTCTGGAACCCTGTGGCTTTGGAAAATGACTGAGGTTTCATGGTTGAACCCTGTGGCCTGGCAATATGACTGAGGTTTGATTCTGGAAGCCTGTGGCCTGGGAACATGACTGAGGCTTCATTTTGGTACCCTGTGGCCTGGGAACCTGACTGAGGTTTGATTCTGGACCGCTCTGGCCTGGGAACATGACTGAGGTTTGTTTCTGGAACCCTGTGTCCTGAGAACATGACTGAGGTTTCATTGTGAAACACTCTGGACTGGGAACATGACTGAGGTTTGATGGTGGAATCCTGTGCCCTGGCAACATGACTGAGGTTTGAGTGTGGAACTCTCTAGCCTAGGAACATGACTGTGGCTTGGTTCCTGTACCCTGTTGTTGGGAAGCTGACTGAGGTTTGATTCTGGACCCCTCTGGCCTGGGAGCATGACTGAGGTTTGATACTGGAACCCTTTGGCCTAGGAACATGACTGAGGTTTGATTGTGGAAACCTGTGGCCTGGCAACATGACTGAGGTTTGATTCTGGTACTCTCTGGCCTGAGAACATGACTGAGGTTAGCTTCTGGAACCCTGTGGCCTGGGAACATGACTGAGGTTAGTTTGTGGAACACTGTGGCCTGGGAACATGACATCCGTTTGACTCTGGAACCCTGTGGCCTGGGAACATGACATCGGTTGGATTTTGGAACCCTGTGACCTGGGAACATGACATCGGTTGGATTCTGTAACTCTGTGGCCTGGGAAGATGATATCGGTTGGATTCTGGAAACCTGTGGCCTGGGAACATGACTGAGGTTTGATTCTTGAACTCTGTTGCTGGAAACGTGCCTGAAGTTTGTTTCTGGAACCCTGTGGCCTGGGAACATGACTGAGGTTTGATTCTGGAACCCTGTGGCCTGGGAACATGACTTAAGTTTGATTGTGGAACTCTGAGGCCTGGAACATGACTGAGGTTTGATTCTGGCACCCTGTGGCCTGGGAACATGACTGAGGTTTGATTGTGGAACCCTGTGTCCTGGGAACATGACTGAGGTTTGATTCTAGAACACTCTGGCCTGGGAACATGACTAAGGTTTGATTGTGGAAACCTACGGCCTGTCAACATGACTCAGGTTTGATTCTGGACCCCTGTGGCCTGGGAACATGACTGAGGTTTGATGATTGAACCCTGTGTCCTGGCAACAAGACTGAGCTTTGATTTTGGAACCCTCTGGCCTGGGAACATGACTGAGGCTTGATTCTGGTACCCTATGGCCTGGGAACCTGACTGAGGTTTGATTCTGGACCGCTGTGGCCTGGGAACATTACTGAGGTTTGATTCTGGAACCCTGTGTCCTGGGAACATGACTGAGGTTTCATTGTGAAACACTCTTGCCTGGGAACATACCTGAGGTTTGATGGTAGAACTCTGTTGCCTGGCAACATGACTGAGGTTTGACTGTGGAACTCTCTGGCCTAGGAACATGACTGTGGCTTGGTTCCTGTACCCTGTTGTTAGGAAGCTGACTGAGGTTTGATTCTGGAAGCCTGTGGCCTGGGAAGATATCTGAGGTTTCATTCTGGAACCCTGTGGCTTTGGAAAATGACTGAGGTTTCATGGTTGAACCCTGTGGCCTGGCAATATGACTGAGGTTTGATTCTGGAAGCCTGTGGCCTGGGAACATGACTGAAGTTTGATTCTGGAACCCTGTGCCCTGGGAGCATGACTGAGGTTTGATTGTGATAACTTCTGGCTTGGGAACATGACTTAGGTTTCATTGTGGAACTTTGTGGACTGGGAACATGACTGAGGTTTGTCTCTGGAACCCTGTGGACTGGGAACATGACTGAGGTTTGTTTCTGGAATCCTGTGGCCTGGGAACATGACTGAGGTTTGATTCTGAAATCCTGTGTCCTGGCAACATGACTGAGGTTTGATGATTGAACTCTGTGTCCTGGGAACATGACTGAGGTTTGATTGTGGAAACTTCTGGCCTGGGAACTTGACTGAGGCTTTACTGTGGAACCCTGTGTCCTGGGAACATGACATCGGTTTGATTCTGGGACCCTGTGGCCTGGGAACATGACTGAAGTTTGATTATGGAACCTTGTGGCCTTGGAAAATAACTGAGGTTTGATGGTGGAACCCTGTGGCCTGGCGATATGTTGAGGTTGGATTCTGGAAGCCTGTGACCTGGGAACATGACTGAGGTTTGATTGTGGTCATCCCAAATGACTTACATTTGATTGTGGAAACCTGTGGCCTGGGAACATGACTGAGGTTTGATTCTGGAACCCTGTGGCCTGGGAACATGACTGAGGTTTGATTGTGGAAGCATGTGGCCTGGGAACATTACTGAGGTTTTATTCTGGAACCCTCTGCCCTGGGAATATGACTGAGGCTTGATTGTGGAAACCTGTCATCTGGGAACAAGACTGAGGTTTGACTGTGGATCCCTCTGGCCTGGGAACATGACTGAGGTTTGATTGTGGAACCCTGTGCCCTAGGAATATGACTGAGGTTTGATTCTGGAACCCTGTGGCTTGGGAATATGACATCAGTTGGATTCTGGAACCCTGTGGTCTGGCAACATAACTGAGGTTTGATTCTGGAATCCTGTAGCCTGGGAACATGACTGAGGTTTGATGGTGGAACCCTGTGTCCTGGGAACATGACTGAGGTTTCATTGTGAAACACTCTCTCCTGGGAGCATGACTGAGGTTTGATACTGGAACCCTTTGGACTAGGAACATGACTGAGGTTTGATTGTGGAAACCTGTGGCCTGGCAACATGACTGAGGTTTGATTCTTGTACTCTCTGGCCTGAGAACATGACTGAGGTTAGCTTCTGAACCCTGTGGCCTCGGAACATGACATCGGTTTGATTCTGTGACCCTGTAGCCTGGGAACATGACTTACGTTTGATTGTGGAACCCTGAGGTCTGGGAACCTGACTGAGGTTTGATTCTGGAACCCTGTGGCCTGGGAACATGACTGAGGTTTGATTCTGGAACCCTGTGTCCTGGGAACATGACTGAGGTTTCATTGTGAAACACTCTGGCCTGGGAACATACCTGAGGTTTGATGGTGGAACTCTGTTGCCTGGCAACATGACTGAGGTTTGACTGTGGAACTCTCTGGCCTAGGAACATGACTGTGGCTTGGTTCCTGTACCCTGTTGTTAGGAAGCTGACTGAGGTTTGATTCTGGAAGCCTGTGGCCTGGGAAGATATCTGAGGTTTGATTCTGGAACCCTGTGGCTTTGGAAAATGACTGAGGTTTCATGGTTGAACCCTGTGGCCTGGCAATATGACTGAGGATTGATTCTGGAAGCCTGTGGCCTGGGAACATGACTGAGGCTTCATTTTGGTACCCTGTGGCCTGGGAACCTGACTGAGGTTTGATTCTGGACCGCTCTGGCCTGGGAACATGACGGAGGTTTGTTTCTGGAACCCTGTGTCCTGAGAACATGACTGAGGTTTCATTGTGAAACACTCTGGACTGGGAACATGACTGAGGTTTGATGGTGGAATCCTGTGCCCTGGCAACATGACTGAGGTTTGAGTGTGGAACTCTCTAGCCTAGGAACATGACTGTGGCTTGGTTCCTGTACCCTGTTGTTGGGAACCTGACTGAGGTTTGATTCTGGACCCCTCTGGCCTGGGAGCATGACTGAGGTTTGATACTGGAACCCTTTGGCCTAGGAACATGACTGAGGTTTGATTGTGGAAACCTGTGGCCTGGCAACATGACTGAGGTTTGATTCTGGTACTCTCTGGCCTGAGAACATGACTGAGGTTAGCTTCTGGAACCCTGTGGCCTGGGAACATGACTGAGGTTAGTTTGTGGAACACTGTGGCCTGGGAACATGACATCCGTTTGACTCTGGAACCCTGTGGCCTGGGAACATGACATCGGTTGGATTTTGGAACCCTGTGACCTGGGAACATGACATCGGTTGGATTCTGTAACTCTGTGGCCTGGGAAGATGATATCGGTTGGATTCTGGAAACCTGTGGCCTGGGAACATGACTGAGGTTTGATTCTTGAACTCTGTTGCTGGAAACGTGCCTGAAGTTTGTTTCTGGAACCCTGTGGCCTGGGAACATGACTGAGGTTTGATTCTGAAATCCTGTGTCCTGGGAACATGACTGAGGTTTGATGATTGAACCCTGTGTCCTGGGAACATGACTGAGGTTTGATTGTGGAAACTTCTGGCCTGGGAACTTGACTGAGGCTTTACTGTGGAACCCTGTGTCCTGGGAACATGACATCGGTTTGATTCTGGGACCCTGTGGCCTGGGAACATGACTGAAGTTTGATTATGGAACCTTGTGGCCTTGGAAAATAACTGAGGTTTGATGGTGGAACCCTGTGGCCTGGCGATATGTTGAGGTTGGATTCTGGAAGCCTGTGACCTGGGAACATGACTGAGGTTTGATTGTGGTCATCCCAAATGACTTACATTTGATTGTGGAAACCTGTGGCCTGGGAACATGACTGAGGTTTGATTCTGGAACCCTGTGGCCTGGGAAGATGACTGAGGTTTGATTGTGGAAGCATGTGGCCTGGGAACATTACTGAGGTTTTATTCTGGAACCCTCTGCCCTGGGAATATGACTGAGGCTTGATTGTGGAAACCTGTCATCTGGGAACAAGACTGAGGTTTGACTGTGGATCCCTCTGGCCTGGGAACATGACTGAGGTTTGATTGTGGAACGCTGTGCCCTAGGAATATGACTGAGGTTTGATTCTGGAACCCTGTGGCTTGGGAATATGACATCAGTTGGATTCTGGAACCCTGTGGTCTGGCAACATAACTGAGGTTTGATTCTGGAATCCTGTAGCCTGGGAACATGACTGAGGTTTGATGGTGGAACCCTGTGTCCTGGGAACATGACTGAGGTTTCATTGTGAAACACTCTCTCCTGGGAGCATGACTGAGGTTTGATACTGGAACCCTTTGGACTAGGAACATGACTGAGGTTTGATTGTGGAAACCTGTGGCCTGGCAACATGACTGAGGTTTGATTCTTGTACTCTCTGGCCTGAGAACATGACTGAGTTTAGCTTCTGAACCCTGTGGCCTCGGAACATGACATCGGTTTGATTCTGTGACCCTGTAGCCTGGGAACATGACTTACGTTTGATTTTGGAACCCTGAGGTCTGGGAACCTGACTGAGGTTTGATTCTGGAACCCTGTGGCCTGGGAACATGACTGAGGTTTGATTCTGGAACCCTGTGTCCTGGGAACATGACTGAGGTTTCATTGTGAAACACTCTGGCCTGGGAACATACCTGAGGTTTGATGGTGGAACTCTGTTGCCTGGCAACATGACTGAGGTTTGACTGTGGAACTCTCTGGCCTAGGAACATGACTGTGGCTTGGTTCCTGTACCCTGTTGTTAGGAAGCTGACTGAGGTTTGATTCTGGAAGCCTGTGGCCTGGGAAGATATCTGAGGTTTGATTCTGGAACCCTGTGGCTTTGGAAAATGACTGAGGTTTCATGGTTGAACCCTGTGGCCTGGCAATATGACTGAGGTTTGATTCTGGAAGCCTGTGGCCTGGGAACATGACTGAGGCTTCATTTTGGTACCCTGTGGCCTGGGAACCTGACTGAGGTTTGATTCTGGACCGCTCTGGCCTGGGAACATGACTGAGGTTTGTTTCTGGAACCCTGTGTCCTGAGAACATGACTGAGGTTTCATTGTGAAACACTCTGGACTGGGAACATGACTGAGGTTTGATGGTGGAATCCTGTGCCCTGGCAACATGACTGAGGTTTGAGTGTGGAACTCTCTAGCCTAGGAACATGACTGTGGCTTGGTTCCTGTACCCTGTTGTTGGGAACCTGACTGAGGTTTGATTCTGGACCCCTCTGGCCTGGGAGCATGACTGAGGTTTGATACTGGAACCCTTTGGCCTAGGAACATGACTGAGGTTTGATTGTGGAAACCTGTGGCCTGGCAACATGACTGAGGTTTGATTCTGGTACTCTCTGGTCTGAGAACATGACTGAGGTTAGCTTCTGGAACCCTGTGGCCTGGGAACATGACTGAGGTTAGTTTGTGGAACACTGTGGCCTGGGAACATGACATCCGTTTGACTCTGGAACCCTGTGGCCTGGGAACATGACATCGGTTGGATTTTGGAACCCTGTGACCTGGGAACATGACATCGGTTGGATTCTGTAACTCTGTGGCCTGGGAAGATGATAACGGTTGGATTCTGGAAACCTGTGGCCTGGGAACATGACTGAGGTTTGATTCTTGAACTCTGTTGCTGGAAACGTGCCTGAAGTTTGTTTCTGGAACCCTGTGGCCTGGGAACATGACTGAGGTTTGATTCTGAAATCCTGTGTCCTGGGAACATGACTGAGGTTTGATGATTGAACCCTGTGTCCTGGGAACATGACTGAGGTTTGATTGTGGAAACTTCTGGCCTGGGAACTTGACTGAAGCTTGATTGTGGAACCCTGTGTCCTGGAAACATGACATCGGTTTGATTCTGGGACCCTGTGGCCTGGGAACATGACTGAAGTTTGATTCTGGAACCTTGTGGCCTGGTAACATGTCATCAGAAGGATTCTGGAATCCTATGGCCTGGGAAGATGACTGAGCGTTGATTCTGGAACCCTGTGCCCTGGGAACATGACTGAGGTTTGATTGTGGAACCCTTTTCCCTGGGAATATGACTGAAGTTTGATTCTAGAACCCTGTGGCCTGGGAACATGACTGAGGTTTGATTGTGGAACTCTGTGGACTGGGAACATGACGGAGGTTTGTTTCTGGAACCCTGTGGCCTGGGAACATGACTGAGGTTTGATTGTGGAACCCTGTGTCCTGGGAACATGACTGAGGTTTTATTCTGGAACCCTCTGCCCTGGGAATATGACTGAGGCTTGATTGTGGAAACCTGTCATCTGGGAACAAGACTGAGGTTTGACTGTGGATCCCTCTGGCCTGGGAACATGAATGAGGTTTGATGGTGGAAACCTCTGGCCTGGGAACATGACTGAGGCTTGATTGTGCAACTCTGTGGACTGGGATCATGACTGAGGTTTCTTTCTGGAACCCTGTGGCCTGGCAACATGACTGAGGCTTTATTCTGGAACCCTGTGGCCTGGGAACATGACTGAGATTTGATTCTGTAAACCTGGAGCCTGGGAACATGACTGAGCTTTCATTCTGTAACCCTGTGGCTTGGAAACATGACTGAAGTTTGATTCTGGAAACCTGTGACCTGGGAACTTTATTGAGGTTTGATTCTAGAACCCTGTGTCCTGGGAACATGAGTGACGTTTTATTGTGAAAAATTGTGGCCTGGGAATATGACTGAGTTGTGATTTTGGAATTCTGTGGACTGGGAAAATGACTGATATTTGATTCTGGAACGCTGTGGCCTGGGAACATGACTGAGGATTTATTCTGGAACCCTGTGGCCTGGGAACATGACTCAGGTTTGATTCTTGAACCCTGAGTTCTGGGAACATGACTGAGGTATGATTGTGGAAACATGTATCCTGGGAACATGACTGAGGCTTTATTCTAGAACCCTGTGTCCTGGGAACATGACTGAGGTTTGATTGTGGAACCCTCTGGCCTAGGAACATGACTGAGGCTTGGTACCTGTACCCTGTGGTTGGGAACCTGACTAAGGTTTGATTCTGGACCCCTGTGTCCCGGGAGCATGACTGAGATTTGATACTGGAACCCTTTGGCCTAGGACCATGACTGAGGTTTGATTGTGGAACCTGTGGCCTGGGAACATGACATCTGTTTGACTCTGGAGCCCTGTGGCCTGGGAACATGACATCGGTTGGCTTCTAGAACCCTGTGGCCTGGGAACATGACATCGGTTTGATTGTATAACCCTGTGGCCTGGGAACATGATATCGATTGGATTCTGGTAACCTTTGGCCTGGGAACATGACAACGGTTGGATTCTGGATCCCTGTGGCCTAGGAACATGACTGAGGTTTGATTGTGGACCCTCTGGCCTCGGAACATGACTGAGGCTTGATTGTGGACCCTGTGTCCTGGGAACATGACTTCAGTTGGGTTCTGGAACCCTCTCGCCTGGGAACATGATTGAGGGTTGATTCTGGAACCCTGTGGCCTGGGAACATGACTGAAGTTTGATTCTGAAATTCTGTGTCCTGGGAACATGACTGAGGTTTGATGGTGGAACCCTGTGGCCTGGGAACATGACAGAGGTTTGATTTTGGAACCCTGTGGCCTGGGAACATGACTGAGGTTTGATTGTGATAACTTATGACCTGGGAACATGACTGAGGTTTGATTGTGGAACTCTGTGGACTGGGAACATGACTGAGGTTTCTTTCTGGAACCCTGTGGCCTGGGAACATGACTGAGGCTTTATTCTGGAACCCTGTGGCCTGGGAATATGACTGAGGTTTGATTCTGTAAACCTGGAGCCTGGGAACATGACTGAGCTTTCATTCTGTAACCCTGTGGCTTGGAAACATGACTGAAGTTTGATTCTGGAAACCTGTGACCTGGGAACTTTATTGAGGTTTGATTCTAGAACCCTGTGTCCTGGGAAGATGACTGACGTTTTATTGTGAAAAATTGTGGCCTGGGAATATGACTGAGTTGTGATTGTGGAATTCTGTGGACTGGGAAAATGACTGATATTTGATTCTGGAACGCTGTGGCCTGGGAACATGACTGAGGATTTATTCTGGAACCCTGTGGCCTGGGAACATGACTCAGGTTTGATTCTTGAACCCTGAGGACTGGGAACATGACTGAGGTATGACTGTGGAAACATGTATCCTGGGAACATGACTGAGGCTGTATTCTGGTACCCTGTGGCCTGGGAACATGACTGAGGTTTGATTCTTGAAATCTGTTGCCTGAGAACGTACCTGAAGTTTGATTCTGGAACCCTGTGTCCTGGGAACATGACTGAGGTTTGATTGTGGAACCCTCTGGCCTAGGAACATGACTGAGGCTTGGTACCTGTACCCTGTGGTTGGGAACCTGACTAAGGTTTGATTCTGGACCCCTGTGTCCCGGGAGCATGACTGAGATTTGATACTGGAACCCTTTGGCCTAGGACCATGACTGAGGTTTGATTGTGGAACCTGTGGCCTGGGAACATGACATCTGTTTGACTCTGGAGCCCTGTGGCCTGGGAACATGACATCGGTTGGCTTCTAGAACCCTGTGGCCTGGGAACATGACATCGGTTTGATTGTATAACCCTGTGGCCTGGGAACATGATATCGATTGGATTCTGGTAACCTTTGGCCTGGGAACATGACAACGGTTGGATTCTGGATCCCTGTGGCCTAGGAACATGACTGAGGTTTGATTGTGGACCCTCTGGCCTCGGAACATGACTGAGGCTTGATTGTGGACCCTGTGTCCTGGGAACATGACATCGGTTTGATTCTGTGACCCTGTGGCCTGGGAACATGACATCAGTTGGATTCTGGAACCCTCTCGCCTGGGAACATGACTGAGGGTTGATTCTGGAACCCTGTGGCCTGGGAACATGACTGAAGTTTGATTCTGAAATTCTGTGTCCTGGGAACATGACTGAGGTTTGATGGTGGAACCCTGTGGCCTGGGAACATGACAGAGGTTTTATTGTGATAAATTGTGGCCTGGGAATATGACTGAGGTTTGATTCTGGAACCCTGTAGCCTGGGAACTTGGCTGAGCTTTCATTCTGGACCCCTGTTGCCTGGGAACATGATTTAGGTTTGATTCGGGAACCCTGTGACCTGGGAACATGACTGAGGTTTGATGGTGTTACCCTGTGGCCTGGCAATATGACTGAGGTTTGATTTTGGAACCCTGTGGCCTGGGAACATGACTGAGGTTTGATTCTGGATCGCTGTGGCCTGGCAACATGACATCAGTTGGATTCTGGAACCCTGTGGCCTGGGAACATGACTGAGGTTTGATTCTGGAACCCTGTGGCTTGGGAATATGACATCAGTTGGATTCTGGAACCCTGTGGTCTGGCAACATAACTGAGGTTTGATTCTGGAACCCTGTGGCCTGGGAACATGACTTAAGTTTGATTGTGGAACTCTGAGGCCTGGAACATGACTGAGGTTTGATTCTGGCACCCTGTGGCCTGGGAACATGACTGAGGTTTGATTGTGGAACCCTGTGTCCTGGGAACATGACTGAGGTTTGATTCTAGAACACTCTCCCTGGGAACATGACTAAGGTTTGATTGTGGAACCCTACGGCCTGTCAACATGACTCAGGTTTGATTCTGGACCCCTGTGGCCTGGGAACATGACTGAGGGTTGATTGTGGAACCCTGTGTCCTGGCAGCATGACATCAGTTGGATTCTGGAACCCTGTGGCCTGGGAATATGACTTAGGTTTGATTCTGGAACCCTGTGGCCTGGCAACATGAGTGAGGTTTGATTCTTGAACTCTGTTGCCTGGGAAAGTGCCTGACGTTTGATTCTGGAATTCTGCAGACTGGGAACATGACTGAGCTTTCATTCTGGAACCCTGTGGCCTGGGTACATGACTGAGGTTTGATTCTGGAACCCTGTGGCCTGGGAACATGACTGAGGTGTGATTGTAGAACACTGTGCCCTGGGAATATGACTGAAGTTTGATTCTGGAAGCCTGTGGCCTGGGATCATATCTGAGGTTTGATTGTGGAACCCTGTGGCCTTGTTAAATGACTGAGGTTTCATGGTGGAACCCTGTGGCCTGGCAATATGACTGAGGTGTGATTCTGGAAGCCTGTGGCCTGGGAATATGACTGAGGCTTGATTCTGGAAGCCTGTGGACTGTGAACATGACTGAGGTTTGATTCTGGAACTCTGCAGCCTGGGAACATGACTGAGCTTTCATTCTGGAACCCTGTGTCCTGGGAACATGACTGAGGTTTGATTCTGGAACCCTGTGCCTGGGAATATGACTGAGGTTTAATTGTGGAAACTTCTGGCCTGGGAACATGACTGAGGCTTGATTGTGGAACCCTGTGTCCTGGGAACATGACATCGGTTTGATTCTGTGACCATGTGGCCTGGGAACATGCCTGAAGTTTGATTCTGGAACCTTTTGGCCTAGAAACATGTCATCAGTTTGACCCTGGAATCCTTTGGCCTGGGAAGATGACTGAGTGTTGATTCTCCGACCCTGTGCGCTGTGAACATGACTGAAGTTTGATGGTGGAACCCTGTGGCCTGGGAAAATGATTGAGGTTTGATTGTGATAACTGATGTCCTGGGTACATGACTGAGGTTTGATTGTGGAACTCTGTGGACTGGGAACATGATTGAGCTTTCATTCTGGAACCCTGTGGCCTGGGAACATGACTGAGGTTTGATTCTGGAACCCTGTGCCTGGGAATATGACTGAGGTTTAATTGTGGAAACTTCTGGCCTGGGAACATGACTGAGGCTTGATTGTGGAACCCTGTGTCCTGGGAACATGACATCGGTTTGATTCTGTGACCATGTGGCCTGGGAACATGCCTGAAGTTTGATTCTGGAACCTTGTGGCCTAGAAACATGTCATCAGTTTGACTCTGGAATCCTTTGGCCTGGGAAGATGACTGAGTGTTGATTCTCCGACCCTGTGCGCTGTGAACATGACTGAAGTTTGATGGTGGAACCCTGTGGCCTGGGAAAATGATTGAGGTTTGATTGTGATAACTGATGTCCTGGGTACATGACTGAGGTTTGATTCTGGAACTCTGCAGCCTGGGAACATGACTGAGCTTTCATTCTGGAACCCTGTGGCCTGGGAACATGACTGAGGTTTGATTCTGGAACCCTGTGCCTGGGAATATGACTGAGGTTTAATTGTGGAACCCTGTGTCCTGGGAACATGACATCGGTTTGATTCTGTGACCATGTGGCCTGGGAACATGCCTGAAGTTTGATTCTGGAACCTTGTGGCCTAGAAACATGTCATCAGTTTGACTCTGGAATCCTTTGGCCTGGGAAGATGACTGAGTGTTGATTCTCCGACCCTGTGCGCTGTGAACATGACTGAAGTATGATGGTGGAACCCTGTGGCCTGGGAAAATGATTGAGGTTTGATTGTGATAACTGATGTCCTGGGTACATGACTGAGGTTTGATTGTGGAACTCTGTGGACTGGGAACATGATTGAGGTTTGTTTCTGGAACCCTGTGGCCTGGGAACATGACTGAGGCTTTATTCTGGACCCATGTGGCCTGGGAACATGACTGAGGTTTGATTCTGGAACCCTGTGGCCTGGGAACATGACTGAGGTTTGATTGTTGAAACATGTGGCCTGGGAACATGACTGAGGCTTTATTCTGGAACCCTGTTGCCTAAGAACATGACTGAGGTTTAATTCTGGAACCCTGCAGCCTGGGAACATGACTGAGCTTTCATTCTGGTACCCTTGGCCTGGCAATATGACTGAGGTTTGATTCTGGACCGCTGTGGCCTGGGAACATGACTGAGGTTTGATGATTGAACCCTGTGTCCTGGCAACAAGACTGAGCTTTGATTTTGGAACCCTCTGGCCTGGGAACATGACTGAGGCTTGATTCTGGTACCCTATGGCCTGGGAACCTGACTGAGGTTTGATTCTGGACCGCTGTGGCCTGGGAACATTACTGAGGTTTGATTCTGGAACCCTGTGTCCTGGGAGCATGACTGAGGTTTCATTGTGAAACACTCTGGCCTGGGAACATACCTGAGGTTTGATGGTGGAACTCTGTTGCCTGGCAACATGACTGAGGTTTGACTGTGGAACTCTCTGGCCTAGGAACATGACTGTGGCTTGGTTCCTGTACCCTGTTGTTAGGAAGCTGACTGAGGTTTGATTCTGGAAGCCTGTGGCCTGGGAAGATATCTGAGGTTTGATTCTGGAACCCTGTGGCTTTGGCAAATGACTGAGGTTTCATGGTTGAACCCTGTGGCCTGGCAATATGACTGAGGTTTGATTCTGGAAGGCTGTGGCCTGGGAACATGACTGAGGTTAGCTTCTGGAACCCTGTGGCCTGGGAACATGACTGAGGTTAGTTTGTGGAACACTGTGGCCTGGGAACATGACATCCGTTTGACTCTGGAACCCTGTGGCCTGGGAACATGACATCGGTTGGATTCTGGAACCCTGTGACCTGGGAACATGACATCGGTTGGATTCTGTAACTCTGTGGCCTGGGAAGATGATATCGGTTGGATTCTGGAAACCTGTGGCCTGGGAACATGACTGAGGTTTGATTCTTGAACTCTATTGCTGGAAACGTGCCTGAAGTTTGTTTCTGGAACCCTGTGGCCTGGGAACATGACTGAGGTTTGATTCTGAAATCCTGTGTCCTGGGAACATGACTGAGGTTTGATGATTGAACCCTGTGTCCTGGGAACATGACTGAGGTTTGATTGTGGAAACTTCTGGCCTGGGAACTTGACTGAGGCTTGATTGTGGAACCCTGTGTCCTGGGAACATGACATCGGTTTGATTCTGGGACCCTGTGGCCTGGGAACATGACTGAAGTTTGATTCTGGAACCTTGTGGCCTGGTAACATGTCATCAGAAGGATTCTGGAATCCTATGGCCTGGGAAGATGACTGAGCGTTGATTCTGGAACCCTGTGCCCTGGGAACATGACTGAGGTTTGATTGTGGAACCCTTTTCCCTGGGAATATGACTGAAGTTTGATTCTGGAACCCTGTGGCCTGGGAACATGACTGAGGTTTGATTGTGGAACCCTGTGACCTGGGAACATTATTGAGGTTTGATTCTGGAACCCTGTGGCCTGGGAACATATCTGAGGCTTGATTGTGGAACCCTGTTCCCTGGGAATATGACTGAAGTTTGATTCTGGAACCCTGTGGCCTTGGAAAATAACTAAGGTTTGATGGTGGAACCCTGTGGCCTGGCGATATGACTGAGGTTGGATTCTGGAAGCCTGTGACCTGGGAACATGACTGAGGTTTGATTCTGGAAACATGTGGCCTGGGAACATGACTGAGGGTTGATTGTGGAACCCTGATATCTGGGAACGTGATTGGGGTTTGATTCTGGAACCCTGTAGCCTGGAAACATGACTGAGGTTTGATTCTGGAATTGTCTTGCCTGGGAACATGCCTGAAGTTTGATTCTGGAACCCTGTGGCCTGGGAACATGACTGAGGTTTGATTGTGGAACCCTCTGGCTTGGGAACATGACTGAGGCTTGATTCTGGAACCCTGCGGCCTGGGAACATGATATCAGTTGGATTCTGGAACCCTGTGGCCTGGGCACATGAGTGAAGGTTGATTCTGGAATCCTGTGGCCTCGGAATATGACTTACATTTGATTGTGGAAACCTGTGGCCTGGGAACATGACTGAGGTTTGATTCTGGAACCCTGTGGCCTGGGAACATGACTGATGTTTGATTGTGGAAGCATGTGGCCTGGGAACATTACTGAGGTTTTATTCTGGAACCCTCTGCCCTGGAAATATGACTGAGGCTTGATTGTGGAAACCTGTCATCTGGGAACAAGACTGAGGTTTGACTGTGGATCCCTCTGGCCTGGGAACATGAATGAGGTTTGATGGTGGAAACCTCTGGCCTGGGAACATGACTGAGGCTTGATTTTGGTACCCTGTGGCCTGGGAACCTGACTGAGGTTTGATTCTGGAACCCTGTGGCCTGGGAACATGACTGAGATTTGATTCTGTAAACCTGGAGCCTGGGAACATGGCTGAGCTTTCATTCTCTAACCCTGTGGCTTAGAAACATGACTGAAGTTTGATTCTGGAAACCTGTGACCTGGGAACTTTATTGAGGTTTGATTCTAGAACCCTGTGTCCTGGGAACATGACTGACGTTTTATTGTGAAAAATTGTGGCCTGGGAATATGACTGAGTTGTGATTGTGGAATTCTGTGGACTGGGAAAATGACTGATATTTGATTCTGGAACGCTGTGGCCTGGGAACATGACTGAGGCTTTATTCTAGTAACCTGTGGCCTGGGAACATGACTGAGGTTTGATTCTTGAAATCTGTTGCCTGAGAACGTACCTGAAGTTTGATTCTGGAACCCTGTGTCCTGGGAACATGACTGAGGTTTGATTGTGGAACCCTCTGGCCTAGGAACATGACTGAGGCTTGGTACCTGTACCCTGTGGTTGGGAACCTGACTAAGGTTTGATTCTGGACCCCTGTGTCCCGGGAGCATGACTGAGATTTGATACTGGAACCCTTTGGCCTAGGACCATGACTGAGGTTTGATTGTGGAACCTGTGGCCTGGGAACATGACATCTGTTTGACTCTGGAGCCCTGTGGCCTGGGAACATGACATCGGTTGGCTTCTAGAACCCTGTGGCCTGGGAACATGACATCGGTTTGATTGTATAACCCTGTGGCCTGGGAACATGATATCGATTGGATTCTGGTAACCTTTGGCCTGGGAACATGACAACGGTTGGATTCTGGATCCCTGTGGCCTAGGAACATGACTGAGGTTTGATTGTGGACCCTCTGGCCTCGGAACATGACTGAGGCTTGATTGTGGACCCTGTGTCCTGGGAACATGACATCGGTTTGATTCTGTGACCCTGTGGCCTGGGAACATGACATCAGTTGGATTCTGGAACCCTCTCGCCTGGGAACATGATTGAGGGTTGATTCTGGAACCCTGTGGCCTGGGAACATGACTGAAGTTTGATTCTGAAATTCTGTGTCCTGGGAACATGACTGAGGTTTGATGGTGGAACCCTGTGGCCTGGGAACATGACAAAGGTTTGATTTTGGAACCCTGTGGCCTGGGAACATGACTGAGGTTTGATTGTGATAACTTATGACCTGGGAACATGACTGAGGTTTGATTGTGGAACTCTGTGGACTGGGAACATGACTGAGGTTTCTTTCTGGAACCCTGTGGCCTGGGAACATGACTGAGGCTTTATTCTGGAACCCTGTGGCCTGGGAATATGACTGAGGTTTGATTCTGTAAACCTGGAGCCTGGGAACATGACTGAGCTTTCATTCTGTAACCCTGTGGCTTGGAAACATGACTGAAGTTTGATTCTGGAAACCTGTGACCTGGGAACTTTATTGAGGTTTGATTCTAGAACCCTGTGTCCTGGGAACATGACTGACGTTTTATTGTGAAAAATTGTGGCCTGGGAATATGACTGAGTTGTGATTGTGGAATTCTGTGGACTGGGAAAATGACTGATATTTGATTCTGGAACGCTGTGGCCTGGGAACATGACTGAGGATTTATTCTGGAACCCTGTGGCCTGGGAACATGACTCAGGTTTGATTCTTGAACCCTGAGGACTGGGAACATGACTGAGGTATGACTGTGGAAACATGTATCCTGGGAACATGACTGAGGCTGTATTCTGGTACCCTGTGGCCTGGGAACATGACTGAGGTTTGATTCTTGAAATCTGTTGCCTGAGAACGTACCTGAAGTTTGATTCTGGAACCCTGTGTCCTGGGAACATGACTGAGGTTTGATTGTGGAACCCTCTGGCCTAGGAACATGACTGAGGCTTGGTACCTGTACCCTGTGGTTGGGAACCTGACTAAGGTTTGATTCTGGACCCCTGTGTCCCGGGAGCATGACTGAGATTTGATACTGGAACCCTTTGGCCTAGGACCATGACTGAGGTTTGATTGTGGAACCTGTGGCCTGGGAACATGACATCTGTTTGACTCTGGAGCCCTGTGGCCTGGGAACATGACATCGGTTGGCTTCTAGAACCCTGTGGCCTGGGAACATGACATCGGTTTGATTGTATAACCCTGTGGCCTGGGAACATGATATCGATTGGATTCTGGTAACCTTTGGCCTGGGAACATGACAACGGTTGGATTCTGGATCCCTGTGGCCTAGGAACATGACTGAGGTTTGATTGTGGACCCTCTGGCCTCGGAACATGACTGAGGCTTGATTGTGGACCCTGTGTCCTGGGAACATGACATCGGTTTGATTCTGTGACCCTGTGGCCTGGGAACATGACATCAGTTGGATTCTGGAACCCTCTCGCCTGGGAACATGACTGAGGGTTGATTCTGGAACCCTGTGGCCTGGGAACATGACTGAAGTTTGATTCGGAAATTCTGTGTCCTGGGAACATGACTGAGGTTTGATGGTGGAACCCTGTGGCCTGGGAACATGACAGAGGTTTTATTGTGATAAATTGTGGCCTGGGAATATGACTGAGGTTTGATTCTGGAACCCTGTAGCCTGGGAACTTGGCTGAGCTTTCATTCTGGACCCCTGTTGCCTGGGAACATGATTTAGGTTTGATTCGGGAACCCTGTGACCTGGGAACATGACTGAGGTTTGATGGTGTTACCCTGTGGCCTGGCAATATGACTGAGGTTTGATTTTGGAACCCTGTGGCCTGGGAACATGACTGAGGTTTGATTCTGGATCGCTGTGGCCTGGCAACATGACATCAGTTGGATTCTGGAACCCTGTGGCCTGGGAACATGACTGAGGTTTGATTCTGGAACCCTGTGGCTTGGGAATATGACATCAGTTGGATTCTGGAACCCTGTGGTCTGGCAACATAACTGAGGATTGATTCTGGAACCCTGTGGCCTGGGAACATGCCTTAAGTTTGATTGTGGAACTCTGAGGCCTGGAACATGACTGAGGTTTGATTCTGGCACCCTGTGGCCTGGGAACATGACTGAGGTTTGATTGTGGAACCCTGTGGCCTGGGAACATGACTGAGGCTTGATTGTGGAACCCTGTGTCCTGGGAACATGACATCGGTTTGATTCTGTGACCATGTGGCCTGGGAACATGCCTGAAGTTTGATTCTGGAACCTTGTGGCCTAGAAACATGTCATCAGTTTGACCCTGGAATCCTTTGGCCTGGGAAGATGACTGAGTGTTGATTCTCCGACCCTGTGCGCTGTGAACATGACTGAAGTTTGATGGTGGAACCCTGTGGCCTGGGAAAATGATTGAGGTTTGATTGTGATAACTGATGTCCTGGGTACATGACTGAGGTTTGATTGTGGAACTCTGTGGACTGGGAACATGATTGAGCTTTCATTCTGGAACCCTGTGGCCTGGGAACATGACTGAGGTTTGATTCTGGAACCCTGTGCCTGGGAATATGACTGAGGTTTAATTGTGGAAACTTCTGGCCTGGGAACATGACTGAGGCTTGATTGTGGAACCCTGTGTCCTGGGAACATGACATCGGTTTGATTCTGTGACCATGTGGCCTGGGAACATGCCTGAAGTTTGATTCTGGAACCTTGTGGCCTAGAAACATGTCATCAGTTTGACTCTGGAATCCTTTGGCCTGGGAAGATGACTGAGTGTTGATTCTCCGACCCTGTGCACTGTGAACATGACTGAAGTTTGATGGTGGAACCCTGTGGCCTGGGAAAATGATTGAGGTTTGATTGTGATAACTGATGTCCTGGGTACATGACTGAGGTTTGATTGTGGAACTCTGTGGCCTGGGAATATGATTGAGGTTTGTTTCTGGAACCCTGTGGCCTGGGAACATGACTGAGGCTTTATTCTGGAACCCTGTGGCCTGGGAATATGACTGAGGTTTGATTCTGTAAACCTGGAGCCTGGGAACATGACTGAGCTTTCATTCTGTAACCCTGTGGCTTGGAAACATGACTGAAGTTTGATTCTGGAAACCTGTGACCTGGGAACTTTATTGAGGTTTGATTCTAGAACCCTGTGTCCTGGGAACATGACTGACGTTTTATTGTGAAAAATTGTGGCCTGGGAATATGACTGAGTTGTGATTTTGGAATTCTGTGGACTGGGAAAATGACTGATATTTGATTCTGGAACGCTGTGGCCTGGGAACATGACTGAGGATTTATTCTGGAACCCTGTGGCCTGGGAACATGACTCAGGTTTGATACTTGAACCCTGAGGACTGGGAACATGACTGAGGTATGACTGTGGAAACATGTATCCTGGGAACATGACTGAGGCTGTATTCTGGTACCCTGTGGCCTGGGAACATGACTGAGGTTTGATTCTTGAAATCTGTTGCCTGAGAACGTACCTGAAGTTTGATTCTGGAACCCTGTGTCCTGGGAACATGACTGAGGTTTGATTGTGGAACCCTCTGGCCTAGGAACATGACTGAGGCTTGGTACCTGTACCCTGTGGTTGGGAACCTGACTAAGGTTTGATTCTGGACCCCTGTGTCCCGGGAGCATGACTGAGATTTGATACTGGAACCCTTTGGCCTAGGACCATGACTGAGGTTTGATTGTGGAACCTGTGGCCTGGGAACATGACATCTGTTTGACTCTGGAGCCCTGTGGCCTGGGAACATGACATCGGTTGGCTTCTAGAACCCTGTGGCCTGGGAACATGACATCGGTTTGATTGTATAACCCTGTGGCCTGGGAACATGATATCGATTGGATTCTGGTAACCTTTGGCCTGGGAACATGACAACGGTTGGATTCTGGATCCCTGTGGCCTAGGAACATGACTGAGGTTTGATTGTGGACCCTCTGGCCTCGGAACATGACTGAGGCTTGATTGTGGACCCTGTGTCCTGGGAACATGACATCGGTTTGATTCTGTGACCCTGTGGCCTGGGAACATGACATCAGTTGGATTCTGGAACCCTCTCGCCTGGGAACATGACTGAGGGTTGATTCTGGAACCCTGTGGCCTGGGAACATGACTGAAGTTTGATTCTGAAATTCTGTGTCCTGGGAACATGACTGAGGTTTGATGGTGGAACCCTCTGGCCTAGGAACATGACTGAGGCTTGGTACCTGTACCCTGTGGTTGGGAACCTGACTAAGGTTTGATTCTGGACCCCTGTGTCCCGGGAGCATGACTGAGATTTGATACTGGAACCCTTTGGCCTAGGACCATGACTGAGGTTTGATTCTGGAATGCTGTGGCCTGGCAACATGACATCAGTTGGATTCTGGAACCCTGTGGCCTGGGAACATGACTGAGGTTTGATTCTGGAACCCTGTGGCCTTGGAAAATAACTGAGGTTTGATGGTGGAACCCTGTGGCCTGGCGATATGACTGAGGTTGGATTCTGGAAGCCTGTGACCTGGGAACATGACTGAGGTTTGATTCTGGAACCATGTGGCCTGGGAACATGACTGAGGTTTGATTGTGGAACCCTGATATCTGGGAACGTGATTGGGGTTTGATTCTGGAACCCTGTAGCCTGGAAACATGACTGAGGTTTGATTCTGGAATTGTCTTGCCTGGGAACATGCCTGAAGTTTGATTCTGGAACCCTGTGGCCTGGGAACATGACTGAGGTTTGATTGTGGAACCCTCTGGCTTGGGAACATGACTGAGGCTTGATTCTGGAACCCTGCGGCCTGGGAACATGATATCAGTTGGATTCTGGAACCCTGTGGCCTGGGCACATGAGTGAAGGTTGATTCTGGAATCCTGTGGCCTCGGAATATGACTTACATTTGATTGTGGAAACCTGTGGCCATGGAACATGACTTAGGTTTGATTGTGGAACCCTGTGGCCTGGGAACATGACTGAGGTTTGATTGTGGAAGCATGTGGCCTGGGAACATTACTGAGGTTTTATTCTGGAACCCTCTGCCCTGGGAATATGACTGAGGCTTGATTGTGGAAACCTGTCATCTGGGAACAAGACTGAGGTTTGACTGTGGATCCCTCTGAACTGGGAACATGACTGAGGCTTGATTTTGGTACCCTGTGGCCTGGGAACCTGACTGAGGCTTGATTGTGGAAACCTGTTCCCTGGGAATATGACTGAAGTTTGATTCTGGAACCCTGTGGCCTTGGAAAATAACTGAGGTTTGATGGTGGAACCCTGTGGCCTGGCGATATGACTGAGGTTGGATTCTGGAAGCCTGTGACCTGGGAACATGACTGAGGTTTGATTCTGGAACCATGTGGCCTGGGAACATGACTGAGGTTTGCTTGTGGAACCCTGATATCTGGGAACGTGATTGGGGTTTGATTCTGGAACCCTGTAGCCTGGAAACATGACTGAGGTTTGATTGTGGAACCCTCTGGCTTGGGAACATGACTGAGGCTTGATTCTGGAACCCTGTGGCCTGGGAACATGATATCAGTTGGATTCTGGAACCCTGTGGCCTGGGCACATGAGTGAAGGTTGATTCTGGAATCCTGTGGCCTCGGAATATGACTTACATTTGATTGTGGAAACCTGTGGCCTGGGAACATGACTGAGGTTTGATTCTGGAACCCTGTGGCCTGGGAACATGACTGAGGTTTGATTTTGGAAGCATGTGGCCTGGGAATATGACTGAGGTTTTATTCTGGAACCCTCTGCCCTGGGAATATGACTGAGGCTTGATTGTGGAAACCTGTCATCTGGGAACAAGACTGAGGTTTGACTGTGGATCCCTCTGGCCTGGGAACATGAATGAGGTTTGATGGTGGAAACCCCTGGCCTGGGACCATGACTGAGGCTTGATTTTGGTACCCTGTGGCCTGGGAACCTGACTGAGGTTTGATTCTGGAACCCTGTGGCCTGGGAACATGACTGAGATTTGATTCTGTAAACCTGGAGCCTGGGAACATGACTGAGCTTTCATTCTGTAACCCTGTGGCTTGGAAACATGACTGAAGTTTGATTCTGGAAACCTGTGACCTGGGAACTTTATTGAGGTTTGATTCTAGAACCCTGTGTCCTGGGAACATGACTGACGTTTTATTGTGAAAAATTGTGGCCTGGGAATATGACTGAGTTGTGATTGTGGAATTCTGTGGACTGGGAAAATGACTGATATTTGATTCTGGAACGCTGTGGCCTGGGAACATGACTGAGGATTTATTCTGGAACCCTGTGGCCTGGGAACATGACTCAGGTTTGATTCTTGAACCCTGAGGACTGGGAACATGACTGAGGTATGACTGTGGAAACATGAATCCTGGGAACATGACTGAGGCTTTATTCTGGTACCCTGTGGCCTGGGAACATGACTGAGGTTTGATTCTTGAAATCTGTTGCCTGAGAACGTACCTGAAGTTTGATTCTGGAACCCTGTGTCCTGGGAACATGACTGAGGTTTGATTGTGGAACCCTCTGGCCTAGGAACATGACTGAGGCTTGGTACCTGTACCCTGTGGTTGGGAACCTGACTAAGGTTTGATTCTGGACCCCTGTGTCCCGGGAGCATGACTGAGATTTGATACTGGAACCCTTTGGCCTAGGACCATGACTGAGGTTTGATTGTGGAACCTGTGGCCTGGGAACATGACATCTGTTTGACTCTGGAGCCCTGTGGCCTGGGAACATGACATCGGTTGGCTTCTAGAACCCTGTGGCCTGGGAACATGACATCGGTTTGATTGTATAACCCTGTGGCCTGGGAACATGATATCGATTGGATTCTGGTAACCTTTGGCCTGGGAACATGACAACGGTTGGATTCTGGATCCCTGTGGCCTCGGAACATGACTGAGGCTTGATTGTGGACCCTGTGTCCTGGGAACATGACATCGGTTTGATTCTGTGACCCTGTGGCCTGGGAAGATGACATCAGTTGGATTCTGGAACCCTCTCGCCTGGGAACATGACTGAGGGTTGATTCTGGAACCCTGTGGCCTGGGAACATGACTGAAGTTTGATTCTGAAATTCTGTGTCCTGGGAACATGACTGAGGTTTGATGGTGGAACCCTGTGGCCTGGGAACATGACAGAGGTTTTATTGTGATAAATTGTGGCCTGGGAATATGACTGAGGTTTGATTGTGGAATTCTGTGGACTGGGAACATGACTGAGATTTGATTCTGGAACCCTGTGGCCTGGGAACATGACTGAGGCTTGATTCTGGAACCCTGTGGCCTGGGAACATGACTCAGGTTTGATTCTGGTACTCTCTGGCCTGAGAACATCACTGAGATTAGCTTCTGGAACCCTGTGGCCTGGGAACATGACTGAGGTTAAATTGTGGAACCTGTGGCCTGGGAACATGACATCCGTTTGACTCTGGAACCCTGTGGCCTGGGAACATGATATCGATTGGACTCTGGAAACCTGTGGCCTGGAACATGACTGAGGATTGAATCTCGAACACTGTGGCCTGGGAAAATGACTGAGGTTTGATCCTGGAACCATGTGGCCTGGAAATATGATTAAGGTTTGCTTCTGGAAACCTGTGGCCTAGGAACAAGACGGTGGTTTGAATCTGCAACCCTGTGGCCTGGGAACATGACTGAGGTTTGATTGTGGAACCCTGTGCCCTAGGAATATGACTGAAGTTTGATTCTGGAAGCCTGTGGCCTGGGAACATGTCTGAGGCATGATTCTAGAACCCTGTGGCCTTGGAAAATGACTGAGGTTTGATAGTGTTACCCTGTGGCCTGGCAATATGACTGAGGCTTGATTCTGGAACCCTCTTGCCTGGGAACATGACATCAGTTGGATTCTGGGACCCTGTGGCCTGGGAACATGACTGAGGTTTGATTCTGGAACCCTGTGGCCTTGGAACATGACATCAGTTGGATTCTGGAACCCTGTGGTCTGGGAACATGACTGAGGTTTGCTTCTGGAACCCTGTGGCTTAGGAATATGACATCAGTTGGATTCTGGAACCCTGTGGTCTGGCAACATAACTGAGGGTTGATTCTGTAACCCTGTGGCCTGGGAACATGCCTTACGTTTGATTGTGGAACCCTGTGGCCCGGGAACATGACTGAGGTTTGATTCTGGAACCCTGTGGCCTGGGAACATGACTGAGGTTTGGTTGTGGATCCCTGTGGACTGGGAACATTACTGAGGTTTGATTCTGGAACCCTATGGCCTAGAAAAATGACTGAGGCTTGATTGTGGAACCGTGTCATCTGAGAACATGACTGAGGTTTGATTGTGGAACCCTCTGTCCTGGGAACATGACTGTGGTTTGATGATTGTACCCTGTGTCCTGGCAACATGACTGAGGTTTGTTTCTAAAACCTGCGGCCTGGGAACATGACTGAGGCTTCATTCTTGAACCCTGTGGCCTGGGAAAATGACTGAGGTTTGATTCTGGAACCCTGTAGCCTGGGAACTTGGCTGAGCTTTCATTCTGGACCCCTGTTGCCTGGGAACATGATTTAGGTTTGATTCGGGAACCCTGTGACCTGGGAACATTATGGAGGTTTGATTCTGGAATCCTGTGGCCTGGGAACATGACTGAGGTTGGATTGTGGAACCCTGTGCCCTAGGAATATGACTGAGGTTTGATTCTGGAAGCCTGTGGCCAGGGAACATGTCTGAGGCATGATTGTGGAAGCCTGTGGCCTGGGAAAATGACTGAGGTTTGATGGTGTTACCCTGTGGCCTGGCAATATGACTGAGGTTTGATTCTGGAACCCTGTGGCCTGGGAACATGACTGAGGTTTGATTCTGGAACGCTGTGGCCTGGCAACATGACATCAGTTGGATTCTGGAACCCTGTGGCCTGGGAACATGACTGAGGTTTGATTCTGGAACCCTGTGGCTTGGGAATATGACATCAGTTGGATTCTGGAACCCTGTGGTCTGGCAACATAACTGAGGTTCGATTCTGGAACCCTGTGGCCTGGGAACATGACTTAAGTTTGATTGTGGAACTCTGAGGCCTGGAACAGACTGAGGTTTGATTCTGGCACCCTGTGGCCTGGGAACATGACTGAGGTTTGATTGTGGAACCCTGTGTCCTGGGAACATGACTGAGGTTTGATTCTAGAACACTCTGGCCTGGGAACATGACTAAGGTTTGATTGTGGAACCCTACGGCCTGTCAACATGACTCAGGTTTGATTCTGGACCCCTGTGGCCTGGGAACATGACTGAGGGTTGATTGTGGAACCCTGTGTCCTGGCAGCATGACATCAGTTGGATTCTGGAACCCTGTGGCCTGGGAATATGACTTAGGTTTGATTCTGGGACCCTGTGGCCTGGCAACATGAGTGAGGTTTGATTCTTGAACTCTGTTGCCTGGGAAAGTGCCTGACGTTTGATTCTGGAATTCTGCAGCCTGGGAACATGACTGAGCTTTCATTCTGGAACCCTGTGGCCTGGGAACATGATATCAGTTGGATTCTGGAACCCTGTGGCCTGGGCACATGAGTGAAGGTTGATTCTGGAATCCTGTGGCCTCGGAATATGACTTACATTTGATTGTGGAAACCTGTGGCCTGGGAACATGACTGAGGTTTGATTCTGGAACCCTGTGGCCTGGGAACATGACTGAGGTTTGATTTTGGAAGCATGTGGCCTGGGAATATGACTGAGGTTTTATTCTGGAACCCTCTGCCCTGGGAATATGACTGAGGCTTGATTGTGGAAACCTGTCATCTGGGAACAAGACTGAGGTTTGACTGTGGATCCCTCTAGCCTGGGAACATGAATGAGTTTTGATGGTGGAAACCCCTGGCCTGGGACCATGACTGAGGCTTGATTTTGGTACCCTGTGGCCTGGGAACCTGACTGAGGTTTGATTCTGGAACCCTGTGGCCTGGGAACATGACTGAGATTTGATTCTGTAAACCTGGAGCCTGGGAACATGACTGAGCTTTCATTCTGTAACCCTGTGGCTTGGAAACATGACTGAAGTTTGCTTCTGGAAACCTGTGACCTGGGAACTTTATTGAGGTTTGATTCTAGAACCCTGTGTCCTGGGAACATGACTGACGTTTTATTGTGAAAAATTGTGGCCTGGGAATATGACTGAGTTGTGATTGTGGAATTCTGTGGACTGGGAAAATGACTGATATTTGATTCTGGAACGCTGTGGCCTGGGAACATGACTGAGGATTTATTCTGGAACCCTGTGGCCTGGGAACATGACTCAGGTTTGATTCTTGAACCCTGAGGACTGGGAACATGACTGAGGTATGACTGTGGAAATATGAATCCTGGGAACATGACTGAGGCTTTATTCTGGTACCCTGTGGCCTGGGAACATGACTGAGGTTTGATTCTTGAAATCTGTTGCCTGAGAACGTACCTGAAGTTTGATTCTGGAACCCTGTGTCCTGGGAACATGACTGAGGTTTGATTGTGGAACCCTCTGGCCTAGGAACATGACTGAGGCTTGGTACCTGTACCCTGTGGTTGGGAACCTGACTAAGGTTTGATTCTGGACCCCTGTGTCCCGGGAGCATGACTGAGATTTGATACTGGAACCCTTTGGCCTAGGACCATGACTGAGGTTTGATTGTGGAACCTGTGGCCTGGGAACATGACATCTGTTTGACTCTGGAGCCCTGTGGCCTGGGAACATGACATCGGTTGGCTTCTAGAACCCTGTGGCCTGGGAACATGACATCGGTTTGATTGTATAACCCTGTGGCCTGGGAACATGATATCGATTGGATTCTGGTAACCTTTGGCCTGGGAACATGACAACGGTTGGATTCTGGATCCCTGTGGCCTCGGAACATGACTGAGGCTTGATTGTGGACCCTGTGTCCTGGGAACATGACATCGGTTTGATTCTGTGACCCTGTGGCCTGGGAAGATGACATCAGTTGGATTCTGGAACCCTCTCGCCTGGGAACATGACTGAGGGTTGATTCTGGAACCCTGTGGCCTGGGAACATGACTGAAGTTTGATTCTGAAATTCTGTGTCCTGGGAACATGACTGAGGTTTGATGGTGGAACCCTGTGGCCTGGGAACATGACAGAGGTTTTATTGTGATAAATTGTGGCCTGGGAATATGACTGAGGTTTGATTGTGGAATTCTGTGGACTGGGAACATGACTGAGATTTGATTCTGGAACCCTGTGGCCTGGGAACATGACTGAGGCTTGATTCTGGAACCCTGTGGCCTGGGAACATGACTCAGGTTTGATTCTGGTACTCTCTGGCCTGAGAACATCACTGAGATTAGCTTCTGGAACCCTGTGGCCTGGGAACATGACTGAGGTTAAATTGTGGAACCTGTGGCCTGGGAACATGACATCCGTTTGACTCTGGAACCCTGTGGCCTGGGAACATGATATCGATTGGACTCTGGAAACCTGTGGCCTGGAACATGACTGAGGATTGAATCTCGAACACTGTGGCCTGGGAAAATGACTGAGGTTTGATCCTGGAACCATGTGGCCTGGAAATATGATTAAGGTTTGCTTCTGGAAACCTGTGGCCTAGGAACAAGACGGAGGTTTGAATCTGCAACCCTGTGGCCTGGGAACATGACTGAGGTTTGATTGTGGAACCCTGTGCCCTAGGAATATGACTGAAGTTTGATTCTGGAAGCCTGTGGCCTGGGAACATGTCTGAGGCATGATTCTAGAACCCTGTGGCCTTGGAAAATGACTGAGGTTTGATAGTGTTACCCTGTGGCCTGGCAATATGACTGAGGCTTGATTCTGGAACCCTCTTGCCTGGGAACATGACATCAGTTGGATTCTGGGACCCTGTGGCCTGGGAACATGACTGAGGTTTGATTCTGGAACCCTGTGGCCTTGGAACATGACATCAGTTGGATTCTGGAACCCTGTGGTCTGGGAACATGACTGAGGTTTGCTTCTGGAACCCTGTGGCTTAGGAATATGACATCAGTTGGATTCTGGAACCCTGTGGTCTGGCAACATAACTGAGGGTTGATTCTGTAACCCTGTGGCCTGGGAACATGCCTTACGTTTGATTGTGGAACCCTGTGGCCCGGGAACATGACTGAGGTTTGATTCTGGAACCCTGTGGCCTGGGAACATGACTGAGGTTTGGTTGTGGATCCCTGTGGACTGGGAACATTACTGAGGTTTGATTCTGGAACCCTATGGCCTAGAAAAATGACTGAGGCTTGATTGTGGAACCCTGTCATCTGAGAACATGACTGAGGTTTGATTGTGGAACCCTCTGTCCTGGGAACATGACTGTGGTTTGATGATTGTACCCTGTGTCCTGGCAACATGACTGAGGTTTGTTTCTAAAACCTGCGGCCTGGGAACATGACTGAGGCTTCATTCTTGAACCCTGTGGCCTGGGAAAATGACTGAGGTTTGATTCTGGAACCCTGTAGCCTGGGAACTTGGCTGAGCTTTCATTCTGGACCCCTGTTGCCTGGGAACATGATTTAGGTTTGATTCGGGAACCCTGTGACCTGGGAACATTATGGAGGTTTGATTCTGGAATCCTGTGGCCTGGGAACATGACTGAGGTTGGATTGTGGAACCCTGTGCCCTAGGAATATGACTGAGGTTTGATTCTGGAAGCCTGTGGCCAGGGAACATGTCTGAGGCATGATTGTTGGAAGCCTGTGGCCTGGGAAAATGACTGAGGTTTGATGGTGTTACCCTGTGGCCTGGCAATATGACTGAGGTTTGATTCTGGAACCCTGTGGCCTGGGAACATGACTGAGGTTTGATTCTGGAACGCTGTGGCCTGGCAACATGACATCAGTTGGATTCTGGAACCCTGTGGCCTGGGAACATGACTGAGGTTTGATTCTGGAACCCTGTGGCTTGGGAATATGACATCAGTTGGATTCTGGAACCCTGTGGTCTGGCAACATAACTGAGGTTCGATTCTGGAACCCTGTGGCCTGGGAACATGACTTAAGTTTGATTGTGGAACTCTGAGGCCTGGAACAGACTGAGGTTTGATTCTGGCACCCTGTGGCCTGGGAACATGACTGAGGTTTGATTGTGGAACCCTGTGTCCTGGGAACATGACTGAGGTTTGATTCTAGAACACTCTGGCCTGGGAACATGACTAAGGTTTGATTGTGGAACCCTACGGCCTGTCAACATGACTCAGGTTTGATTCTGGACCCCTGTGGCCTGGGAACATGACTGAGGGTTGATTGTGGAACCCTGTGTCCTGGCAGCATGACATCAGTTGGATTCTGGAACCCTGTGGCCTGGGAATATGACTTAGGTTTGATTCTGGGACCCTGTGGCCTGGCAACATGAGTGAGGTTTGATTCTTGAACTCTGTTGCCTGGGAAAGTGCCTGACGTTTGATTCTGGAATTCTGCAGCCTGGGAACATGACTGAGCTTTCATTCTGGAACCCTGTGGCCTGGGAACATGATATCAGTTGGATTCTGGAACCCTGTGGCCTGGGCACATGAGTGAAGGTTGATTCTGGAATCCTGTGGCCTCGGAATATGACTTACATTTGATTGTGGAAACCTGTGGCCTGGGAACATGACTGAGGTTTGATTCTGGAACCCTGTGGCCTGGGAACATGACTGAGGTTTGATTTTGGAAGCATGTGGCCTGGGAATATGACTGAGGTTTTATTCTGGAACCCTCTGCCCTGGGAATATGACTGAGGCTTGATTGTGGAAACCTGTCATCTGGGAACAAGACTGAGGTTTGACTGTGGATCCCTCTAGCCTGGGAACATGAATGAGGTTTGATGGTGGAAACCCCTGGCCTGGGACCATGACTGAGGCTTGATTTTGGTACCCTGTGGCCTGGGAACCTGACTGAGGTTTGATTTTGGAACCCTGTGGCCTGGGAACATGACTGAGATTTGATTCTGTAAACCTGGAGCCTGGGAACATGACTGAGCTTTCATTCTGTAACCCTGTGGCTTGGAAACATGACTGAAGTTTGCTTCTGGAAACCTGTGACCTGGGAACTTTATTGAGGTTTGATTCTAGAACCCTGTGTCCTGGGAACATGACTGACGTTTTATTGTGAAAAATTGTGGCCTGGGAATATGACTGAGTTGTGATTGTGGAATTCTGTGGACTGGGAAAATGACTGATATTTGATTCTGGAACGCTGTGGCCTGGGAACATGACTGAGGATTTATTCTGGAACCCTGTGGCCTGGGAACATGACTCAGGTTTGATTCTTGAACCCTGAGGACTGGGAACATGACTGAGGTATGACTGTGGAAACATGAATCCTGGGAACATGACTGAGGCTTTATTCTGGTACCCTGTGGCCTGGGAACATGACTGAGGTTTGATTCTTGAAATCTGTTGCCTGAGAACGTACCTGAAGTTTGATTCTGGAACCCTGTGTCCTGGGAACATGACTGAGGTTTGATTGTGGAACCCTCTGGCCTAGGAACATGACTGAGGCTTGGTACCTGTACCCTGTGGTTGGGAACCTGACTAAGGTTTGATTCTGGACCCCTGTGTCCCGGGAGCATGACTGAGATTTGATACTGGAACCCTTTGGCCTAGGACCATGACTGAGGTTTGATTGTGGAACCTGTGGCCTGGGAACATGACATCTGTTTGACTCTGGAGCCCTGTGGCCTGGGAACATGACATCGGTTGGCTTCTAGAACCCTGTGGCCTGGGAACATGACATCGGTTTGATTGTATAACCCTGTGGCCTGGGAACATGATATCGATTGGATTCTGGTAACCTTTGGCCTGGGAACATGACAACGGTTGGATTCTGGATCCCTGTGGCCTCGGAACATGACTGAGGCTTGATTGTGGACCCTGTGTCCTGGGAACATGACATCGGTTTGATTCTGTGACCCTGTGGCCTGGGAAGATGACATCAGTTGGATTCTGGAACCCTCTCGCCTGGGAACATGACTGAGGGTTGATTCTGGAACCCTGTGGCCTGGGAACATGACTGAAGTTTGATTCTGAAATTCTGTGTCCTGGGAACATGACTGAGGTTTGATGGTGGAACCCTGTGGCCTGGGAACATGACAGAGGTTTTATTGTGATAAATTGTGGCCTGGGAATATGACTGAGGTTTGATTGTGGAATTCTGTGGACTGGGAACATGACTGAGATTTGATTCTGGAACCCTGTGGCCTGGGAACATGACTGAGGCTTTATTCTGGAACCCTGTGGCCTGGGAACATGACTCAGGTTTGATTCTGGTACTCTCTGGCCTGAGAACATCACTGAGATTAGCTTCTGGAACCCTGTGGCCTGGGAACATGACTGAGGTTAAATTGTGGAACCTGTGGCCTGGGAACATGACATCCGTTTGACTCTGGAACCCTGTGGCCTGGGAACATGATATCGATTGGACTCTGGAAACCTGTGGCCTGGAACATGACTGAGGATTGAATCTCGAACACTGTGGCCTGGGAAAATGACTGAGGTTTGATCCTGGAACCATGTGGCCTGGAAATATGATTAAGGTTTGCTTCTGGAAACCTGTGGCCTAGGAACAAGACGGAGGTTTGAATCTGCAACCCTGTGGCCTGGGAACATGACTGAGGTTTGATTGTGGAACCCTGTGCCCTAGGAATATGACTGAAGTTTGATTCTGGAAGCCTGTGGCCTGGGAACATGTCTGAGGCATGATTCTAGAACCCTGTGGCCTTGGAAAATGACTGAGGTTTGATAGTGTTACCCTGTGGCCTGGCAATATGACTGAGGCTTGATTCTGGAACCCTCTTGCCTGGGAACATGACATCAGTTGGATTCTGGGACCCTGTGGCCTGGGAACATGACTGAGGTTTGATTCTGGAACCCTGTGGCCTTGGAACATGACATCAGTTGGATTCTGGAACCCTGTGGTCTGGGAACATGACTGAGGTTTGCTTCTGGAACCCTGTGGCTTAGGAATATGACATCAGTTGGATTCTGGAACCCTGTGGTCTGGCAACATAACTGAGGGTTGATTCTGTAACCCTGTGGCCTGGGAACATGCCTTACGTTTGATTGTGGAACCCTGTGGCCCGGGAACATGACTGAGGTTTGATTCTGGAACCCTGTGGCCTGGGAACATGACTGAGGTTTGGTTGTGGATCCCTGTGGACTGGGAACATTACTGAGGTTTGATTCTGGAACCCTATGGCCTAGAAAAATGACTGAGGCTTGATTGTGGAACCCTGTCATCTGAGAACATGACTGAGGTTTGATTGTGGAACCCTCTGTCCTGGGAACATGACTGTGGTTTGATGATTGTACCCTGTGTCCTGGCAACATGACTGAGGTTTGTTTCTAAAACCTGCGGCCTGGGAACATGACTGAGGCTTCATTCTTGAACCCTGTGGCCTGGGAAAATGACTGAGGTTTGATTCTGGAACCCTGTAGCCTGGGAACTTGGCTGAGCTTTCATTCTGGACCCCTGTTGCCTGGGAACATGATTTAGGTTTGATTCGGGAACCCTGTGACCTGGGAACATTATGGAGGATTGATTCTGGAATCCTGTGGCCTGGGAACATGACTGAGGTTGGATTGTGGAACCCTGTGCCCTAGGAATATGACTGAGGTTTGATTCTGGAAGCCTGTGGCCAGGGAACATGTCTGAGGCATGATTGTGGAAGCCTGTGGCCTGGGAAAATGACTGAGGTTTGATGGTGTTACCCTGTGGCCTGGCAATATGACTGAGGTTTGATTCTGGAACCCTGTGGCCTGGGAACATGACTGAGGTTTGATTTTGGAAGCATGTGGCCTGGGAATATGACTGAGGTTTTATTCTGGAACCCTCTGCCCTGGGAATATGACTGAGGCTTGATTGTGGAAACCTGTCATCTGGGAACAAGACTGAGGTTTGACTGTGGATCCCTCTGGCCTGGGAACATGAATGAGGTTTGATGGTGGAAACCCCTGGCCTGGGACCATGACTGAGGCTTGATTTTGGTACCCTGTGGCCTGGGAACCTGACTGAGGTTTGATTCTGGAACCCTGTGGCCTGGGAACATGACTGAGATTTGATTCTGTAAACCTGGAGCCTGGGAACATGACTGAGCTTTCATTCTGTAACCCTGTGGCTTGGAAACATGACTGAAGTTTGATTCTGGAAACCTGTGACCTGGGAACTTTATTGAGGTTTGATTCTAGAACCCTGTGTCCTGGGAACATGACTGACGTTTTATTGTGAAAAATTGTGGCCTGGGAATATGACTGAGTTGTGATTGTGGAATTCTGTGGACTGGGAAAATGACTGATATTTGATTCTGGAACGCTGTGGCCTGGGAACATGACTGAGGATTTATTCTGGAACCCTGTGGCCTGGGAACATGACTCAGGTTTGATTCTTGAACCCTGAGGACTGGGAACATGACTGAGGTATGACTGTGGAAACATGAATCCTGGGAACATGACTGAGGCTTTATTCTGGTACCCTGTGGCCTGGGAACATGACTGAGGTTTGATTCTTGAAATCTGTTGCCTGAGAACGTACCTGAAGTTTGATTCTGGAACCCTGTGTCCTGGGAACATGACTGAGGTTTGATTGTGGAACCCTCTGGCCTAGGAACATGACTGAGGCTTGGTACCTGTACCCTGTGGTTGGGAACCTGACTAAGGTTTGATTCTGGACCCCTGTGTCCCGGGAGCATGACTGAGATTTGATACTGGAACCCTTTGGCCTAGGACCATGACTGAGGTTTGATTGTGGAACCTGTGGCCTGGGAACATGACATCTGTTTGACTCTGGAGCCCTGTGGCCTGGGAACATGACATCGGTTGGCTTCTAGAACCCTGTGGCCTGGGAACATGACATCGGTTTGATTGTATAACCCTGTGGCCTGGGAACATGATATCGATTGGATTCTGGTAACCTTTGGCCTGGGAACATGACAACGGTTGGATTCTGGATCCCTGTGGCCTCGGAACATGACTGAGGCTTGATTGTGGACCCTGTGTCCTGGGAACATGACATCGGTTTGATTCTGTGACCCTGTGGCCTGGGAAGATGACATCAGTTGGATTCTGGAACCCTCTCGCCTGGGAACATGACTGAGGGTTGATTCTGGAACCCTGTGGCCTGGGAACATGACTGAAGTTTGATTCTGAAATTCTGTGTCCTGGGAACATGACTGAGGTTTGATGGTGGAACCCTGTGGCCTGGGAACATGACAGAGGTTTTATTGTGATAAATTGTGGCCTGGGAATATGACTGAGGTTTGATTGTGGAATTCTGTGGACTGGGAACATGACTGAGATTTGATTCTGGAACCCTGTGGCCTGGGAACATGACTGAGGCTTGATTCTGGAACCCTGTGGCCTGGGAACATGACTCAGGTTTGATTCTGGTACTCTCTGGCCTGAGAACATCACTGAGATTAGCTTCTGGAACCCTGTGGCCTGGGAACATGACTGAGGTTAAATTGTGGAACCTGTGGCCTGGGAACATGACATCCGTTTGACTCTGGAACCCTGTGGCCTGGGAACATGATATCGATTGGACTCTGGAAACCTGTGGCCTGGAACATGACTGAGGATTGAATCTCGAACACTGTGGCCTGGGAAAATGACTGAGGTTTGATCCTGGAACCATGTGGCCTGGAAATATGATTAAGGTTTGCTTCTGGAAACCTGTGGCCTAGGAACAAGACGGAGGTTTGAATCTGCAACCCTGTGGCCTGGGAACATGACTGAGGTTTGATTGTGGAACCCTGTGCCCTAGGAATATGACTGAAGTTTGATTCTGGAAGCCTGTGGCCTGGGAACATGTCTGAGGCATGATTCTAGAACCCTGTGGCCTTGGAAAATGACTGAGGTTTGATAGTGTTACCCTGTGGCCTGGCAATATGACTGAGGCTTGATTCTGGAACCCTCTTGCCTGGGAACATGACATCAGTTGGATTCTGGGACCCTGTGGCCTGGGAACATGACTGAGGTTTGATTCTGGAACCCTGTGGCCTTGGAACATGACATCAGTTGGATTCTGGAACCCTGTGGTCTGGGAACATGACTGAGGTTTGCTTCTGGAACCCTGTGGCTTAGGAATATGACATCAGTTGGATTCTGGAACCCTGTGGTCTGGCAACATAACTGAGGGTTGATTCTGTAACCCTGTGGCCTGGGAACATGCCTTACGTTTGATTGTGGAACCCTGTGGCCCGGGAACATGACTGAGGTTTGATTCTGGAACCCTGTGGCCTGGGAACATGACTGAGGTTTGGTTGTGGATCCCTGTGGACTGGGAACATTACTGAGGTTTGATTCTGGAACCCTATGGCCTAGAAAAATGACTGAGGCTTGATTGTGGAACCCTGTCATCTGAGAACATGACTGAGGTTTGATTGTGGAACCCTCTGTCCTGGGAACATGACTGTGGTTTGATGATTGTACCCTGTGTCCTGGCAACATGACTGAGGTTTGTTTCTAAAACCTGCGGCCTGGGAACATGACTGAGGCTTCATTCTTGAACCCTGTGGCCTGGGAAAATGACTGAGGTTTGATTCTGGAACCCTGTAGCCTGGGAACTTGGCTGAGCTTTCATTCTGGACCCCTGTTGCCTGGGAACATGATTTAGGTTTGATTCGGGAACCCTGTGACCTGGGAACATTATGGAGGTTTGATTCTGGAATCCTGTGGCCTGGGAACATGACTGAGGTTGGATTGTGGAACCCTGTGCCCTAGGAATATGACTGAGGTTTGATTCTGGAAGCCTGTGGCCAGGGAACATGTCTGAGGCATGATTGTGGAAGCCTGTGGCCTGGGAAAATGACTGAGGTTTGATGGTGTTACCCTGTGGCCTGGCAATATGACTGAGGTTTGATTCTGGAACCCTGTGGCCTGGGAACATGACATCGGTTTGATTCTGTGACCCTGTGGCCTGGGAAGATGACATCAGTTGGATTCTGGAACCCTCTCGCCTGGGAACATGACTGAGGGTTGATTCTGGAACCCTGTGGCCTGGGAACATGACTGAAGTTTGATTCTGAAATTCTGTGTCCTGGGAACATGACTGAGGTTTGATGGTGGAACCCTGTGGCCTGGGAACATGACAGAGGTTTTATTGTGATAAATTGTGGCCTGGGAATATGACTGAGGTTTGATTGTGGAATTCTGTGGACTGGGAACATGACTGAGATTTGATTCTGGAACCCTGTGGCCTGGGAACATGACTGAGGCTTTATTCTGGAACCCTGTGGCCTGGGAACATGACTCAGGTTTGATTCTTGAACCCTGAGGACTGGGAACATGACTGAGGTATGACTGTGGAAACATGAATCCTGGGAACATGACTGAGGCTTTATTCTGGTACCCTGTGGCCTGGGAACATGACTGAGGTTTGATTCTTGAAATCTGTTGCCTGAGAACGTACCTGAAGTTTGATTCTGGAACCCTGTGTCCTGGGAACATGACTGAGGTTTGATTGTGGAACCCTCTGGCCTAGGAACATGACTGAGGCTTGGTACCTGTACCCTGTGGTTGGGAACCTGACTAAGGTTTGATTCTGGACCCCTGTGTCCCGGGAGCATGACTGAGATTTGATACTGGAACCCTTTGGCCTAGGACCATGACTGAGGTTTGATTGTGGAACCTGTGGCCTGGGAACATGACATCTGTTTGACTCTGGAGCCCTGTGGCCTGGGAACATGACATCGGTTGGCTTCTAGAACCCTGTGGCCTGGGAACATGACATCGGTTTGATTGTATAACCCTGTGGCCTGGGAACATGATATCGATTGGATTCTGGTAACCTTTGGCCTGGGAACATGACAACGGTTGGATTCTGGATCCCTGTGGCCTAGGAACATGACTGAGGTTTGATTGTGGACCCTCTGGCCTCGGAACATGACTGAGGCTTGATTGTGGACCCTGTGTCCTGGGAACATGACATCGGTTTGATTCTGTGACCCTGTGGCCTGGGAACATGACATCAGTTGGATTCTGGATCCCTCTCGCCTGGGAACATGACTGAGGGTTGATTCTGGAACCCTGTGGCCTGGGAACATGACTGAGGTTTGATTCTGGAACCCTGTGGCCTGGGAACATGACTGAGGTGTGATTGTAGAACACTGTGCCCTGGGAATATGACTGAAGTTTGATTCTGGAAGCCTGTGGCCTGGGATCATATCTGAGGTTTGATTGTGGAACCCTGTGGCCTTGTTAAATGACTGAGGTTTCATGGTGGAACCCTGTGGCCTGGCAATATGACTGAGGTGTGATTCTGGAAGCCTGTGGCCTGGGAATATGACTGAGGCTTGATTCTGGAAGCCTGTGGCCTGTGAACATGACTGAGGTTTGATGGTGGAACCCTGTGGCCTGGGAACATGACAGAGGTTTTATTGTGATAAATTGTGGCCTGGGAATATGACTGAGGTTTGATTCTGGAACCCTGTAGCCTGGGAACTTGGCTGAGCTTTCATTCTGGACCCCTGTTGCCTGGGAACATGATTTAGGTTTGATTCGGGAACCCTGTGACCTGGGAACATGACTGAGGTTTGATGGTGTTACCCTGTGGCCTGGCAATATGACTGAGGTTTGATTTTGGAACCCTGTGGCCTGGGAACATGACTGAGGTTTGATTCTGGATCGCTGTGGCCTGGCAACATGACATCAGTTGGATTCTGGAACCCTGTGGCCTGGGAACATGACTGAGGTTTGATTCTGGAACCCTGTGGCTTGGGAATATGACATCAGTTGGATTCTGGAACCCTGTGGTCTGGCAACATAACTGAGGTTTGATTCTGGAACCCTGTGGCCTGGGAACATGACTTAAGTTTGATTGTGGAACTCTGAGGCCTGGAACATGACTGAGGTTTGATTCTGGCACCCTGTGGCCTGGGAACATGACTGAGGTTTGATTGTGGAACCCTGTGTCCTGGGAACATGACTGAGGTTTGATTCTAGAACACTCTCCCTGGGAACATGACTAAGGTTTGATTGTGGAACCCTACGGCCTGTCAACATGACTCAGGTTTGATTCTGGACCCCTGTGGCCTGGGAACATGACTGAGGGTTGATTGTGGAACCCTGTGTCCTGGCAGCATGACATCAGTTGGATTCTGGAACCCTGTGGCCTGGGAATATGACTTAGGTTTGATTCTGGAACCCTGTGGCCTGGCAACATGAGTGAGGTTTGATTCTTGAACTCTGTTGCCTGGGAAAGTGCCTGACGTTTGATTCTGGAATTCTGCAGCCTGGGAACATGACTGAGCTTTCATTCTGGAACCCTGTGGCCTGGGTACATGACTGAGGTTTGATTCTGGAACCCTGTGGCCTGGGAACATGACTGAGGTGTGATTGTAGAACACTGTGCCCTGGGAATATGACTGAAGTTTGATTCTGGAAGCCTGTGGCCTGGGATCATATCTGAGGTTTGATTGTGGAACCCTGTGGCCTTGTTAAATGACTGAGGTTTCATGGTGGAACCCTGTGGCCTGGCAATATGACTGAGGTGTGATTCTGGAAGCCTGTGGCCTGGGAATATGACTGAGGCTTGATTCTGGAAGCCTGTGGCCTGTGAACATGACTGAGGTTTGATTCTGGAACTCTGCAGCCTGGGAACATGACTGAGCTTTCATTCTGGAACCCTGTGTCCTGGGAACATGACTGAGGTTTGATTCTGGAACCCTGTGCCTGGGAATATGACTGAGGTTTAATTGTGGAAACTTCTGGCCTGGGAACATGACTGAGGCTTGATTGTGGAACCCTGTGTCCTGGGAACATGACATCGGTTTGATTCTGTGACCATGTGGCCTGGGAACATGCCTGAAGTTTGATTCTGGAACCTTTTGGCCTAGAAACATGTCATCAGTTTGACCCTGGAATCCTTTGGCCTGGGAAGATGACTGAGTGTTGATTCTCCGACCCTGTGCGCTGTGAACATGACTGAAGTTTGATGGTGGAACCCTGTGGCCTGGGAAAATGATTGAGGTTTGATTGTGATAACTGATGTCCTGGGTACATGACTGAGGTTTGATTGTGGAACTCTGTGGACTGGGAACATGATTGAGCTTTCATTCTGGAACCCTGTGGCCTGGGAACATGACTGAGGTTTGATTCTGGAACCCTGTGCCTGGGAATATGACTGAGGTTTAATTGTGGAAACTTCTGGCCTGGGAACATGACTGAGGCTTGATTGTGGAACCCTGTGTCCTGGGAACATGACATCGGTTTGATTCTGTGACCATGTGGCCTGGGAACATGCCTGAAGTTTGATTCTGGAACCTTGTGGCCTAGAAACATGTCATCAGTTTGAGTCTGGAATCCTTTGGCCTGGGAAGATGACTGAGTGTTGATTCTCCGACCCTGTGCGCTGTGAACATGACTGAAGTTTGATGGTGGAACCCTGTGGCCTGGGAAAATGATTGAGGTTTGATTGTGATAACTGATGTCCTGGGTACATGACTGAGGTTTGATTCTGGAACTCTGCAGCCTGGGAACATGACTGAGCTTTCATTCTGGAACCCTGTGGCCTGGGAACATGACTGAGGTTTGATTCTGGAACCCTGTGCCTGGGAATATGACTGAGGTTTAATTGTGGAACCCTGTGTCCTGGGAACATGACATCGGTTTGATTCTGTGACCATGTGGCCTGGGAACATGCCTGAAGTTTGATTCTGGAACCTTGTGGCCTAGAAACATGTCATCAGTTTGACTCTGGAATCCTTTGGCCTGGGAAGATGACTGAGTGTTGATTCTCCGACCCTGTGCGCTGTGAACATGACTGAAGTATGATGGTGGAACCCTGTGGCCTGGGAAAATGATTGAGGTTTGATTGTGATAACTGATGTCCTGGGTACATGACTGAGGTTTGATTGTGGAACTCTGTGGACTGGGAACATGATTGAGGTTTGTTTCTGGAACCCTGTGGCCTGGGAACATGACTGAGGCTTTATTCTGGACCCATGTGGCCTGGGAACATGACTGAGGTTTGATTCTGGAACCCTGTGGCCTGGGAACATGACTGAGGTTTGATTGTTGAAACATGTGGCCTGGGAACATGACTGAGGCTTTATTCTGGAACCCTGTTTCCTAAGAACATGACTGAGGTTTAATTCTGGAACCCTGCAGCCTGGGAACATGACTGAGCTTTCATTCTGGTACCCTTGGCCTGGCAATATGACTGAGGTTTGATTCTGGACCGCTGTGGCCTGGGAACATGACTGAGGTTTGATGATTGAACCCTGTGTCCTGGCAACAAGACTGAGCTTTGATTTTGGAACCCTCTGGCCTGGGAACATGACTGAGGCTTGATTCTGGTACCCTATGGCCTGGGAACCTGACTGAGGTTTGATTCTGGACCGCTGTGGCCTGGGAACATTACTGAGGTTTGATTCTGGAACCCTGTGTCCTGGGAGCATGACTGAGGTTTCATTGTGAAACACTCTGGCCTGGGAACATACCTGAGGTTTGATGGTGGAACTCTGTTGCCTGGCAACATGACTGAGGTTTGACTGTGGAACTCTCTGGCCTAGGAACATGACTGTGGCTTGGTTCCTGTACCCTGTTGTTAGGAAGCTGACTGAGGTTTGATTCTGGAAGCCTGTGGCCTGGGAAGATATCTGAGGTTTGATTCTGGAACCCTGTGGCTTTGGCAAATGACTGAGGTTTCATGGTTGAACACTGTGGCCTGGCAATATGACTGAGGTTTGATTCTGGAAGGCTGTGGCCTGGGAACATGACTGAGGTTAGCTTCTGGAACCCTGTGGCCTGGGAACATGACTGAGGTTAGTTTGTGGAACACTGTGGCCTGGGAACATGACATCCGTTTGACTCTGGAACCCTGTGGCCTGGGAACATGACATCGGTTGGATTCTGGAACCCTGTGACCTGTGAACATGACATCGGTTGGATTCTGTAACTCTGTGGCCTGGGAAGATGATATCGGTTGGATTCTGGAAACCTGTGGCCTGGGAACATGACTGAGGTTTGATTCTTGAACTCTATTGCTGGAAACGTGCCTGAAGTTTGTTTCTGGAACCCTGTGGCCTGGGAACATGACTGAGGTTTGATTCTGAAATCCTGTGTCCTGGGAACATGACTGAGGTTTGATGATTGAACCCTGTGTCCTGGGAACATGACTGAGGTTTGATTGTGGAAACTTCTGGCCTGGGAACTTGACTGAGGCTTGATTGTGGAACCCTGTGTCCTGGGAACATGACATCGGTTTGATTCTGGGACCCTGTGGCCTGGGAACATGACTGAAGTTTGATTCTGGAACCTTGTGGCCTGGTAACATGTCATCAGAAGGATTCTGGAATCCTATGGCCTGGGAAGATGACTGAGCGTTGATTCTGGAACCCTGTGCCCTGGGAACATGACTGAGGTTTGATTGTGGAACCCTTTTCCCTGGGAATATGACTGAAGTTTGATTCTGGAACCCTGTGGCCTGGGAACATGACTGAGGTTTGATTGTGGAACTCTGTGGACTGGGAACATGACTGAGGTTTGTTTCTGGAACCCTGTGGCCTGGGTACATGACTGAGGTTTGATTGTGGAACCCTGTGACCTGGGAACATTATTGAGGTTTGATTCTGGAACCCTGTGGCCTGGGAACATATCTGAGGCTTGATTGTGGAACCCTTTTCCCTGGGAATATGACTGAAGTTTGATTCTGGAACCCTGTGGCCTTGGAAAATAACTGAGGTTTGATGGTGGAACCCTGTGGCCTGGCGATATGACTGAGGTTGGATTCTGGAAGCCTGTGACCTGGGAACATGACTGAGGTTTGATTCTGGAACCATGTGGCCTGGGAACATGACTGAGGTTTGATTGTGGAACCCTGATATCTGGGAACGTGATTGGGGTTTGATTCTGGAACCCTGTAGCCTGGAAACATGACTGAGGTTTGATTCTGGAATTGTCTTGCCTGGGAACATGCCTGAAGTTTGATTCTGGAACCCTGTGGCCTGGGAACATGACTGAGGTTTGATTGTGGAACCCTCTGGCTTGGGAACATGACTGAGGCTTGATTCTGGAACCCTGCGGCCTGGGAACATGATATCAGTTGGATTCTGGAACCCTGTGGCCTGGGCACATGAGTGAAGGTTGATTCTGGAATCCTGTGGCCTCGGAATATGACTTACATTTGATTGTGGAAACCTGTGGCCTGGGAACATGACTTAGGTTTGATTCTGGAACCCTGTGGCCTGGGAACATGACTGAGGTTTGATTGTGGAAGCATGTGGCCTGGGAACATTACTGAGGTTTTATTCTGGAACCCTCTGCCCTGGGAATATGACTGAGGCTTGATTGTGGAAACCTGTCATCTGGGAACAAGACTGAGGTTTGACTGTGGATCCCTCTGACCTGGGAACATGACTGAGGCTTGATTTTGGTACCCTGTGGCCTGGGAACCTGACTGAGGCTTGATTGTGGAAACCTGTTCCCTGGGAATATGACTGAAGTTTGATTCTGGAACCCTGTGGCCTTGGAAAATAACTGAGGTTTGATGGTGGAACCCTGTGGCCTGGCGATATGACTGAGGTTGGATTCTGGAAGCCTGTGACCTGGGAACATGACTGAGGTTTGATTCTGGAACCATGTGGCCTGGGAACATGACTGAGGTTTGCTTGTGGAACCCTGATATCTGGGAACGTGATTGGGGTTTGATTCTGGAACCCTGTAGCCTGGAAACATGACTGAGGTTTGATTGTGGAACCCTCTGGCTTGGGAACATGACTGAGGCTTGATTCTGGAACCCTGTGGCCTGGGAACATGATATCAGTTGGATTCTGGAACCCTGTGGCCTGGGCACATGAGTGAAGGTTGATTCTGGAATCCTGTGGCCTCGGAATATGACTTACATTTGATTGTGGAAACCTGTGGCCTGGGAACATGACTGAGGTTTGATTCTGGACCCCTGTTGCCTGGGAACATGACTGAGGTTTGATTTTGGAAGCATGTGGCCTGGGAATATGACTGAAGTTTTATTCTGGAACCCTCTGCCCTGGGAATATGACTGAGGCTTGATTGTGGAAACCTGTCATCTGGGAACAAGACTGAGGTTTGACTGTGGATCCCTCTGGCCTGGGAACATGAATGAGGTTTGATGGTGGAAACCCCTGGCCTGGGACCATGACTGAGGCTTGATTTTGGTACCCTGTGGCCTGGGAACCTGACTGAGGTTTGATTCTGGAACCCTGTGGCCTGGGAACATGACTGAGATTTGATTCTGTAAACCTGGAGCCTGGGAACATGACTGAGCTTTCATTCTGTAACCCTGTGGCTTGGAAACATGACTGAAGTTTGCTTCTGGAAACCTGTGACCTGGGAACTTTATTGAGGTTTGATTCTAGAACCCTGTGTCCTGGGAACATGACTGACGTTTTATTGTGAAAAACTGTGGCCTGGGAATATGACTGAGTTGTGATTGTGGAATTCTGTGGACTGGGAAAATGACTGATATTTGATTCTGGAACGCTGTGGCCTGGGAACATGACTGAGGATTTATTCTGGAACCCTGTGGCCTGGGAACATGACTCAGGTTTGATTCTTGAACCCTGAGGACTGGGAACATGACTGAGGTATGACTGTGGAAACATGAATCCTGGGAACATGACTGAGGCTTTATTCTGGTACCCTGTGGCCTGGGAACATGACTGAGGTTTGATTCTTGAAATCTGTTGCCTGAGAACGTACCTGAAGTTTGATTCTGGAACCCTGTGTCCTGGGAACATGACTGAGGTTTGATTGTGGAACCCTCTGGCCTAGGAACATGACTGAGGCTTGGTACCTGTACCCTGTGGTTGGGAACCTGACTAAGGTTTGATTCTGGACCCCTGTGTCCCGGGAGCATGACTGAGATTTGATACTGGAACCCTTTGGCCTAGGACCATGACTGAGGTTTGATTGTGGAACCTGTGGCCTGGGAACATGACATCTGTTTGACTCTGGAGCCCTGTGGCCTGGGAACATGACATCGGTTGGCTTCTAGAACCCTGTGGCCTGGGAACATGACATCGGTTTGATTGTATAACCCTGTGGCCTGGGAACATGATATCGATTGGATTCTGGTAACCTTTGGCCTGGGAACATGACAACGGTTGGATTCTGGATCCCTGTGGCCTCGGAACATGACTGAGGCTTGATTGTGGACCCTGTGTCCTGGGAACATGACATCGGTTTGATTCTGTGACCCTGTGGCCTGGGAACATGACATCAGTTGGATTCTGGAACCCTCTCGCCTGGGAACATGACTGAGGGTTGATTCTGGAACCCTGTGGCCTGGGAACATGACTGAAGTTTGATTCTGAAATTCTGTGTCCTGGGAACATGACTGAGGTTTGATGGTGGAACCCTGTGGCCTGGGAACATGACAGAGGTTTTATTGTGATAAATTGTGGCCTGGGAATATGACTGAGGTTTGATTGTGGAATTCTGTGGACTGGGAACATGACTGAGATTTGATTCTGGAACCCTGTGGCCTGGGAACATGACTGAGGCTTTATTCTGGAACCCTGTGGCCTGGGAACATGACTCAGGTTTGATTCTGCTACTCTCTGGCCTGAGAACATCACTGAGATTAGCTTCTGGAACCCTGTGGCCTGGGAACATGACTGAGGTTAAATTGTGGAACCTGTGGCCTGGGAACATGACATCCGTTTGACTCTGGAACCCTGTGGCCTGGGAACATGATATCGATTGGACTCTGGAAACCTGTGGCCTGGAACATGACTGAGGATTGAATCTCGAACACTGTGGCCTGGGAAAATGACTGAGGTTTGATCCTGGAACCATGTGGCCTGGAAATATGATTAAGGTTTGCTTCTGGAAAACTGTGGCCTAGGAACAAGACGGAGGTTTGAATCTGCAACCCTGTGGCCTGGGAACATGACTGAGGTTTGATTGTGGAACCCTGTGGGCCGGGAACATGACTGAGGTTTGATTCTGGAACCCTGTGGCCTGGGAACATGACTGAGGTTTGGTTGTGGATCCCTGTGGACTGGGAACATTACTGAGGTTTGATTCTGGAACCCTATGGCCTAGAAAAATGACTGAGGCTTGATTGTGGAACCCTGTCATCTGAGAACATGACTGAGGTTTGATTGTGGAACCCTCTGTCCTGGGAACATGACTGTGGTTTGATGATTGTACCCTGTGTCCTGGCAACATGACTGAGGTTTGTTTCTAAAACCTGCGGCCTGGGAACATGACTGAGGCTTCATTCTTGAACCCTGTGGCCTGGGAAAATGACTGAGGTTTGATTCTGGAACCCTGTAGCCTGGGAACTTGGCTGAGCTTTCATTCTGGACCCCTGTTGCCTGGGAACATGATTTAGGTTTGATTCGGGAACCCTGTGACCTGGGAACATTATGGAGGTTTGATTCTGGAATCCTGTGTCCTGGGAACATGACTGAGGTTGGATTGTGGAACCCTGTGCCCTAGGAATATGACTGAGGTTTGATTCTGGAAGCCTGTGGCCAGGGAACATGTCTGAGGCATGATTGTGGAAGCCTGTGGCCTGGGAAAATAACTGAGGTTTGATGGTGTTACCCTGTGGCCTGGCAATATGACTGAGGTTTGATTCTGGAACCCTGTGGCCTGGGAACATGACTGAGGTTTGATTCTGGAACGCTGTGGCCTGGCAACATGACATCAGTTGGATTCTGGAAACCTGTGGCCTGGGAACATGACTGAGGTTTGATTCTGGAACCCTGTGGCTTGGGTATATGACATCAGTTGGATTCTGGAACCCTGTGGTCTGGCAACATAACTGAGGTTTGATTCTGGAACCCTGTGGCCTGGGAACATGACTTAAGTTTGATTGTGGAACTCTGAGGCCTGGAACATGACTGAGGTTTGATTCTGGCACCCTGTGGCCTGGGAACATGACTGAGGTTTGATTGTGGAACCCTGTGTCCTGGGAACATGACTGAGGTTTGATTCTAGAACACTCTGGCCTGGGAACATGACTAAGGTTTGATTGTGGAACCCTACGGCCTGTCAACATGACTCAGGTTTGATTCTGGACCCCTCTGGCCTGGGAACATGACTGAGGGTTGATTGTGGAACCCTGTGTCCTGGCAGCATGACATCAGTTGGATTCTGGAACCCTGTGGCCTGGGAATATGACTTAGGTTTGATTCTGGGACCCTGTGGCCTGGCAACATGAGTGAGGTTTGATTCTTGAACTCTGTTGCCTGGGAAAGTGCCTGACGTTTGATTCTGGAATTCTGCAGCCTGGGAACATGACTGAGCTTTCATTCTGGAACCCTGTGGCCTGGGTACATGACTGAGGTTTGATTCTGGAACCCTGTGGCCTGGGAACATGACTGAGGTGTGATTGTAGAACACTGTGCCCTGGGAATATGACTGAAGTTTGATTCTGGAAGCCTGTGGCCTGGGATCATATCTGAGGTTTGATTCTGGAACCCTGTGGCCTTGTTAAATGACTGAGGTTTCATGGTGGAACCCTGTGGCCTGGCAATATGACTGAGGTGTGATTTTGGAAGCCTGTGGCCTGGGAATATGACTGAGGCTTGATTCTGGAAGCCTGTGGCCTGTGAACATGACTGAGGTTTGATTCTGGAACTCTGCAGCCTGGGAACATGACTGAGCTTTCATTCTGGAACCCTGTGGCCTGGGAACATGACTGAGGTTTGATTCTGGAACCCTGTGCCTGGGAATATGACTGAGGTTTAATTGTGGAAACTTCTGGCCTGGGAACATGACTGAGGCTTGATTGTGGAACCCTGTGTCCTGGGAACATGACATCGGTTTGATTCTGTGACCATGTGGCCTGGGAACATGCCTGAAGTTTGATTCTGGAACCTTGTGGCCTAGAAACATGTCATCAGTTTGTCTCTGGAATCCTTGCCTGGGAAGATGACTGAGTGTTGATTCTTCGACCCTGTGCGCTGTGAACATGACTGAAGTTTGATGGTGGAACCCTGTGGCCTGGGAAAATGATTGAGGTTTGATTGTGATAACTGATGTCCTGGGTACATGACTGAGGTTTGATTGTGGAACTCTGTGGACTGGGAACATGATTGCGGTTTGTTTCTGGAACCCTGTGGCCTGGGAACATGACTGAGGCTTTATTCTGGACCAATGTGGCCTGGGAACATGACTGAGGTTTGATTCTGGAACCCTGTGGCCTGGGAAGATGACTGAGGTTTGATTGTTGAAACATGTGGCCTGGGAACATGACTGAGGCTTTATTCTGGAACCCTGTTGCCTAAGAACATGACTGAGGTTTAATTCTGGAACCCTGCAGCCTGGGAACATGACTGAGCTTTCATTCCGGTACCCTGTGGCCTGGCAATATGACTGAGGCTTGATTCTGGTACCCTATGGCTTGGGAACCTGACTGAGGTTTGATTCTGGACCTCTGTGGCCTGGGAACATTACTGAGGTTTGATTTTGGAACCCTGTGGCCTGGGAACATGACTGAGGTTTGGTTGTGGATACCTGTGGACTGGGAACATTACTGAGGTTTGATTCTGGAACCCTATGGCCTAGAAAAATGACTGAGGCTTGATTGTGGAACCCTGTCATCTGAGAACATGACTGAGGTTTGATTGTGGAACCCTCTGTCCTGGGAACATGACTGTGGTGTGATGATTGTACCCTGTGTCCTGGCAACATGACTGAGGTTTGTTTCTAAAACCTGCGTCCTGGGAACATGACTGAGGCTTCATTCTTGAACCCTGTGGCCTGGGAACATGATATCAGTTGGATTCTGGAACCCTGTGGCCTGGGCACATGAGTGAAGGTTGATTCTGGAATCCTGTGGCCTCGGAATATGACTTACATTTGATTGTGGAAACCTGTGGCCTGGGAACATGACTGAGGTTTGATTCTGGAACCCTGTGGCCTGGGAACATGACTGAGGTTTGATTTTGGAAGCATGTGGCCTGGGAACATGACTGAGGTTTTATTCTGGAACTCTCTGCCCTGGGAATATGACTGAGGCTTGATTGTGGAAACCTGTCATCTGGGAACAAGACTGAGGTTTGACTGTGGATCCCTCTGGCCTGGGAACATGAATGAGGTTTGATGGTGGAAACCTCTGGCCTGGGACCATGACTGAGGCTTGATTTTGGTACCCTGTGGCCTGGGAACCTGACTGAGGTTTGATTCTGGAACCCTGTGGCCTGGGAACATGACTGAGATTTGATTCTGTAAACCTGGAGCCTGGGAACATGACTGAGCTTTCATTCTGTAACCCTGTGGCTTGGAAACATGACTGAAGTTTGATTCTGGAAACCTGTGACCTGGGAACTTTATTGAGGTTTGATTCTAGAACCCTGTGTCCTGGGAACATGACTGACGTTTTATTGTGAAACATTGTGGCCTGGGGATATGACTGAGTTGTGATTGTGGAATTCTGTGGACTGGGAAAATGACTGATATTTGATTCTGGAACGCTGTGGCCTGGGAACATGACTGAGGATTTATTCTGGAACCCTGTGGCCTGGGAACATGACTCAGGTTTGATTCTTGAACCCTGAGGACTGGGAACATGACTGAGGTATGACTGTGGAAACATGTATCCTGGGAACATGACTGAGGCTTTATTCTGGTACCCTGTGTCCTGGGAACATGACTGAGGTTTGATTCTTGAAATCTGTTGCCTGAGAACGTACCTGAAGTTTGATTCTGGAACCCTGTGTCCTGGGAACATGACTGAGGTTTGATTGTGGAACCCTCTGGCCTAGGAACATGACTGAGGCTTGGTACCTGTACCCTGTGGTTGGGAACCTGACTAAGGTTTGATTCTGGACCCCTGTGTCCCGGGAGCATGACTGAGATTTGATACTGGAACCCTTTGGCCTAGGACCATGACTGAGGTTTGATTGTGGAACCTGTGGCCTGGGAACATGACATCTGTTTGACTCTGGAGCCCTGTGGCCTGGGAACATGACATCGGTTGGCTTCTAGAACCCTGTGGCCTGGGAACATGACATCGGTTTGATTGTATAACCCTGTGGCCTGGGAACATGATATCGATTGGATTCTGGTAACCTTTGGCCTGGGAACATGACAACGGTTGGATTCTGGATCCCTGTGGCCTCGGAACATGACTGAGGCTTGATTGTGGACCCTGTGTCCTGGGAACATGACATCGGTTTGATTCTGTGACCCTGTGGCCTGGGAACATGACATCAGTTGGATTCTGGAACCCTCTCGCCTGGGAACATGACTGAGGGTTGATTCTGGAACCCTGTGGCCTGGGAACATGACTGAAGTTTGATTCTGAAATTCTGTGTCCTGGGAACATGACTGAGGTTTGATGGTGGAACCCTGTGGCCTGGGAACATGACAGAGGTTTTATTGTGATAAATTGTGGCCTGGGAATATGACTGAGGTTTGATTGTGGAATTCTGTGGACTGGGAACATGACTGAGATTTGATTCTGGAACCCTGTGGCCTGGGAACATGACTGAGGCTTTATTCTGGAACCCTGTGGCCTGGGAACATGACTCAGGTTTGATTCTGGTACTCTCTGGCCTGAGAACATCACTGAGATTAGCTTCTGGAACCCTGTGGCCTGGGAACATGACTGAGGTTAAATTGTGGAACCTGTGGCCTGGGAACATGACATCCGTTTGACTCTGGAACCCTGTGGCCTGGGAACATGATATCGATTGGACTCTGGAAACCTGTGGCCTGGAACATGACTGAGGATTGAATCTCGAGCACTGTGGCCTGGGAAAATGACTGAGGTTTGATCCTGGAACCATGTGGCCTGGAAATATGATTAAGGTTTGCTTCTGGAAACCTGTGGCCTAGGAACAAGACGGAGGTTTGAATCTGCAACCCTGTGGCCTGGGAACATGACTGAGGTTTGATTGTGGAACCCTGTGCCCTAGGAATATGACTGAGGTTTGATTCTGGAAGCCTGTGGCCTGGGAACATGTCTGAGGCATGATTCTAGAACCCTGTGGCCTTGGAAAATGACTGAGGTTTGATAGTGTTACCCTGTGGCCTGGCAATATGACTGAGGCTTGATTCTGGAACCCTCTTGCCTGGGAACATGACATCAGTTGGATTCTGGGACCCTGTGGCCTGGGAACACGACTGAGGTTTGATTCTGGAACCCTGTGGCCTTGGAACATGACATCAGTTGGATTCTGGAACCCTGTGGTCTGGGAACATGACTGAGGTTTGCTTCTGGAACCCTGTGGCTTAGGAATATGACATCAGTTGGATTCTGGAACCCTGTGGTCTGGCAACATAACTGAGGGTTGATTCTGTAACCCTGTGGCCTGGGAACATGCCTTACGTTTGATTGTGGAACCCTGTGGCCCGGGAACATGACTGAGGTTTGATTCTGGAACCCTGTGTCCTGGGAACATGACTGAGGTTTGGTTGTGGATCCCTGTGGACTGGGAATATTACTGAGGTTTGATTCTGGAACCCTATGGCCTAGAAAAATGACTGAGGCTTGATTGTGGAACCCTGTCATCTGAGAACATGACTGAGGTTTGATTGTGGAACCCTCTGTCCTGGGAACATGACTGTGGTTTGATGATTGTACCCTGTGTCCTGGCAACATGACTGAGGTTTGTTTCTAAAACCTGCGGCCTGGGAACATGACTGAGGCTTCATTCTTGAACCCTGTGGCCTGGGAAAATGACTGAGGTTTGATTCTGGAACCCTGTAGCCTGGGAACTTGGCTGAGCTTTCATTCTGGACCCCTGTTGCCTGGGAACATGATTTAGGTTTGATTCGGGAACCCTGTGACCTGGGAACATTATGGAGGTTTGATTCTGGAATCCTGTGGCCTGGGAACATGACTGAGGTTGGATTGTGGAACCCTGTGGCCTAGGAATATGACTGAGGTTTGATTCTGGAAGCCTGTGGCCAGGGAACATGTCTGAGACATGATTGTGGAAGCTTGTGGCCTGGGAAAATGACTGAGGTTTGATGGTGTTACCCTGTGGCCTGGCAATATGACTGAGGTTTGATTCTGGAACCCTGTGGCCTGGGAACATGACTGAGGTTTGATTCTGGAACGCTGTGGCCTGGCAACATGACATCAGTTGGATTCTGGAACCCTGTGGCCTGGGAACATGACTGAGGTTTGATTCTGGAACCCTGTGGCTTGGGAATATGACATCAGTTGGATTCTGGAACCCTGTGGTCTGGCAACATAACTGAGGTTTGATTCTGGAACCCTGTGGCCTGGGAACATGACTTAAGTTTGATTGTGGAACTCTGAGGCCTGGAACATGACTGAGGTTTGATTCTGGCACCCTGTGGCCTGGGAACATGACTGAGGTTTGATTGTGGAACCCTGTGTCCTGGGAACATGACTGAGGTTTGATTCTAGAACACTCTGGCCTGGGAACATGACTAAGGTTTGATTGTGGAACCCTACGGCCTGTCAACATGACTCAGGTTTGATTTTGGACCCCTGTGGCCTGGGAACATGACTGAGGGTTGATTGTGGAACCCTGTGTCCTGGCAGCATGACATCAGTTGGATTCTGGAACCCTGTGGCCTGGGAATATGACTTAGGTTTGATTCTGGAACCCTGTGGCCTGGCAACATGAGTGAGGTTTGATTCTTGAACTCTGTTGCCTGGGAAAGTGCCTGACGTTTGATTCTGGAATTCTGCAGCCTGGGAACATGACTGAGCTTTCATTCTGGAACCCTGTGGCCTGGGTACATGACTGAGGTTTGATTCTGGAACCCTGTGGCCTGGGAACATGACTGAGGTGTGATTGTAGAACACTGTGCCCTGGGAATATGACTGAAGTTTGATTCTGGAAGCCTGTGGCCTGGGATCATATCTGAGGTTGGATTCTGGAACCCTGTGGCCTTGTTAAATGACTGAGGTTTCATGGTGGAACCCTGTGGCCTGGCAATATGACTGAGGTGTGATTTTGGAAGCCTGTGGCCTGGGAATATGACTGAGGCTTGATTCTGGAAGCCTGTGGCCTGTGAACATGACTGAGGTTTGATTCTGGAACTCTGCAGCCTGGGAACATGACTGAGCTTTCATTCTGGAACCCTGTGGCCTGGGAACATGACTGAGGTTTGATTCTGGAACCCTGTGCCTGGGAATATGACTGAGGTTTAATTGTGGAAACTTCTGGCCTGGGAACATGACTGAGGCTTGATTGTGGAACCCTGTTTCCTGGGAACATGACACCGGTTTGATTCTGTGACCATGTGGCCTGGGAACATGCCTGAAGTTTGATTCTGGAACCTTGTGGCCTAGAAACATGTCATCAGTTTGTCTCTGGAATCCTTGCCTGGGAAGATGACTGAGTGTTGATTCTTCGACCCTGTGCACTGTGAACATGACTGAAGTTTGATGGTGGAACCCTGTGGCCTGGGAAAATGATTGAGGTTTGATTGTGATAACTGATGTCCTGGGTACATGACTGAGGTTTGATTGTGGAACTCTGTGGACTGGGAACATGATTGAGGTTTGTTTCTGGAACCCTGTGGCCTGGGAACATGACTGAGGCTTTATTCTGGACCAATGTGGCCTGGGAACATGACTGAGGTTTGATTCTGGAACCCTGTGGCCTGGGAAGATGACTGAGGTTTGATTGTTGAAACATGTGGCCTGGGAACATGACTGAGGCTTTATTCTGGAACCCTGTTGCCTAAGAACATGACTGAGGTTTAATTCTGGAACCCTGCAGCCTGGGAACATGACTGAGCTTTCATTCCGGTACCCTGTGGCCTGGCAATATGACTGAGGCTTGATTCTGGTACCCTATGGCTTGGGAACCTGACTGAGGTTTGATTCTGGACCTCTGTGGCCTGGGAACATTACTGAGGTTTGATTTTGGAACCCTGTGGCCTGGGAACATGACTGAGGTTTGGTTGTGGATACCTGTGGACTGGGAACATTACTGAGGTTTGATTCTGGAACCCTATGGCCTAGAAAAATGACTGAGGCTTGATTGTGGAACCCTGTCATCTGAGAACATGACTGAGGTTTGATTGTGGAACCCTCTGTCCTGGGAACATGACTGTGGTTTGATGATTGTACCCTGTGTCCTGGCAACATGACTGAGGTTTGTTTCTAAAACCTGCGTCCTGGGAACATGACTGAGGCTTCATTCTTGAACCCTGTGGCCTGGGAAAATGACTGAGGTTTGATTCTGGAACCCTGTAGCCTGGGAACTTGGCTGAGCTTTCATTCTGAACCCCTGTTGCCTGGGAATATGATTTAGGTTTGATTCGGGAACCCTGTGACCTGGGAACATGACTGAGGTTTGATTCTGGAACCATGTGGCCTGGGAACATGACTGAGGTTTGATTGTGGAACCCTGTCATCTGGGAACGTGATTGGGGTTTGATTCTGGAACCCTGTAGCCTGGAAACATGACTGAGGTTTGATTGTGGAACCCTCTGGCTTGGGAACATGACTGAGGCTTGATTCTGGAACCCTGTGGCCTGGGAACATGATATCAGTTGGATTCTGGAACCCTGTGGCCTGGGCACATGAGTGAAGGTTGATTCTGGAATCCTGTGGCCTCGGAATATGACTTACATTTGATTGTGGAAACCTGTGGCCTGGGAACATGACTGAGGTTTGATTCTGGAACCCTGTGGCCTGGGAACATGACTGAGGTTTGATTTTGGAAGCATGTGGCCTGGGAACATGACTGAGGTTTTATTCTGGAACTCTCTGCCCTGGGAATATGACTGAGGCTTGATTGTGGAAACCTGTCATCTGGGAACAAGACTGAGGTTTGACTGTGGATCCCTCTGGCCTGGGAACATGAATGAGGTTTGATGGTGGAAACCTCTGGCCTGGGACCATGACTGAGGCTTGATTTTGGTACCCTGTGGCCTGGGAACCTGACTGAGGTTTGATTCTGGAACCCTGTGGCCTGGGAACATGACTGAGATTTGATTCTGTAAACCTGGAGCCTGGGAACATGACTGAGCTTTCATTCTGTAACCCTGTGGCTTGGAAACATGACTGAAGTTTGATTCTGGAAACCTGTGACCTGGGAACTTTATTGAGGTTTGATTCTAGAACCCTGTGTCCTGGGAACATGACTGACGTTTTATAGTGAAACATTGTGGCCTGGGGATATGACTGAGTTGTGATTGTGGAATTCTGTGGACTGGGAAAATGACTGATATTTGATTCTGGAACGCTGTGGCCTGGGAACATGACTGAGGATTTATTCTGGAACCCTGTGGCCTGGGAACATGACTCAGGTTTGATTCTTGAACCCTGAGGACTGGGAACATGACTGAGGTTTGGTTGTGGATCCCTGTGGACTGGGAACATTACTGAGGTTTGATTCTGGAACACTATGGCCTAGAAAAATGACTGAGGCTTGATTGTGGAACCCTGTCATCTGAGAACATGACTGAGGTTTGATTGTGGAACCCTCTGTCCTGGGAACATGACTGTGGTTTCATGATTGTACCCTGTGTCCTGGCAACATGACTGAGGTTTGTTTCTAAAACCTGCGGCCTGGGAACATGACTGAGGCTTCATTCTTGAACCCTGTGGCCTGGGAAAATGACTGAGGTTTGATTCTGGAACCCTGTAGCCTGGGAACTTGGCTGAGCTTTCATTCTGGACCCCTGTTGCCTGGGAACATGATTTAGGTTTGATTCGGGAACCCTGTGACCTGGGAACATTATGGAGGTTTGATTCTGGAATCCTGTGGCCTGGGAACATGACTGAGGTTTGATTGTGGAACCCTGTGCCCTAGGAATATGACTGAGGTTTGATTCTGGAAGCCTGTGTCCAGGGAACATGTCTGAGGCATGATTGTGGAAGCCTGTGGCCTGGGAAAATGACTGAGGTTTGATGGTGTTACCCTGTGGCCTGGCAATATGACTGAGGTTTGATTCTGGAACCCTGTGGCCTGGGAACATGACTGAGGTTTGATTCTGGAACGCTGTGGCCTGGCAACATGACATCAGTTGGATTCTGGAACCCTGTGGCCTGGGAACATGACTGAGGTTTGATTCTGGAACCCTGTGGCTTGGGAATATGACATCAGTTGGATTCTGGAACCCTGTGGTCTGGCAACATAACTGAGGTTTGATTCTGGAACCCTGTGGCCTGGGAACATGACTTAAGTTTGATTGTGGAACTCTGAGGCCTGGAACATGACTGAGGTTTGATTCTGGCACCCTGTGGCCTGGGAACATGACTGAGGTTTGATTGTGGAACCCTGTGTCCTGGGAACATGACTGAGGTTTGATTCTAGAACACTCTGGCCTGGGAACATGACTAAGGTTTGATTGTGGAACCCTACGGCCTGTCAACATGACTCAGGTTTGATTCTGGACCCCTGTGGCCTGGGAACATGACTGAGGGTTGATTGTGGAACCCTGTGTCCTGGCAGCATGACATCAGTTGGATTCTGGAACCCTGTGGCCTGGGAATATGACTTAGGTTTGATTCTGGAACCCTGTGGCCTGGCAACATGAGTGAGGTTTGATTCTTGAACTCTGTTGCCTGGGAAAGTGCCTGACATTTGATTCTGGAATTCTGCAGCCTGGGAACATGACTGAGCTTTCATTCTGGAACCCTGTGGCCTGGGTACATGACTGAGGTTTGATTCTGGAACCCTGTGGCCTGGGAACATGACTGAGGTGTGATTGTAGAACACTGTGCCCTGGGAATATGAGTGAAGTTTGATTCTGGAAGCCTGTGGCCTGGGATCATATCTGAGGTTTGATTCTGGAACCCTGTGGCCTTGTTAAATGACTGAGGTTTCATGGTGGAACCCTGTGGCCTGGCAATATGACTGAGGTGTGATTTTGGAAGCCTGTGGCCTGGGAATATGACTGAGGCTTGATTCTGGAAGCCTGTGGCCTGTGAACATGACTGAGGTTTGATTCTGGAACTCTGCAGCCTGGGAACATGACTGAGCTTTCATTCTGGAACCCTGTGGCCTGGGAACATGACTGAGGTTTGATTCTGGAACCCTGTGCCTGGGAATATGACTGAGGTTTAATTGTGGAAACTTCTGGCCTGGGAACATGACTGAGGCTTGATTGTGGAACCCTGTGTCCTGGGAACATGACATCGGTTTGATTCTGTGACCATGTGGCCTGGGAACATGCCTGAAGTTTGATTCTGGAACCTTGTGGCCTAGAAACATGTCATCAGTTTGACTCTGGAATCCTTTGGCCTGGCAAGATGACTGAGTGTTGATTCTCCGACCCTGTGCGCTGTGAACATGACTGAAGTTTGATGGTGGAACCCTGTGGCCTGGGAAAATGATTGAGGTTTGATTGTGATAACTGATGTCCTGGGTACATGACTGAGGTTTGATTGTGGAACTCTGTGGCCTGGGAATATGATTGAGGTTTGTTTCTGGAACCCTGTGGCCTGGGAACATGACTGAGGCTTTATTCTGGACCCATGTGGCCTGGGAACATGACTGAGGCTTTATTCTGGAACCCTGTTGCCTAAGAACATGACTGAGGTTTAATTCTGGAACCCTGCAGCCTGGGAACATGACTGAGCTTTCATTCCGGTACCCTGTGGCCTGGCAATATGACTGAGGTTTGATTCTGGAACCCTCTGGCCTGGGAACATGACTGAGGTTTGATGATTGATCCCTGTGTCCTGGCAACAAGACTGAGCTTTGATTTTGGAACCCTCTGGCCTGGGAACATGACTGAGGCTTGATTCTGGTACCCTATGGCCTGGGAACCTGACTGAGGTTTGATTCTGGACCTCTGTGGCCTGGGAACATTACTGAGGTTTGATTCTGGAACCCTGTGGCCTGGGAACATGACTGAGGTTTGGTTGTGGATACCTGTGGACTGGGAACATGACTGAGGTTTGATTCTGGAACGCTGTGGTTTGGGAACATGACTGAGGTTTGCTTCTGGAACCCTGTGGCTTAGGAATATGACATCAGTTGGATTCTGGAACCCTGTGGTCTGGCAACATAACTGAGGGTTGATTCTGTAACCCTGTGGCCTGGGAACATGCCTTACGTTTGATTGTGGAACCCTGTGGCCCGGGAACATGACTGAGGTTTGATTCTGGCACCCTGTGGCCTGGGAACATGACTGAGGTTTGGTTGTGGATACCTGTGGACTGGGAACATTACTGAGGTTTGATTCTGGAACCCTATGGCCTAGAAAAATGACTGAGGCTTGATTGTGGAACCCTGTCACCTGAGAACATGACTGAGGTTTGATTGTGGAACCCTCTGTCCTGGGAACATGACTGTGGTTTGATGATTGTACCCTGTGTCCTGGCAAAATGACTGAGGTTTGTTTCTAAAACCTGCGGCCTGGGAACATGACTGAGGCTTCATTCTTGAACCCTGTGGCCTGGGAAAATGACTGAGGTTTGATTCTGGAACCCTGTAGCCTGGGAACTTGGCTGAGCTTTCATTCTGGACCCCTGTTTCCTGGGAACATGATTTAGGTTTGATTCGGGAACCCTGTGACCTGGGAACATTATGGAGGTTTGATTCTGGAATCCTGTGGCCTGGGAACATGACTGAGGTTTGATTGTGGAACCCTGTGCCCTAGGAATATGACTGAGGTTTGATTCTGGAAGCCTGTGACCAGGGAACATGTCTGAGGCATGATTGTTGGAAGCCTGTGGCCTGGGAAAATGACTGAGGTTTGATGGTGTTACCCTGTGGCCTGGCAATATGACTGAGGTTTGCTTCTGGAACCCTGTGGCCTGGGAACATGACTGAGGTTTGATTCTGGAACGCTGTGGTTTGGGAACATGACTGAGGTTTGCTTCTGGAACCCTGTGGCTTAGGAATATGACATCAGTTGGATTCTGGAACCCTGTGGTCTGGCAACATAACTGAGGGTTGATTCTGTAACCCTGTGGCCTGGGAACATGCCTTACGTTTGATTGTGGAACCCTGTGGCCCGGGAACATGACTGAGGTTTGATTCTGGCACCCTGTGGCCTGGGAACATGACTGAGGTTTGGTTGTGGATACCTGTGGACTGGGAACATTACTGAGGTTTGATTCTGGAACCCTATGGCCTAGAAAAATGACTGAGGCTTGATTGTGGAACCCTGTCACCTGAGAACATGACTGAGGTTTGATTGTGGAACCCTCTGTCCTGGGAACATGACTGTGGTTTGATGATTGTACCCTGTGTCCTGGCAAAATGACTGAGGTTTGTTTCTAAAACCTGCGGCCTGGGAACATGACTGAGGCTTCATTCTTGAACCCTGTGGCCTGGGAAAATGACTGAGGTTTGATTCTGGAACCCTGTAGCCTGGGAACTTGGCTGAGCTTTCATTCTGGACCCCTGTTGCCTGGGAACATGATTTAGGTTTGATTCGGGAACCCTGTGACCTGGGAACATTATGGAGGTTTGATTCTGGAATCCTGTGGCCTGGGAACATGACTGAGGTTTGATTGTGGAACCCTGTGCCCTAGGAATATGACTGAGGTTTGATTCTGGAAGCCTGTGACCAGGGAACATGTCTGAGGCATGATTGTTGGAAGCCTGTGGCCTGGGAAAATGACTGAGGTTTGATGGTGTTACCCTGTGGCCTGGCAATATGACTGAGGTTTGATTCTGGAACCCTGTGGCCTGGGAACATGACTGAGGTTTGATTCTGGAACGCTGTGGCCTGGCAAGATGACATCAGTTGGATTCTGGAACCCTGTGGCCTGGGAACATGACTGAGGTTTGATTCTGGAACCCTGTGGCTTGGGAATATGACATCAGTTGGATTCTGGAACCCTGTGGTCTGGCAACATAACTGAGGTTTGATTCTGGAACCCTGTGGCCTGGGAACATGACTAAGTTTGATTGTGGAACTCTGAGGCCTGGAACATGACTGAGGTTTGATTCTGGCACCCTGTGGCCTGGGAACATGACTGAGGTTTGATTGTGGAACCCTGTGTCCTGGGAACATGACTGAGGTTTGATTCTAGAACACTCTGGCCTGGGAACATGACTAAGGTTTGATTGTGGAAACCTACGGCCTGTCAACATGACTCAGGTTTGATTCTGGAACCCTCTGGCCTGGGAACATGACTGAGGTTTGATGATTGAACCCTGTGTCCTGGCAACAAGACTGAGCTTTGATTTTGGAACCCTCTGGCCTGGGAACATGACTGAGGCTTGATTCTGGTACCCTATAGCCTGGGAACCTGACTGAGGTTTGATTCTGGACCGCTGTGGCCTGGGAACATTACTGAGGTTTGATTCTGGAACCCTGTGTCCTGGGAACATGACTGAGGTTTCATTGTGAAACACTCTGGCCTGGGAACATACCTGAGGTTTGATGGTGGAACTCTGTTGCCTGGCAACATGACTGAGGTTTGACTGTGGAACTCTCTGGCCTAGGAACATGACTGTGGCTTGGTTCCTGTACCCTGTTGTTAGGAAGCTGACTGAGGTTTGATTCTGGAAGCCTGTGGCCTGGGAAGATATCTGAGGTTTGATTCTGGAACCCTGTGGCTTTGGAAAATGACTGAGGTTTCATGGTTGAACCCTGTGGCCTGGCAATATGACTGAGGTTTGATTCTGGAAGCCTGTGGCCTGGGAACATGACTGAGGCTTCATTTTGGTACCCTGTGGCCTGGGAACCTGACTGAGGTTTGATTCTGGACCGCTCTGGCCTGGGAACATGACTGAGGTTTGTTTCTGGAACCCTGTGTCCTGAGAACATGACTGAGGTTTCATTGTGAAACACTCTGGACTGGGAACATGACTGAGGTTTGATGGTGGAATCCTGTGCCCTGGCAACATGACTGAGGTTTGAGTGTGGAACTCTCTAGCCTAGGAACATGACTGTGGCTTGGTTCCTGTACCCTGTTGTTGGGAAGCTGACTGAGGTTTGATTCTGGACCCCTCTGGCCTGGGAGCATGACTGAGGTTTGATACTGGAACCCTTTGGCCTAGGAACATGACTGAGGTTTGATTGTGGAAACCTGTGGCCTGGCAACATGACTGAGGTTTGATTCTGGTACTCTCTGGCCTGAGAACATGACTGAGGTTAGCTTCTGGAACCCTGTGGCCTGGGAACATGACTGAGGTTAGTTTGTGGAACACTGTGGCCTGGGAACATGACATCCGTTTGACTCTGGAACCCTGTGGCCTGGGAACATGACATCGGTTGGATTCTGGAACCCTGTGACCTGGGAACATGACATCGGTTGGATTCTGTAACTCTGTGGCCTGGGAAGATGATATCGGTTGGATTCTGGAAACCTGTGGCCTGGGAACATGACTGAGGTTTGATTCTTGAACTCTGTTGCTGGAAACGTGCCTGAAGTTTGTTTCTGGAACCCTGTGGCCTGGGAACATGACTGAGGTTTGATTCTGAAATCCTGTGTCCTGGGAACATGACTGAGGTTTGATTGTGGAAACTTCTGGCCTGGGAACTTGACTGAGGCTTGATTGTGGAACCCTGTGTCCTGGGAACATGACATCGGTTTGATTCTGGGACCCTGTGGCCTGGGAACATGACTGAAGTTTGATTCTGGAACCTTGTGGCCTGGTAACATGTCATCAGAAGGATTCTGGAATCCTATGGCCTGGGAAGATGACTGAGCGTTGATTCTGGAACCCTGTGCCCTGGGAACATGACTGAGGTTTGATTGTGGAACCCTTTTCCCTGGGAATATGACTGAAGTTTGATTCTGGAACCCTGTGGCCTAGGAATATGACTGAGGTTTGATTGTGGAACTCTGTGGACTGGGGACATGACTGAGGTTTGTTTCTGGAACCCTGTGGCCTGGGTATATGACTGAGGTTTGATTGTGGAACCCTGTGACCTGGGAACATTATTGAGGTTTGATTCTGGAACCCTGTGGCCTGGGAACATAACTGAGGCTTGATTGTGGAACCCTGTTCCCTGAGAATATGACTGAAGTTTGATTCTGGAACCCTGTGGCCTTGGAAAATAACTGAGGTTTGATGGTGGAACCCTGTGGCCTGGCGATATGACTGAGGTTGGATTCTGGAAGCCTGTGACCTGGGAACATGACTGAGGTTTGATTCTGGAACCATGTGGCCTGGGAACATGACTGAGGTTTGATTGTGGAACCCTGATATCTGGGAACGTGATTGGGGTTTGATTCTGGAACCCTGTAGCCTGGAAACATGACTGAGGTTTGATTCTGGAATTGTCTTGCCTGGGAACATGCCTGAAGTTTGATTCTGGAACCCTGTGGCCTGGGAACATGACTGAGGTTTGATTGTGGAACCCTCTGGCTTGGGAACATGACTGAGGCTTTATTCTGGAACCCTGCGGCCTGGGAACATGATATCAGTTGGATTCTGGAACCCTGTGGCCTGGGCACATGAGTGAAGGTTGATTCTGGAATCCTGTGGCCTCGGAATATGACTTACATTTGATTGTGGAAACCTGTGCCCTGGCAACATGACTGAGGTTTGAGTGTGGAACTCTCTAGCCTCGGAACATGACTGTGGCTTGGTTCCTGTACCCTGTTTTTGGGAACCTGACTGAGGTTTGATTCTGGACCCCTCTGGCCTGGGAGCATGACTGAGGTTTGATACTGGAACCCTTTGGCCTAGGAACATGACTGAGGTTTGATTGTGGAAACCTGTGGCCTGGCAACATGACTGAGGTTTGATTCTGGTACTCTCTGGCCTGAGAACATGACTGAGGTTAGCTTCTGGAACCCTGTGGCCTGGGAACATGACTGAGGTTAGTTTGTGGAACACTGTGGCCTGGGAACATGACATCCGTTTGACTCTGGAACCCTGTGGCCTGGGAACATGACATCGGTTGGATTCTGGAACCCTGTGACCTGGGAACATGACATCGGTTGGATTCTGTAACTCTGTGGCCTGGGAAGATGATATCGGTTGGATTCTGGAAACCTGTGGCCTGGGAACATGACTGAGGTTTGATTCTTGAACTCTGTTGCTGGAAACGTGCCTGAAGTTTGTTTCTGGAACCCTGTGGCCTGGGAACATGACTGAGGTTTGATTCTGAAATCCTGTGTCCTGGGAACATGACTGAGGTTTGATGATTGAACCCTGTGTCCTGGGAACATGACTGAGGTTTGATTGTGGAAACTTCTGGCCTGGGAACTTGACTGAGGCTTGATTGTGGAACCCTGTGTCCTGGGAACATGACATCGGTTTGATTCTGGGACCCTGTGTCCTGGGAAAATGACTGAAGTTTGATTCTGGAAACTTGTGGCCTGGTAACATGTCATCAGAAGGATTCTGGAATCCTATGGCCTGGGAAGATGACTAAGCGTTGATTCTGGAACCCTGTGCCCTGGGAACATGACTGAGGTTTGATTGTGGAACCCTTTTCCCTGGGAATATGACTGAAGTTTGATTCTAGAACCCTGTGGCCTGGGAACATGACTGAGGTTTGATTGTGGAACTCTGTGGACTGGGAACATGACTGAGGTTTGTTTCTGGAACCCTGTGGCCTGGGTACATGACTGAGGTTTGATTGTGGAACCCTGTGACCTGGGAACATTATTGAGGTTTGATTCTGGAACCCTGTGGCCTGGGAACATAACTGAGGCTTGATTGTGGAACCCTGTTCCCTGGGAATATGACTGAAGTTTGATTCTGGAACCCTGTGGCCTTGGAAAATAACTGAGGTTTGATGGTGGAACCCTGTGGCCTGGCGATATGACTGAGGTTGGATTCTGGAAGCCTGTGACCTGGGAACATGACTGAGGTTTGATTCTGGAACCATGTGGCCTGGGAACATGACTGAGGTTTGATTGTGGAACCCTGATATCTGGGAACGTGATTGGGGTTTGATTCTGGAACCCTGTAGCCTGGAAACATGACTGAGGTTTGATTGTGGAACCCTCTGGCTTGGGAACATGACTGAGGCTTGATTCTGGAACCCTGCGGCCTGGGAACATGATATCAGTTGGATTCTGGAACCCTGTGGCCTGGGCACATGAGTGAAGGTTGATTCTGGAATCCTGTGGCCTCGGAATATGACTTACATTTGATTGTGGAAACCTGTGGCCTGGGAACATGACTGAGGTTTGATTCTGGAACCCTGTGGCCTGGGAACATGACTGAGGTTTGATTGTGGAAGCATGTGGCCTGGGAACATTACTGAGGTTTTATTTTGGAACCCTCTGCCCTGGGAATATGACTGAGGCTTGATTGTGGAAACCTGTCATCTGGGAACAAGACTGAGGTTTGACTGTGGATCCCTCTGGCCTGGGAACATGACTGAGGCTTGATTTTGGTACCCTGTGGCCTGGGAACCTGACTGAGGTTTGATTCTGGTACCCTGTGGCCTGGGAACATGACTGAGATTTGATTCTGTAAACCTGGAGCCTGGGAACATGACTGAGCTTTCATTCTGTAACCCTGTGGCTTGGAAACATGACTGAAGTTTGATTCTGGAAACCTGTGACCTGGGAACTTTATTGAGGTTTGATTCTAGAACCCTGTGTCCTGGGAACATGACTGAGGTTTGATTGTGGAACCCTCTGGCCTAGGAACATGACTGAGGCTTGGTACCTGTACCCTGTGGTTGGGAACCTGACTAAGGTTTGATTCTGGACCCCTGTGTCCCGGGAGCATGACTGAGATTTGATACTGGAACCCTTTGGCCTAGGACGATGACTGAGGTTTGATTGTGGAACCTGTGGCCTGGGAACATGACATCTGTTTGACTCTGGAGCCCTGTGGCCTGGGAACATGACATCGGTTGGCTTCTAGAACCCTGTGGCCTGGGAACATGACATCGGTTTGATTGTATAACCCTGTGGCCTGGGAACATGATATCAATTGGATTCTGGTAACCTTTGGCCTGTGAACATGACAACGGTTGGATTCTGGATCCCTGTGGCCTAGGAACATGACTGAGGTTTGATTGTGGACCCTCTGGCCTCGGAACATGACTGAGGCTTCATTGTGGACCCTGTGTCCTGGGAACATGACATCGGTTTGATTCTGTGACCCTGTGGCCTGGGAACATGACATCAGTTGGATTCTGGAAACCTCTCGCCTGCGAACATGACTGAGGGTTGATTCTGGAACCCTGTGGCCTGGGAACATGACTGAAGTTTGATTCTGAAATTCTGTGTCCTGGGAACATGACTGAGGTTTGATGGTGGAACCCTGTGGCCTGGGAATATGACAGAGGTTTTATTGTGATAAATTGTGGCCTGGGAATATGACTGAGGTTTGATTGTGGAATTCTGTGGACTGGGAACATGACTGAGGTTTGATTCTGGAACCCTGTGGCCTGGGAACATGACTGAGGCTTTATTCTGGAACCCTGTGGCCTGGGAACATGACTCAGGTTTGATTCTGGTACTCTCTGGCCTGAGAACATCACTGAGATTAGCTTCTGGAACCCTGTGGCCTGGGAACATGACTGAGGTTAAATTGTGGAACCTGTGGCCTGGGAACATGACATCCGTTTGACTCTGGAACCCTGTGGCCTGGGAACATGATATCGATTGGACTCTGGAAACCTGTGGCCTGGAACATGACTGAGGATTGAATCTCGAGCACTGTGGCCTGGGAAAATGACTGAGGTTTGATCCTGGAACCATGTGGCCTGGAAATATGATTAAGGTTTGCTTTTGGAACCCTGTGGCTTAGGAATATGACATCAGTTGGATTCTGGAACCCTGTGGTCTGGCAACATAACTGAGGTTTGATTCTGTAACCCTGTGGCCTGGGAACATGCCTTACGTTTGATTGTGGAACCCTGTGGCCCGGGAACATGACTGAGATTTGATTCTGGAACCCTGTGGCCTGGGAACATGACTGAGGTTTGGTTGTGGATCCCTGTGGACTGGGAACATTACTGAGGTTTGATTCTGGAACCCTATGGCCTAGAAAAATGACTGAGGCTTGATTGTGGAACCCTGTCATCTGAAAACATGACTGAGGTTTGATTGTGGAACCCTCTGTCCTGGGAACATGACTGTGGTTTGATGATTGTACCCTGTGTCCTGGCAACATGACTGAGGTTTGTTTCTAAAACCTGCGGCCTGGGAACATGACTGAGGCTTCATTCTTGAACCCTGTGGCCTGGGAAAATGACTGAGGTTTGATTCTGGAACCCTGTAGCCTGGGAACTTGGCTGAGCTTTCATTCTGGACCCCTGTTGCCTGGGAACATGATTTAGGTTTGATTCGGGAACCCTGTGACCTGGGAACATTATGGAGGTTTGATTCTGGAATCCTGTGGCCTGGGAACATGACTGAGGTTTGATTGTGGAACCCTGTGCCCTAGGAATATGACTGAGGTTTGATTCTGGAAGCCTGTGACCAGGGAACATGTCTGAGGCATGATTGTTGGAAGCCTGTGGCCTGGGAAAATGACTGAGGTTTGATGGTGTTACCCTGTGGCCTGGCAATATGACTGAGGTTTGATTCTGGAACCCTGTGGCCTGGGAACATGACTGAGGTTTGATTCTGGAACGCTGTGGCCTGGCAAGATGACATCAGTTGGATTCTGGAACCCTGTGGCCTGGGAACATGACTGAGGTTTGATTCTGGAACCCTGTGGCTTGGGAATATGACATCAGTTGGATTCTGGAACCCTGTGGTCTGGCAACATAACTGAGGTTTGATTCTGGAACCCTGTGGCCTGGGAACATGACTTAAGTTTGATTGTGGAACTCTGAGGCCTGGAACATGACTGAGGTTTGATTCTGGCACCCTGTGGCCTGGGAACATGACTGAGGTTTGATTGTGGAACCCTGTGTCCTGGGAACATGACTGAGGTTTGATTCTAGAACACTCTGGCCTGGGAACATGACTAAGGTTTGATTGTGGAAACCTACGGCCTGTCAACATGACTCAGGTTTGATTCTGGAACCCTCTGGCCTGGGAACATGACTGAGGTTTGATGATTGAACCCTGTGTCCTGGCAACAAGACTGAGCTTTGATTTTGGAACCCTCTGGCCTGGGAACATGACTGAGGCTTGATTCTGGTACCCTATGGCCTGGGAACCTGACTGAGGTTTGATTCTGGACCGCTGTGGCCTGGGAACATTACTGAGGTTTGATTCTGGAACCCTGTGTCCTGGGAACATGACTGAGGTTTCATTGTGAAACACTCTTGCCTGGGAACATACCTGAGGTTTGATGGTAGAACTCTGTTGCCTGGCAACATGACTGAGGTTTGACTGTGGAACTCTCTGGCCTAGGAACATGACTGTGGCTTGGTTCCTGTACCCTGTTGTTAGGAAGCTGACTGAGGTTTGATTCTGGAAGCCTGTGGCCTGGGAAGATATCTGAGGTTTGATTCTGGAACCCTGTGGCTTTGGAAAATGACTGAGGTTTCATGGTTGAACCCTGTGGCCTGGCAATATGACTGAGGTTTGATTCTGGAAGCCTGTGGCCTGGGAACATGACTGAGGCTTCATTTTGGTACCCTGTGGCCTGGGAACCTGACTGAGGTTTGATTCTGGACCGCTCTGGCCTGGGAACATGACTGAGGTTTGTTTCTGGAACCCTGTGTCCTGAGAACATGACTGAGGTTTCATTGTGAAACACTCTGGACTGGGAACATGACTGAGGTTTGATGGTGGAATCCTGTGCCCTGGCAACATGACTGAGGTTTGAGTGTGGAACTCTCTAGCCTAGGAACATGACTGTGGCTTGGTTCCTGTACCCTGTTGTTGGGAAGCTGACTGAGGTTTGATTCTGGACCCCTCTGGCCTGGGAGCATGACTGAGGTTTGATACTGGAACCCTTTGGCCTAGGAACATGACTGAGGTTTGATTGTGGAAACCTGTGGCCTGGCAACATGACTGAGGTTTGATTCTGGTACTCTCTGGCCTGAGAACATGACTGAGGTTAGCTTCTGGAACCCTGTGGCCTGGGAACATGACTGAGGTTAGTTTGTGGAACACTGTGGCCTGGGAACATGACATCCGTTTGACTCTGGAACCCTGTGGCCTGGGAACATGACATCGGTTGGATTTTGGAACCCTGTGACCTGGGAACATGACATCGGTTGGATTCTGTAACTCTGTGGCCTGGGAAGATGATATCGGTTGGATTCTGGAAACCTGTGGCCTGGGAACATGACTGAGGTTTGATTCTTGAACTCTGTTGCTGGAAACGTGCCTGAAGTTTGTTTCTGGAACCCTGTGGCCTGGGAACATGACTGAGGTTTGATTCTGAAATCCTGTGTCCTGGGAACATGACTGAGGTTTGATGATTGAACCCTGTGTCCTGGGAACATGACTGAGGTTTGATTGTGGAAACTTCTGGCCTGGGAACTTGACTGAAGCTTGATTGTGGAACCCTGTGTCCTGGAAACATGACATCGGTTTGATTCTGGGACCCTGTGGCCTGGGAACATGACTGAAGTTTGATTCTGGAACCTTGTGGCCTGGTAACATGTCATCAGAAGGATTCTGGAATCCTATGGCCTGGGAAGATGACTGAGCGTTGATTCTGGAACCCTGTGCCCTGGGAACATGACTGAGGTTTGATTGTGGAACCCTTTTCCCTGGGAATATGACTGAAGTTTGATTCTAGAACCCTGTGGCCTGGGAACATGACTGAGGTTTGATTGTGGAACTCTGTGGACTGGGAACATGACTGATGTTTGTTTCTGGAACCCTGTGGCCTGGGAACATGACTGAGGTTTGATTGTGGAACTCTGTGGACTGGGAACATGACTGAGGTTTGATTCTGGAACCCTGTAGCCTGGAAACATGACTGAGGTTTGATTCTGGAATTGTCTTGCCTGGGAATATGACTGAAGTTTGATTCTGGAACCCTGTGGCCTGGGAACATGACTGAGGTTTGATTGTGGAACCCTCTGGCTTGGGAACGTGACTGAGGCTTGATTCTGGAACCCTGCGGCCTGGGAACATGATATCAGTTGGATTCTGGAACCCTGTGGCCTGGGCACATGAGTGAAGGTTGATTCTGGAATCCTGTGGCCTCGGAATATGACTTACATTTGATTGTGGAAACCTGTGGCCTGGGAACATGACTGAGGTTTGATTCTGGAACCCTGTGGCCTGGGAACATGACTGAGGTTAGATTGTGGTCATCCCAAATGACTTACATTTGATTGTGGAAACCTGTGGCCTGGGAACATGACTGAGGTTTGATTCTGGAACCCTGTGGCCTGGGAACATGACTGAGGTTTGATTGTGGAAGCATGTGGCCTGCGAACATTACTGAGGTTTTATTCTGGAACCCTCTGCCCTGGGAATATGACTGAGGCTTGATTGTGGAAACCTGTCATCTGGGAACAAGACTGAGGTTTGACTGTGGATCCCTCTGGCCTGGGAACATGAATGAGGTTTGATGGTGGAAACCTCTGGCCTGGGAACATGACTGAGGCTTGATTGTGCAACTCTGTGGACTGGGAACATGACTGAGGTTTCTTTCTGGAACCCTGTGGCCTGGCAACATGACTGAGGCTTTATTCTGGAACCCTGTGGCCTGGGAACATGACTGAGATTTGATTCTGTAAACCTGGAGCCTGGGAACATGACTGAGCTTTCATTCTGTAACCCTGTGGCTTGGAAACATGACTGAAGTTTGATTCTGGAAACCTGTGACCTGGGAACTTTATTGAGGTTTGATTCTAGAACCCTGTGTCCTGGGAACATGACTGACGTTTTATTGTGAAAAATTGTGGCCTGGGAATATGACTGAGTTGTGATTGTGGAATTCTGTGGACTGGGAAAATGACTGATATTTGATTCTGGAACGCTGTGGCCTGGGAACATGACTGAGGATTTATTCTGGAACCCTGTGGCCTGGGAACATGACTCAGGTTTGATTCTTGAACCCTGAGGACTGGGAACATGACTGAGGTATGATTGTGGAAACATGTATCCTGGGAACATGACTGAGGCTTTATTCTAGAACCCTGTGTCCTGGGAACATGACTGAGGTTTGATTGTGGAACCCTCTGGCCTAGGAACATGACTGAGGCTTGGTACCTGTACCCTGTGGTTGGGAACCTGACTAAGGTTTGATTCTGGACCCCTGTGTCCCGGGAGCATGACTGAGATTTGATACTGGAACCCTTTGGCCTAGGACCATGACTGAGGTTTGATTGTGGAACCTGTGGCCTGGGAACATGACATCTGTTTGACTCTGGAGCCCTGTGGCCTGGGAACATGACATCGGTTGGCTTCTAGAACCCTGTGGCCTGGGAACATGACATCGGTTTGATTGTATAACCCTGTGGCCTGGGAACATGATATCGATTGGATTCTGGTAACCTTTGGCCTGGGAACATGACAACGGTTGGATTCTGGATCCCTGTGGCCTAGGAACATGACTGAGGTTTGATTGTGGACCCTCTGGCCTCGGAACATGACTGAGGCTTGATTGTGGACCCTGTGTCCTGGGAACATGACATCGGTTTGATTCTGTGACCCTGTGGCCTGGGAACATGACATCAGTTGGGTTCTGGAACCCTCTCGCCTGGGAACATGATTGAGGGTTGATTCTGGAACCCTGTGGCCTGGGAACATGACTGAAGTTTGATTCTGAAATTCTGTGTCCTGGGAACATGACTGAGGTTTGATGGTGGAACCCTGTGGCCTGGGAACATGACAGAGGTTTGATTTTGGAACCCTGTGGCCTGGGAACATGACTGAGGTTTGATTGTGATAACTTATGACCTGGGAACATGACTGAGGTTTGATTGTGGAACTCTGTGGACTGGGAACATGACTGAGGTTTCTTTCTGGAACCCTGTGTCCTGGGAACATGACTGAGGTTTGATTCTGGAACCCTGTGGCTTGGGAATATGACATCAGTTGGATTCTGGAACCCTGTGGTCTGGCAACATAACTGAGGTTTGATTCTGGAACCCTGTGGCCTGGGAACATGACTTAAGTTTGATTGTGGAACTCTGAGGCCTGGAACATGACTGAGGTTTGATTCTGGCACCCTGTGGCCTGGGAACATGACTGAGGTTTGATTGTGGAACCCTGTGTCCTGGGAACATGACTGAGGTTTGATTCTAGAACACTCTGGCCTGGGAACATGACTAAGGTTTGATTGTGGAAACCTACGGCCTGTCAACATGACTCAGGTTTGATTCTGGAACCCTCTGGCCTGGGAACATGACTGAGGTTTGATGATTGAACCCTGTGTCCTGGCAACAAGACTGAGCTTTGATTTTGGAACCCTCTGGCCTGGGAACATGACTGAGGCTTGATTCTGGTACCCTATGGCCTGGGAACCTGACTGAGGTTTGATTCTGGACCGCTGTGGCCTGGGAACATTACTGAGGTTTGATTCTGGAACCCTGTGTCCTGGGAACATGACTGAGGTTTCATTGTGAAACACTCTTGCCTGGGAACATACCTGAGGTTTGATGGTAGAACTCTGTTGCCTGGCAACATGACTGAGGTTTGACTGTGGAACTCTCTGGCCTAGGAACATGACTGTGGCTTGGTTCCTGTACCCTGTTGTTAGGAAGCTGACTGAGGTTTGATTCTGGAAGCCTGTGGCCTGGGAAGATATCTGAGGTTTGATTCTGGAACCCTGTGGCTTTGGAAAATGACTGAGGTTTCATGGTTGAACCCTTTGGCCTGGCAATATGACTGAGGTTTGATTCTGGAAGCCTGTGGCCTGGGAACATGACTGAGGCTTCATTTTGGTACCCTGTGGCCTGGGAACCTGACTGAGGTTTGATTCTGGACCGCTCTGGCCTGGGAACATGACTGAGGTTTGTTTCTGGAACCCTGTGTCCTGAGAACATGACTGAGGTTTCATTGTGAAACACTCTGGACTGGGAACATGACTGAGGTTTGATGGTGGAATCCTGTGCCCTGGCAACATGACTGAGGTTTGAGTGTGGAACTCTCTAGCCTAGGAACATGACTGTGGCTTGGTTCCTGTACCCTGTTGTTGGGAAGCTGACTGAGGTTTGATTCTGGACCCCTCTGGCCTGGGAGCATGACTGAGGTTTGATACTGGAACCCTTTGGCCTAGGAACATGACTGAGGTTTGATTGTGGAAACCTGTGGCCTGGCAACATGACTGAGGTTTGATTCTGGTACTCTCTGGCCTGAGAACATGACTGAGGTTAGCTTCTGGAACCCTGTGGCCTGGGAACATGACTGAGGTTAGTTTGTGGAACACTGTGGCCTGGGAACATGACATCCGTTTGACTCTGGAACCCTGTGGCCTGGGAACATGACATCGGTTGGATTTTGGAACCCTGTGACCTGGGAACATGACATCGGTTGGATTCTGTAACTCTGTGGCCTGGGAAGATGATATCGGTTGGATTCTGGAAACCTGTGGCCTGGGAACATGACTGAGGTTTGATTCTTGAACTCTGTTGCTGGAAACGTGCCTGAAGTTTGTTTCTGGAACCCTGTGGCCTGGGAACATGACTGAGGTTTGATTCTGAAATCCTGTGTCCTGGGAACATGACTGAGGTTTGATGATTGAACCCTGTGTCCTGGGAACATGACTGAGGTTTGATTGTGGAAACTTCTGGCCTGGGAACTTGACTGAAGCTTGATTGTGGAACCCTGTGTCCTGGAAACATGACATCGGTTTGATTCTGGGACCCTGTGGCCTGGGAACATGACTGAAGTTTGATACTGGAACCTTGTGGCCTGGTAACATGTCATCAGAAGGATTCTGGAATCCTATGGCCTGGGAAGATGACTGAGCGTTGATTCTGGAACCCTGTGCCCTGGGAACATGACTGAGGTTTGATTGTGGAACCCTTTTCCCTGGGAATATGACTGAAGTTTGATTCTAGAACCCTGTGGCCTGGGAACATGACTGAGGTTTGATTGTGGAACTCTGTGGACTGGGAACATGACTGAGGTTTGATTCTGGAACCCTGTAGCCTGGAAACATGACTGAGGTTTGATTCTGGAATTGTCTTGCCTGGGAATATGACTGAAGTTTGATTCTGGAACCCTGTGGCCTGGGAACATGACTGAGGTTTGATTGTGGAACCCTCTGGCTTGGGAACGTGACTGAGGCTTGATTCTGGAACCCTGCGGCCTGGGAACATGATATCAGTTGGATTCTGGAACCCTGTGGCCTGGGCACATGAGTGAAGGTTGATTCTGGAATCCTGTGGCCTCGGAATATGACTTACATTTGATTGTGGAAACCTGTGGCCTGGGAACATGACTGAGGTTTGATTCTGGAACCCTGTGGCCTGGGAACATGACTGAGGTTAGATTGTGGTCATCCCAAATGACTTACATTTGATTGTGGAAACCTGTGGCCTGGGAACATGACTGAGGTTTGATTCTGGAACCCTGTGGCCTGGGAACATGACTGAGGTTTGATTGTGGAAGCATGTGGCCTGCGAACATTACTGAGGTTTTATTCTGGAACCCTCTGCCCTGGGAATATGACTGAGGCTTGATTGTGGAAACCTGTCATCTGGGAACAAGACTGAGGTTTGACTGTGGATCCCTCTGGCCTGGGAACATGAATGAGGTTTGATGGTGGAAACCTCTGGCCTGGGAACATGACTGAGGCTTGATTGTGCAACTCTGTGGACTGGGAACATGACTGAGGTTTCTTTCTGGAACCCTGTGGCCTGGCAACATGACTGAGGCTTTATTCTGGAACCCTGTGGCCTGGGAACATGACTGAGATTTGATTCTGTAAACCTGGAGCCTGGGAACATGACTGAGCTTTCATTCTGTAACCCTGTGGCTTGGAAACATGACTGAAGTTTGATTCTGGAAACCTGTGACCTGGGAACTTTATTGAGGTTTGATTCTAGAACCCTGTGTCCTGGGAACATGACTGACGTTTTATTGTGAAAAATTGTGGCCTGGGAATATGACTGAGTTGTGATTGTGGAATTCTGTGGACTGGGAAAATGACTGATATTTGATTCTGGAACGCTGTGGCCTGGGAACATGACTGAGGATTTATTCTGGAACCCTGTGGCCTGGGAACATGACTCAGGTTTGATTCTTGAACCCTGAGGACTGGGAACATGACTGAGGTATGATTGTGGAAACATGTATCCTGGGAACATGACTGAGGCTTTATTCTAGAACCCTGTGTCCTGGGAACATGACTGAGGTTTGATTGTGGAACCCTCTGGCCTAGGAACATGACTGAGGCTTGGTACCTGTACCCTGTGGTTGGGAACCTGACTAAGGTTTGATTCTGGACCCCTGTGTCCCGGGAGCATGACTGAGATTTGATACTGGAACCCTTTGGCCTAGGACCATGACTGAGGTTTGATTGTGGAACCTGTGGCCTGGGAACATGACATCTGTTTGACTCTGGAGCCCTGTGGCCTGGGAACATGACATCGGTTGGCTTCTAGAACCCTGTGGCCTGGGAACATGACATCGGTTTGATTGTATAACCCTGTGGCCTGGGAACATGATATCGATTGGATTCTGGTAACCTTTGGCCTGGGAACATGACAACGGTTGGATTCTGGATCCCTGTGGCCTAGGAACATGACTGAGGTTTGATTGTGGACCCTCTGGCCTCGGAACATGACTGAGGCTTGATTGTGGACCCTGTGTCCTGGGAACATGACATCGGTTTGATTCTGTGACCCTGTGGCCTGGGAACATGACATCAGTTGGGTTCTGGAACCCTCTCGCCTGGGAACATGATTGAGGGTTGATTCTGGAACCCTGTGGCCTGGGAACATGACTGAAGTTTGATTCTGAAATTCTGTGTCCTGGGAACATGACTGAGGTTTGATGGTGGAACCCTGTGGCCTGGGAACATGACAGAGGTTTGATTTTGGAACCCTGTGGCCTGGGAACATGACTGAGGTTTGATTGTGATAACTTATGACCTGGGAACATGACTGAGGTTTGATTGTGGAACTCTGTGGACTGGGAACATGACTGAGGTTTCTTTCTGGAACCCTGTGTCCTGGGAACATGACTGAGGTTTGATTGTGGAACCCTCTGGCCTAGGAACATGACTGAGGCTTGGTACCTGTACCCTGTGGTTGGGAACCTGACTAAGGTTTGATTCTGGACCCCTGTGTCCCGGGAGCATGACTGAGATTTGATACTGGAACCCTTTGGCCTAGGACCATGACTGAGGTTTGATTGTGGAACCTGTGGCCTGGGAACATGACATCTGTTTGACTCTGGAGCCCTGTGGCCTGGGAACATGACATCGGTTGGCTTCTAGAACCCTGTGGCCTGGGAACATGACATCGGTTTGATTGTATAACCCTGTGGCCTGGGAACATGATATCGATTGGATTCTGGTAACCTTTGGCCTGGGAACATGACAACGGTTGGATTCTGGATCCCTGTGGCCTAGGAACATGACTGAGGTTTGATTGTGGACCCTCTGGCCTCGGAACATGACTGAGGCTTGATTGTGGACCCTGTGTCCTTGGAACATGACATCGGTTTGATTCTGTGACCCTGTGGCCTGGGAACATGACATCAGTTGGGTTCTGGAACCCTCTCGCCTGGGAACATGATTGAGGGTTGATTCTGGAACCCTGTGGCCTGGGAACATGACTGAAGTTTGATTCTGAAATTCTGTGTCCTGGGAACATGACTGAGGTTTGATGGTGGAACCCTGTGGCCTGGGAACATGACAGAGGTTTGATTTTGGAACCCTGTGGCCTGGGAACATGACTGAGGTTTGATTGTGATAACTTATGACCTGGGAACATGACTGAGGTTTGATTGTGGAACTCTGTGGACTGGGAACATGACTGAGGTTTCTTTCTGGAACCCTGTGGCCTGGGAACATGACTGAGGCTTTATTCTGGAACCCTGTGGCCTGGGAATATGACTGAGGTTTGATTCTGTAAAACTGGAGCCTGGGAACATGACTGAGCTTTCATTCTGTAACCCTGTGGCTTGGAAACATGACTGAAGTTTGATTCTGGAAACCTGTGACCTGGGAACTTTATTGAGGTTTGATTCTAGAACCCTGTGTCCTGGGAAGATGACTGACGTTTTATTGTGAAAAATTGTGGCCTGGGAATATGACTGAGTTGTGATTGTGGAATTCTGTGGACTGGGAAAATGACTGATATTTGATTCTGGAACGCTGTGGCCTGGGAACATGACTGAGGATTTATTCTGGAACCCTGTGGCCTGGGAACATGACTCAGGTTTGATTCTTGAACCCTGAGGACTGGGAACATGACTGAGGTTTGATTGTGGAACCCTCTGGCCTAGGAACATGACTGAGGCTTGGTACCTGTACCCTGTGGTTGGGAACCTGACTAAGGTTTGATTCTGGACCCCTGTGTCCCGGGAGCATGACTGAGATTTGATACTGGAACCCTTTGGCCTAGGACCATGACTGAGGTTTGATTGTGGAACCTGTGGCCTGGGAACATGACATCTGTTTGACTCTGGAGCCCTGTGGCCTGGGAACATGACATCGGTTGGCTTCTAGAACCCTGTGGCCTGGGAACATGACATCGGTTTGATTGTATAACCCTGTGGCCTGGGAACATGATATCGATTGGATTCTGGTAACCTTTGGCCTGGGAACATGACAACGGTTGGATTCTGGATCCCTGTGGCCTCGGAACATGACTGAGGCTTGATTGTGGACCCTGTGTCCTGGGAACATGACATCGGTTTGATTCTGTGACCCTGTGGCCTGGGAAGATGACATCAGTTGGATTCTGGAACCCTCTCGCCTGGGAACATGACTGAGGGTTGATTCTGGAACCCTGTGGCCTGGGAACATGACTGAAGTTTGATTCTGAAATTCTGTGTCCTGGGAACATGACTGAGGTTTGATGGTGGAACCCTGTGGCCTGGGAACATGACAGAGGTTTTATTGTGGTAAATTGTGGCCTGGGAATATGACTGAGGTTTGATTGTGGAATTCTGTGGACTGGGAACATGACTGAGATTTGATTCTGGAACCCTGTGGCCTGGGAACATGACTGAGGCTTTATTCTGGAACCCTGTGGCCTGGGAACATGACTCAGGTTTGATTCTGGTACTCTCTGGCCTGAGAACATCACTGAGATTAGCTTCTGGAACCCTGTGGCCTGGGAACATGACTGAGGTTAAATTGTGGAACCTGTGGCCTGGGAACATGACATCCGTTTGACTCTGGAACCCTGTGGCCTGGGAACATGATATCGATTGGACTCTGGAAACCTGTGGCCTGGAACATGAATGAGGATTGAATCTCGAACACTGTGGCCTGGGAAAATGACTGAGGTTTGATGCTGGAACCATGTGGCCTGGAAATATGATTAAGGTTTGCTTCTGGAAACCTGTGGCCTAGGAACAAGACGGAGGTTTGAATCTGCAACCCTGTGGCCTGGGAACATGACTGAGGTTTGATTGTGGAACCCTGTGCCCTAGGAATATGACTGAGGTTTGATTCTGGAAGCCTGTGGCCTGGGAACATGTCTGAGGCATGATTCTAGAACCCTGTGGCCTTGGAAAATGACTGAGGTTTGATAGTGTTACCCTGTGGCCTGGCAATATGACTGAGGCTTGATTCTGGAACCCTCTTGCCTGGGAACATGACATCAGTTGGATTCTGGGACCCTGTGGCCTGGGAACATGACTGAGGTTTGATTCTGGAAACCTGTGGCCTGGGAACATGACTGAGGTTTGGTTGTGGATACCTGTGGACTGGGAACATTACTGAGGTTTGATTCTGGAACCCTATGGCCTGGGAACATGACTGAGGTTTGATTGTGGAACCCTGTGTCCTGGGAACATGACTGAGGTTTGATGGTGTTACCCTGTGGCCTGGCAATATGACTGAGGTTTGATTCTGGAACCCTGTGGCCTGGGAACATGACTGAGGTTTGATTCTGGAACGCTGTGGCCTGGCAAGATGACATCAGTTGGATTCTGGAACCCTGTGGCCTGGGAACATGACTGAGGTTTGATTCTGGAACCCTGTGGCTTGGGAATATGACATCAGTTGGATTCTGGAACCCTGTGGTCTGGCAACATAACTGAGGTTTGATTCTGGAACCCTGTGGCCTGGGAACATGACTTAAGTTTGATTGTGGAACTCTGAGGCCTGGAACATGACTGAGGCTTGATTCTGGCACCCTGTGGCCTGGGAACATGACTGAGGTTTGATTGTGGAACCCTGTGTCCTGGGAACATGACTGAGGTTTGATTCTAGAACACTCTGGCCTAGGAACATGACTAAGGTTTGATTGTGGAAACCTACGGCCTGTCAACATGACTCAGGTTTGATTCTGGAACCCTCTGGCCTGGGAACATGACTGAGGTTTGATGATTGAACCCTGTGTCCTGGCAACAAGACTGAGCTTTGATTTTGGAACCCTCTGGCCTGGGAACATGACTGAGGCTTGATTCTGGTACCCTATGGCCTGGGAACCTGACTGAGGTTTGATTCTGGACCGCTGTGGCCTGGGAACATTACTGAGGTTTGATTCTGGAACCCTGTGTCCTGGGAACATGACTGAGGTTTCATTGTGAAACACTCTTGCCTGGGAACATACCTGAGGTTTGATGGTAGAACTCTGTTGCCTGGCAACATGACTGAGGTTTGACTGTGGAACTCTCTGGCCTAGGAACATGACTGTGGCTTGGTTCCTGTACCCTGTTGTTAGGAAGCTGACTGAGGTTTGATTCTGGAAGCCTGTGGCCTGGGAAGATATCTGAGGTTTGATTCTGGAACCCTGTGGCTTTGGAAAATGACTGAGGTTTCATGGTTGAACCCTGTGGCCTGGCAATATGACTGAGGTTTGATTCTGGAAGCCTATGGCCTGGGAACATGACTAAGGCTTCATTTTGGTACCCTGTGGCCTGGGAACCTGACTGAGGTTTGATTCTGGACCGCTCTGGCCTGGGAACATGACTGAGGTTTGTTTCTGGAACCCTGTGTCCTGAGAACATGACTGAGGTTTCATTGTGAAACACTCTGGACTGGGAACATGACTGAGGTTTGATGGTGGAATCCTGTGCCCTGGCAACATGACTGAGGTTTGAGTGTGGAACTCTCTAGCCTAGGAACATGACTGTGGCTTGGTTCCTGTACCCTGTAGTTGGGAACCTGACTGAGGTTTGATTCTGGACCCCTCTGGCCTGGGAGCATGACTGAGGTTTGATACTGGAACCCTTTGGCCTAGGAACATGACTGAGGTTTGATTGTGGAAACCTGTGGCCTGGCAACATGACTGAGGTTTGATTCTGGTAATCTCTGGCCTGAGAACATGACTGAGGTTAGCTTCTGGAACCCTGTGGCCTGGGAACATGACTGAGGTTAGTTTGTGGAACACTGTGGCCTGGGAACATGACATCCGTTTGACTCTGGAACCCTGTGGCCTGGGAACATGACATCGGTTGGATTTTGGAACCCTGTGACCTGGGAACATGACGTCGGTTGGATTCTGTAACTCTGTGGCCTGGGAAGATGATATCGGTTGGATTCTGGAAACCTGTGGCCTGGGAACATGACTGAGGTTTGATTCTTGAACTCTGTTGCTGGAAACGTGCCTGAAGTTTGTTTCTGGAACCCTGTGGCCTGGGAACATGACTGAGGTTTGATTCTGAAATCCTGTGTCCTGGGAACATGACTGAGGTTTGATGATTGAACCCTGTGTCCTGGGAACATGACTGAGGTTTGATTGTGGAAACTTCTGGCCTGGGAACTTGACTGAAGCTTGATTGTGGAACCCTGTGTCCTGGAAACATGACATCGGTTTGATTCTGGGACCCTGTGGCCTGGGAACATGACTGAAGTTTGATTCTGGAACCTTGTGGCCTGGTAACATGTCATCAGAAGGATTCTGGAATCCTATGGCCTGGGAAGATGACTGAGCGTTGATTCTGGAACCCTGTGCCCTGGGAACATGACTGAGGTTTGATTGTGGAACCCTTTTCCCTGGGAATATGACTGAAGTTTGATTCTAGAACCCTGTGGCCTGGGAACATGACTGAGGTTTGATTGTGGAACTCTGTGGACTGGGAACATGACTGAGGTTTGTTTCTGGAACCCTGTGGCCTGGGAACATGACTGAGGTTTGATTGTGGAACTCTGTGGACTGGGAACATGACTGAGGTTTGATTCTGGAACCCTGTAGCCTGGAAACATGACTGAGGTTTGATTCTGGAATTGTCTTGCCTGGGAATATGACTGAAGTTTGATTCTGGAACCCTGTGGCCTGGGAACATGACTGAGGTTTGATTGTGGAACCCTCTGGCTTGGGAACATGACTGAGGCTTGATTCTGGAACCCTGCGGCCTGGGAACATGATATCAGTTGGATTCTGAAACCCTGTGGCCTGGGCACATGAGTGAAGGTTGATTCTGGAATCCTGTGGCCTCGGAATATGACTTACATTTGATTGTGGAAACCTGTGGCCTGGGAACATGACTGAGGTTTGATTCTGGAACCCTGTGGCCTGGGAACATGACTGAGGTTAGATTGTGGTCATCCCAAATGACGTACATTTGATTGTGGAAACCTGTGGCCTGGGAACATGACTGAGGTTTGATTCTGGAACCCTGTGGCCTGGGAACATGACTGAGGTTTGATTGTGGAAGCATGTGGCCTGGGAACATTACTGAGGTTTTATTCTGGAACCCTCTGCCCTGGGAATATGACTGAGGCTTGATTGTGGAAACCTGTCATCTGGGAACAAGACTGAGGTTTGACTGTGGATCCCTCTGGCCTGGGAACATGAATGAGGTTTGATGGTGGAAACCTCTGGCCTGGGAACATGACTGAGGCTTGATTGTGCAACTCTGTGGACTGGGAACATGACTGAGGTTTCTTTCTGGAACCCTGTGGCCTGGCAACATGACTGAGGCTTTATTCTGGAACCCTGTGGCCTGGGAACATGACTGAGATTTGATTCTGTAAACCTGGAGCCTGGGAACATGACTGAGCTTTCATTCTGTAACCCTGTGGCTTGGAAACATGACTGAAGTTTGATTCTGGAAACCTGTGACCTGGGAACTTTATTGAGGTTTGATTCTAGAACCCTGTGTCCTGGGAACATGACTGACGTTTTATTGTGAAAAATTGTGGCCTGGGAATATGACTGAGTTGTGATTGTGGAATTCTGTGGACTGGGAAAATGACTGATATTTGATTCTGGAACGCTGTGGCCTGGGAACATGACTGAGGATTTATTCTGGAACCCTGTGGCCTGGGAACATGACTCAGGTTTGATTCTTGAACCCTGAGGACTGGGAACATGACTGAGGTATGATTGTGGAAACATGTATCCTGGGAACATGACTGAGGCTTTATTCTAGAACCCTGTGTCCTGGGAACATGACTGAGGTTTGATTGTGGAACCCTCTGGCCTAGGAACATGACTGAGGCTTGGTACCTGTACCCTGTGGTTGGGAACCTGACTAAGGTTTGATTCTGGACCCCTGTGTCCCGGGAGCATGACTGAGATTTGATACTGGAACCCTTTGGCCTAGGACCATGACTGAGGTTTGATTGTGGAACCTGTGGCCTGGGAACATGACATCTGTTTGACTCTGGAGCCCTGTGGCCTGGGAACATGACATCGGTTGGCTTCTAGAACCCTGTGGCCTGGGAACATGACATCGGTTTGATTGTATAACCCTGTGGCCTGGGAACATGATATCGATTGGATTCTGGTAACCTTTGGCCTGGGAACATGACAACGGTTGGATTCTGGATCCCTGTGGCCTAGGAACATGACTGAGGTTTGATTGTGGACCCTCTGGCCTCGGAACATGACTGAGGCTTGATTGTGGACCCTGTGTCCTGGGAACATGACATCGGTTTGATTCTGTGACCCTGTGGCCTGGGAACATGACATCAGTTGGATTCTGGAACCCTCTCGCCTGGGAACATGACTGAGGGTTGATTCTGGAACCCTGTGGCCTGGGAACATGACTGAAGTTTGATTCTGAAATTCTGTGTCCTGGGAACATGACTGAGGTTTGATGGTGGAACCCTGTGGCCTGGGAACATGACAGAGGTTTTATTGTGATAAATTGTGGCCTGGGAATATGACTGAGGTTTGATTCTGGAACCCTGTAGCCTGGGAACTTGGCTGAGCTTTCATTCTGGACCCCTGTTGCCTGGGAACATGATTTAGGTTTGATTCGGGAACCCTGTGACCTGGGAACATGACGGAGGTTTGATGGTGTTACCCTGTGGCCTGGCAATATGACTGAGGTTTGATTTTGGAACCCTGTGGCCTGGGAACATGACTGAGGTTTGATTCTGGATCGCTGTGGCCTGGCAACATGACATCAGTTGGATTCTGGAACCCTGTGGCCTGGGAACATGACTGAGGTTTGATTCTGGAACCCTGTGGCTTGGGAATATGACATCAGTTGGATTCTGGAACCCTGTGGTCTGGCAACATAACTGAGGATTGATTCTGGAACCCTGTGGCCTGGGAACATGACTTAAGTTTGATTGTGGAACTCTGAGGCCTGGAACATGACTGAGGTTTGATTCTGGCACACTGTGGCCTGGGAACATGACTGAGGTTTGATTGTGGAACCCTGTGTCCTGGGAACATGACTGAGGTTTGATTCTAGAACACTCTCCCTGGGAACATGACTAAGGTTTGATTGTGGAACCCTACGGCCTGTCAACATGACTCAGGTTTGATTCTGGACCCCTGTGGCCTGGGAACATGACTGAGGGTTGATTGTGGAACCCTGTGTCCTGGCAGCATGACATCAGTTGGATTCTGGAACCCTGTGGCCTGGGAATATGACTTAGGTTTGATTCTGGAACCCTGTGGCCTGGCAACATGAGTGAGGTTTGATTCTTGAACTCTGTTGCCTGGGAAAGTGCCTGACGTTTGATTCTGGAATTCTGCAGCCTGGGAACATGACTGAGCTTTCATTCTGGAACCCTGTGGCCTGGGTACATGACTGAGGTTTGATTCTGGAACCCTGTGGCCTGGGAACATGACTGAGGTGTGATTGTAGAACACTGTGCCCTGGGAATATGACTGAAGTTTGATTCTGGAAGCCTGTGGCCTGGGATCATATCTGAGGTTTGATTCTGGAACCCTGTGGCCTTGTTAAATGACTGAGGTTTCATGGTGGAACCCTGTGGCCTGGCAATATGACTGAGGTGTGATTCTGGAAGCCTGTGGCCTGGGAATATGACTGAGGCTTGATTCTGGAAGCCTGTGGCCTGTGAACATGACTGAGGTTTGATTCTGGAACTCTGCAGCCTGGGAACATGACTGAGCTTTCATTCTGGAACCCTGTGTCCTGGGAACATGACTGAGGTTTGATTCTGGAACCCTGTGCCTGGGAATATGACTGAGGTTTAATTGTGGAAACTTCTGGCCTGGGAACATGACTGAGGCTTGATTGTGGAACCCTGTGTCCTGGGAACATGACATCGGTTTGATTCTGTGACCATGTGGCCTGGGAACATGCCTGAAGTTTGATTCTGGAACCTTGTGGCCTAGAAACATGTCATCAGTTTGACCCTGGAATCCTTTGGCCTGGGAAGATGACTGAGTGTTGATTCTCCGACCCTGTGCGCTGTGAACATGACTGAAGTTTGATGGTGGAACCCTGTGGCCTGGGAAAATGATTGAGGTTTGATTGTGATAACTGATGTCCTGGGTACATGACTGAGGTTTGATTGTGGAACTCTGTGGACTGGGAACATGATTGAGCTTTCATTCTGGAACCCTGTGGCCTGGGAACATGACTGAGGTTTGATTCTGGAACCCTGTGCCTGGGAATATGACTGAGGTTTAATTGTGGAACCCTGTGTCCTGGGAACATGACATCGGTTTGATTCTGTGACCATGTGGCCTGGGAACATGCCTGAAGTTTGATTCTGGAACCTTGTGGCCTAGAAACATGTCATCAGTTTGACTCTGGAATCCTTTGGCCTGGGAAGATGACTGAGTGTTGATTCTCCGACCCTGTGCGCTGTGAACATGACTGAAGTTTGATGGTGGAACCCTGTGGCCTGGGAAAATGATTGAGGTTTGATTGAGATAACTGATGTCCTGGATACATGACTGAGGTTTGATTGTGGAACTCTGTGGACTGGGAACATGATTGAGGTTTGTTTCTGGAACCCTGTGGCCTGGGAACATGACTGAGGCTTTATTCTGGACCCATGTGGCCTGGGAACATGACTGAGGTTTGATTCTGGAACCCTGTGGCCTGGGAACATGACTGAGGTTTGATTGTTGAAACATGTGGCCTGGGAACATGACTGAGGCTTTATTCTGGAACCCTGTTGCCTAAGAACATGACTGAGGTTTAATTCTGGAACCCTGCAGCCTGGGAACATGACTGAGCTTTCATTCTGGTACCCTTGGCCTGGCAATATGACTGAGGTTTGATTCTGGAACCCTCTGGCCTGGGAACATGACTGAGGTTTGATGATTGAACCCTGTGTCCTGGCAACAAGACTGAGCTTTGATTTTGGAACCCTCTGGCCTGGGAACATGGCTGAGGCTTGATTCTGGTACCCTATGGCCTGGGAACCTGACTGAGGTTTGATTCTGGACCGCTGTGGACTGGGAACATTACTGAGGTTTGATTCTGGAACCCTGTGGCCTGGGAACATGACTGAGGTTTGATTGTGATAACTGATGTCCTGGGTACATGACTGAGGTTTGATTGTGGAACTCTGTGGACTGGGAACATGATTGAGCTTTCATTCTGGAACCCTGTGGCCTGGGAACATGACTGAGGTTTGATTCTGGAACCCTGTGCCTGGGAATATGACTGAGGTTTAATTGTGGAAACTTCTGGCCTGGGAACATGACTGAGGCTTGATTGTGGAACCCTGTGTCCTGGGAACATGACATCGGTTTGATTCTGTGACCATTTGGCCTGGGAACATGCCTGAAGTTTGATTCTGGAACCTTTTGGCCTAGAAACATGTCATCAGTTTGACTCTGGAATCCTTTGGCCTGGGAAGATGACTGAGTGTTGATTCTCCGACCCTGTGCGCTGTGAACATGACTGAAGTTTGATGGTGGAACCCTGTGGCCTGGGAAAATGATTGAGGTTTGATTGTGATAAATGATGTCCTGGGTACATGACTGAGGTTTGATTCTGGAATTCTGCAGCCTGGGAACATGACTGAGCTTTCATTCTGGAACCCTGTGCCTGGGAATATGACTGAGGTTTAATTGTGGAACCCTGTGTCCTGGGAACATGACATCGGTTTGATTCTGTGACCATGTGGCCTGGGAACATGCCTGAAGTTTGATTCTGGAAACTTGTGGCCTAGAAACATGTCATCAGTTTGACTCTGGAATCCTTTGGCCTGGGAAGATGACTGAGTGTTGATTCTCCGACCCTGTGCGCTGTGAACATGACTGAAGTTTGATGGTGGAACCCTGTGGCCTGGGAAAATGATTGAGGTTTGATTGTGATAACTGATGTCCTGGATACATGACTGAGGTTTGATTGTGGAACTCTGTGGACTGGGAACATGATTGAGGTTTGTTTCTGGAACCCTGTGGCCTGGGAACATGACTGAGGCTTTATTCTGGACCCATGTGGCCTGGGAACATGACTGAGGTTTGATTCTGGAACCCTGTGGCCTGGGAAGATGACTGAGGTTTGATTGTTGAAACATGTGGCCTGGGAACATGACTGAGGCTTTATTCTGGAACCCTGCAGCCTGGGAACATGACTGAGCTTTCATTCCGGTACCCTGTGGCCTGGCAATATGACTGAGGTTTGATTCTGGAACCCTCTGGCCTGGGAACATGACTGAGGTTTGATGATTGATCCCTGTGTCCTGGCAACAAGACTGAGCTTTGATTTTGGAACCCTCTGGCCTGGGAACATGACTGAGGCTTGATTCTGGTACCCTATGGCCTGGGAACCTGACTGAGGTTTGATTCTGGACCTCTGTGGCCTGGGAACATTACTGAGGTTTGATTCTGGAACCCTGTGGCCTGGGAACATGACTGAGGTTTGGTTGTGGATACCTGTGGACTGGGAATATTACTGAGGTTTGATTCTGGAAACCTATGGCCTAGAAAAATGACTGAGGCTTGATTGTGGAACCCTGTCATCTGAGAACATGACTGAGGTTTGATTGTGGAACCCTCTGTCCTGGGAACATGACTGTGGTTTGATGATTGTACCCTGTGTCCTGGCAACATGACTGAGGTTTGTTTCTAAAACCTGCGGCCTGGGAACATGACTGAGGCTTCATTCTTGAACCCTGTGGCCTGGGAAAATGACTGAGGTTTGATTCTGGAACCCTGTAGCCTGGGAACTTGGCTGAGCTTTCATTCTGGACCCCTGTTGCCTGGGAACATGATTTAGGTTTGATTCGGGAACCCTGTGACCTGGGAACATTATGGAGGTTTGATTCTGGAATCCTGTGGCCTGGGAACATGACTGAGGTTTGATTGTGGAACCCTGTGCCCTAGGAATATGACTGAGGTTTGATTCTGGAAGCCTGTGACCAGGGAACATGTCTGAGGCATGATTGTTGGAAGCCTGTGGCCTGGGAAAATGACTGAGGTTTGATGGTGTTACCCTGTGGCCTGGCAATATGACTGAGGTTTGCTTCTGGAACCCTGTGGCCTGGGAACATGACTGAGGTTTGATTCTGGAACGCTGTGGTTTGGGAACATGACTGAGGTTTGCTTCTGGAACCCTGTGGCTTAGGAATATGACATCAGTTGGATTCTGGAACCCTGTGGTCTGGCAACATAACTGAGGGTTGATTCTGTAACCCTGTGGCCTGGGAACATGCCTTACGTTTGATTGTGGAACCCTGTGGCCCGGGAACATGACTGAGGTTTGATTCTGGAACCCTGTGGCCTGGGAACATGACTGAAGTTTGATTCTGAAATTCTGTGTCCTGGGAACATGACTGAGGTTTGATGGTGGAACCCTGTGGCCTGGGAATATGACAGAGGTTTTATTGTGATAAATTGTGGCCTGGGAATATGACTGAGGTTTGATTGTGGAATTCTGTGGACTGGGAACATGACTGAGGTTTGATTCTGGAACCCTGTGGCCTGGGAACATGACTGAGGTTTTATTCTGGAACCCTGTGGCCTGGGAACATGACTCAGGTTTGATTCTGGTACTCTCTGGCCTGAGAACATCACTGAGATTAGCTTCTGGAACCCTGTGGCCTGGGAACATGACTGAGGTTAAATTGTGGAACCTGTGGCCTGGGAACATGACATCCGTTTGACTCTGGAACCCTGTGGCCTGGGAACATGATATCGATTGGACTCTGGAAACCTGTGGCCTGGAACATGACTGAGGATTGAATCTCGAACACTGTGGCCTGGGAAAATGACTGAGGTTTGATCCTGGAACCATGTGGCCTGGAAATATGATTAAGGTTTGCTTCTGGAAACCTGTGGCCTAGGAACAAGACGGAGGTTTGAATCTGCAACCCTGTGGCCTGGGAACATGACTGAGGTTTGATTCTGGAACACTGTGGCCTGGGAACAGGACTGAGGTTTGATTCTGGAACGCTGTGGCCTGGCAACATGACATCAGTTGGATTCTGGAACCCTGTGGCCTGGGAACATGACTGAGGTTTGATTCTGGAACCCTGTGGCTTGGGAATATGACATCAGTTGGATTCTGGAACCCTGTGGTCTGGCAACATAACTGAGGTTTGATTCTGGAACCCTGTGGCCTGGGAACATGACTTAAGTTTGATTGTGGAACTCTGAGGCCTGGAACATGACTGAGGTTTGATTCTGGCACCCTGTGGCCTGGGAACATGACTGAGGTTTGATTGTGGAACCCTGTGTCCTGGGAACATGACTGAGGTTTGATTCTAGAACACTCTGGCCTGGGAACATGACTAAGGTTTGATTGTGGAAACCTACGGCCTGTCAACATGACTCAGGTTTGATTCTGGAACCCTCTGGCCTGGGAACATGACTGAGGTTTGATGATTGAACCCTGTGTCCTGGCAACAAGACTGAGCTTTGATTTTGGAACCCTCTGGCCTGGGAACATGACTGAGGCTTGATTCTGGTACCCTATGGCCTGGGAACCTGACTGAGGTTTGATTCTGGACCGCTGTGGCCTGGGAACATTACTGAGGTTTGATTCTGGAACCCTGTGTCCTGGGAACATGACTGAGGTTTCATTGTGAAACACTCTTGCCTGGGAACATACCTGAGGTTTGATGGTAGAACTCTGTTGCCTGGCAACATGACTGAGGTTTGACTGTGGAACTCTCTGGCCTAGGAACATGACTGTGGCTTGGTTCCTGTACCCTGTTGTTAGGAAGCTGACTGAGGTTTGATTCTGGAAGCCTGTGGCCTGGGAAGATATCTGAGGTTTGATTCTGGAACCCTGTGGCTTTGGAAAATGACTGAGGTTTCATGGTTGAACCCTGTGGCCTGGCAATATGACTGAGGTTTGATTCTGGAAGCCTGTGGCCTGGGAACATGACTGAGGCTTCATTTTGGTACCCTGTGGCCTGGGAATCTGACTGAGGTTTGATTCTGGACCGCTCTGGCCTGGGAACATGACTGAGGTTTGTTTCTGGAACCCTGTGTCCTGAGAACATGACTGAGGTTTCATTGTGAAACACTCTGGACTGGGAACATGACTGAGGTTTGATGGTGGAATCCTGTGCCCTGGCAACATGACTGAGGTTTGAGTGTGGAACTCTCTAGCCTAGGAACATGACTGTGGCTTGGTTCCTGTACCCTGTTGTTGGGAACCTGACTGAGGTTTGATTCTGGACCCCTCTGGCCTGGGAGCATGACTGAGGTTTGATACTGGAACCCTTTGGCCTAGGAACATGACTGAGGTTTGATTGTGGAAACCTGTGGCCTGGCAACATGACTGAGGTTTGATTCTGGTACTCTCTGGCCTGAGAACATGACTGAGGTTAGCTTCTGGAACCCTGTGGCCTGGGAACATGACTGAGGTTAGTTTGTGGAACACTGTGGCCTGGGAACATGACATCCGTTTGACTCTGGAACCCTGTGGCCTGGGAACATGACATCGGTTGGATTTTGGAACCCTGTGACCTGGGAACATGACATCGGTTGGATTCTGAAACTCTGTGGCCTGGGAAGATGATATCGGTTGGATTCTGGAAACCTGTGGCCTGGGAACATGACTGAGGTTTGATTCTTGAACTCTGTTGCTGGAAACATGCCTGAAGTTTGTTTCTGGAACCCTGTGGCCTGGGAACATGACTGAGGTTTGATTCTGAAATCCTGTGTCCTGGGAACATGACTGAGGTTTGATGATTGAACCCTGTGTCCTGGGAACATGACTGAGGTTTGATTGTGGAAACTTCTGGCCTGGGAACTTGACTGAAGCTTGATTGTGGAACCCTGTGTCCTGGAAACATGACATCGGTTTGATTCTGGGACCCTGTGGCCTGGGAACATGACTGAAGTTTGATTCTGGAACCTTGTGGCCTGGTAACATGTCATCAGAAGGATTCTGGAATCCTATGGCCTGGGAAGATGACTGAGCGTTGATTCTGGAACCCTGTGCCCTGGGAACATGACTGAGGTTTGATTGTGGAACCCTTTTCCCTGGGAATATGACTGAAGTTTGATTCTAGAACCCTGTGGCCTGGGAACATGACTGAGGTTTGATTGTGGAACTCTGTGGACTGGGAACATGACTGAGGTTTGTTTCTGGAACCCTGTGGCCTGGGAACATGACTGAGGTTTGATTGTGGAACTCTGTGGACTGGGAACATGACTGAGGTTTGATTCTGGAACCCTGTAGCCTGGAAACATGACTGAGGTTTGATTCTGGAATTGTCTTGCCTGGGAACATGCCTGAAGTTTGATTCTGGAACCCTGTGGCCTGGGAACATGACTGAGGTTTGATTGTGGAACCCTCTGGCTTGGGAACATGACTGAGGCTTGATTCTGGAACCCTGCGGCCTGGGAACATGATATCAGTTGGATTCTGGAACCCTGTGGCCTGGGCACATGAGTGAAGGTTGATTCTGGAATCCTGTGGCCTCGGAATATGACTTACATTTGATTGTGGAAACCTGTGGCCTGGGAACATGACTGAGGTTTGATTCTGGAACCCTGTGGCCTGGGAACATGACTGAGGTTAGATTGTGGTCATCCCAAATGACTTACATTTGATTGTGGAAACCTGTGGCCTGGGAACATGACTGAGGTTTGATTCTGGAACCCTGTGGCCTGGGAACATGACTGAGGATTGATTGTGGAAGCATGTGGCCTGGGAACATTACTGAGGTTTTATTCTGGAACCCTCTGCCCTGGGAATATGACTGAGGCTTGATTGGGGAAACCTGTCATCTGGGAACAAGACTGAGGTTTGACTGTGGATCCCTCTGGCCTGGGAACATGAATGAGGTTTGATGGTGGAAACCTCTGGCCTGGGAACATGACTGAGGCTTGATTGTGCAACTCTGTGGACTGGGAACATGACTGAGGTTTCTTTCTGGAACCCTGTGGCCTGGCAACATGACTGAGGCTTTATTCTGGAACCCTGTGGCCTGGGAACATGACTGAGATTTGATTCTGTAAACCTGGAGCCTGGGAACATGACTGAGCTTTCATTCTGTAACCCTGTGGCTTGGAAACATGACTGAAGTTTGATTCTGGAAACCTGTGACCTGGGAACTTTATTGAGGTTTGATTCTAGAACCCTGTGTCCTGGGAACATGACTGACGTTTTATTGTGAAAAATTGTGGCCTGGGAATATGACTGAGTTGTGATTGTGGAATTCTGTGGACTGGGAAAATGACTGATATTTGATTCTGGAACGCTGTGGCCTGGGAACATGACTGAGGATTTATTCTGGAACCCTGTGGCCTGGGAACATGACTCAGGTTTGATTCTTGAACCCTGAGGACTGGGAACATGACTGAGGTATGATTGTGGAAACATGTATCCTGGGAACATGACTGAGGCTTTATTCTAGAACCCTGTGTCCTGGGAACATGACTGAGGTTTGATTGTGGAACCCTCTGGCCTAGGAACATGACTGAGGCTTGGTACCTGTACCCTGTGGTTGGGAACCTGACTAAGGTTTGATTCTGGACCCCTGTGTCCCGGGAGCATGACTGAGATTTGATACTGGAACCCTTTGGCCTAGGACCATGACTGAGGTTTGATTGTGGAACCTGTGGCCTGGGAACATGACATCTGTTTGACTCTGGAGCCCTGTGGCCTGGGAACATGACATCGGTTGGCTTCTAGAACCCTGTGGCCTGGGAACATGACATCGGTTTGATTGTATAACCCTGTGGCCTGGGAACATGATATCGATTGGATTCTGGTAACCTTTGGCCTGGGAACATGACAACGGTTGGATTCTGGATCCCTGTGGCCTAGGAACATGACTGAGGTTTGATTGTGGACCCTCTGGCCTCGGAACATGACTGAGGCTTGATTGTGGACCCTGTGTCCTGGGAACATGACATCGGTTTGATTCTGTGACCCTGTGGCCTGGGAACATGACATCAGTTGGGTTCTGGAACCCTCTCGCCTGGGAACATGATTGAGGGTTGATTCTGGAACCCTGTGGCCTGGGAACATGACTGAAGTTTGATTCTGAAATTCTGTGTCCTGGGAACATGACTGAGGTTTGATGGTGGAACCCTGTGGCCTGGGAACATGACAGAGGTTTGATTTTGGAACCCTGTGGCCTGGGAACATGACTGAGGTTTGATTGTGATAACTTATGACCTGGGAACATGACTGAGGTTTGATTGTGGAACTCTGTGGACTGGGAACATGACTGAGGTTTCTTTCTGGAACCCTGTGTCCTGGGAACATGACTGAGGTTTGATTGTGGAACCCTCTGGCCTAGGAACATGACTGAGGCTTGGTACCTGTACCCTGTGGTTGGGAACCTGACTAAGGTTTGATTCTGGACCCCTGTGTCCCGGGAGCATGACTGAGATTTGATACTGGAACCCTTTGGCCTAGGACCATGACTGAGGTTTGATTGTGGAACCTGTGGCCTGGGAACATGACATCTGTTTGACTCTGGAGCCCTGTGGCCTGGGAACATGACATCGGTTGGCTTCTAGAACCCTGTGGCCTGGGAACATGACATTGGTTTGATTGTATAACCCTGTGGCCTGGGAACATGATATCGATTGGATTCTGGTAACCTTTGGCCTGGGAACATGACAACGGTTGGATTCTGGATCCCTGTGGCCTAGGAACATGACTGAGGTTTGATTGTGGACCCTCTGGCCTCGGAACATGACTGAGGCTTGATTGTGGACCCTGTGTCCTTGGAACATGACATCGGTTTGATTCTGTGACCCTGTGGCCTGGGAACATGACATCAGTTGGGTTCTGGAACCCTCTCGCCTGGGAACATGATTGAGGGTTGATTCTGGAACCCTGTGGCCTGGGAACATGACTGAAGTTTGATTCGGAAATTCTGTGTCCTGGGAACATGACTGAGGTTTGATGGTGGAACCCTGTGGCCTGGGAACATGACAGAGGTTTGATTTTGGAACCCTGTGGCCTGGGAACATGACTGAGGTTTGATTGTGATAACTTATGACCTGGGAACATGACTGAGGTTTGATTGTGGAACTCTGTGGACTGGGAACATGACTGAGGTTTCTTTCTGGAACCCTGTGGCCTGGGAACATGACTGAGGCTTTATTCTGGAACCCTGTGGCCTGGGAATATGACTGAGGTTTGATTCTGTAAAACTGGAGCCTGGGAACATGACTGAGCTTTCATTCTGTAACCCTGTGGCTTGGAAACATGACTGAAGTTTGATTCTGGAAACCTGTGACCTGGGAACTTTATTGAGGTTTGATTCTAGAACCCTGTGTCCTGGGAAGATGACTGACGTTTTATTGTGAAAAATTGTGGCCTGGGAATATGACTGAGTTGTGATTGTGGAATTCTGTGGACTGGGAAAATGACTGATATTTGATTCTGGAACGCTGTGGCCTGGGAACATGACTGAGGATTTATTCTGGAACCCTGTGGCCTGGGAACATGACTCAGGTTTGATTCTTGAACCCTGAGGACTGGGAACATGACTGAGGTTTGATTGTGGAACCCTCTGGCCTAGGAACATGACTGAGGCTTGGTACCTGTACCCTGTGGTTGGGAACCTGACTAAGGTTTGATTCTGGACCCCTGTGTCCCGGGAGCATGACTGAGATTTGATACTGGAACCCTTTGGCCTAGGACCATGACTGAGGTTTGATTGTGGAACCTGTGGCCTGGGAACATGACATCTGTTTGACTCTGGAGCCCTGTGGCCTGGGAACATGACATCGGTTGGCTTCTAGAACCCTGTGGCCTGGGAACATGACATCGGTTTGATTGTATAACCCTGTGGCCTGGGAACATGATATCGATTGGATTCTGGTAACCTTTGGCCTGGGAACATGACAACGGTTGGATTCTGGATCCCTGTGGCCTCGGAACATGACTGAGGCTTGATTGTGGACCCTGTGTCCTGGGAACATGACATCGGTTTGATTCTGTGACCCTGTGGCCTGGGAAGATGACATCAGTTGGATTCTGGAACCCTCTCGCCTGGGAACATGACTGAGGGTTGATTCTGGAACCCTGTGGCCTGGGAACATGACTGAAGTTTGATTCTGAAATTCTGTGTCCTGGGAACATGACTGAGGTTTGATGGTGGAACCCTGTGGCCTGGGAACATGACAGAGGTTTTATTGTGGTAAATTGTGGCCTGGGAATATGACTGAGGTTTGATTGTGGAATTCTGTGGACTGGGAACATGACTGAGATTTGATTCTGGAACCCTGTGGCCTGGGAACATGACTGAGGCTTTATTCTGGAACCCTGTGGCCTGGGAACATGACTCAGGTTTGATTCTGGTACTCTCTGGCCTGAGAACATCACTGAGATTAGCTTCTGGAACCCTGTGGCCTGGGAACATGACTGAGGTTAAATTGTGGAACCTGTGGCCTGGGAACATGACATCCGTTTGACTCTGGAACCCTGTGGCCTGGGAACATGATATCGATTGGACTCTGGAAACCTGTGGCCTGGAACATGAATGAGGATTGAATCTCGAACACTGTGGCCTGGGAAAATGACTGAGGTTTGATGCTGGAACCATGTGGCCTGGAAATATGATTAAGGTTTGCTTCTGGAAACCTGTGGCCTAGGAACAAGACGGAGGTTTGAATCTGCAACCCTGTGGCCTGGGAACATGACTGAGGTTTGATTGTGGAACCCTGTGCCCTAGAAATATGACTGAGGTTTGATTCTGGAAGCCTGTGGCCTGGGAACATGTCTGAGGCATGATTCTAGAACCCTGTGGCCTTGGAAAATGACTGAGGTTTGATAGTGTTACCCTGTGGCCTGGCAATATGACTGAGGCTTGATTCTGGAACCCTCTTGCCTGGGAACATGACATCAGTTGGATTCTGGGACCCTGTGGCCTGGGAACATGACTGAGGTTTGATTCTGGAAACCTGTGGCCTGGGAACATGACTGAGGTTTGGTTGTGGATACCTGTGGACTGGGAACATTACTGAGGTTTGATTCTGGAACCCTATGGCCTGGGAACATGACTGAGGTTTGATTGTGGAACCCTGTGTCCTGGGAACATGACTGAGGTTTGATGGTGTTACCCTGTGGCCTGGCAATATGACTGAGGTTTGATTCTGGAACCCTGTGGCCTGGGAACATGACTGAGGTTTGATTCTGGAACGCTGTGGCCTGGCAAGATGACATCAGTTGGATTCTGGAACCCTGTGGCCTGGGAACATGACTGAGGTTTGATTCTGGAACCCTGTGGCTTGGGAATATGACATCAGTTGGATTCTGGAACCCTGTGGTCTGGCAACATAACTGAGGTTTGATTCTGGAACCCTGTGGCCTGGGAACATGACTTAAGTTTGATTGTGGAACTCTGAGGCCTGGAACATGACTGAGGTTTGATTCTGGCACCCTGTGGCCTGGGAACATGACTGAGGTTTGATTGTGGAACCCTGTGTCCTGGGAACATGACTGAGGTTTGATTCTAGAACACTCTGGCCTGGGAACATGACTAAGGTTTGATTGTGGAAACCTACGGCCTGTCAACATGACTCAGGTTTGATTCTGGAACCCTCTGGCCTGGGAACATGACTGAGGTTTGATGATTGAACCCTGTGTCCTGGCAACAAGACTGAGCTTTGATTTTGGAACCCTCTGGCCTGGGAACATGACTGAGGCTTGATTCTGGACCGCTGTGGCCTGGGAACATTACTGAGGTTTGATTCTGGAACCCTGTGTCCTGGGAACATGACTGAGGTTTCATTGTGAAACACTCTTGCCTGGGAACATACCTGAGGTTTGATGGTAGAACTCTGTTGCCTGGCAACATGACTGAGGTTTGACTGTGGAACTCTCTGGCCTAGGAACATGACTGTGGCTTGGTTCCTGTACCCTGTTGTTAGGAAGCTGACTGAGGTTTGATTCTGGAAGCCTGTGGCCTGGGAAGATATCTGAGGTTTGATTCTGGAACCCTGTGGCTTTGGAAAATGACTGAGGTTTCATGGTTGAACCCTGTGGCCTGGCAATATGACTGAGGTTTGATTCTGGAAGCCTATGGCCTGGGAACATGACTAAGGCTTCATTTTGGTACCCTGTGGCCTGGGAACCTGACTGAGGTTTGATTCTGGACCGCTCTGGCCTGGGAACATGACTGAGGTTTGTTTCTGGAACCCTGTGTCCTGAGAACATGACTGAGGTTTCATTGTGAAACACTCTGGACTGGGAACATGACTGAGGTTTGATGGTGGAATCCTGTGCCCTGGCAACATGACTGAGGTTTGAGTGTGGAACTCTCTAGCCTAGGAACATGACTGTGGCTTGGTTCCTGTACCCTGTAGTTGGGAACCTGACTGAGGTTTGATTCTGGACCCCTCTGGCCTGGGAGCATGACTGAGGTTTGATACTGGAACCCTTTGGCCTAGGAACATGACTGAGGTTTGATTGTGGAAACCTGTGGCCTGGCAACATGACTGAGGTTTGATTCTGGTAATCTCTGGCCTGAGAACATGACTGAGGTTAGCTTCTGGAACCCTGTGGCCTGGGAACATGACTGAGGTTAGTTTGTGGAACACTGTGGCCTGGGAACATGACATCCGTTTGACTCTGGAACCCTGTGGCCTGGGAACATGACATCGGTTGGATTTTGGAACCCTGTGACCTGGGAACATGACGTCGGTTGGATTCTGTAACTCTGTGGCCTGGGAAGATGATATCGGTTGGATTCTGGAAACCTGTGGCCTGGGAACATGACTGAGGTTTGATTCTTGAACTCTGTTGCTGGAAACGTGCCTGAAGTTTGTTTCTGGAACCCTGTGGCCTGGGAACATGACTGAGGTTTGATTCTGAAATCCTGTGTCCTGGGAACATGACTGAGGTTTGATGATTGAACCCTGTGTCCTGGGAACATGACTGAGGTTTGATTGTGGAAACTTCTGGCCTGGGAACTTGACTGAAGCTTGATTGTGGAACCCTGTGTCCTGGAAACATGACATCGGTTTGATTCTGGGACCCTGTGGCCTGGGAACATGACTGAAGTTTGATTCTGGAACCTTGTGGCCTGGTAACATGTCATCAGAAGGATTCTGGAATCCTATGGCCTGGGAAGATGACTGAGCGTTGATTCTGGAACCCTGTGCCCTGGGAACATGACTGAGGTTTGATTGTGGAACCCTTTTCCCTGGGAATATGACTGAAGTTTGATTCTAGAACCCTGTGGCCTGGGAACATGACTGAGGTTTGATTGTGGAACTCTGTGGACTGGGAACATGACTGAGGTTTGTTTCTGGAACCCTGTGGCCTGGGAACATGACTGAGGTTTGATTGTGGAACTCTGTGGACTGGGAACATGACTGAGGTTTGATTCTGGAACCCTGTAGCCTGGAAACATGACTGAGGTTTGATTCTGGAATTGTCTTGCCTGGGAATATGACTGAAGTTTGATTCTGGAACCCTGTGGCCTGGGAACATGACTGAGGTTTGATTGTGGAACCCTCTGGCTTGGGAACATGACTGAGGCTTGATTCTGGAACCCTGCGGCCTGGGAACATGATATCAGTTGGATTCTGAAACCCTGTGGCCTGGGCACATGAGTGAAGGTTGATTCTGGAATCCTGTGGCCTCGGAATATGACTTACATTTGATTGTGGAAACCTGTGGCCTGGGAACATGACTGAGGTTTGATTCTGGAACCCTGTGGCCTGGGAACATGACTGAGGTTAGATTGTGGTCATCCCAAATGACGTACATTTGATTGTGGAAACCTGTGGCCTGGGAACATGACTGAGGTTTGATTCTGGAACCCTGTGGCCTGGGAACATGACTGAGGTTTGATTGTGGAAGCATGTGGCCTGGGAACATTACTGAGGTTTTATTCTGGAACCCTCTGCCCTGGGAATATGACTGAGGCTTGATTGTGGAAACCTGTCATCTGGGAACAAGACTGAGGTTTGACTGTGGATCCCTCTGGCCTGGGAACATGAATGAGGTTTGATGGTGGAAACCTCTGGCCTGGGAACATGACTGAGGCTTGATTGTGCAACTCTGTGGACTGGGAACATGACTGAGGTTTCTTTCTGGAACCCTGTGGCCTGGCAACATGACTGAGGCTTTATTCTGGAACCCTGTGGCCTGGGAACATGACTGAGATTTGATTCTGTAAACCTGGAGCCTGGGAACATGACTGAGCTTTCATTCTGTAACCCTGTGGCTTGGAAACATGACTGAAGTTTGATTCTGGAAACCTGTGACCTGGGAACTTTATTGAGGTTTGATTCTAGAACCCTGTGTCCTGGGAACATGACTGACGTTTTATTGTGAAAAATTGTGGCCTGGGAATATGACTGAGTTGTGATTGTGGAATTCTGTGGACTGGGAAAATGACTGATATTTGATTCTGGAACGCTGTGGCCTGGGAACATGACTGAGGATTTATTCTGGAACCCTGTGGCCTGGGAACATGACTCAGGTTTGATTCTTGAACCCTGAGGACTGGGAACATGACTGAGGTATGATTGTGGAAACATGTATCCTGGGAACATGACTGAGGCTTTATTCTAGAACCCTGTGTCCTGGGAACATGACTGAGGTTTGATTGTGGAACCCTCTGGCCTAGGAACATGACTGAGGCTTGGTACCTGTACCCTGTGGTTGGGAACCTGACTAAGGTTTGATTCTGGACCCCTGTGTCCCGGGAGCATGACTGAGATTTGATACTGGAACCCTTTGGCCTAGGACCATGACTGAGGTTTGATTGTGGAACCTGTGGCCTGGGAACATGACATCTGTTTGACTCTGGAGCCCTGTGGCCTGGGAACATGACATCGGTTGGCTTCTAGAACCCTGTGGCCTGGGAACATGACATCGGTTTGATTGTATAACCCTGTGGCCTGGGAACATGATATCGATTGGATTCTGGTAACCTTTGGCCTGGGAACATGACAACGGTTGGATTCTGGATCCCTGTGGCCTAGGAACATGACTGAGGTTTGATTGTGGACCCTCTGGCCTCGGAACATGACTGAGGCTTGATTGTGGACCCTGTGTCCTGGGAACATGACATCGGTTTGATTCTGTGACCCTGTGGCCTGGGAACATGACATCAGTTGGATTCTGGAACCCTCTCGCCTGGGAACATGACTGAGGGTTGATTCTGGAACCCTGTGGCCTGGGAACATGACTGAAGTTTGATTCTGAAATTCTGTGTCCTGGGAACATGACTGAGGTTTGATGGTGGAACCCTGTGGCCTGGGAACATGACAGAGGTTTTATTGTGATAAATTGTGGCCTGGGAATATGACTGAGGTTTGATTCTGGAACCCTGTAGCCTGGGAACTTGGCTGAGCTTTCATTCTGGACCCCTGTTGCCTGGGAACATGATTTAGGTTTGATTCGGGAACCCTGTGACCTGGGAACATGACGGAGGTTTGATGGTGTTACCCTGTGGCCTGGCAATATGACTGAGGTTTGATTTTGGAACCCTGTGGCCTGGGAACATGACTGAGGTTTGATTCTGGATCGCTGTGGCCTGGCAACATGACATCAGTTGGATTCTGGAACCCTGTGGCCTGGGAACATGACTGAGGTTTGATTCTGGAACCCTGTGGCTTGGGAATATGACATCAGTTGGATTCTGGAACCCTGTGGTCTGGCAACATAACAGGATTGATTCTGGAACCCTGTGGCCTGGGAACATGACTTAAGTTTGATTGTGGAACTCTGAGGCCTGGAACATGACTGAGGTTTGATTCTGGCACACTGTGGCCTGGGAACATGACTGAGGTTTGATTGTGGAACCCTGTGTCCTGGGAACATGACTGAGGTTTGATTCTAGAACACTCTCCCTGGGAACATGACTAAGGTTTGATTGTGGAACCCTACGGCCTGTCAACATGACTCAGGTTTGATTCTGGACCCCTGTGGCCTGGGAACATGACTGAGGGTTGATTGTGGAACCCTGTGTCCTGGCAGCATGACATCAGTTGGATTCTGGAACCCTGTGGCCTGGGAATATGACTTAGGTTTGATTCTGGAACCCTGTGGCCTGGCAACATGAGTGAGGTTTGATTCTTGAACTCTGTTGCCTGGGAAAGTGCCTGACGTTTGATTCTGGAATTCTGCAGCCTGGGAACATGACTGAGCTTTCATTCTGGAACCCTGTGGCCTGGGTACATGACTGAGGTTTGATTCTGGAACCCTGTGGCCTGGGAACATGACTGAGGTGTGATTGTAGAACACTGTGCCCTGGGAATATGACTGAAGTTTGATTCTGGAAGCCTGTGGCCTGGGATCATATCTGAGGTTTGATTCTGGAACCCTGTGGCCTTGTTAAATGACTGAGGTTTCATGGTGGAACCCTGTGGCCTGGCAATATGACTGAGGTGTGATTCTGGAAGCCTGTGGCCTGGGAATATGACTGAGGCTTGATTCTGGAAGCCTGTGGCCTGTGAACATGACTGAGGTTTGATTCTGGAACTCTGCAGCCTGGGAACATGACTGAGCTTTCATTCTGGAACCCTGTGTCCTGGGAACATGACTGAGGTTTGATTCTGGAACCCTGTGCCTGGGAATATGACTGAGGTTTAATTGTGGAAACTTCTGGCCTGGGAACATGACTGAGGCTTGATTGTGGAACCCTGTGTCCTGGGAACATGACATCGGTTTGATTCTGTGACCATGTGGCCTGGGAACATGCCTGAAGTTTGATTCTGGAACCTTGTGGCCTAGAAACATGTCATCAGTTTGACCCTGGAATCCTTTGGCCTGGGAAGATGACTGAGTGTTGATTCTCCGACCCTGTGCGCTGTGAACATGACTGAAGTTTGATGGTGGAACCCTGTGGCCTGGGAAAATGATTGAGGTTTGATTGTGATAACTGATGTCCTGGGTACATGACTGAGGTTTGATTGTGGAACTCTGTGGACTGGGAACATGATTGAGCTTTCATTCTGGAACCCTGTGGCCTGGGAACATGACTGAGGTTTGATTCTGGAACCCTGTGCCTGGGAATATGACTGAGGTTTAATTGTGGAACCCTGTGTCCTGGGAACATGACATCGGTTTGATTCTGTGACCATGTGGCCTGGGAACATGCCTGAAGTTTGATTCTGGAACCTTGTGGCCTAGAAACATGTCATCAGTTTGACTCTGGAATCCTTTGGCCTGGGAAGATGACTGAGTGTTGATTCTCCGACCCTGTGCGCTGTGAACATGACTGAAGTTTGATGGTGGAACCCTGTGGCCTGGGAAAATGATTGAGGTTTGATTGAGATAACTGATGTCCTGGATACATGACTGAGGTTTGATTGTGGAACTCTGTGGACTGGGAACATGATTGAGGTTTGTTTCTGGAACCCTGTGGCCTGGGAACATGACTGAGGCTTTATTCTGGACCCATGTGGCCTGGGAACATGACTGAGGTTTGATTCTGGAACCCTGTGGCCTGGGAACATGACTGAGGTTTGATTGTTGAAACATGTGGCCTGGGAACATGACTGAGGCTTTATTCTGGAACCCTGTTGCCTAAGAACATGACTGAGGTTTAATTCTGGAACCCTGCAGCCTGGGAACATGACTGAGCTTTCATTCTGGTACCCTTGGCCTGGCAATATGACTGAGGTTTGATTCTGGAACCCTCTGGCCTGGGAACATGACTGAGGTTTGATGATTGAACCCTGTGTCCTGGCAACAAGACTGAGCTTTGATTTTGGAACCCTCTGGCCTGGGAACATGGCTGAGGCTTGATTCTGGTACCCTATGGCCTGGGAACCTGACTGAGGTTTGATTCTGGACCGCTGTGGACTGGGAACATTACTGAGGTTTGATTCTGGAACCCTGTGGCCTGGGAACATGACTGAGGTTTGATTGTGATAACTGATGTCCTGGGTACATGACTGAGGTTTGATTGTGGAACTCTGTGGACTGGGAACATGATTGAGCTTTCATTCTGGAACCCTGTGGCCTGGGAACATGACTGAGGTTTGATTCTGGAACCCTGTGCCTGGGAATATGACTGAGGTTTAATTGTGGAAACTTCTGGCCTGGGAACATGACTGAGGCTTGATTGTGGAACCCTGTGTCCTGGGAACATGACATCGGTTTGATTCTGTGACCATTTGGCCTGGGAACATGCCTGAAGTTTGATTCTGGAACCTTTTGGCCTAGAAACATGTCATCAGTTTGACTCTGGAATCCTTTGGCCTGGGAAGATGACTGAGTGTTGATTCTCCGACCCTGTGCGCTGTGAACATGACTGAAGTTTGATGGTGGAACCCTGTGGCCTGGGAAAATGATTGAGGTTTGATTGTGATAAATGATGTCCTGGGTACATGACTGAGGTTTGATTCTGGAATTCTGCAGCCTGGGAACATGACTGAGCTTTCATTCTGGAACCCTGTGGCCTGGGAACATGACTGAGGTTTGATTCTGGAACCCTGTGCCTGGGAATATGACTGAGGTTTAATTGTGGAACCCTGTGTCCTGGGAACATGACATCGGTTTGATTCTGTGACCATGTGGCCTGGGAACATGCCTGAAGTTTGATTCTGGAAACTTGTGGCCTAGAAACATGTCATCAGTTTGACTCTGGAATCCTTTGGCCTGGGAAGATGACTGAGTGTTGATTCTCCGACCCTGTGCGCTGTGAACATGACTGAAGTTTGATGGTGGAACCCTGTGGCCTGGGAAAATGATTGAGGTTTGATTGTGATAACTGATGTCCTGGATACATGACTGAGGTTTGATTGTGGAACTCTGTGGACTGGGAACATGATTGAGGTTTGTTTCTGGAACCCTGTGGCCTGGGAACATGACTGAGGCTTTATTCTGGACCCATGTGGCCTGGGAACATGACTGAGGTTTGATTCTGGAACCCTGTGGCCTGGGAAGATGACTGAGGTTTGATTGTTGAAACATGTGGCCTGGGAACATGACTGAGGCTTTATTCTGGAACCCTGCAGCCTGGGAACATGACTGAGCTTTCATTCCGGTACCCTGTGGCCTGGCAATATGACTGAGGTTTGATTCTGGAACCCTCTGGCCTGGGAACATGACTGAGGTTTGATGATTGATCCCTGTGTCCTGGCAACAAGACTGAGCTTTGATTTTGGAACCCTCTGGCCTGGGAACATGACTGAGGCTTGATTCTGGTACCCTATGGCCTGGGAACCTGACTGAGGTTTGATTCTGGACCTCTGTGGCCTGGGAACATTACTGAGGTTTGATTCTGGAACCCTGTGGCCTGGGAACATGACTGAGGTTTGGTTGTGGATACCTGTGGACTGGGAATATTACTGAGGTTTGATTCTGGAAACCTATGGCCTAGAAAAATGACTGAGGCTTGATTGTGGAACCCTGTCATCTGAGAACATGACTGAGGTTTGATTGTGGAACCCTCTGTCCTGGGAACATGACTGTGGTTTGATGATTGTACCCTGTGTCCTGGCAACATGACTGAGGTTTGTTTCTAAAACCTGCGGCCTGGGAACATGACTGAGGCTTCATTCTTGAACCCTGTGGCCTGGGAAAATGACTGAGGTTTGATTCTGGAACCCTGTAGCCTGGGAACTTGGCTGAGCTTTCATTCTGGACCCCTGTTGCCTGGGAACATGATTTAGGTTTGATTCGGGAACCCTGTGACCTGGGAACATTATGGAGGTTTGATTCTGGAATCCTGTGGCCTGGGAACATGACTGAGGTTTGATTGTGGAACCCTGTGCCCTAGGAATATGACTGAGGTTTGATTCTGGAAGCCTGTGACCAGGGAACATGTCTGAGGCATGATTGTTGGAAGCCTGTGGCCTGGGAAAATGACTGAGGTTTGATGGTGTTACCCTGTGGCCTGGCAATATGACTGAGGTTTGCTTCTGGAACCCTGTGGCCTGGGAACATGACTGAGGTTTGATTCTGGAACGCTGTGGTTTGGGAACATGACTGAGGTTTGCTTCTGGAACCCTGTGGCTTAGGAATATGACATCAGTTGGATTCTGGAACCCTGTGGTCTGGCAACATAACTGAGGGTTGATTCTGTAACCCTGTGGCCTGGGAACATGCCTTACGTTTGATTGTGGAACCCTGTGGCCCGGGAACATGACTGAGGTTTGATTCTGGAACCCTGTGGCCTGGGAACATGACTGAAGTTTGATTCTGAAATTCTGTGTCCTGGGAACATGACTGAGGTTTGATGGTGGAACCCTGTGGCCTGGGAATATGACAGAGGTTTTATTGTGATAAATTGTGGCCTGGGAATATGACTGAGGTTTGATTGTGGAATTCTGTGGACTGGGAACATGACTGAGGTTTGATTCTGGAACCCTGTGGCCTGGGAACATGACTGAGGTTTTATTCTGGAACCCTGTGGCCTGGGAACATGACTCAGGTTTGATTCTGGTACTCTCTGGCCTGAGAACATCACTGAGATTAGCTTCTGGAACCCTGTGGCCTGGGAACATGACTGAGGTTAAATTGTGGAACCTGTGGCCTGGGAACATGACATCCGTTTGACTCTGGAACCCTGTGGCCTGGGAACATGATATCGATTGGACTCTGGAAACCTGTGGCCTGGAACATGACTGAGGATTGAATCTCGAACACTGTGGCCTGGGAAAATGACTGAGGTTTGATCCTGGAACCATGTGGCCTGGAAATATGATTAAGGTTTGCTTCTGGAAACCTGTGGCCTAGGAACAAGACGGAGGTTTGAATCTGCAACCCTGTGGCCTGGGAACATGACTGAGGTTTGATTCTGGAACACTGTGGCCTGGGAACAGGACTGAGGTTTGATTCTGGAACGCTGTGGCCTGGCAACATGACATCAGTTGGATTCTGGAACCCTGTGGCCTGGGAACATGACTGAGGTTTGATTCTGGAACCCTGTGGCTTGGGAATATGACATCAGTTGGATTCTGGAACCCTGTGGTCTGGCAACATAACTGAGGTTTGATTCTGGAACCCTGTGGCCTGGGAACATGACTTAAGTTTGATTGTGGAACTCTGAGGCCTGGAACATGACTGAGGTTTGATTCTGGCACCCTGTGGCCTGGGAACATGACTGAGGTTTGATTGTGGAACCCTGTGTCCTGGGAACATGACTGAGGTTTGATTCTAGAACACTCTGGCCTGGGAACATGACTAAGGTTTGATTGTGGAAACCTACGGCCTGTCAACATGACTCAGGTTTGATTCTGGAACCCTCTGGCCTGGGAACATGACTGAGGTTTGATGATTGAACCCTGTGTCCTGGCAACAAGACTGAGCTTTGATTTTGGAACCCTCTGGCCTGGGAACATGACTGAGGCTTGATTCTGGTACCCTATGGCCTGGGAACCTGACTGAGGTTTGATTCTGGACCGCTGTGGCCTGGGAACATTACTGAGGTTTGATTCTGGAACCCTGTGTCCTGGGAACATGACTGAGGTTTCATTGTGAAACACTCTTGCCTGGGAACATACCTGAGGTTTGATGGTAGAACTCTGTTGCCTGGCAACATGACTGAGGTTTGACTGTGGAACTCTCTGGCCTAGGAACATGACTGTGGCTTGGTTCCTGTACCCTGTTGTTAGGAAGCTGACTGAGGTTTGATTCTGGAAGCCTGTGGCCTGGGAAGATATCTGAGGTTTGATTCTGGAACCCTGTGGCTTTGGAAAATGACTGAGGTTTCATGGTTGAACCCTGTGGCCTGGCAATATGACTGAGGTTTGATTCTGGAAGCCTGTGGCCTGGGAACATGACTGAGGCTTCATTTTGGTACCCTGTGGCCTGGGAATCTGACTGAGGTTTGATTCTGGACCGCTCTGGCCTGGGAACATGACTGAGGTTTGTTTCTGGAACCCTGTGTCCTGAGAACATGACTGAGGTTTCATTGTGAAACACTCTGGACTGGGAACATGACTGAGGTTTGATGGTGGAATCCTGTGCCCTGGCAACATGACTGAGGTTTGAGTGTGGAACTCTCTAGCCTAGGAACATGACTGTGGCTTGGTTCCTGTACCCTGTTGTTGGGAACCTGACTGAGGTTTGATTCTGGACCCCTCTGGCCTGGGAGCATGACTGAGGTTTGATACTGGAACCCTTTGGCCTAGGAACATGACTGAGGTTTGATTGTGGAAACCTGTGGCCTGGCAACATGACTGAGGTTTGATTCTGGTACTCTCTGGCCTGAGAACATGACTGAGGTTAGCTTCTGGAACCCTGTGGCCTGGGAACATGACTGAGGTTAGTTTGTGGAACACTGTGGCCTGGGAACATGACATCCGTTTGACTCTGGAACCCTGTGGCCTGGGAACATGACATCGGTTGGATTTTGGAACCCTGTGACCTGGGAACATGACATCGGTTGGATTCTGAAACTCTGTGGCCTGGGAAGATGATATCGGTTGGATTCTGGAAACCTGTGGCCTGGGAACATGACTGAGGTTTGATTCTTGAACTCTGTTGCTGGAAACATGCCTGAAGTTTGTTTCTGGAACCCTGTGGCCTGGGAACATGACTGAGGTTTGATTCTGAAATCCTGTGTCCTGGGAACATGACTGAGGTTTGATGATTGAACCCTGTGTCCTGGGAACATGACTGAGGTTTGATTGTGGAAACTTCTGGCCTGGGAACTTGACTGAAGCTTGATTGTGGAACCCTGTGTCCTGGAAACATGACATCGGTTTGATTCTGGGACCCTGTGGCCTGGGAACATGACTGAAGTTTGATTCTGGAACCTTGTGGCCTGGTAACATGTCATCAGAAGGATTCTGGAATCCTATGGCCTGGGAAGATGACTGAGCGTTGATTCTGGAACCCTGTGCCCTGGGAACATGACTGAGGTTTGATTGTGGAACCCTTTTCCCTGGGAATATGACTGAAGTTTGATTCTAGAACCCTGTGGCCTGGGAACATGACTGAGGTTTGATTGTGGAACTCTGTGGACTGGGAACATGACTGAGGTTTGTTTCTGGAACCCTGTGGCCTGGGAACATGACTGAGGTTTGATTGTGGAACTCTGTGGACTGGGAACATGACTGAGGTTTGATTCTGGAACCCTGTAGCCTGGAAACATGACTGAGGTTTGATTCTGGAATTGTCTTGCCTGGGAACATGCCTGAAGTTTGATTCTGGAACCCTGTGGCCTGGGAACATGACTGAGGTTTGATTGTGGAACCCTCTGGCTTGGGAACATGACTGAGGCTTGATTCTGGAACCCTGCGGCCTGGGAACATGATATCAGTTGGATTCTGGAACCCTGTGGCCTGGGCACATGAGTGAAGGTTGATTCTGGAATCCTGTGGCCTCGGAATATGACTTACATTTGATTGTGGAAACCTGTGGCCTGGGAACATGACTGAGGTTTGATTCTGGAACCCTGTGGCCTGGGAACATGACTGAGGTTAGATTGTGGTCATCCCAAATGACTTACATTTGATTGTGGAAACCTGTGGCCTGGGAACATGACTGAGGTTTGATTCTGGAACCCTGTGGCCTGGGAACATGACTGAGGATTGATTGTGGAAGCATGTGGCCTGGGAACATTACTGAGGTTTTATTCTGGAACCCTCTGCCCTGGGAATATGACTGGGGCTTGATTGGGGAAACCTGTCATCTGGGAACAAGACTGAGGTTTGACTGTGGATCCCTCTGGCCTGGGAACATGAATGAGGTTTGATGGTGGAAACCTCTGGCCTGGGAACATGACTGAGGCTTGATTGTGCAACTCTGTGGACTGGGAACATGACTGAGGTTTCTTTCTGGAACCCTGTGGCCTGGCAACATGACTGAGGCTTTATTCTGGAACCCTGTGGCCTGGGAACATGACTGAGATTTGATTCTGTAAACCTGGAGCCTGGGAACATGACTGAGCTTTCATTCTGTAACCCTGTGGCTTGGAAACATGACTGAAGTTTGATTCTGGAAACCTGTGACCTGGGAACTTTATTGAGGTTTGATTCTAGAACCCTGTGTCCTGGGAACATGACTGACGTTTTATTGTGAAAAATTGTGGCCTGGGAATATGACTGAGTTGTGATTGTGGAATTCTGTGGACTGGGAAAATGACTGATATTTGATTCTGGAACGCTGTGGCCTGTGAACATGACTGAGGATTTATTCTGGAAACCTGTGGCCTGGGAACATGACTCAGGTTTGATTCTTGAACCCTGAGGACTGGGAACATGACTGAGGTATGATTGTGGAAACATGTATCCTGGGAACATGACTGAGGCTTTATTCTAGAACCCTGTGTCCTGGGAACATGACTGAGGTTTGATTGTGGAACCCTCTGGCCTAGGAACATGACTGAGGCTTGGTACCTGTACCCTGTGGTTGGGAACCTGACTAAGGTTTGATTCTGGACCCCTGTGTCCCGGGAGCATAACTGAGATTTGATACTGGAACCCTTTGGCCTAGGACCATGACTGAGGTTTGATTGTGGAACCTGTGGCCTGGGAACATGACATCTGTTTGACTCTGGAGCCCTGTGGCCTGGGAACATGACATCGGTTGGCTTCTAGAACCCTGTGGCCTGGGAACATGACATCGGTTTGATTGTATAACCCTGTGGCCTGGGAACATGATATCGATTGGATTCTGGTAACCTTTGGCCTGGGAACATGACAACGGTTGGATTCTGGATCCCTGTGGCCTAGGAACATGACTGAGGTTTGATTGTGGACCCTCTGGCCTCGGAACATGACTGAGGCTTGATTGTGGACCCTGTGTCCTGGGAACATGACATCGGATTGATTCTGTGACCCTGTGGCCTGGGAACATGACATCAGTTGGGTTCTGGAACCCTCTCGCCTGGGAACATGATTGAGGGTTGATTCTGGAACCCTGTGGCCTGGGAACATGACTGAAGTTTGATTCTGAAATTCTGTGTCCTGGGAACATGACTGAGGTTTGATGGTGGAACCCTGTGGCCTGGGAACATGACAGAGGTTTTATTGTGATAAATTGTGGCCTGGGAATATGACTGAGGTTTGATTCTGGAACCCTGTAGCCTGGGAACTTGGCTGAGCTTTCATTCTGGACCCCTGTTGCCTGGGAACATGATTTAGGTTTGATTCGGGAACCCTGTGACCTGGGAACATGACTGAGGTTTGATGGTGTTACACTGTGGCCTGGCAATATGACTGAGGTTTGATTTTGGAACCCTGTGGCCTGGGAACATGACTGAGGTTTGATTCTGGATCGCTGTGGCCTGGCAACATGACATCAGTTGGATTCTGGAACCCTGTGGCCTGGGAACATGACTGAGGTTTGATTCTGGAACCCTGTGGCTTGGGAATATGACATCAGTTGGATTCTGGAACCCTGTGGTCTGGCAACATAACTGAGGATTGATTCTGGAACCCTGTGGCCTGGGAACATGACTTAAGTTTGATTGTGGAACTCTGAGGCCTGGAACATGACTGAGGTTTGATTCTGGCACCCTGTGGCCTGGGAACATGACTGAGGTTTGATTGTGGAACCCTGTGTCCTGGGAACATGACTGAGGTTTGATTCTAGAACACTCTCCCTGGGAACATGACTAAGGTTTGATTGTGGAACCCTACGGCCTGTCAACATGACTCAGGTTTGATTCTGGACCCCTGTGGCCTGGGAACATGACTGAGGGTTGATTGTGGAACCCTGTGTCCTGGCAGCATGACATCAGTTGGATTCTGGAACCCTGTGGCCTGGGAATATGACTTAGGTTTGATTCTGGAACCCTGTGGCCTGGCAACATGAGTGAGGTTTGATTCTTGAACTCTGTTGCCTGGGAAAGTGCCTGACGTTTGATTCTGGAATTCTGCAGCCTGGGAACATGACTGAGCTTTCATTCTGGAACCCTGTGGCCTGGGTACATGACTGAGGTTTGATTCTGGAACCCTGTGGCCTGGGAACATGACTGAGGTGTGATTGTAGAACACTGTGCCCTGGGAATATGACTGAAGTTTGATTCTGGAAGCCTGTGGCCTGGGATCATATCTGAGGTTTGATTCTGGAACCCTGTGGCCTTGTTAAATGACTGAGGTTTCATGGTGGAACCCTGTGGCCTGGCAATATGACTGAGGTGTGATTCTGGAAGCCTGTGGCCTGGGAATATGACTGAGGCTTGATTCTGGAAGCCTGTGGCCTGTGAACATGACTGAGGTTTGATTCTGGAACTCTGCAGCCTGGGAACATGACTGAGCTTTCATTCTGGAACCCTGTGTCCTGGGAACATGACTGAGGTTTGATTCTGGAACCCTGTGCCTGGGAATATGACTGAGGTTTAATTGTGGAAACTTCTGGCCTGGGAACATGACTGAGGCTTGATTGTGGAACCCTGTGTCCTGGGAACATGACATCGGTTTGATTCTGTGACCATGTGGCCTGGGAACATGCCTGAAGTTTGATTCTGGAACCTTGTGGCCTAGAAACATGTCATCAGTTTGACCCTGGAATCCTTTGGCCTGGGAAGATGACTGAGTGTTGATTCTCCGACCCTGTGCGCTGTGAACATGACTGAAGTTTGATGGTGGAACCCTGTGGCCTGGGAAAATGATTGAGGTTTGATTGTGATAACTGATGTCCTGGGTACATGACTGAGGTTTGATTCTGGAACTCTGTGGACTGGGAACATGATTGAGCTTTCATTCTGGAACCCTGTGGCCTGGGAACATGACTGAGGTTTGATTCTGGAACCCTGTGCCTGGGAATATGACTGAGGTTTAATTGTGGAACCCTGTGTCCTGGGAACATGACATCGGTTTGATTCTGTGACCATGTGGCCTGGGAACATGCCTGAAGTATGATTCTGGAACCTTGTGGCCTAGAAACATGTCATCAGTTTGACTCTGGAATCCTTTGGCCTGGGAAGATGACTGAGTGTTGATTCTCCGACCCTGTGCGCTGTGAACATGACTGAAGTTTGATGGTGGAACCCTGTGGCCTGGGAAAATGATTGAGGTTTGATTGAGATAACTGATGTCCTGGATACATGACTGAGGTTTGATTGTGGAACTCTGTGGACTGGGAACATGATTGAGGTTTGTTTCTGGAACCCTGTGGCCTGGGAACATGACTGAGGTTTGATTCTGGAACTCTGCAGCCTGGGAACATGACTGAGCTTTCATTCTGGAACCCTGTGGCCTGGGAACATGACTGAGGTTTGATTCTGGAACCCTGTGCCTGGGAATATGACTGAGGTTTAATTGTGGAAACTTCTGGCCTGGGAACATGACTGAGGCTTGATTGTGGAACCCTGTGTCCTGGGAACATGACATCGGTTTGATTCTGTGACCATGTGGCCTGGGAACATGCCTGAAGTTTGATTCTGGAACCTTGTGGCCTAGAAACATGTCATCAGTTTGACTCTGGAATCCTTTGGCCTGGGAAGATGACTGAGTGTTGATTCTCCGACCCTGTGCGCTGTGAACATGACTGAAGTTTGATGGTGGAACCCTGTGGCCTGGGAAAATGATTGAGGTTTGATTGTGATAAATGATGTCCTGGGTACATGACTGAGGTTTGATTCTGGAATTCTGCAGCCTGGGAACATGACTGAGCTTTCATTCTGGAACCCTGTGGCCTGGGAACATGACTGAGGTTTGATTCTGGAACCCTGTGCCTGGGAATATGACTGAGGTTTAATTGTGGAACCCTGTGTCCTGGGAACATGACATCGGTTTGATTCTGTGACCATGTGGCCTGGGAACATGCCTGAAGTTTGATTCTGGAAACTTGTGGCCTAGAAACATGTCATCAGTTTGACTCTGGAATCCTTTGGCCTGGGAAGATGACTGAGTGTTGATTCTCCGACCCTGTGCGCTGTGAACATGACTGAAGTTTGATGGTGGAACCCTGTGGCCTGGGAAAATGATTGAGGTTTGATTGTGATAACTGATGTCCTGGATACATGACTGAGGTTTGATTGTGGAACTCTGTGGACTGGGAACATGATTGAGGTTTGTTTCTGGAACCCTGTGGCCTGGGAACATGACTGAGGCTTTATTCTGGACCCATGTGGCCTGGGAACATGACTGAGGTTTGATTCTGGAACCCTGTGGCCTGGGAAGATGACTGAGGTTTGATTGTTGAAACATGTGGCCTGGGAACATGACTGAGGCTTTATTCTGGAACCCTGCAGCCTGGGAACATGACTGAGCTTTCATTCCGGTACCCTGTGGCCTGGCAATATGACTGAGGTTTGATTCTGGAACCCTCTGGCCTGGGAACATGACTGAGGTTTGATGATTGATCCCTGTGTCCTGGCAACAAGACTGAGCTTTGATTTTGGAACCCTCTGGTCTGGGAACATGACTGAGGCTTGATTCTGGTACCCTATGGCCTGGGAACCTGACTGAGGTTTGATTCTGGACCTCTGTGGCCTGGGAACATTACTGAGGTTTGATTCTGGACCGCTGTGGCCTGGGAACATGACTGAGGTTTGGTTGTGGATACCTGTGGACTGGGAATATTACTGAGGTTTGATTCTGGAAACCTATGGCCTAGAAAAATGACTGAGGCTTGATTGTGGAACCCTGTCATCTGAGAACATGACTGAGGTTTGATTGTGGAACCCTCTGTCCTGGGAACATGACTGTGGTTTGATGATTGTACCCTGTGTCCTGGCAACATGACTGAGGTTTGTTTCTAAAACCTGCGGCCTGGGAACATGACTGAGGCTTCATTCTTGAACCCTGTGGCCTGGGAAAATGACTGAGGTTTGATTCTGGAACCCTGTAGCCTGGGAACTTGGCTGAGCTTTCATTCTGGACCCCTGTTGCCTGGGAACATGATTTAGGTTTGATTCGGGAACCCTGTGACCTGGGAACATTATGGAGGTTTGATTCTGGAATCCTGTGGCCTGGGAACATGACTGAGGTTTGATTGTGGAACCCTGTGCCCTAGGAATATGACTGAGGTTTGATTCTGGAAGCCTGTGACCAGGGAACATGTCTGAGGCATGATTGTTGGAAGCCTGTGGCCTGGGAAAATGACTGAGGTTTGATGGTGTTACCCTGTGGCCTGGCAATATGACTGAGGTTTGCTTCTGGAACCCTGTGGCCTGGGAACATGACTGAGGTTTGATTCTGGAACGCTGTGGTTTGGGAACATGACTGAGGTTTGCTTCTGGAACCCTGTGGCTTAGGAATATGACATCAGTTGGATTCTGGAACCCTGTGGTCTGGCAACATAACTGAGGGTTGATTCTGTAACCCTGTGGCCTGGGAACATGCCTTACGTTTGATTGTGGAACCCTGTGGCCCGGGAACATGACTGAGGTTTGATTCTGGAACCCTGTGGCCTGGGAACATGACTGAGGTTTGGTTGTGGATACCTGTGGACTGGGAACACTACTGAGGTTTGATTCTGGAACCCTATGGCCTAGAAAAATGACTGAGGCTTGATTGTGGAACCCTGTCACCTGAGAACATGACTGAGGTTTGATTGTGGAACCCTCTGTCCTGGGAACATGACTGTGGTTTGATGATTGTACCCTGTGTCCTGGCAACATGACTGAGGTTTGTTTCTAAAACCTGCGGCCTGGGAACATGACTGAGGCTTCATTCTTGAACCCTGTGGCCTGGGAAAATGACTGAGGTTTGATTCTGGAACCCTGTAGCCTGGGAACTTGGCTGAGCTTTCATTCTGGACCCCTGTTGCCTGGGAACATGATTTAGGTTTGATTCGGGAACCCTGTGACCTGGGAACATTATGGAGGTTTGATTCTGGAATCCTGTGGCCTGGGAACATGACTGAGGTTTGATTGTGGAACCCTGTGCCCTAGGAATATGACTGAGGTTTGATTCTGGAAGCCTGTGACCAGGGAACATGTCTGAGGCATGATTGTTGGAAGCCTGTGGCCTGGGAAAATGACTGAGGTTTGATGGTGTTACCCTGTGGCCTGGCAATATGACTGAGGTTTGATTCTGGAACCCTGTGGCCTGGGAACATGACTGAGGTTTGATTCTGGAACGCTGTGGCCTGGCAAGATGACATCAGTTGGATTCTGGAACCCTGTGGCCTGGGAACATGACTGAGGTTTGATTCTGGAACCCTGTGGCTTGGGAATATGACATCAGTTGGATTCTGGAACCCTGTGGTCTGGCAACATAACTGAGGTTTGATTCTGGAACCCTGTGGCCTGGGAACATGACTAAGTTTGATTGTGGAACTCTGAGGCCTGGAACATGACTGAGGTTTGATTCTGGCACCCTGTGGCCTGGGAACATGACTGAGGTTTGATTGTGGAACCCTGTGTCCTGGGAACATGACTGAGGTTTGATTCTAGAACACTCTGGCCTGGGAACATGACTAAGGTTTGATTGTGGAAACCTACGGCCTGTCAACATGACTCAGGTTTGATTCTGGAACCCTCTGGCCTGGGAACATGACTGAGGTTTGATGATTGAACCCTGTGTCCTGGCAACAAGACTGAGCTTTGATTTTGGAACCCTCTGGCCTGGGAACATGACTGAGGCTTGATTCTGGTACCCTATGGCCTGGGAACCTGACTGAGGTTTGATTCTGGACCGCTGTGGCCTGGGAACATTACTGAGGTTTGATTCTGGAACCCTGTGTCCTGGGAACATGACTGAGGTTTCATTGTGAAACACTCTGGCCTGGGAACATACCTGAGGTTTGATGGTGGAACTCTGTTGCCTGGCAACATGACTGAGGTTTGACTGTGGAACTCTCTGGCCTAGGAACATGACTGTGGCTTGGTTCCTGTACCCTGTTGTTAGGAAGCTGACTGAGGTTTGATTCTGAAAGCCTGTGGCCTGGGAAGATATCTGAGGTTTGATTCTGGAACCCTGTGGCTTTGGCAAATGACTGAGGTTTCATGGTTGAACCCTGTGGCCTGGCAATATGACTGAGGTTTGATTCTGGAAGGCTGTGGCCTGGGAACATGACTGAGGCTTCATTTTGGTACCCTGTGGCCTGGGAACCTGACTGAGGTTTGATTCTGGACCGCTCTGGCCTGGGAACATGACTGAGGTTTGTTTCTGGAACCCTGTGTCCTGAGAACATGACTGAGGTTTCATTGTGAAACACTCTGGACTGGGAACATGACTGAGGTTTGATGGTGGAATTCTGTGTCCTGGCAACATGACTGAGGTTTGAGTGTGGAACTCTCTAGCCTAGGAACATGACTGTGGCTTGGTTCCTGTACCCTGTTGTTGGGAACCTGACTGAGGTTTGATTCTGGACCCCTCTGGCCTGGGAGCATGACTGAGGTTTGATACTGGAACCCTTTGGCCTAGGAACATGACTGAGGTTTGATTGTGGAAACCTGTGGCCTGGCAACATGACTGAGGTTTGATTCTGGTACTCTCTGGCCTGAGAACATGACTGAGGTTAGCTTCTGGAACCCTGTGGCCTGGGAACATGACTGAGGTTAGTTTGTGGAACACTGTGGCCTGGGAACATGACATCCGTTTGACTCTGGAACCCTGTGGCCTGGGAACATGACATCGGTTGGATTCTGTAACTCTGTGGCCTGGGAACATGACTGAAGTTTGATTCTGAAATCCTGTGTCCTGGGAACATGACTGAGGTTTGATGATTGAACCCTGTGTCCTGGGAACATGACTGAGGTTTGATTGTGGAAACTTCTGGCCTGGGAACTTGACTGAGGCTTGATTGTGGAACCCTGTGTCCTGGGAACATGACATCGGTTTGATTCTGGGACCCTGTGGCCTGGGAACATGACTGAAGTTTGATTCTGGAACCTTGTGGCCTGGTAACATGTCATCAGAAGGATTCTGGAATCCTATGGCCTGGGAAGATGACTGAGCGTTGATTCTGGAACCCTGTGCCCTGGGAACATGACTGAGGTTTGATTGTGGAACCCTTTTCCCTGGGAATATGACTGAAGTTTGATTCTGGAACCCTGTGGCCTAGGAATATGACTGAGGTTTGATTGTGGAACTCTGTGGACTGGGAACATGACTGAGGTTTGTTTCTGGAACCCTGTGGCCTGGGTATATGACTGAGGTTTGATTGGGGAACCCTGTGGCCTGGGAACGTAACTGAGGCTTGATTGTGGAACCCTGTTCCCTGAGAATATGACTGAAGTTTGATTCTGGAACCCTGTGGCCTGGGAACATGACTGAGGTTTTATTCTGGAACCCTGTGGCCTGGGAACATGACTCAGGTTTGATTCTGGTACTCTCTGGCCTGAGAACATCACTGAGATTAGCTTCTGGAACCCTGTGGCCTGGGAACATGACTGAGGTTAAATTGTGGAACCTGTGGCCTGGGAACATGACATCCGTTTGACTCTGGAACCCTGTGGCCTGGGAACATGATATCGATTGGACTCTGGAAACCTGTGGCCTGGAACATGACTGAGGATTGAATCTCGAGCACTGTGGCCTGGGAAAATGACTGAGGTTTGATCCTGGAACCATGTGGCCTGGAAATATGATTAAGGTTTGCTTCTGGAACCCTGTGGCTTAGGAATATGACATCAGTTGGATTCTGGAACCCTGTGGTCTGGCAACATAACTGAGGTTTGATTCTGTAACCCTGTGGCCTGGGAACATGCCTTACGTTTGATTGTGGAACCCTGTGGCCCGGGAACATGACTGAGGTTTGATTCTGGCACCCTGTGGCCTGGGAACATGACTGAGGTTTGGTTGTGGATACCTGTGGACTGGGAACATTACTGAGGTTTGATTCTGGAACCCTATGGCCTAGAAAAATGACTGAGGCTTGATTGTGGAACCCTGTCATCTGAGAACATGACTGAGGTTTGATTGTGGAACCCTCTGTCCTGGGAACATGACTGTGGTTTGATGATTGTACCCTGTGTCCTGGCAACATGACTGAGGTTTGTTTCTAAAACCTGCGGCCTGGGAACATGACTGAGGCTTCATTCTTGAACACTGTGGCCTGGGAAAATGACTGAGGTTTGATTCTGGAACCCTGTAGCCTGGGAACTTGGCTGAGCTTTCATTCTGGACCCCTGTTGCCTGGGAACATGATTTAGGTTTGATTCGGGAACCCTGTGACCTGGGAACATTATGGAGGTTTGATTCTGGAATCCTGTGGCCTGGGAACATGACTGAGGTTTGATTGTGGAACCCTGTGCCCTAGGAATATGACTGAGGTTTGATTCTGGAAGCCTGTGGCCAGGGAACATGTCTGAGGCATGATTGTGGAAGCCTGTGGCCTGGGAAAATGACTGAGGTTTGATGGTGTTACCCTGTGGCCTGGCAATATGACTGAGGTTTGCTTCTGGAACCCTGTGGCCTGGGAACATGACTGAGGTTTGATTCTGGAACGCTGTGGCCTGGCAACATGACATCAGTTGGATTCTGGAACCCTGTGGCCTGGGAACATGACTGAGGTTTGATTCTGGAACCCTGTGGCTTAGGAATATGACATCAGTTGGATTCTGGAACCCTGTGGTCTGGCAACATAACTGAGGTTTGATTCTGGAACCCTGTGGCCTGGGAACATGACTTAAGTTTGATTGTGGAACTCTGAGGCCTGGAACATGACTGAGGTTTGATTCTGGCACCCTGTGGCCTGGGAACATGACTGAGGTTTGATTGTGGAACCCTGTGTCCTGGGAACATGACTGAGGTTTGATTCTAGAACACTCTGGCCAGGGAACATGACTAAGGTTTGATTGTGGAAACCTACGGCCTGTCAACATGACTCAGGTTTGATTCTGGAACCCTCTGGCCTGGGAACATGACTGAGGTTTGATGATTGAACCCTGTGTCCTGGCAACAAGACTGAGCTTTGATTTTGGAACCCTCTGGCCTGGGAACATGACTGAGGCTTGATTCTGGTACCCTATGGCCTGGGAACCTGACTGAGGTTTGATTCTGGACCGCTGTGGCCTGGGAACATTACTGAGGTTTGATTCTGGAACCCTGTGTCCTGGGAACATGACTGAGGTTTCATTGTGAAACACTCTTGCCTGGGAACATACCTGAGGTTTGATGGTAGAACTCTGTTGCCTGGCAACATGACTGAGGTTTGACTGTGGAACTCTCTGGCCTAGGAACATGACTGTGGCTTGGTTCCTGTACCCTGTTGTTAGGAAGCTGACTGAGGTTTGATTCTGGAAGCCTGTGGCCTGGGAAGATATCTGAGGTTTGATTCTGGAACCCTGTGGCTTTGGAAAATGACTGAGGTTTCATGGTTGAACCCTGTGGCCTGGCAATATGACTGAGGTTTGATTCTGGAAGGCTGTGGCCTGGGAACATGACTGAGGCTTCATTTTGGTACCCTGTGGCCTGGGAACCTGACTGAGGTTTGATTCTGGACCGCTCTGGCCTGGGAACATGACTGAGGTTTGTTTCTGGAACCCTGTGTCCTGAGAACATGACTGAGGTTTCATTGTGAAACACTCTGGACTGGGAACATGACTGAGGTTTGATGGTGGAATCCTGTGCCCTGGCAACATGACTGAGGTTTGAGTGTGGAACTCTCTAGCCTAGGAACATGACTGTGGCTTGGTTCCTGTACCCTGTTGTTGGGAACCTGACTGAGGTTTGATTCTGGACCCCTCTGGCCTGGGAGCATGACTGAGGTTTGATACTGGAACCCTTTGGCCTAGGAACATGACTGAGGTTTGATTGTGGAAACCTGTGGCCTGGCAACATGACTGAGGTTTGATTCTGGTACTCTCTGGCCTGAGAACATGACTGAGGTTAGCTTCTGGAACCCTGTGGCCTGGGAACATGACTGAGGTTAGTTTGTGGAACACTGTGGCCTGGGAACATGACATCCGTTTGACTCTGGAACCCTGTGGCCTGGGAACATGACATCGGTTGGATTTTGGAACCCTGTGACCTGGGAACATGACATCGGTTGGATTCTGTAACTCTGTGGCCTGGGAAGATGATATCGGTTGGATTCTGGAAACCTGTGGCCTGGGAACATGACTGAGGTTTGATTCTTGAACTCTGTTGCTGGAAACGTGCCTGAAGTTTGTTTCTGGAACCCTGTGGCCTGGGAACATGACTGAGGTTTGATTCTGAAATCCTGTGTCCTGGGAACATGACTGAGGTTTGATGATTGAACCCTGTGTCCTGGGAACATGACTGAGGTTTGATTGTGGAAACTTCTGGCCTGGGAACTTGACTGAGGCTTGATTGTGGAACCCTGTGTCCTGGGAACATGACATCGGTTTGATTCTGGGACCCTGTGGCCTGGGAACATGACTGAAGTTTGATTCTGGAACCTTGTGGCCTGGTAACATGTCATCAGAAGGATTCTGGAATCCTATGGCCTGGGAAGATGACTGAGCGTTGATTCTGGAACCCTGTGCCCTGGGAACATGACTGAGGTTTGATTGTGGAACCCTTTTCCCTGGGAATATGACTGAAGTTTGATTCTAGAACCCTGTGGCCTGGGAACATGACTGAGGTTTGATTGTGGAACTCTGTGGACTGGGAACATGACTGAGGTTTGTTTCTGGAACCCTGTGGCCTGGGAACATGACTGAGGTTTGATTGTGGAACTCTGTGGACTGGGAACATGACTGAGGTTTGATTCTGGAACCCTGTAGCCTGGAAACATGACTGAGGTTTGATTCTGGAATTGTCTTGCCTGGGAACATGCCTGAAGTTTGATTCTGGAACCCTGTGGCCTGGGAACATGACTGAGGTTTGATTGTGGAACCCTCTGGCTTGGGAACATGACTGAGGCTTGATTCTGGAACCCTGCGGCCTGGGAACATGATATCAGTTGGATTCTGGAACCCTGTGGCCTGGGCACATGAGTGAAGGTTGATTCTGGAATCCTGTGGCCTCGGAATATGACTTACATTTGATTGTGGAAACCTGTGGCCTGGGAACATGACTGAGGTTTGATTCTGGAACCCTGTGGCCTGGGAACATGACTGAGGTTAGATTGTGGTCATCCCAAATGACTTACATTTGATTGTGGAAACCTGTGGCCTGGGAACATGACTGAGGTTTGATTCTGGAACCCTGTGGCCTGGGAACATGACTGAGGTTTGATTGTGGAAGCGTGTGGCCTGGGAACATTACTGAGGTTTTATTCTGGAACCCTCTGCCCTGGGAATATGACTGAGGCTTGATTGTGGAAACCTGTCATCTGGGAACAAGACTGAGGTTTGACTGTGGATCCCTCTGGCCTGGGAACATGAATGAGGTTTGATGGTGGAAACCTCTGGCCTGGGAACATGACTGAGGCTTGATTGTGCAACTCTGTGGACTGGGAACATGACTGAGGTTTCTTTCTGGAACCCTGTGGCCTGGCAACATGACTGAGGCTTTATTCTGGAACCCTGTGGCCTGGGAACATGACTGAGATTTGATTCTGTAAACCTGGAGCCTGGGAACATGACTGAGCTTTCATTCTGTAACCCTGTGGCTTGGAAACATGACTGAAGTTTGATTCTGGAAACCTGTGACCTGGGAACTTTATTGAGGTTTGATTCTAGAACCCTGTGTCCTGGGAACATGACTGACGTTTTATTGTGAAAAATTGTGGCCTGGGAATATGACTGAGTTGTGATTGTGGAATTCTGTGGACTGGGAAAATGACTGATATTTGATTCTGGAACGCTGTGGCCTGGGAACATGACTGAGGATTTATTCTGGAACCCTGTGGCCTGGGAACATGACTCAGGTTTGATTCTTGAACCCTGAGGACTGGGAACATGACTGAGGTATGATTGTGGAAACATGTATCCTGGGAACATGACTGAGGCTTTATTCTAGAACCCTGTGTCCTGGGAACATGACTGAGGTTTGATTGTGGAACCCTCTGGCCTAGGAACATGACTGAGGCTTGGTACCTGTACCCTGTGGTTGGGAACCTGACTAAGGTTTGATTCTGGACCCCTGTGTCCCGGGAGCATGACTGAGATTTGATACTGGAACCCTTTGGCCTAGGACCATGACTGAGGTTTGATTGTGGAACCTGTGGCCTGGGAACATGACATCTGTTTGACTCTGGAGCCCTGTGGCCTGGGAACATGACATCGGTTGGCTTCTAGAACCCTGTGGCCTGGGAACATGACATCGGTTTGATTGTATAACCCTGTGGCCTGGGAACATGATATCAATTGGATTCTGGTAACCTTTGGCCTGGGAACATGACAACGGTTGGATTCTGGATCCCTGTGGCCTAGGAACATGACTGAGGTTTGATTGTGGACCCTCTGGCCTCGGAACATGACTGAGGCTTGATTGTGGACCCTGTGTCCTGGGAACATGACATCGGTTTGATTCTGTGACCCTGTGGCCTGGGAACATGACATCAGTTGGGTTCTGGAACCCTCTCGCCTGGGAACATGATTGAGGGTTGATTCTGGAACCCTGTGGCCTGGGAACATGACTGAAGTTTGATTCTGAAATTCTGTGTCCTGGGAACATGACTGAGGTTTGATGGTGGAACCCTGTGGCCTGGGAACATGACAGAGGTTTGATTTTGGAACCCTGTGGCCTGGGAACATGACTGAGGTTTGATTGTGATAACTTATGACCTGGGAACATGACTGAGGTTTGATTGTGGAACTCTGTGGACTGGGAACATGACTGAGGTTTCTTTCTGGAACCCTGTGGCCTGGGAACATGACTGAGGCTTTATTCTGGAACCCTGTGGCCTGGGAATATGACTGAGGTTTGATTCTGTAAACCTGGAGCCTGGGAACATGACTGAGCTTTCATTCTGTAACCCTGTGGCTTGGAAACATGACTGAAGTTTGATTCTGGAAACCTGTGACCTGGGAACTTTATTGAGGTTTGATTCTAGAACCCTGTGTCCTGGGAACATGACTGACGTTTTATTGTGAAAAATTGTGGCCTGGGAATATGACTGAGTTGTGATTGTGGAATTCTGTGGACTGGGAAAATGACTGATATTTGATTCTGGAACGCTGTGGCCTGGGAACATGACTGAGGATTTATTCTGGAACCCTGTGGCCTGGGAACATGACTCAGGTTTGATTCTTGAACCCTGAGGACTGGGAACATGACTGAGGTATGACTGTGGAAACATGTATCCTGGGAACATGACTGAGGCTGTATTCTGGTACCCTGTGGCCTGGGAACATGACTGAGGTTTGATTCTTGAAATCTGTTGCCTGAGAACGTACCTGAAGTTTGATTCTGGAACCCTGTGTCCTGGGAACATGACTGAGGTTTGATTGTGGAACCCTCTGGCCTAGGAACATGACTGAGGCTTGGTACCTGTACCCTGTGGTTGGGAACCTGACTAAGGTTTGATTCTGGACCCCTGTGTCCCGGGAGCATGACTGAGATTTGATACTGGAACCCTTTGGCCTAGGACCATGACTGAGGTTTGATTGTGGAACCTGTGGCCTGGGAACATGACATCTGTTTGACTCTGGAGCCCTGTGGCCTGGGAACATGACATCGGTTGGCTTCTAGAACCCTGTGGCCTGGGAACATGACATCGGTTTGATTGTATAACCCTGTGGCCTGGGAACATGATATCGATTGGATTCTGGTAACCTTTGGCCTGGGAACATGACAACGGTTGGATTCTGGATCCCTGTGGCCTAGGAACATGACTGAGGTTTGATTGTGGACCCTCTGGCCTCGGAACATGACTGAGGCTTGATTGTGGACCCTGTGTCCTGGGAACATGACATCGGTTTGATTCTGTGACCCTGTGGCCTGGGAACATGACATCAGTTGGATTCTGGAACCCTCTCGCCTGGGAACATGACTGAGGGTTGATTCTGGAACCCTGTGGCCTGGGAACATGACTGAAGTTTGATTCTGAAATTCTGTGTCCTGGGAACATGACTGAGGTTTGATGGTGGAACCCTGTGGCCTGGGAACATGACAGAGGTTTGATTTTGGAACCCTGTGGCCTGGGAACATGACTGAGGTTTGATTGTGATAACTTATGACCTGGGAACATGACTGAGGTTTGATTGTGGAACTCTGTGGACTGGGAACATGACTGAGGTTTCTTTCTGGAACCCTGTGGCCTGGGAACATGACTGAGGCTTTATTCTGGAACCCTGTGGCCTGGGAATATGACTGAGGTTTGATTCTGTAAACCTGGAGCCTGGGAACATGACTCAACTTTCATTCTGTAACCCTGTGGCTTGGAAACATGACTGAAGTTTGATTCTGGAAACCTGTGACCTGGGAACTTTATTGAGGTTTGATTCTAGAACCCTGTGTCCTGGGAAGATGACTGACGTTTTATTGTGAAAAATTGTGGCCTGGGAATATGACTGAGTTGTGATTGTGGAATTCTGTGGACTGGGAAAATGACTGATATTTGATTCTGGAACGCTGTGGCCTGGGAACATGACTGAGGATTTATTCTGGAACCCTGTGGCCTGGGAACATGACTCAGGTTTGATTCTTGAACCCTGAGGACTGGGAACATGACTGAGGTATGACTGTGGAAACATGTATCCTGGGAACATGACTGAGGCTGTATTCTGGTACCCTGTGGCCTGGGAACATGACTGAGGTTTGATTCTTGAAATCTGTTGCCTGAGAACGTACCTGAAGTTTGATTCTGGAACCCTGTGTCCTGGGAACATGACTGAGGTTTGATTGTGGAACCCTCTGGCCTAGGAACATGACTGAGGCTTGGTACCTGTACCCTGTGGTTGGGAACCTGACTAAGGTTTGATTCTGGACCCCTGTGTCCCGGGAGCATGACTGAGATTTGATACTGGAACCCTTTGGCCTAGGACCATGACTGAGGTTTGATTGTGGAACCTGTGGCCTGGGAACATGACATCTGTTTGACTCTGGAGCCCTGTGGCCTGGGAACATGACATCGGTTGGCTTCTAGAACCCTGTGGCCTGGGAACATGACATCGGTTTGATTGTATAACCCTGTGGCCTGGGAACATGATATCGATTGGATTCTGGTAACCTTTGGCCTGGGAACATGACAACGGTTGGATTCTGGATCCCTGTGGCCTAGGAACATGACTGAGGTTTGATTGTGGACCCTCTGGCCTCGGAACATGACTGAGGCTTGATTGTGGACCCTGTGTCCTGGGAACATGACATCGGTTTGATTCTGTGACCCTGTGGCCTGGGAACATGACATCAGTTGGGTTCTGGAACCCTCTCGCCTGGGAACATGATTGAGGGTTGATTCTGGAACCCTGTGGCCTGGGAACATGACTGAAGTTTGATTCTGAAATTCTGTGTCCTGGGAACATGACTGAGGTTTGATGGTGGAACCCTGTGGCCTGGGAACATGACAGAGGTTTGATTTTGGAACCCTGTGGCCTGGGAACATGACTGAGGTTTGATTGTGATAACTTATGACCTGGGAACATGACTGAGGTTTGATTGTGGAACTCTGTGGACTGGGAACATGACTGAGGTTTCTTTCTGGAACCCTGTGGCCTGGGAACATGACTGAGGCTTTATTCTGGAACCCTGTGGCCTGGGAATATGACTGAGGTTTGATTCTGTAAACCTGGAGCCTGGGAACATGACTGAGCTTTCATTCTGTAACCCTGTGGCTTGGAAACATGACTGAAGTTTGATTCTGGAAACCTGTGACCTGGGAACTTTATTGAGGTTTGATTCTAGAACCCTGTGTCCTGGGAAGATGACTGACGTTTTATTGTGAAAAATTGTGGCCTGGGAATATGACTGAGTTGTGATTGTGGAATTCTGTGGACTGGGAAAATGACTGATATTTGATTCTGGAACGCTGTGGCCTGGGAACATGACTGAGGATTTATTCTGGAACCCTGTGGCCTGGGAACATGACTCAGGTTTGATTCTTGAACCCTGAGGACTGGGAACATGACTGAGGTATGACTGTGGAAACATGTATCCTGGGAACATGACTGAGGCTGTATTCTGGTACCCTGTGGCCTGGGAACATGACTGAGGTTTGATTCTTGAAATCTGTTGCCTGAGAACGTACCTGAAGTTTGATTCTGGAACCCTGTGTCCTGGGAACATGACTGAGGTTTGATTGTGGAACCCTCTGGCCTAGGAACATGACTGAGGCTTGGTACCTGTACCCTGTGGTTGGGAACCTGACTAAGGTTTGATTCTGGACCCCTGTGTCCCGGGAGCATGACTGAGATTTGATACTGGAACCCTTTGGCCTAGGACCATGACTGAGGTTTGATTGTGGAACCTGTGGCCTGGGAACATGACATCTGTTTGACTCTGGAGCCCTGTGGCCTGGGAACATGACATCGGTTGGCTTCTAGAACCCTGTGGCCTGGGAACATGACATCGGTTTGATTGTATAACCCTGTGGCCTGGGAACATGATATCGATTGGATTCTGGTAACCTTTGGCCTGGGAACATGACAACGGTTGGATTCTGGATCCCTGTGGCCTAGGAACATGACTGAGGTTTGATTGTGGACCCTCTGGCCTCGGAACATGACTGAGGCTTGATTGTGGACCCTGTGTCCTGGGAACATGACATCGGTTTGATTCTGTGACCCTGTGGCCTGGGAACATGACATCAGTTGGATTCTGGAACCCTCTCGCCTGGGAACATGACTGAGGGTTGATTCTGGAACCCTGTGGCCTGGGAACATGACTGAAGTTTGATTCTGAAATTCTGTGTCCTGGGAACATGACTGAGGTTTGATGGTGGAACCCTGTGGCCTGGGAACATGACAGAGGTTTTATTGTGATAAATTGTGGCCTGGGAATATGACTGAGGTTTGATTCTGGAACCCTGTAGCCTGTGAACTTGGCTGAGCTTTCATTCTGGACCCCTGTTGCCTGGGAACATGATTTAGGTTTGATTCGGGAACCCTGTGACCTGGGAACATGACTGAGGTTTGATGGTGTTACCCTGTGGCCTGGCAATATGACTGAGGTTTGATTTTGGAACCCTGTGGCCTGGGAACATGACTGAGGTTTGATTCTGGATCGCTGTGGCCTGGCAACATGACATCAGTTGGATTCTGGAACCCTGTGGCCTGGGAACATGACTGAGGTTTGATTCTGGAACCCTGTGGCTTGGGAATATGACATCAGTTGGATTCTGGAACCCTGTGGTCTGGCAACATAACTGAGGATTGATTCTGGAACCCTGTGGCCTGGGAACATGCCTTAAGTTTGATTGTGGAACTCTGAGGCCTGGAACATGACTGAGGTTTGATTCTGGCACCCTGTGGCCTGGGAACATGACTGAGGTTTGATTGTGGAACCCTGTGTCCTGGGAACATGACTGAGGTTTGATTCTAGAACACTCTCCCTGGGAACATGACTAAGGTTTGATTGTGGAACCCTACGGCCTGTCAACATGACTCAGGTTTGATTCTGGACCCCTGTGGCCTGGGAACATGACTGAGGGTTGATTGTGGAACCCTGTGTCCTGGCAGCATGACATCAGTTGGATTCTGGAACCCTGTGGCCTGGGAATATGACTTAGGTTTGATTCTGGAACCCTGTGGCCTGGCAACATGAGTGAGGCTTGATTCTTGAACTCTGTTGCCTGGGAAAGTGCCTGACGTTTGATTCTGGAATTCTGCAGCCTGGGAACATGACTGAGCTTTCATTCTGGAACCCTGTGGCCTGGGTACATGACTGAGGTTTGATTCTGGAACCCTGTGGCCTGGGAACATGACTGAGGTGTGATTGTAGAACACTGTGCCCTGGGAATATGACTGAAGTTTGATTCTGGAAGCCTGTGGCCTGGGATCATATCTGAGGTTTGATTCTGGAACCCTGTGGCCTTGTTAAATGACTGAGGTTTCATGGTGGAACCCTGTGGCCTGGCAATATGACTGAGGTGTGATTCTGGAAGCCTGTGGCCTGGGAATATGACTGAGGCTTGATTCTGGAAGCCTGTGGCCTGTGAACATGACTGAGGTTTGATTCTGGAACTCTGCAGCCTGGGAACATGACTGAGCTTTCATTCTGGAACCCTGTGTCCTGGGAACATGACTGAGGTTTGATTCTGGAACCCTGTGCCTGGGAATATGACTGAGGTTTAATTGTGGAAACTTCTGGCCTGGGAACATGACTGAGGCTTGATTGTGGAACCCTGTGTCCTGGGAACATGACATCGGTTTGATTCTGTGACCATGTGGCCTGGGAACATGCCTGAAGTTTGATTCTGGAACCTTGTGGCCTAGAAACATGTCATCAGTTTGACCCTGGAATCCTTTGGCCTGGGAAGATGACTGAGTGTTGATTCTCCGACCCTGTGCGCTGTGAACATGACTGAAGTTTGATGGTGGAACCCTGTGACCTGGGAAAATGATTGAGGTTTGATTGTGATAACTGATGTCCTGGGTACATGACTGAGGTTTGATTGTGGAACTCTGTGGACTGGGAACATGATTGAGGTTTGTTTCTGGAACCCTGTGGCCTGGGAACATGACTGAGGTTTGATTCTGGAACCCTGTGCCTGGGAATATGACTGAGGTTTAATTGTGGAAACTTCTGGCCTGGGAACATGACTGAGGCTTGATTGTGGAACCCTGTGTCCTGGGAACATGACATCGGTTTGATTCTGTGACCATGTGGCCTGGGAACATGCCTGAAGTTTGATTCTGGAACCTTGTGGCCTAGAAACATGTCATCAGTTTGACTCTGGAATCCTTTGGCCTGGGAAGATGACTGAGTGTTGATTCTCCGACCCTGTGCGCTGTGAACATGACTGAAGTTTGATGGTGGAACCCTGTGGCCTGGGAAAATGATTGAGGTTTGATTGTGATAACTGATGTCCTGGGTACATGACTGAGGTTTGATTCTGGAACTCTGCAGCCTGGGAACATGACTGAGCTTTCATTCTGGAACCCTGTGGCCTGGGAACATGACTGAGGTTTGATTCTGGAACCCTGTGCCTGGGAATATGACTGAGGTTTAATTGTGGAACCCTGTGTCCTGGGAACATGACATCGGTTTGATTCTGTGACCATGTGGCCTGGGAACATGCCTGAAGTTTGATTCTGGAAACTTGTGGCCTAGAAACATGTCATCAGTTTGACTCTGGAATCCTTTGGCCTGGGAAGATGACTGAGTGTTGATTCTCCGACCCTGTGCGCTGTGAACATGACTGAAGTTTGATGGTGGAACCCTGTGGCCTGGGAAAATGATTGAGGTTTGATTGTGATAACTGATGTCCTGGATACATGACTGAGGTTTGATTGTGGAACTCTGTGGACTGGGAACATGATTGAGGTTTGTTTCTGGAACCCTGTGGCCTGGGAACATGACTGAGGCTTTATTCTGGACCCATGTGGCCTGGGAACATGACTGAGGTTTGATTCTGGAACCCTGTGGCCTGGGAAGATGACTGAGGTTTGATTGTTGAAACATGTGGCCTGGGAACATGACTGAGGCTTTATTCTGGAACCCTGTTGCCTAAGAACATGACTGAGGTTTAATTCTGGAACCCTGCAGCCTGGGAACATGACTGAGCTTTCATTCTGGTAACCTTGGCCTGGCAATATGACTGAGGTTTGATTCTGGAACCCTATGGCCTGGGAACATGACTGAGGTTTGATGATTGAACCCTGTGTCCTGGCAACAAGACTGAGCTTTGATTTTGGAACCCTCTGGCCTGGGAACATGACTGAGGCTTGATTCTGGTACCCTATGGCCTGGGAACCTGACTGAGGTTTGATTCTGGACCGCTGTGGCCTGGGAACATTACTGAGGTTTGATTCTGGAACCCTGTGTCCTGGGAACATGACTGAGGTTTCATTGTGAAACACTCTGGCCTGGGAACATACCTGAGGTTTGATGGTGGAACTCTGTTGCCTGGCAACATGACTGAGGTTTGACTGTGGAACTCTCTGGCCTAGGAACATGACTGTGGCTTGGTTCCTGTACCCTGTTGTTAGGAAGCTGACTGAGGTTTGATTCTGGAAGCCTGTGGCCTGGGAAGATATCTGAGGTTTGATTCTGGAACCCTGTGGCTTTGGCAAATGACTGAGGTTTCATAGTTGAACCCTGTGGCCTGGCAATATGACTGAGGTTTGATTCTGGAAGCCTGTGGCCTGGGAACATGACTGAGGTTAGCTTCTGGAACCCTGTGGCCTGGGAACATGACTGAGGTTAGTTTGTGGAACACTGTGGCCTGGGAACATGACATCCGTTTGACTCTGGAACCCTGTGGCCTGGGAACATGACATCGGTTGGATTCTGGAACCCTGTGACCTGGGAACATGACATCGGTTGGATTCTGTAACTGTGTGGCCTGGGAAGATGATATCGGTTGGATTCTGGAAACCTGTGGCCTGGGAACATGACTGAGGTTTGATTCTTGAACTCTGTTGCTGGAAACGTGCCTGAAGTTTGTTTCTGGAACCCTGTGGCCTGGGAACATGACTGAGGTTTGATTCTGAAATCCTGTGTCCTGGGAACATGACTGAGGTTTGATGATTGAACCCTGTGTCCTGGGAACATGACTGAGGTTTGATTGTGGAAACTTCTGGCCTGGGAACTTGACTGAGGCTTGATTGTGGAACCCTGTGTCCTGGGAACATGACATCGGTTTGATTCTGGGACCCTGTGGCCTGGGAACATAACTGAAGTTTGATTCTGGAACCTTGTGGCCTGGTAACATGTCATCAGAAGGATTCTGGAATCCTATGGCCTGGGAAGATGACTGAGCGTTGATTCTGGAACCCTGTGCCCTGGGAACATGACTGAGGTTTGATTGTGGAACCCTTTTCCCTGGGAATATGACTGAAGTTTGATTCTGGAACCCTGTGGCCTGGGAACATGACTGAGGTTTGATTGTGGAACTCTGTGGACTGGGAACATGACTGAGGTTTGTTTCTGGAACCCTGTGGCCTGGGTACATGACTGAGGTTTGATTGTGGAACCCTGTGACCTGGGAACATTATTGAGGTTTGATTCTGGAACCCTGTGGCCTGGGAACATAACTGAGGCTTGATTGTGGAACCCTGTTCCCTGGGAATATGACTGAAGTTTGATTCTGGAACCCTGTGGCCTTGGAAAATAACTGAGGTTTGATGGTGGAACCCTGTGGCCTGGCGATATGACTGAGGTTGGATTCTGGAAGCCTGTGACCTGGGAACATGACTGAGGTTTGATTCTGGAACCATGTGGCCTGGGAACATGACTGAGGTTTGATTGTGGAACACTGATATCTGGGAACGTGATTGGGGTTTGATTCTGGAACCCTGTAGCCTGGAAACATGACTGAGGTTTGATTCTGGAATTGTCTTGCCTGGGAACATGCCTGAAGTTTGATTCTGGAACCCTGTGGCCTGGGAACATGACTGAGGTTTGATTGTGGAACCCTCTGGCTTGGGAACATGACTGAGGCTTGATTCTGGAACCCTGCGGACTGGGAACATGATATCAGTTGGATTCTGGAACCCTGTGGCCTGGGCACATGAGTGAAGGTTGATTCTGGAATCCTGTGGCCTCGGAATATGACTTACATTTGATTGTGGAAACCTGTGGCCTGGGAACATGACTGAGGTTTGATTCTGGAACCCTGTGGCCTGGGAACATGACTGAGGTTTGATTGTGGAAGCATGTGGCCTGGGAATATTACTGAGGTTTTATTCTGGAACCCTCTGCCCTGGGAATATGACTGAGGCTTGATTGTGGAAACCTGTCATCTGGGAACAAGACTGAGGTTTGACTGTGGATCCCTCTGACCTGGGAACATGACTGAGGCTTGATTTTGGTACCCTGTGGTTGGGAACCTGACTAAGGTTTGATTCTGGACCCCTGTGTCCCGGGAGCATGACTGAGATTTGATACTGGAACCCTTTGGCCTAGGACCATGACTGAGGTTTGATTGTGGAACCTGTGGCCTGGGAACATGACATCTGTTTGACTCTGGAGCCCTGTGGCCTGGGAACATGACATCGGTTGGCTTCTAGAACCCTGTGGCCTGGGAACATGACATCGGTTTGATTGTATAACCCTGTGGCCTGGGAACATGATATCGATTGGATTCTGGTAACCTTTGGCCTGGGAACATGACAACGGTTGGATTCTGGATCCCTGTGGCCTCGGAACATGACTGAGGCTTGATTGTGGACCCTGTGTCCTGGGAACATGACATCGGTTTGATTCTGTGACCCTGTGGCCTGGGAAGATGACATCAGTTGGATTCTGGAACCCTCTCGCCTGGGAACATGACTGAGGGTTGATTCTGGAACCCTGTGGCCTGGGAACATGACTGAAGTTTGATTCTGAAATTCTGTGTCCTGGGAACATGACTGAGGTTTGATGGTGGAACCCTGTGGCCTGGGAACATGACAGAGGTTTTATTGTGATAAATTGTGGCCTGGGAATATGACTGAGGTTTGATTGTGGAATTCTGTGGACTGGGAACATGACTGAGATTTGATTCTGGAACCCTGTGGCCTGGGAACATGACTGAGGCTTGATTCTGGAACCCTGTGGCCTGGGAACATGACTGAGATTTGATTCTGTAAACCTGGAGCCTGGGAACATGACTGAGCTTTCATTCTGTAACCCTGTGGCTTGGAAACATGACTGAAGTTTGATTCTGGAAACCTGTGACCTGGGAACTTTATTGAGGTTTGATTCTAGAACCCTGTGTCCTGGGAACATGACTGACGTTTTATTGTGAAAAATTGTGGCCTGGGAATATGACTGAGTTGTGATTGTGGAATTCTGTGGACTGGGAAAATGACTGATATTTGATTCTGGAACGCTGTGGCCTGGGAACATGACTGAGGATTTATTCTGGAACCCTGTGGCCTGGGAACATGACTCAGGTTTGATTCTTGAACCCTGAGGACTGGGAACATGACTGAGGTATGACTGTGGAAACATGAATCCTGGGAACATGACTGAGGCTTTATTCTGGTACCCTGTGGCCTGGGAACATGACTGAGGTTTGATTCTTGAAATCTGTTGCCTGAGAACGTACCTGAAGTTTGATTCTGGAACCCTGTGTCCTGGGAACATGACTGAGGTTTGATTGTGGAACCCTCTGGCCTAGGAACATGACTGAGGCTTGGTACCTGTACCCTGTGGTTGGGAACCTGACTAAGGTTTGATTCTGGACCCCTGTGTCCCGGGAGCATGACTGAGATTTGATACTGGAACCCTTTGGCCTAGGACCATGACTGAGGTTTGATTGTGGAACCTGTGGCCTGGGAACATGACATCTGTTTGACTCTGGAGCCCTGTGGCCTGGGAACATGACATCGGTTGGCTTCTAGAACCCTGTGGCCTGGGAACATGACATCGGTTTGATTGTATAACCCTGTGGCCTGGGAACATGATATCGATTGGATTCTGGTAACCTTTGGCCTGGGAACATGACAACGGTTGGATTCTGGATCCCTGTGGCCTCGGAACATGACTGAGGCTTGATTGTGGACCCTGTGTCCTGGGAACATGACATCGGTTTGATTCTGTGACCCTGTGGCCTGGGAAGATGACATCAGTTGGATTCTGGAACCCTCTCGCCTGGGAACATGACTGAGGGTTGATTCTGGAACCCTGTGGCCTGGGAACATGACTGAAGTTTGATTCTGAAATTCTGTGTCCTGGGAACATGACTGAGGTTTGATGGTGGAACCCTGTGGCCTGGGAACATGACAGAGGTTTTATTGTGATAAATTGTGGCCTGGGAATATGACTGAGGTTTGATTGTGGAATTCTGTGGACTGGGAACATGACTGAGATTTGATTCTGGAACCCTGTGGCCTGGGAACATGACTGAGGCTTGATTCTGGAACCCTGTGGCCTGGGAACATGACTCAGGTTTGATTCTGGTACTCTCTGGCCTGAGAACATCACTGAGATTAGCTTCTGGAACCCTGTGGCCTGGGAACATGACTGAGGTTAAATTGTGGAACCTGTGGCCTGGGAACATGACATCCGTTTGACTCTGGAACCCTGTGGCCTGGGAACATGATATCGATTGGACTCTGGAAACCTGTGGCCTGGAACATGACTGAGGATTGAATCTCGAACACTGTGGCCTGGGAAAATGACTGAGGTTTGATCCTGGAACCATGTGGCCTGGAAATATGATTAAGGTTTGCTTCTGGAAACCTGTGGCCTAGGAACAAGACGGAGGTTTGAATCTGCAACCCTGTGGCCTGGGAACATAACTGAGGTTTGATTGTGGAACCCTGTGCCCTAGGAATATGACTGAAGTTTGATTCTGGAAGCCTGTGGCCTGGGAACATGTCTGAGGCATGATTCTAGAACCCTGTGGCCTTGGAAAATGACTGAGGTTTGATAGTGTTGCCCTGTGGCCTGGGAACATGACTGAGGCTTGATTCTGGAACCCTGTGGCCTTGGAACATGACATCAGTTGGATTCTGGAACCCTGTGGTCTGGGAACATGACTGAGGTTTGCTTCTGGAACCCTGTGGCTTAGGAATATGACATCAGTTGGATTCTGGAACCCTGTGGTCTGGCAACATAACTGAGGGTTGATTCTGTAACCCTGTGGCCTGGGAACATGCCTTACGTTTGATTGTGGAACCCTGTGGCCCGGGAACATGACTGAGGTTTGATTCTGGAACCCTGTGGCCTGGGAACATGACTGAGGTTTGGTTGTGGATCCCTGTGGACTGGGAACATTACTGAGGTTTGATTCTGGAACCCTATGGCCTAGAAAAATGACTGAGGCTTGATTGTGGAACCCTGTCATCTGAGAACATGACTGAGGTTTGATTGTGGAACCCTCTGTCCTGGGAACATGACTGTGGTTTGATGATTGTACCCTGTGTCCTGGCAACATGACTGAGGTTTGTTTCTAAAACCTGCGGCCTGGGAACATGACTGAGGCTTCATTCTTGAACCCTGTGGCCTGGGAAAATGACTGAGGTTTGATTCTGGAACCCTGTAGCCTGGGAACTTGGCTGAGCTTTCATTCTGGACCCCTGTTGCCTGGGAACATGATTTAGGTTTGATTCGGGAACCCTGTGACCTGGGAACATTATGGAGGTTTGATTCTGGAATCCTGTGGCCTGGGAACATGACTGAGGTTTGATTGTGGAACCCTGTGCCCTAGGAATATGACTGAGGTTTGATTCTGGAAGCCTGTGGCCAGGGAACATGTCTGAGGCATGATTGTTGGAAGCCTGTGGCCTGGGAAAATGACTGAGGTTTGATGGTGTTACCCTGTGGCCTGGCAATATGACTGAGGTTTGATTCTGGAACCCTGTGGCCTGGGAACATGACTGAGGTTTGATTCTGGAACGCTGTGGCCTGGCAACATGACATCAGTTGGATTCTGGAACCCTGTGGCCTGGGAACATGACTGAGGTTTGATTCTGGAACCCTGTGTCTTGGGAATATGACATCAGTTGGTTTCTGGAACCCTGTGGTCTGGCAACATAACTGAGGTTTGATTCTGGAACCCTGTGGCCTGGGAACATGACTTAAGTTTGATTGTGGAACTCTGAGGCCTGGAACAGACTGAGGTTTGATTCTGGCACCCTGTGGCCTGGGAACATGACTGAGGTTTGATTGTGGAACCCTGTGTCCTGGGAACATGACTGAGGTTTGATTCTAGAACACTCTGGCCTGGGAACATGACTAAGGTTTGATTGTGGAACCCTACGGCCTGTCAACATGACTCAGGTTTGATTCTGGACCCCTGTGGCCTGGGAACATGACTGAGGGTTGATTGTGGAACCCTGTGTCCTGGCAGCATGACATCAGTTGGATTCTGGAACCCTGTGGCCTGGGAATATGACTGAGGTTTGATTGTGGAACCCTCTGGCCTAGGAACATGACTGAGGCTTGGTACCTGTACCCTGTGGTTGGGAACCTGACTAAGGTTTGATTCTGGACCCCTGTGTCCCGGGAGCAGGACTGAGATTTGATACTGGAACCCTTTGGCCTAGGACCATGACTGAGGTTTGATTGTGGAACCTGTGGCCTGGGAACATGACATCTGTTTGACTCTGGAGCCCTGTGGCCTGGGAACATGACATCGGTTGGCTTCTAGAACCCTGTGGCCTGGGAACATGACATCGGTTTGATTGTATAACCCTGTGGCCTGGGAACATGATATCGATTGGATTCTGGTAACCTTTGGCCTGGGAACATGACAACGGTTGGATTCTGGATCCCTGTGGCCTCGGAACATGACTGAGGCTTGATTGTGGACCCTGTGTCCTGGGAACATGACATCGGTTTGATTCTGTGACCCTGTGGCCTGGGAAGATGACATCAGTTGGATTCTGGAACCCTCTCGCCTGGGAACATGACTGAGGGTTGATTCTGGAACCCTGTGGCCTGGGAACATGACTGAAGTTTGATTCTGAAATTCTGTGTCCTGGGAACATGACTGAGGTTTGATGGTGGAACCCTGTGGCCTGGGAACATGACAGAGGTTTTATTGTGATAAATTGTGGCCTGGGAATATGACTGAGGTTTGATTGTGGAATTCTGTGGACTGGGAACATGACTGAGATTTGATTCTGGAACCCTGTGGCCTGGGAACATGACTGAGGCTTGATTCTGGAACCCTGTGGCCTGGGAACATGACTCAGGTTTGATTCTGGTACTCTCTGGCCTGAGAACATCACTGAGATTAGCTTCTGGAACCCTGTGGCCTGGGAACATGACTGAGGTTAAATTGTGGAACCTGTGGCCTGGGAACATGACATCCGTTTGACTCTGGAACCCTGTGGCCTGGGAACATGATATCGATTGGACTCTGGAAACCTGTGGCCTGGAACATGACTGAGGATTGAATCTCGAACACTGTGGCCTGGGAAAATGACTGAGGTTTGATCCTGGAACCATGTGGCCTGGAAATATGATTAAGGTTTGCTTCTGGAAACCTGTGGCCTAGGAACAAGACGGAGGTTTGAATCTGCAACCCTGTGGCCTGGGAACATGACTGAGGTTTGATTGTGGAACCCTGTGCCCTAGGAATATGACTGAAGTTTGATTCTGGAAGCCTGTGGCCTGGGAACATGTCTGAGGCATGATTCTAGAACCCTGTGGCCTTGGAAAATGACTGAGGTTTGATAGTGTTACCCTGTGGCCTGGCAATATGACTGAGGCTTGATTCTGGAACCCTCTTGCCTGGGAACATGACATCAGTTGGATTCTGGGACCCTGTGGCCTGGGAACATGACTGAGGTTTGATTCTGGAACCCTGTGGCCTTGGAACATGACATCAGTTGGATTCTGGAACCCTGTGGTCTGGGAACATGACTGAGGTTTGCTTCTGGAACCCTGTGGCTTAGGAATATGACATCAGTTGGATTCTGGAACCCTGTGGTCTGGCAACATAACTGAGGGTTGATTCTGTAACCCTGTGGCCTGGGAACATGCCTTACGTTTGATTGTGGAACCCTGTGGCCCGGGAACATGACTGAGGTTTGATTCTGGAACCCTGTGGCCTGGGAACATGACTGAGGTTTGGTTGTGGATCCCTGTGGACTGGGAACATTACTGAGGTTGATTCTGGAACCCTATGGCCTAGAAAAATGACTGAGGCTTGATTGTGGAACCCTGTCATCTGAGAACATGACTGAGGTTTGATTGTGGAACCCTCTGTCCTGGGAACATGACTGTGGTTTGATGATTGTACCCTGTGTCCTGGCAACATGACTGAGGTTTGTTTCTAAAACCTGCGGCCTGGGAACATGACTGAGGCTTCATTCTTGAACCCTGTGGCCTGGGAAAATGACTGAGGTTTGATTCTGGAACCCTGTAGCCTGGGAACTTGGCTGAGCTTTCATTCTGGACCCCTGTTGCCTGGGAACATGATTTAGGTTTGATTCGGGAACCCTGTGACCTGGGAACATTATGGAGGTTTGATTCTGGAACCCTGTGGCCTGGGAACATGACTGAGGTTTGATTGTGGAACCCTGTGCCCTAGGAATATGACTGAGGTTTGATTCTGGAAGCCTGTGGCCAGGGAACATGTCTGAGGCATGATTGTTGGAAGCCTGTGGCCTGGGAAAATGACTGAGGTTTGATGGTGTTACCCTGTGGCCTGGCAATATGACTGAGGTTTGATTCTGGAACCCTGTGGCCTGGGAACATGACTGAGGTTTGATTCTGGAACGCTGTGGCCTGGCAACATGACATCAGTTGGATTCTGGAACCCTGTGGCCTGGGAACATGACTGAGGTTTGATTCTGGAACCCTGTGGCTTGGGAATATGACATCAGTTGGTTTCTGGAACCCTGTGGTCTGGCAACATAACTGAGGTTTGATTCTGGAACCCTGTGGCCTGGGAACATGACTTAAGTTTGATTGTGGAACTCTGAGGCCTGGAACAGACTGAGGTTTGATTCTGGCACCCTGTGGCCTGGGAACATGACTGAGGTTTGATTGTGGAACCCTGTGTCCTGGGAACATGACTGAGGTTTGATTCTAGAACACTCTGGCCTGGGAACATGACTAAGGTTTGATTGTGGAACCCTACGGCCTGTCAACATGACTCAGGTTTGATTCTGGACCCCTGTGGCCTGGGAACATGACTGAGGGTTGATTGTGGAACCCTGTGTCCTGGCAGCATGACATCAGTTGGATTCTGGAACCCTGTGGCCTGGGAATATGACTGAGGTTTGATTGTGGAACCCTCTGGCCTAGGAACATGACTGAGGCTTGGTACCTGTACCCTGTGGTTGGGAACCTGACTAAGGTTTGATTCTGGACCCCTGTGTCCCGGGAGCAGGACTGAGATTTGATACTGGAACCCTTTGGCCTAGGACCATGACTGAGGTTTGATTGTGGAACCTGTGGCCTGGGAACATGACATCTGTTTGACTCTGGAGCCCTGTGGCCTGGGAACATGACATCGGTTGGCTTCTAGAACCCTGTGGCCTGGGAACATGACATCGGTTTGATTGTATAACCCTGTGGCCTGGGAACATGATATCGATTGGATTCTGGTAACCTTTGGCCTGGGAACATGACAACGGTTGGATTCTGGATCCCTGTGGCCTCGGAACATGACTGAGGCTTGATTGTGGACCCTGTGTCCTGGGAACATGACATCGGTTTGATTCTGTGACCCTGTGGCCTGGGAAGATGACATCAGTTGGATTCTGGAACCCTCTCGCCTGGGAACATGACTGAGGGTTGATTCTGGAACCCTGTGGCCTGGGAACATGACTGAAGTTTGATTCTGAAATTCTGTGTCCTGGGAACATGACTGAGGTTTGATGGTGGAACCCTGTGGCCTGGGAACATGACAGAGGTTTTATTGTGATAAATTGTGGCCTGGGAATATGACTGAGGTTTGATTGTGGAATTCTGTGGACTGGGAACATGACTGAGATTTGATTCTGGAACCCTGTGGCCTGGGAACATGACTGAGGCTTGATTCTGGAACCCTGTGGCCTGGGAACATGACTCAGGTTTGATTCTGGTACTCTCTGGCCTGAGAACATCACTGAGATTAGCTTCTGGAACCCTGTGGCCTGGGAACATGACTGAGGTTAAATTGTGGAACCTGTGGCCTGGGAACATGACATCCGTTTGACTCTGGAACCCTGTGGCCTAGGAACATGATATCGATTGGACTCTGGAAACCTGTGGCCTGGAACATGACTGAGGATTGAATCTCGAACACTGTGGCCTGGGAAAATGACTGAGGTTTGATCCTGGAACCATGTGGCCTGGAAATATGATTAAGGTTTGCTTCTGGAAACCTGTGGCCTAGGAACAAGACGGAGGTTTGAATCTGCAACCCTGTGGCCTGGGAACATGACTGAGGTTTGATTGTGGAACCCTGTGCCCTAGGAATATGACTGAAGTTTGATTCTGGAAGCCTGTGGCCTGGGAACATGTCTGAGGCATGATTCTAGAACCCTGTGGCCTTGGAAAATGACTGAGGTTTGATAGTGTTACCCTGTGGCCTGGCAATATGACTGAGGCTTGATTCTGGAACCCTCTTGCCTGGGAACATGACATCAGTTGGATTCTGGGACCCTGTGGCCTGGGAACATGACTGAGGTTTGATTCTGGAACCCTGTGGCCTTGGAACATGACATCAGTTGGATTCTGGAACCCTGTGGTCTGGGAACATGACTGAGGTTTGCTTCTGGAACCCTGTGGCTTAGGAATATGACATCAGTTGGATTCTGGAACCCTGTGGTCTGGCAACATAACTGAGGGTTGATTCTGTAACCCTGTGGCCTGGGAACATGCCTTACGTTTGATTGTGGAACCCTGTGGCCCGGGAACATGACTGAGGTTTGATTCTGGAACCCTGTGGCCTGGGAACATGACTGAGGTTTGGTTGTGGATCCCTGTGGACTGGGAACATTACTGAGGTTTGATTCTGGAACCCTATGGCCTAGAAAAATGACTGAGGCTTGATTGTGGAACCCTGTCATCTGAGAACATGACTGAGGTTTGATTGTGGAACCCTCTGTCCTGGGAACATGACTGTGGTTTGATGATTGTACCCTGTGTCCTGGCAACATGACTGAGGTTTGTTTCTAAAACCTGCGGCCTGGGAACATGACTGAGGCTTCATTCTTGAACCCTGTGGCCTGGGAAAATGACTGAGGTTTGATTCTGGAACCCTGTAGCCTGGGAACTTGGCTGAGCTTTCATTCTGGACCCCTGTTGCCTGGGAACATGATTTAGGTTTGATTCGGGAACCCTGTGACCTGGGAACATTATGGAGGTTTGATTCTGGAACCCTGTGGCCTGGGAACATGACTGAGGTTTGATTGTGGAACCCTGTGCCCTAGGAATATGACTGAGGTTTGATTCTGGAAGCCTGTGGCCAGGGAACATGTCTGAGGCATGATTGTTGGAAGCCTGTGGCCTGGGAAAATGACTGAGGTTTGATGGTGTTACCCTGTGGCCTGGCAATATGACTGAGGTTTGATTCTGGAACCCTGTGGCCTGGGAACATGACTGAGGTTTGATTCTGGAACGCTGTGGCCTGGCAACATGACATCAGTAGGATTCTGGAACCCTGTGGCCTGGGAACATGACTGAGGTTTGATTCTGGAACCCTGTGGCTTGGGAATATGACATCAGTTGGTTTCTGGAACCCTGTGGTCTGGCAACATAACTGAGGTTTGATTCTGGAACCCTGTGGCCTGGGAACATGACTTAAGTTTGATTGTGGAACTCTGAGGCCTGGAACAGACTGAGGTTTGATTCTGGCACCCTGTGGCCTGGGAACATGACTGAGGTTTGATTGTGGAACCCTGTGTCCTGGGAACATGACTGAGGTTTGATTCTAGAACACTCTGGCCTGGGAACATGACTAAGGTTTGATTGTGGAACCCTACGGCCTGTCAACATGACTCAGGTTTGATTCTGGACCCCTGTGGCCTGGGAACATGACTGAGGGTTGATTGTGGAACCCTGTGTCCTGGCAGCATGACATCAGTTGGATTCTGGAACCCTGTGGCCTGGGAATATGACTGAGGTTTGATTGTGGAACCCTCTGGCCTAGGAACATGACTGAGGCTTGGTACCTGTACCCTGTGGTTGGGAACCTGACTAAGGTTTGATTCTGGACCCCTGTGTCCCGGGAGCAGGACTGAGATTTGATACTGGAACCCTTTGGCCTAGGACCATGACTGAGGTTTGATTGTGGAACCTGTGGCCTGGGAACATGACATCTGTTTGACTCTGGAGCCCTGTGGCCTGGGAACATGACATCGGTTGGCTTCTAGAACCCTGTGGCCTGGGAACATGACATCGGTTTGATTGTATAACCCTGTGGCCTGGGAACATGATATCGATTGGATTCTGGTAACCTTTGGCCTGGGAACATGACAACGGTTGGATTCTGGATCCCTGTGGCCTCGGAACATGACTGAGGCTTGATTGTGGACCCTGTGTCCTGGGAACATGACATCGGTTTGATTCTGTGACCCTGTGGCCTGGGAAGATGACATCAGTTGGATTCTGGAACCCTCTCGCCTGGGAACATGACTGAGGGTTGATTCTGGAACCCTGTGGCCTGGGAACATGACTGAAGTTTGATTCTGAAATTCTGTGTCCTGGGAACATGACTGAGGTTTGATGGTGGAACCCTGTGGCCTGGGAACATGACAGAGGTTTTATTGTGATAAATTGTGGCCTGGGAATATGACTGAGGTTTGATTGTGGAATTCTGTGGACTGGGAACATGACTGAGATTTGATTCTGGAACCCTGTGGCCTGGGAACATGACTGAGGTTTGATCCTGGAACCATGTGGCCTGGAAATATGATTAAGGTTTGCTTCTGGAAACCTGTGGCCTAGGAACAAGACGGAGGTTTGAATCTGCAACCCTGTGGCCTGGGAACATGACTGAGGTTTGATTGTGGAACCCTGTGCCCTAGGAATATGACTGAAGTTTGATTCTGGAAGCCTGTGGCCTGGGAACATGTCTGAGGCATGATTCTAGAACCCTGTGGCCTTGGAAAATGACTGAGGTTTGATAGTGTTACCCTGTGGCCTGGCAATATGACTGAGGCTTGATTCTGGAACCCTCTTGCCTGGGAACATGACATCAGTTGGATTCTGGGACCCTGTGGCCTGGGAACATGACTGAGGTTTGATTCTGGAACCCTGTGGCCTTGGAACATGACATCAGTTGGATTCTGGAACCCTGTGGTCTGGGAACATGACTGAGGTTTGCTTCTGGAACCCTGTGGCTTAGGAATATGACATCAGTTGGATTCTGGAACCCTGTGGTCTGGCAACATAACTGAGGGTTGATTCTGTAACCCTGTGGCCTGGGAACCTGCCTTACGTTTGATTGTGGAACCCTGTGGCCCGGGAACATGACTGAGGTTTGATTCTGGAACCCTGTGGCCTGGGAACATGACTGAGGTTTGGTTGTGGATCCCTGTGGACTGGGAACATTACTGAGGTTTGATTCTGGAACCCTATGGCCTAGAAAAATGACTGAGGCTTGATTGTGGAACCCTGTCATCTGAGAACATGACTGAGGTTTGATTGTGGAACCCTCTGTCCTGGGAACATGACTGAGGTTTCTTTCTAAAACCTGCGGCCTGGGAACATGACTGAGGCTTCATTCTTGAACCCTGTGGCCTGGGAAAATGACTGAGGTTTGATTCTGGAACCCTGTAGCCTGGGAACTTGGCTGAGCTTTCATTCTGGACCCCTGTTGCCTGGGAACATGATTTAGGTTTGATTCGGGAACCCTGTGACCTGGGAACATTATGGAGGTTTGATTCTGGAATCCTGTGGCCTGGGAACATGACTGAGGATTGATTGTGGAACCCTGTGCCCTAGGAATATGACTGAGGTTTGATTCTGGAAGCCTGTGGCCAGGGAACATGTCTGAGGCATGATTGTCGGAAGCCTGTGGCCTGGGAAAATGACTGAGGTTTGATGGTGTTACCCTGTGGCCTGGCAATATGACTGAGGTTTGATTCTGGAACCCTGTGGCCTGGGAACATGACTGAGGTTTGATTCTGGAACGCTGTGGCCTGGCAACATGACATCAGTTGGATTCTGGAACCCTGTGGCCTGGGAACATGACTGAGGTTTGATTCTGGAACCCTGTGGCTTGGGAATATGACATCAGTTGGATTCTGGAACCCTGTGGTCTGGCAACATAACTGAGGTTTGATTCTGGAACCCTGTGGCCTGGGAACATGACTTAAGTTTGATTGTGGAACTCTGAGGCCTGGAACAGACTGAGGTTTGATTCTGGCACCCTGTGGCCTGGGAACATGACTGAGGTTTGATTGTGGAACCCTGTGTCCTGGGAACATGACTGAGGTTTGATTCTAGAACACTCTGGCCTGGGAACATGACTAAGGTTTGATTGTGGAACCCTACGGCCTGTCAACATGACTCAGGTTTGATTCTGGACCCCTGTGGCCTGGGAACATGACTGAGGGTTGATTGTGGAACCCTGTGTCCTGGCAGCATGACATCAGTTGGATTCTGGAACCCTGTGGCCTGGGAATATGACTTAGGTTTGATTCTGGGACCCTGTGGCCTGGCAACATGAGTGAGGTTTGATTTTTGAACTCTGTTGCCTGGGAAAGTGCCTGACGTTTGATTCTGGAATTCTGCAGCCTGGGAACATGACTGAGCTTTCATTCTGGAACCCTGTGGCCTGGGAACATGATATCAGTTGGATTCTGGAACCCTGTGGCCTGGGCACATGAGTGAAGGTTGATTCTGGAATCCTGTGGCCTCGGAATATGACTTACATTTGATTGTGGAAACCTGTGGCCTGGGAACATGACTGAGGTTTGATTCTGGAACCCTGTGGCCTGGGAACATGACTGAGGTTTGATTTTGGAAGCATGTGGCCTGGGAATATGACTGAGGTTTTATTCTGGAACCCTCTGCCCTGGGAATATGACTGAGGCTTGATTGTGGAAACCTGTCATCTGGGAACAAGACTGAGGTTTGACTGTGGATCCCTCTGGCCTGGGAACATGAATGAGGTTAGATGGTGGAAACCCCTGGCCTGGGACCATGACTGAGGCTTGATTTTGGTACCCTGTGGCCTGGGAACCTGACTGAGGTTTGATTCTGGAACCCTGTGGCCTGGGAACATGACTGAGATTTGATTCTGTAAACCTGGAGCCTGGGAACATGACTGAGCTTTCATTCTGTAACCCTGTGGCTTGGAAACATGACTGAAGTTTGATTCTGGAAACCTGTGACCTGGGAACTTTATTGAGGTTTGATTCTAGAACCCTGTGTCCTGGGAAGATGACTGACGTTTTATTGTGAAAAATTGTGGCCTGGGAATATGACTGAGTTGTGATTGTGGAATTCTGTGGACTGGGAAAATGACTGATATTTGATTCTGGAACGCTGTGGCCTGGGAACATGACTGAGGATTTATTCTGGAACCCTGTGGCCTGGGAACATGACTCAGGTTTGATTCTTGAACCCTGAGGACTGGGAACATGACTGAGGTATGACTGTGGAAACATGAATCCTGGGAACATGACTGAGGCTTTATTCTGGTACCCTGTGGCCTGGGAACATGACTGAGGTTTGATTCTTGAAATCTGTTGCCTGAGAACGTACCTGAAGTTTGATTCTGGAACCCTGTGTCCTGGGAACATGACTGAGGTTTGATTGTGGAACCCTCTGGCCTAGGAACATGACTGAGGCTTGGTACCTGTACCCTGTGGTTGGGAACCTGACTAAGGTTTGATTCTGGACCCCTGTGTCCCGGGAGCATGACTGAGATTTGATACTGGAACCCTTTGGCCTAGGACCATGACTGAGGTTTGATTGTGGAACCTGTGGCCTGGGAACATGACATCTGTTTGACTCTGGAGCCCTGTGGCCTGGGAACATGACATCGGTTGGCTTCTAGAACCCTGTGGCCTGGGAACATGACATCGGTTTGATTGTATAACCCTGTGGCCTGGGAACATGATATCGATTGGATTCTGGTAACCTTTGGCCTGGGAACATGACAACGGTTGGATTCTGGATCCCTGTGGCCTCGGAACATGACTGAGGCTTGATTGTGGACCCTGTGTCCTGGGAACATGACATCGGTTTGATTCTGTGACCCTGTGGCCTGGGAAGATGACATCAGTTGGATTCTGGAACCCTCTCACCTGGGAACATGACTGAGGGTTGATTCTGGAACCCTGTGGCCTGGGAACATGACTGAAGTTTGATTCTGAAATTCTGTGTCCTGGGAACATGACTGAGGTTTGATGGTGGAACCCTGTGGCCTGGGAACATGACAGAGGTTTTATTGTGATAAATTGTGGCCTGGGAATATGACTGAGGTTTGATTGTGGAATTCTGTGGACTGGGAACATGACTGAGATTTGATTCTGGAACCCTGTGGCCTGGGAACATGACTGAGGCTTTATTCTGGAACCCTGTGGCCTGGGAACATGACTCAGGTTTGATTCTGGTACTCTCTGGCCTGAGAACATCACTGAGATTAGCTTCTGGAACCCTGTGGCCTGGGAACATGACTGAGGTTAAATTGTGGAACCTGTGGCCTGGGAACATGACATCCGTTTGACTCTGGAACCCTGTGGCCTGGGAACATGATATCGATTGGACTCTGGAAACCTGTGGCCTGGAACATGACTGAGGATTGAATCTCGAACACTGTGGCCTGGGAAAATGACTGAGGTTTGATCCTGGAACCATGTGGCCTGGAAATATGATTAAGGTTTGCTTCTGGAAACCTGTGGCCTAGGAACAAGACGGAGGTTTGAATCTGCAACCCTGTGGCCTGGGAACATGACTGAGGTTTGATTGTGGAACCCTGTGCCCTAGGAATATGACTGAAGTTTGATTCTGGAAGCCTGTGGCCTGGGAACATGTCTGAGGCATGATTCTAGAACCCTGTGGCCTTGGAAAATGACTGAGGTTTGATAGTGTTACCCTGTGGCCTGGCAATATGACTGAGGCTTGATTCTGGAACCCTCTTGCCTGGGAACATGACATCAGTTGGATTCTGGGACCCTGTGGCCTGGGAACATGACTGAGGTTTGATTCTGGAACCCTGTGGCCTTGGAACATGACATCAGTTGGATTCTGGAACCCTGTGGTCTGGGAACATGACTGAGGTTTGCTTCTGGAACCCTGTGGCTTAGGAATATGACATCAGTTGGATTCTGGAACCCTGTGGTCTGGCAACATAACTGAGGGTTGATTCTGTAACCCTGTGTCCTGGGAACATGCCTTACGTTTGATTGTGGAACCCTGTGGCCCGGGAACATGACTGAGGTTTGATTGTGGAACCCTCTGGCTTGGGAACATGACTGAGGCTTGATTCTGGAACCCTGCGGCCTGGGAACATGATATCAGTTGGATTCTGGAACCCTGTGGCCTGGGCACATGAGTGAAGGTTGATTCTGGAATCCTGTGGCCTCGGAATATGACTTACATTTGATTGTGGAAACCTGTGGCCTGGGAACATGACTGAGGTTTGATTCTGGAACCCTGTTGCCTGGGAACATGATTGAGGTTAGATTGTGGTCATCCCAAATGACTTACATTTGATTGTGGAAACCTGTGGCCTGGGAACATGACTGAGGTTTGATTCTGGAACCCTGTGGCCTGGCAACATGACTGAGGTTTGATTTTGGAAGCATGTGGCCTGGGAATATGACTGAGGTTTTATTCTGGAACCCTCTGCCCTGGGAATATGACTGAGGCTTGATTGTGGAAACCTGTCATCTGGGAACAAGACTGAGGTTTGACTGTGGATCCCTCTGGCCTGGGAACATGAATGAGGTTTGATGGTGGAAACCCCTGGCCTGGGACCATGACTGAGGCTTGATTTTGGTACCCTGTGGCCTGGGAACCTGACTGAGGTTTGATTCTGGAACCCTGTGGCCTGGGAACATGACTGAGATTTGATTCTGTAAACCTGGAGCCTGGGAACATGACTGAGCTTTCATTCTGTAACCCTGTGGCTTGGAAACATGACTGAAGTTTGATTCTGGAAACCTGTGACCTGGGAACTTTATTGAGGTTTGATTCTAGAACCCTGTGTCCTGGGAAGATGACTGACGTTTTATTGTGAAAAATTGTGGCCTGGGAATATGACTGAGTTGTGATTGTGGAATTCTGTGGACTGGGAAAATGACTGATATTTGATTCTGGAACGCTGTGGCCTGGGAACATGACTGAGGATTTATTCTGGAACCCTGTGGCCTGGGAACATGACTCAGGTTTGATTCTTGAACCCTGAGGACTGGGAACATGACTGAGGTATGACTGTGGAAACATGAATCCTGGGAACATGACTGAGGCTTTATTCTGGTACCCTGTGGCCTGGGAACATGACTGAGGTTTGATTCTTGAAATCTGTTGCCTGAGAACGTACCTGAAGTTTGATTCTGGAACCCTGTGTCCTGGGAACATGACTGAGGTTTGATTGTGGAACCCTCTGGCCTAGGAACATGACTGAGGCTTGGTACCTGTACCCTGTGGTTGGGAACCTGACTAAGGTTTGATTCTGGACCCCTGTGTCCCGGGAGCATGACTGAGATTTGATACTGGAACCCTTTGGCCTAGGACCATGACTGAGGTTTGATTGTGGAACCTGTGGCCTGGGAACATGACATCTGTTTGACTCTGGAGCCCTGTGGCCTGGGAACATGACATCGGTTTGATTGTATAACCCTGTGGCCTGGGAACATGATATCGATTGGATTCTGGTAACCTTTGGCCTGGGAACATGACTGAGATTTGATTCTGGAACCCTGTGGCCTGGGAACATGACTGAGGCTTGATTCTGGAACCCTGTGGCCTGGGAACATGACTCAGGTTTGATTCTGGTACTCTCTGGCCTGAGAACATCACTGAGATTAGCTTCTGGAACCCTGTGGCCTGGGAACATGACTGAGGTTAAATTGTGGAACCTGTGGCCTGGGAACATGACATCCGTTTGACTCTGGAACCCTGTGGCCTGGGAACATGATATCGATTGGACTCTGGAAACCTGTGGCCTGGAACATGACTGAGGATTGAATCTCGAACACTGTGGCCTGGGGAAATGACTGAGGTTTGATCCTGGAACCATGTGGCCTGGAAATATGATTAAGGTTTGCTTCTGGAAACCTGTGGCCTAGGAACAAGACGGAGGTTTGAATCTGCAACCCTGTGGCCTGGGAACATGACTGAGGTTTGATTGTGGAACCCTGTGCCCTAGGAATATGACTGAAGTTTGATTCTGGAAGCCTGTGGCCTGGGAACATGTCTGAGGCATGATTCTAGAACCCTGTGGCCTTGGAAAATGACTGAGGTTTGATAGTGTTACCCTGTGGCCTGGCAATATGACTGAGGCTTGATTCTGGAACCCTCTTGCCTGGGAACATGACATCAGTTGGATTCTGGGACCCTGTGGCCTGGGAACATGACTGAGGTTTGATTCTGGAACCCTGTGGCCTTGGAACATGACATCAGTTGGATTCTGGAACCCTGTGGTCTGGGAACATGACTGAGGTTTGCTTCTGGAACCCTGTGGCTTAGGAATATGACATCAGTTGGATTCTGGAACCCTGTGGTCTGGCAACATAACTGAGGGTTGATTCTGTAACCCTGTGGCCTGGGAACATGCCTTACGTTTGATTGTGGAACCCTGTGTCCTGGGAACATGACTGAGGTTTGATTGTGGAACCCTCTGGCTTGGGAACATGACTGAGGCTTGATTCTGGAACCCTGCGGCCTGGGAACATGATATCAGTTGGATTCTGGAACCCTGTGGCCTGGGCACATGAGTGAAGGTTGATTCTGGAATCCTGTGGCCTCGGAATATGACTTACATTTGATTGTGGAAACCTGTGGCCTGGGAACATGACTGAGGTTTGATTCTGGAACCCTGTGGCCTGGGAACATGACTGAGGTTAGATTGTGGTCATCCCAAATGACTTACATTTGATTGTGGAAACCTGTGGCCTGGGAACATGACTGAGGTTTGATTCTGGAACCCTGTGGCCTGGGAACATGACTGAGGTTTGATTGTGGAAGCATGTGGCCTGGGAACATTACTGAGGTTTTATTCTGGAACCCTCTGCCCTGGGAATATGACTGAGGCTTGATTGTGGAAACCTGTCATCTGGGAACAAGACTGAGGTTTGACTGTGGATCCCTCTGGCCTGGGAACATGAATGAGGTTTGATGGTGGAAACCTCTGGCCTGGGAAAATGACTGAGGCTTGATTGTGCAACTCTGTGGACTGGGAACATGACTGAGGTTTCTTTCTGGAACCCTGTGGCCTGGCAACATGACTGAGGCTTTATTCTGGAACCCTGTGGCCTGGGAACATGACTGAGATTTGATTCTGTAAACCTGGAGCCTGGGAACATGACTGAGCTTTCATTCTGTAACCCTGTGGCTTGGAAACATGACTGAAGTTTGATTCTGTAAACCTGTGACCTGGGAACTTTATTGAGGTTTGATTCTAGAACCCTGTGTCCTGGGAACATGACTGACGTTTTATTGTGAAAAATTGTGGCCTGGGAATATGACTGAGTTGTGATTGTGGAATTCTGTGGACTGGGAAAATGACTGATATTTGATTCTGGAACGCTGTGGCCTGGGAACATGACTGAGGATTTATTCTGGAACCCTGTGGCCTGGGAAAATGACTCAGGTTTGATTCTTGAACCCTGAGGACTGGGAACATGACTGAGGTATGATTGTGGAAACATGTATCCTGGGAACATGACTGAGGCTTTATTCTAGAACCCTGTGTCCTGGGAACATGACTGAGGTTTGATTGTGGAACCCTCTGGCCTAGGAACATGACTGAGGCTTGGTACCTGTAACCTGTGGTTGGGAACCTGACTAAGGTTTGATTCTGGACCCCTGTGTCCCGGGAGCATGACTGAGATTTGATACTGGAACCCTTTGGCCTAGGACCATGACTGAGGTTTGATTGTGGAACCTGTGGCCTGGGAACATGACATCTGTTTGACTCTGGAGCCCTGTGGCCTGGGAACATGACATCGGTTGGCTTCTAGAACCCTGTGGCCTGGGAACATGACATCGGTTTGATTGTATAACCCTGTGGCCTGGGAACATGATATCGATTGGATTCTGGTAACCTTTGGCCTGGGAACATGACAACGGTTGGATTCTGGATCCCTGTGGCCTAGGAACATGACTGAGGTTTGATTGTGGACCCTCTGGCCTCGGAACATGACTGAGGCTTGATTGTGGACCCTGTGTCCTGGGAACATGACATCGGTTTGATTCTGTGACCCTGTGGCCTGGGAACATGACATCAGTTGGGTTCTGGAACCCTCTCGCCTGGGAACATGATTGAGGGTTCATTCTGGAACCCTGTGGCCTGGGAACATGACTGAAGTTTGATTCTGAAATTCTGTGTCCTGGGAACATGACTGAGGTTTGATGGTGGAACCCTGTGGCCTGGGAACATGACAGAGGTTTGATTTTGGAACCCTGTGGCCTGGGAACATGACTGAGGTTTGATTGTGATAACTTATGACCTGGGAACATGACTGAGGTTTGATTGTGGAACTCTGTGGACTGGGAACATGACTGAGGTTTCTTTCTGGAACCCTGTGGCCTGGGAACATGACTGAGGCTTTATTCTGGAACCCTGTGGCCTGGGAATATGACTGAGGTTTGATTCTGTAAACCTGGAGCCTGGGAACATGACTGAGCTTTCATTCTGTAACCCTGTGGCTTGGAAACATGACTGAAGTTTGATTCTGGAAACCTGTGACCTGGGAACTTTATTGAGGTTTGATTCTAGAACCCTGTGTCCTGGGAAGATGACTGACGTTTTATTGTGAAAAATTGTGGCCTGGGAATATGACTGAGTTGTGATTGTGGAATTCTGTGGACTGGGAAAATGACTGATATTTGATTCTGGAACGCTGTGGCCTGGGAACATGCCTGAGGATTTATTCTGGAACCCTGTGGCCTGGGAACATGACTCAGGTTTGATTCTTGAACCCTGAGGACTGGGAACATGACTGAGGTATGACTGTGGAAACATGTATCCTGGGAACATGACTGAGGCTGTATTCTGGTACCCTGTGGCCTGGGAACATGACTGAGGTTTGATTCTTGAAATCTGTTGCCTGAGAACGTACCTGAAGTTTGATTCTGGAACCCTGTGTCCTGGGAACATGACTGAGGTTTGATTGTGGAACCCTCTGGCCTAGGAACATGACTGAGGCTTGGTACCTGTACCCTGTGGTTGGGAACCTGACTAAGGTTTGATTCTGGACCCCTGTGTCCCGGGAGCATGACTGAGATTTGATACTGGAACCCTTTGGCCTAGGACCATGACTGAGGTTTGATTGTGGAACCTGTGGCCTGGGAACATGACATCTGTTTGACTCTGGAGCCCTGTGGCCTGGGAACATGACATCGGTTGGCTTCTAGAACCCTGTGGCCTGGGAACATGACATCGGTTTGATTGTATAACCCTGTGGCCTGGGAACATGATATCGATTGGATTCTGGTAACCTTTGGCCTGGGAACATGACAACGGTTGGATTCTGGATCCCTGTGGCCTAGGAACATGACTGAGGTTTGATTGTGGACCCTCTGGCCTCGGAACATGACTGAGGCTTGATTGTGGACCCTGTGTCCTGGGAACATGACATCGGTTTGATTCTGTGACCCTGTGGCCTGGGAACATGACATCAGTTGGATTCTGGAACCCTCTCGCCTGGGAACATGACTGAGGGTTGATTCTGGAACCCTGTGGCCTGGGAACATGACTGAAGTTTGATTCTGAAATTCTGTGTCCTGGGAACATGACTGAGGTTTGATGGTGGAACCCTGTGGCCTGGGAACATGACAGAGGTTTTATTGTGATAAATTGTGGCCTGGGAATATGACTGAGGTTTGATTCTGGAACCCTGTAGCCTGGGAACTTGGCTGAGCTTTCATTCTGGACCCCTGTTGCCTGGGAACATGATTTAGGTTTGATTCGGGAACCCTGTGACCTGGGAACATGACTGAGGTTTGATGGTGTTACCCTGTGGCCTGGCAATATGACTGAGGTTTGATTTTGGAACCCTGTGGCCTGGGAACATGACTGAGGTTTTATTCTGGATCGCTGTGGCCTGGCAACATGACATCAGTTGGATTCTGGAACCCTGTGGCCTGGGAACATGACTGAGGTTTGATTCTGGAACCCTGTGGCTTGGGAATATGACATCAGTTGGATTCTGGAACCCTGTGGTCTGGCAACATAACTGAGGATTGATTCTGGAACCCTGTGGCCTGGGAACATGACTTAAGTTTGATTGTGGAACTCTGAGGCCTGGAACATGACTGAGGTTTGATTCTGGCACCCTGTGGCCTGGGAACATGACTGAGGTTTGATTGTGGAACCCTGTGTCCTGGGAACATGACTGAGGTTTGATTCTAGAACACTCTCCCTGGGAACATGACTAAGGTTTGATTGTGGAACCCTACGGCCTGTCAACATGACTCAGGTTTGATTCTGGACCCCTGTGGCCTGGGAACATGACTGAGGGTTGATTGTGGAACCCTGTGTCCTGGCAGCATGACATCAGTTGGATTCTGGAACCCTGTGGCCTGGGAATATGACTTAGGTTTGATTCTGGAACCCTGTGGCCTGGCAACATGAGTGAGGTTTGATTCTTGAACTCTGTTGCCTGGGAAAGTGCCTGACGTTTGATTCTGGAATTCTGCAGCCTGGGAACATGACTGAGCTTTCATTCTGGAACCCTGTGGCCTGGGTACATGACTGAGGTTTGATTCTGGAACCCTGTGGCCTGGGAACATGACTGAGGTGTGATTGTAGAACACTGTGCCCTGGGAATATGACTGAAGTTTGATTCTGGTAGCCTGTGGCCTGGGATCATATCTGAGGTTTGATTCTGGAACCCTGTGGCCTGGGAACATGACTGAGGCTTTATTCTGGACCCATGTGGCCTGGGAACATGACTGAGGTTTGATTCTGGAACCCTGTGGCCTGGGAACATGACTGAGGTTTGATTGTTGAAACATGTGGCCTGGGAACATGACTGAGGCTTTATTCTGGAACCCTGTTGCCTAAGAACATGACTGAGGTTTAATTCTGGAACCCTGCAGCCTGGGAACATGACTGAGCTTTCATTCTGGTACCCTTGGCCTGGCAATATGTCTGAGGTTTGATTCTGGAACCCTCTGGCCTGGGAACATGACTGAGGTTTGATGATTGAACCCTGTGTCCTGGCAACAAGACTGAGCTTTGATTTTGGAACCCTCTGGCCTGGGAACATGACTGAGGCTTGATTCTGGTACCCTATGGCCTGGGAACCTGACTGAGGTTTGATTCTGGACCGCTGTGGCCTGGGAACATTACTGAGGTTTGATTCTGGAACCCTGTGTCCTGGGAACATGACTGAGGTTTCATTGTGAAACACTCTGGCCTGGGAACATACCTGAGGTTTGATGGTGGAACTCTGTTGCCTGGCAACATGACTGAGGTTTGACTGTGGAACTCTCTGGCCTAGGAACATGACTGTGGCTTGGTTCCTGTACCCTGTTGTTAGGAAGCTGACTGAGGTTTGATTCTGGAAGCCTGTGGCCTGGGAAGATATCTGAGGTTTGATTCTGGAACCCTGTGGCTTTGGAAAATGACTGAGGTTTCATAGTTGAACCCTGTGGCCTGGCAATATGACTGAGGTTTGATTCTGGTACTCTCTGGCCTGAGAACATGACTGAGGTTAGCTTCTGGAACCCTGTGGCCTGGGAACATGACTGAGGTTAGCTTCTGGAACACTGTGGCCTGGGAACATGACATCCGTTTGACTCTGGAACCCTGTGGCCTTGGAACATGACATCGGTTGGATTCTGGAACCCTGTGACCTGGGAACATGACATCGGTTGGATTCTGTAACTCTGTGGCCTGGGAAGATGATATCGGTTGGATTCTGGAAACCTGTGGCCTGGGAACATGACTGAGGTTTGATTCTTGAACTCTGTTGCTGGAAACGTGCCTGAAGTTTGTTTCTGGAACCCTGTGGCCTGGGAACATGACTGAGGTTTGATTCTGAAATCCTGTGTCCTGGGAACATGACTGAGGTTTGATGATTGAACCCTGTGTCCTGGGAACATGACTGAGGTTTGATTGTGGAAACTTCTGGCCTGGGAACTTGACTGAGGCTTGATTGTGGAACCCTGTGTCCTGGGAACATGACATCGGTTTGATTCTGGGACCCTGTGGCCTGGGAACATGACTGAAGTTTGATTCTGGAACCTTGTGGCCTGGTAACATGTCATCAGAAGGATTCTGGAATCCTATGGCCTGGGAAGATGACTGAGCGTTGATTCTGGAACCCTGTGCCCTGGGTACATGACTGAGGTTTGATTCTGGAACCCTGTGGCCTGGGAACATGACTGAGGTGTGATTGTAGAACACTGTGCCCTGGGAATATGACTGAAGTTTGATTCTGGAAGCCTGTGGCCTGGGATCATATCTGAGGTTTGATTCTGGAACCCTGTGGCCTTGTTAAATGACTGAGGTTTCATGGTGGAACCCTGTGGCCTGGCAATATGACTGAGGTGTGATTCTGGAAGCCTGTGGCCTGGGAATATGACTGAGGCTTGATTCTGGAAGCCTGTGGCCTGTGAACATGACTGAGGTTTGATTCTGGAACTCTGCAGCCTGGGAACATGACTGAGCTTTCATTCTGGAACCCTGTGTCCTGGGAACATGACTGAGGTTTGATTCTGGAACCCTGTGCCTGGGAATATGACTGAGGTTTAATTGTGGAAACTTCTGGCCTGGGAACATGACTGAGGCTTGATTGTGGAACCCTGTGTCCTGGGAACATGACATCGGTTTGATTCTGTGACCATGTGGCCTGGGAACATTCCTGAAGTTTGATTCTGGAACCTTGTGGCCTAGAAACATGTCATCAGTTTGACCCTGGAATCCTTTGGCCTGGGAAGATGACTGAGTGTTGATTCTCCGACCCTGTGCGCTGTGAACATGACTGAAGTTTGATGGTGGAACCCTGTGGCCTGGGAAAATGATTGAGGTTTGATTGTGATAACTGATGTCCTGGGTACATGACTGAGGTTTGATTGTGGAACTCTGTGGACTGGGAACATGATTGAGCTTTCATTCTGGAACCCTGTGGCCTGGGAACATGACTGAGGTTTGATTCTGGAACCCTGTGCCTGGGAATATGACTGAGGTTTAATTGTGGAAACTTCTGGCCTGGGAACATGACTGAGGCTTGATTGTGGAACCCTGTGTCCTGGGAACATGACATCGGTTTGATTCTGTGACCATGTGGCCTGGGAACATGCCTGAAGTTTGATTCTGGAACCTTGTGGCCTAGAAACATGTCATCAGTTTGACTCTGGAATCCTTTGGCCTGGGAAGATGACTGAGTGTTGATTCTCCGACCCTGTGCGCTGTGAACATGACTGAAGTTTGATGGTGGAACCCTGTGGCCTGGGAAAATGATTGAGGTTTGATTGTGATAACTGATGTCCTGGGTACATGACTGAGGTTTGATTGTGGAACTCTGCAGCCTGGGAACATGACTGAGCTTTCATTCTGGAACCCTGTGGCCTGGGAACATGACTGAGGTTTGATTCTGGAACCCTGTGCCTGGGAATATGACTGAGGTTTAATTGTGGAACCCTGTGTCCTGGGAACATGACATCGGTTTGATTCTGTGACCATGTGGCCTGGGAACATGCCTGAAGTTTGATTCTGGAACCTTGTGGCCTAGAAACATGTCATCAGTTTGACTCTGGAATCCTTTGGCCTGGGAAGATGACTGAGTGTTGATTCTCCGACCCTGTGCGCTGTGAACATGACTGAAGTTTGATGGTGGAACCCTGTGGCCTGGGAAAATGATTGAGGTTTGATTGTGATAACTGATGTCCTGGATACATGACTGAGGTTTGATTGTGGAACTCTGTGGACTGGGAACATGATTGAGGTTTGTTTCTGGAACCCTGTGGCCTGGGAACATGACTGAGGCTTTATTCTGGACCCATATGGCCTGGGACCATGACTGAGGTTTGATTCTGGAACCCTGTGGCCTGGGAACATGACTGAGGTTTGATTGTTGAAACATGTGGCCTGGGAACATGACTGAGGCTTTATTCTGGAACCCCGTTGCCTAAGAACATGACTGAGGTTTAATTCTGGAACCCTGCAGCCTGGGAACATGACTGAGCTTTCATTCTGGTACCCTTGGCCTGGCAATATGACTGAGGTTTGATTCTGGAACCCTCTGGCCTGGGAACATGACTGAGGTTTGATGATTGAACCCTGTGTCCTGGCAACAAGACTGAGCTTTGATTTTGGAACCCTCTGGCCTGGGAACATGACTGAGGCTTGATTCTGGTACCCTATGGCCTGGGAACCTGACTGAGGTTTGATTCTGGACCGCTGTGGCCTGGGAACATTACTGAGGTTTGATTCTGGAACCCTGTGTCCTGGGAACATGACTGAGGTTTCATTGTGAAACACTCTGGCCTGGGAACATACCTGAGGTTTGATGGTGGAACTCTGTTGCCTGGCAACATGACTGAGGTTTGACTGTGGAACTCTCTGGCCTAGGAACATGACTGTGGCTTGGTTCCTGTACCCTGTTGTTAGGAAGCTGACTGAGGTTTGATTCTGGAAGCCTGTGGCCTGGGAAGATATCTGAGGTTTGATTCTGGAACCCTGTGGCTTTGGAAAATGACTGAGGTTTCATAGTTGAACCCTGTGGCCTGGCAATATGACTGAGGTTTGATTCTGGTACTCTCTGGCCTGAGAACATGACTGAGGTTAGCTTCTGGAACCCTGTGGCCTGGGAACATGACTGAGGTTAGTTTGTGGAACACTGTGGCCTGGGAACATGACATCCGTTTGACTCTGGAACCCTGTGGCCTGGGAACATGACATCGGTTGGATTCTGGAACCCTGTGACCTGGGAACATGACATCGGTTGGATTCTGTAACTCTGTGGCCTGGGAAGATGATATCGGTTGGATTCTGGAAACCTGTGGCCTGGGAACATGACTGAGGTTTGATTCTTGAACTCTGTTGCTGGAAACGTGCCTGAAGTTTGTTTCTGGAACCCTGTGGCCTGGGAAAATGACTGAGGTTTGATTCTGAAATCCTGTGTCCTGGGAACATGACTGAGGTTTGATGATTGAACCCTGTGTCCTGGGAACATGACTGAGGTTTGATTGTGGAAACTTCTGGCCTGGGAACTTGACTGAGGCTTGATTGTGGAACCCTGTGTCCTGGGAACATGACATCGGTTTGATTCTGGGACCCTGTGGCCTGGGAACATGACTGAAGTTTGATTCTGGAACCTTGTGGCCTGGTAACATGTCATCAGAAGGATTCTGGAATCCTATGGCCTGGGAAGATGACTGAGCGTTGATTCTGGAACCCTGTGCCCTGGGAACATGACTGAGGTTTGATTGTGGAACCCTTTTCCCTGGGAATATGACTGAAGTTTGATTCTGGAACCCTGTGGCCTGGGAACATGACTGAGGTTTGATTGTGGAACTCTGTGGACTGGGAACATGACTGAGGTTTGTTTCTGGAACCCTGTGGCCTGGGTACATGACTGAGGTTTGATTGTGGAACCCTGTGACCTGGGAACATTATTGAGGTTTGATTCTGGAACCCTGTGGCCTGGGAACATATCTGAGGCTTGATTGTGGAACCCTGTTCCCTGGGAATATGACTGAAGTTTGATTCTGGAACCCTGTGGCCTTGGAAAATAACTGAGGTTTGATGGTGGAACCCTGTGGCCTGGCGATATGACTGAGGTTGGATTCTGGAAGCCTGTGACCTGGGAACATGACTGAGGTTTGATTCTGGAACCATGTGGCCTGGGAACATGACTGAGGTTTGATTGTGGAACCCTGATATCTGGGAACGTGATTGGGGTTTGATTCTGGAACCCTGTAGCCTGGAAACATGACTGAGGTTTGATTCTGGAATTGTCTTGCCTGGGAACATGCCTGAAGTTTGATTCTGGAACCCTGTGGCCTGGGAACATGACTGAGGTTTGATTGTGGAACCCTCTGGCTTGGGAACATGACTGAGGCTTGATTCTGGAACCCTGCGGCCTGGGAACATGATATCAGTTGGATTCTGGAACCCTGTGGCCTGGGCACATGAGTGAAGGTTGATTCTGGAATCCTGTGGCCTCGGAATATGACTTACATTTGATTGTGGAAACCTGTGGCCTGGGAACATGACTGAGGTTTGATTCTGGAACCCTGTGGCCTGGGAACATGACTGAGGTTTGATTGTGGAAGCATGTGGCCTGGGAATATTACTGAGGTTTTATTCTGGAACCCTCTGCCCTGGGAATATGACTGAGGCTTGATTGTGGAAACCTGTCATCTGGGAACAAGACTGAGGTTTGACTGTGGATCCCTCTGACCTGGGAACATGACTGAGGCTTGATTTTGGTACCCTGTGGCCTGGGAACCTGACTGAGGCTTGATTGTGGAAACCTGTTCCCTGGGAATATGACTGAAGTTTGATTCTGGAACCCTGTGGCCTTGGAAAATAACTGAGGTTTGATGGTGGAACCCTGTGGCCTGGCGATATGACTGAGGTTGGATTCTGGAAGCCTGTGACCTGGGAACATGACTGAGGTTTGATTCTGGAACCATGTGGCCTGGGAACATGACTGAGGTTTGATTGTGGAACCCTGATATCTGGGAACGTGATTGGGGTTTGATTCTGGAACCCTGTAGCCTGGAAACATGACTGAGGTTTGATTGTGGAACCCTCTGGCTTGGGAACATGATATCACTTGGATTCTGGAACCCTGTGGCCTGGGCACATGAGTGAAGTTTGATTCTGGAATCCTGTGGCCTCGGAATATGACTTACATTTGATTGTGGAAACCTGTGGCCTGGGAACATGACTGAGGTTTGATTCTGGAACCCTGTGGCCTGGTAACATGACTGAGGTTTGATTTTGGAAGCATGTGGCCTGGGAATATGACTGAGGTTTTATTCTGGAACCCTCTGCCCTGGGAATATGACTGAGGCTTGATTGTGGAAACCTGTCATCTGGGAACAAGACTGAGGTTTGACTGTGGATCCCTCTGGCCTGGGAACATGAATGAGGTTTGATGGTGGAAACCCCTGGCCTGGGACCATGACTGAGGCTTGATTTTGGTACCCTGTGGCCTGGGAACCTGACTGAGGTTTGATTCTGGAACCCTGTGGCCTGGGAACATGACTGAGATTTGATTCTGTAAACCTGGAGCCTGGGAACATGACTGAGCTTTCATTCTGTAACCCTGTGGCTTGGAAACATGACTGAAGTTTGCTTCTGGAAACCTGTGACCTGGGAACTTTATTGAGGTTTGATTCTAGAACCCTGTGTCCTGGGAACATGACTGACGTTTTATTGTGAAAAATTGTGGCCTGGGAATATGACTGAGTTGTGATTGTGGAATTCTGTGGACTGGGAAAATGACTGATATTTGATTCTGGAACGCTGTGGCCTGGGAACATGACTGAGGATTTATTCTGGAACCCTGTGGCCTGGGAACATGACTGAAGTTTGATTCTGGAACCTTGTGGCCTGGTAACATGTCATCAGAAGGATTCTGGAATCCTATGGCCTGGGAAGATGACTGAGCGTTGATTCTGGAACCCTGTGCCCTGGGAACATGACTGAGGTTTGATTGTGGAACCCTTTTCCCTGGGAATATGACTGAAGTTTGATTCTGGAACCCTGTGGCCTGGGAACATGACTGAGGTTTGATTGTGGAACTCTGTGGACTGGGAACATGACTGAGGTTTGTTTCTGGAACCCTGTGGCCTGGGTACATGACTGAGGTTTGATTGTGGAACCCTGTGACCTGGGAACATTATTGAGGTTTGATTCTGGAACCCTGTGGCCTGGGAACATATCTGAGGCTTGATTGTGGAACCCTTTTCCCTGGGAATATGACTGAAGTTTGATTCTGGAACCCTGTGGCCTTGGAAAATAACTGAGGTTTGATGGTGGAACCCTGTGGCCTGGCGATATGACTGAGGTTGGATTCTGGAAGCCTGTGACCTGGGAACATGACTGAGGTTTGATTCTGGAACCATGTGGCCTGGGAACATGACTGAGGTTTGATTGTGGAACCCTGATATCTGGGAACGTGATTGGGGTTTGATTCTGGAACCCTGTAGCCTGGAAACATGACTGAGGTTTGATTCTGGAATTGTCTTGCCTGGGAACATGCCTGAAGTTTGATTCTGGAACCCTGTGGCCTGGGAACATGACTGAGGTTTGATTGTGGAACCCTCTGGCTTGGGAACATGACTGAGGCTTGATTCTGGAACCCTGCGGCCTGGGAACATGATATCAGTTGGATTCTGGAACCCTGTGGCCTGGGCACATGAGTGAAGGTTGATTCTGGAATCCTGTGGCCTCGGAATATGACTTACATTTGATTGTGGAAACCTGTGGCCTGGGAACATGACTGAGGTTTGATTCTGGAACCCTGTGGCCTGGGAACATGACTGAGGTTTGATTGTGGAAGCATGTGGCCTGGGAATATTACTGAGGATTTATTCTGGAACCCTCTGCCCTGGGAATATGACTGAGGCTTGATTGTGGAAACCTGTCATCTGGGAACAAGACTGAGGTTTGACTGTGGATCCCTCTGACCTGGGAACATGACTGAGGCTTGATTTTGGTACCCTGTGGCCTGGGAACCTGACTGAGGCTTGATTGTGGAAACCTGTTCCCTGGGAATATGACTGAAGTTTGATTCTGGAACCCTGTGGCCTTGGAAAATAACTGAGGTTTGATGGTGGAACCCTGTGGCCTGGCGATATGACTGAGGTTGGATTCTGGAAGCCTGTGACCTGGGAACATGACTGAGGTTTGATTCTGGAACCATGTGGCCTGGGAACATGACTGAGGTTTGATTGTGGAACCCTGATATCTGGGAACGTGATTGGGGTTTGATTCTGGAACCCTGTAGCCTGGAAACATGACTGAGGTTTGATTGTGGAACCCTCTGGCTTGGGAACATGATATCACTTGGATTCTGGAACCCTGTGGCCTGGGCACATGAGTGAAGTTTGATTCTGGAATCCTGTGGCCTCGGAATATGACTTACATTTGATTGTGGAAACCTGTGGCCTGGGAACATGACTGAGGTTTGATTCTGGAACCCTGTGGCCTGGTAACATGACTGAGGTTTGATTTTGGAAGCATGTGGCCTGGGAATATGACTGAGGTTTTATTCTGGAACCCTCTGCCCTGGGAATATGACTGAGGCTTGATTGTGGAAACCTGTCATCTGGGAACAAGACTGAGGTTTGACTGTGGATCCCTCTGGCCTGGGAACATGAATGAGGTTTGATGGTGGAAACCCCTGGCCTGGGACCATGACTGAGGCTTGATTTTGGTACCCTGTGGCCTGGGAACCTGACTGAGGTTTGATTCTGGAACCCTGTGGCCTGGGAACATGACTGAGATTTGATTCTGTAAACCTGGAGCCTGGGAACATGACTGAGCTTTCATTCTGTAACCCTGTGGCTTGGAAACATGACTGAAGTTTGCTTCTGGAAACCTGTGACCTGGGAACTTTATTGAGGTTTGATTCTAGAACCCTGTGTCCTGGGAACATGACTGACGTTTTATTGTGAAAAATTGTGGCCTGGGAATATGACTGAGTTGTGATTGTGGAATTCTGTGGACTGGGAAAATGACTGATATTTGATTCTGGAACGCTGTGGCCTGGGAACATGACTGAGGATTTATTCTGGAACCCTGTGGCCTGGGAACATGACTCAGGTTTGATTCTTGAACCCTGAGGACTGGGAACATGACTGAGGTATGACTGTGGAAACATGAATCCTGGGAACATGACTGAGGCTTTATTCTGGTACCCTGTGGCCTGGGAACATGACTGAGGTTTGATTCTTGAAATCTGTTGCCTGAGAACGTACCTGAAGTTTGATTCTGGAACCCTGTGTCCTGGGAACATGACTGAGGTTTGATTGTGGAACCCTCTGGCCTAGGAACATGACTGAGGCTTGGTACCTGTACCCTGTGGTTGGGAACCTGACTAAGGTTTGATTCTGGACCCCTGTGTCCCGGGAGCATGACTGAGATTTGATACTGGAACCCTTTGGCCTAGGACCATGACTGAGGTTTGATTGTGGAACCTGTGGCCTGGGAACATGACATCTGTTTGACTCTGGAGCCCTGTGGCCTGGGAACATGACATCGGTTGGCTTCTAGAACCCTGTGGCCTGGGAACATGACATCGGTTTGATTGTATAACCCTGTGGCCTGGGAACATGATATCGATTGGATTCTGGTAACCTTTGGCCTGGGAACATGACAACGGTTGGATTCTGGATCCCTGTGGACTCGGAACATGACTGAGGCTTGATTGTGGACCCTGTGTCCTGGGAACATGTCATCGGTTTGATTCTGTGACACTGTGGCCTGGGAAGATGACATCAGTTGGATTCTGGAACCCTCTCGCCTGGGAACATGACTGAGGGTTGATTCTGGAACCCTGTGGCCTGGGAACATGACTGAAGTTTGATTCTGAAATTCTGTGTCCTGGGAACATGACTGAGGTTTGATGGTGGAACCCTGTGGCCTGGGAACATGACAGAGGTTTTATTGTGATAAATTGTGGCCTGGGAATATGACTGAGGTTTGATTGTGGAATTCTGTGGACTGGGAACATGACTGAGATTTGATTCTGGAACCCTGTGGCCTGGGAACATGACTGAGGCTTTATTCTGGAACCCTGTGGCCTGGGAACATGACTCAGGTTTGATTCTGGTACTCTCTGGCCTGAGAACATCACTGAGATTAGCTTCTGGAACCCTGTGGCCTGGGAACATGACTGAGGTTAAATTGTGGAACCTGTGGCCTGGGAACATGACATCCGTTTGACTCTGGAACCCTGTGGCCTGGGAACATGATATCGATTGGACTCTGGAAACCTGTGGCCTGGAACATGACTGAGGATTGAATCTCGAACACTGTGGCCTGGGAAAATGACTGAGGTTTGATCCTGGAACCATGTGGCCTGGAAATATGATTAAGGTTTGCTTCTGGAAACCTGTGGCCTAGGAACAAGACGGAGGTTTGAATCTGCAACCCTGTGGCCTGGGAACATGACTGAGGTTTGATTGTGGAACCCTGTGCCCTAGGAATATGACTGAGGTTTGATTGTGGAAACTTCTGGCCTGGGAACTTGACTGAGGCTTGATTGTGGAACCCTGTGTCCTGTGAACATGACATCGGTTTGATTCTGGGACCCTGTGGCCTGGGAACATGACTGAAGTTTGATTCTGGAACCTTGTGGCCTGGTAACATGTCATCAGAAGGATTCTGGAATCCTATGGCCTGGGAAGATGACTGAGCGTTGATTCTGGAACCCTGTGCCCTGGGTACATGACTGAGGTTTGATTCTGGAACCCTGTGGCCTGGGAACATGACTGAGGTGTGATTGTAGAACACTGTGCCCTGGGAATATGACTGAAGTTTGATTCTGGAAGCCTGTGGCCTGGGATCATATCTGAGGTTTGATTCTGGAACCCTGTGGCCTTGTTAAATGACTGAGGTTTCATGGTGGAACCCTGTGGCCTGGCAATATGACTGAGGTGTGATTCTGGAAGCCTGTGGCCTGGGAATATGACTGAGGCTTGATTCTGGAAGCCTGTGGCCTGTGAACATGACTGAGGTTTGATTCTGGAACTCTGCAGCCTGGGAACATGACTGAGCTTTCATTCTGGAACCCTGTGTCCTGGGAACATGACTGAGGTTTGATTCTGGAACCCTGTGCCTGGGAATATGACTGAGGTTTAATTGTGGAAACTTCTGGCCTGGGAACATGACTGAGGCTTGATTGTGGAACCCTGTGTCCTGGGAACATGACATCGGTTTGATTCTGTGACCATGTGGCCTGGGAACATGCCTGAAGTTTGATTCTGGAACCTTGTGGCCTAGAAACATGTCATCAGTTTGACCCTGGAATCCTTTGGCCTGGGAAGATGACTGAGTGTTGATTCTCCGACCCTGTGCGCTGTGAACATGACTGAAGTTTGATGGTGGAACCCTGTGGCCTGGGAAAATGATTGAGGTTTGATTGTGATAACTGATGTCCTGGGTACATGACTGAGGTTTGATTGTGGAACTCTGTGGACTGGGAACATGATTGAGCTTTCATTCTGGAACCCTGTGGCCTGGGAACATGACTGAGGTTTGATTCTGGAACCCTGTGCCTGGGAATATGACTGAGGTTTAATTGTGGAAACTTCTGGCCTGGGAACATGACTGAGGCTTGATTGTGGAACCCTGTGTCCTGGGAACATGACATCGGTTTGATTCTGTGACCATGTGGCCTGGGAACATGCCTGAAGTTTGATTCTGGAACCTTGTGGCCTAGAAACATGTCATCAGTTTGACTCTGGAATCCTTTGGCCTGGGAAGATGACTGAGTGTTGATTCTCCGACCCTGTGCGCTGTGAACATGACTGAAGTTTGATGGTGGAACCCTGTGGCCTGGGAAAATGATTGAGGTTTGATTGTGATAACTGATGTCCTGGGTACATGACTGAGGTTTGATTGTGGAACTCTGCAGCCTGGGAACATGACTGAGCTTTCATTCTGGAACCCTGTGGCCTGGGAACATGACTGAGGTTTGATTCTGGAACCCTGTGCCTGGGAATATGACTGAGGTTTAATTGTGGAACCCTGTGTCCTGGGAACATGACATCGGTTTGATTCTGTGACCATGTGGCCTGGGAACATGCCTGAAGTTTGATTCTGGAACCTTGTGGCCTAGAAACATGTCATCAGTTTGACTCTGGAATCCTTTGGCCTGGGAAGATGACTGAGTGTTGATTCTCCGACCCTGTGTGCTGTGAACATGACTGAAGTTTGATGGTGGAACCCTGTGGCCTGGGAAAATGATTGAGGTTTGATTGTGATAACTGATGTCCTGGATACATGACTGAGGTTTGATTGTGGAACTCTGTGGACTGGGAACATGATTGAGGTTTGTTTCTGGAACCCTGTGGCCTGGGAACATGACTGAGGCTTTATTCTGGACCCATATGGCCTGGGAACATGACTGAGGTTTGATTCTGGAACCCTGTGGCCTGGGAACATGACTGAGGTTTGATTGTTGAAACATGTGGCCTGGGAACATGACTGAGGCTTTATTCTGTAACCCTGTTGCCTAAGAACATGACTGAGGTTTAATTCTGGAACGCTGCAGCCTGGGAACATGACTGAGCTTTCATTCTGGTACCCTTGGCCTGGCAATATGACTGAGGTTTGATTCTGGAACCCTCTGGCCTGGGAACATGACTGAGGTTTGATGATTGAACCCTGTGTCCTGGCAACAAGACTGAGCTTTGATTTTGGAACCCTCTGGCCTGGGAACATGACTGAGGCTTGATTCTGGTACCCTATGTCCTGGGAACCTGACTGAGGTTTGATTCTGGTCCGCTGTGGCCTGGGAACATTACTGAGGTTTGATTCTGGAACCCTGTGTCCTGGGAACATGACTGAGGTTTCATTGTGAAACACTCTGGCCTGGGAACATACCTGAGGTTTGATGGTGGAACTCTGTTGCCTGGCAACATGACTGAGGTTTGACTGTGGAACTCTCTGGCCTAGGAACATGACTGTGGCTTGGTTCCTGTACCCTGTTGTTAGGAAGCTGACTGAGGTTTGATTCTGGAAGCCTGTGGCCTGGGAAGATATCTGAGGTTTGATTCTGGAACCCTGTGGCTTTGGCAAATGACTGAGGTTTCATAGTTGAACCCTGTGGCCTGGCAATATGACTGAGGTTTGATTCTGGTACTCTCTGGCCTGAGAACATGACTGAGGTTAGCTTCTGGAACCCTGTGGCCTGGGAACATGACTGAGGTTAGTTTGTGGAACACTGTGGCCTGGGAACATGACATCCGTTTGACTCTGGAACCCTGTGGCCTGGGAACATGACATCGGTTGGATTCTGGAACCCTGTGACCTGGGAACATGACATCGGTTGGATTCTGTAACTCTGTGGCCTGGGAAGATGATATCGGTTGGATTCTGGAAACCTGTGGCCTGGGAACATGACTGAGGTTTGATTCTTGAACTCTGTTGCTGGAAACGTGCCTGAAGTTTGTTTCTGGAACCCTGTGGCCTGGGAACATGACTGAGGTTTGATTCTGAAATCCTGTGTCCTGGGAACATGACTGAGGTTTGATGATTGAACCCTGTGTCCTGGGAACATGACTGAGGTTTGATTGTGGAAACTTCTGGCCTGGGAACTTGACTGAGGCTTGATCGTGGAACCCTGTGTCCTGGGAACATGACATCGGTTTGATTCTGGGACCCTGTGGCCTGGGAACATGACTGAAGTTTGATTCTGGAACCTTGTGGCCTGGTAACATGTCATCAGAAGGATTCTGGAATCCTATGGCCTGGGAAGATGACTGAGCGTTGATTCTGGAACCCTGTGCCCTGGGAACATGACTGAGGTTTGATTGTGGAACCCTTTTCCCTGGGAATATGACTGAAGTTTGATTCTGGAACCCTGTGGCCTGGGAACATGACTGAGGTTTGATTGTGGAACTCTGTGGACTGGGAACATGACTGAGGTTTGTTTCTGGAACCCTGTGGCCTGGGTACATGACTGAGGTTTGATTGTGGAACCCTGTGACCTGGGAACATTATTGAGGTTTGATTCTGGAACCCTGTGGCCTGGGAACATATCTGAGGCTTGATTGTGGAACCCTTTTCCCTGGGAATATGACTGAAGTTTGATTCTGGAACCCTGTGGCCTTGGAAAATAACTGAGGTTTGATGGTGGAACCCTGTGGCCTGGCGATATGACTGAGGTTGGATTCTGGAAGCCTGTGACCTGGGAACATGACTGAGGTTTGATTCTGGAACCATGTGGCCTGGGAACATGACTGAGGTTTGATTGTGGAACCCTGATATCTGGGAACGTGATTGGGGTTTGATTCTGGAACCCTGTAGCCTGGAAACATGACTGAGGTTTGATTCTGGAATTGTCTTGCCTGGGAACATGCCTGAAGTTTGATTCTGGAACCCTGTGGCCTGGGAACATGACTGAGGTTTGATTGTGGAACCCTCTGGTTTGGGAACATGACTGAGGCTTGATTCTGGAACCCTGCGGCCTGGGAACATGATATCAGTTGGATTCTGGAACCCTGTGGCCTGGGCACATGAGTGAAGGTTGATTCTGGAATCCTGTGGCCTCGGAATATGACTTACATTTGATTGTGGAAACCTGTGGCCTGGGAACATGACTGAGGTTTGATTCTGGAACCCTGTGGCCTGGGAACATGACTGAGGTTTGATTGTGGAAGCATGTGGCCTGGGAATATTACTGAGGTTTTATTCTGGAACCCTCTGCCCTGGGAATATGACTGAGGCTTGATTGTGGAAACCTGTCATCTGGGAACAAGACTGAGGTTTGACTGTGGATCCCTCTGACCTGGGAACATGACTGAGGCTTGATTTTGGTACCCTGTGGCCTGGGAACCTGACTGAGGCTTGATTGTGGAAACCTGTTCCCTGGGAATATGACTGAAGTTTGATTCTGGAACCCTGTGGCCTTGGAAAATAACTGAGGTTTGATGGTGGAACCCTGTGGCCTGGCGATATGACTGAGGTTGGATTCTGGAAGCCTGTGACCTGGGAACATGACTGAGGTTTGATTCTGGAACCATGTGGCCTGGGAACATGACTGAGGTTTGATTGTGGAACCCTGATATCTGGGAACGTGATTGGGGTTTGATTCTGGAACCCTGTAGCCTGGAAACATGACTGAGGTTTGATTCTGGAATTGTCTTGCCTGGGAACATGCCTGAAGTTTGATTCTGGAACCCTGTGGCCTGGGAACATGACTGAGGTTTGATTGTGGAACCCTCTGGTTTGGGAACATGACTGAGGCTTGATTCTGGAACCCTGCGGCCTGGGAACATGATATCAGTTGGATTCTGGAACCCTGTGGCCTGGGCACATGAGTGAAGGTTGATTCTGGAATCCTGTGGCCTCGGAATATGACTTACATTTGATTGTGGAAACCTGTGGCCTGGGAACATGACTGAGGTTTGATTCTGGAACCCTGTGGCCTGGGAACATGACTGAGGTTTGATTGTGGAAGCATGTGGCCTGGGAATATTACTGAGGTTTTATTCTGGAACCCTCTGCCCTGGGAATATGACTGAGGCTTGATTGTGGAAACCTGTCATCTGGGAACAAGACTGAGGTTTGACTGTGGATCCCTCTGACCTGGGAACATGACTGAGGCTTGATTTTGGTACCCTGTGGCCTGGGAACCTGACTGAGGCTTGATTGTGGAAACCTGTTCCCTGGGAATATGACTGAAGTTTGATTCTGGAACCCTGTGGCCTTGGAAAATAACTGAGGTTTGATGGTGGAACCCTGTGGCCTGGCGATATGACTGAGGTTGGATTCTGGAAGCCTGTGACCTGGGAACATGACTGAGGTTTGATTCTGGAACCATGTGGCCTGGGAACATGACTGAGGTTTGATTGTGGAACCCTGATATCTGGGAACGTGATTGGGGTTTGATTCTGGAACCCTGTAGCCTGGAAACATGACTGAGGTTTGATTGTGGAACCCTCTGGCTTGGGAACATGATATCACTTGGATTCTGGAACCCTGTGGCCTGGGCACATGAGTGAAGTTTGATTCTGGAATCCTGTGGCCTCGGAATATGACTTACATTTGATTGTGGAAACCTGTGGCCTGGGAACATGACTGAGGTTTGATTCTGGAACCCTGTGGCCTGGTAACATGACTGAGGTTTGATTTTGGAAGCATGTGGCCTGGGAATATGACTGAGGTTTTATTCTGGAACCCTCTGCCCTGGGAATATGACTGAGGCTTGATTGTGGAAACCTGTCATCTGGGAACAAGACTGAGGTTTGACTGTGGATCCCTCTGGCCTGGGAACATGAATGAGGTTTGATGGTGGAAACCCCTGGCCTGGGACCATGACTGAGGCTTGATTTTGGTACCCTGTGGCCTGGGAACCTGACTGAGGTTTGATTCTGGAACCCTGTGGCCTGGGAACATGACTGAGATTTGATTCTGTAAACCTGGAGCCTGGGAACATGACTGAGCTTTCATTCTGTAACCCTGTGGCTTGGAAACATGACTGAAGTTTGATTCTGGAAACCTGTGACCTGGGAACTTTATTGAGGTTTGATTCTAGAACCCTGTGTCCTGGGAACATGACTGACGTTTTATTGTGAAAAATTGTGGCCTGGGAATATGACTGAGTTGTGATTGTGGAATTCTGTGGACTGGGAAAATGACTGATATTTGATTCTGGAACGCTGTGGCCTGGGAACATGACTGAGGATTTATTCTGGAACCCTGTGGCCTGGGAACATGACTGAGGTTTGATTCTTGAACCCTGAGGACTGGGAACATGACTGAGGTATGACTGTGGAAACATGAATCCTGGGAACATGACTGAGGCTTTATTCTGGTACCCTGTGGCCTGGGAACATGACTGAGGTTTGATTCTTGAAATCTGTTGCCTGAGAACGTACCTGAAGTTTGATTCTGGAACCCTGTGTCCTGGGAACATGACTGAGGTTTGATTGTGGAACCCTCTGGCCTAGGAACATGACTGAGGCTTGGTACCTGTACCCTGTGGTTGGGAACCTGACTAAGGTTTGATTCTGGACCCCTGTGTCCCGGGAGCATGACTGAGATTTGATACTGGAACCCTTTGGCCTAGGACCATGACTGAGGTTTGATTGTGGAACCTGTGGCCTGGGAACATGACATCTGTTTGACTCTGGAGCCCTGTGGCCTGGGAACATGACATCGGTTGGCTTCTAGAACCCTGTGGCCTGGGAACATGACATCGGTTTGATTGTATAACCCTGTGGCCTGGGAACATGATATCGATTGGATTCTGGTAACCTTTGGCCTGGGAACATGACAACGGTTGGATTCTGGATCCCTGTGGCCTCGGAACATGACTGAGGCTTGATTGTGGACCCTGTGTCCTGGGAACATGACATCGGTTTGATTCTGTGACCCTGTGGCCTGGGAAGATGACATCAGTTGGATTCTGGAACCCTCTCGCCTGGGAACATGACTGAGGGTTGATTCTGGAACCCTGTGGCCTGGGAACATGACTGAAGTTTGATTCTGAAATTCTGTGTCCTGGGAACATGACTGAGGTTTGATGGTGGAACCCTGTGGCCTGGGAACATGACAGAGGTTTTATTGTGATAAATTGTGGCCTGGGAATATGACTGAGGTTTGATTGTGGAATTCTGTGGACTGGGAACATGACTGAGATTTGATTCTGGAACCCTGTGGCCTGGGAACATGACTGAGGCTTTATTCTGGAACCCTGTGGCCTGGGAACATGACTCAGGTTTGATTCTGGTACTCTCTGGCCTGAGAACATCACTGAGATTAGCTTCTGGAACCCTGTGGCCTGGGAACATGACTGAGGTTAAATTGTGGAACCTGTGGCCTGGGAACATGACATCTGTTTGACTCTGGAACCCTGTGGCCTGGGAACATGATATCGATTGGACTCTGGAAACCTGTGGCCTGGAACATGACTGAGGATTGAATCTCGAACACTGTGGCCTGGGAAAATGACTGAGGTTTGATCCTGGAACCATATGGCCTGGAAATATGATTAAGGTTTGCTTCTGGAAACCTGTGGCCTAGGAACAAGACGGAGGTTTGAATCTGCAACCCTGTGGCCTGGGAACATGACTGAGGTTTGATTGTGGAACCCTGTGCCCTAGGAATATGACTGAAGTTTGATTCTGGAAGCCTGTGGCCTGGGAACATGTCTGAGGCATGATTCTAGAACCCTGTGGCCTTGGAAAATGACTGAGGTTTGATAGTGTTACCCTGTGGCCTGGCAATATGACTGAGGCTTGATTCTGGAACCCTCTTGCCTGGGAACATGACATCAGTTGGATTCTGGGACCCTGTGGCCTGGGAACATGACTGAGGTTTGATTCTGGAACCCTGTGGCCTTGGAACATGACATCAGTTGGATTCTGGAACCCTGTGGTCTGGGAACATGACTGAGGTTTGCTTCTGGAACCCTGTGGCTTAGGAATATGACATCAGTTGGATTCTGGAACCCTGTGGTCTGGCAACATAACTGAGGGTTGATTCTGTAACCCTGTGGCCTGGGAACATGCCTTACATTTGATTGTGGAACCCTGTGGGCCGGGAACATGACTGAGGTTTGATTCTGGAACCCTGTGGCCTGGGAACATGACTGAGGTTTGGTTGTGGATCCCTGTGGACTGGGAACATTACTGAGGTTTGATTCTGGAACCCTATGGCCTAGAAAAATGACTGAGGCTTGATTGTGGAACCCTGTCATCTGAGAACATGACTGAGGTTTGATTGTGGAACCCTCTGTCCTGGGAACATGACTGTGGTTTGATGATTGTACCCTGTGTCCTGGCAACATGACTGAGGTTTGTTTCCAAAACCTGCGGCCTGGGAACATGACTGAGGTTTGATTGTGGAACCCTGTGCCCTAGGAATATGACTGAGGTTTGATTCTGGAAGCCTGTGGCCAGGGAACATGTCTGAGGCATGATTGTTGGAAGCCTGTGGCCTGGGAAAATGACTGAGGTTTGATGGTGTTACCCTGTGGCCTGGCAATATGACTGAGGTTTGATTCTGGAACCCTGTGGCCTGGGAACATGACTGAGGTTTGATTCTGGAACGCTGTGGCCTGGCAACATGACATCAGTTGGATTCTGGAACCCTGTGGCCTGGGAACATGACTGAGGTTTGATTCTGGAACCCTGTGGCTTGGGAATATGACATCAGTTGGTTTCTGGAACCCTGTGGTCTGGCAACATAACTGAGGTTTGATTCTGGAACCCTGTGGCCTGGGAACATGACTTAAGTTTGATTGTGGAACTCTGAGGCCTGGAACAGACTGAGGTTTGATTCTGGCACCCTGTGGCCTGGGAACATGACTGAGGTTTGATTGTGGAACCCTGTGTCCTGGGAACATGACTGAGGTTTGATTCTAGAACACTCTGGCCTGGGAACATGACTAAGGTTTGATTGTGGAACCCTACGGCCTGTCAACATGACTGAGGTTTGATTCTGGACCCCTGTGGCCTGGGAACATGACTGAGGGTTGATTGTGGAACCCTGTGTCCTGGCAGCATGACATCAGTTGGATTCTGGAACCCTGTGGCCTGGGAATATGACTGAGGTTTGATTGTGGAACCCTCTGGCCTAGGAACATGACTGAGGCTTGGTACCTGTACCCTGTGGTTGGGAACCTGACTAAGGTTTGATTCTGGACCCCTGTGTCCCGGGAGCAGGACTGAGATTTGATACTGGAACCCTTTGGCCTAGGACCATGACTGAGGTTTGATTGTGGAACCTGTGGCCTGGGAACATGACATCTGTTTGACTCTGGAGCCCTGTGGCCTGGGAACATGACATCGGTTGGCTTCTAGAACCCTGTGGCCTGGGAACATGACATCGGTTTGATTGTATAACCCTGTGGCCTGGGAACATGATATCGATTGGATTCTGGTAACCTTTGGCCTGGGAACATGACAACGGTTGGATTCTGGATCCCTGTGGCCTAGGAACATGACTGAGGCTTGATTGTGGACCCTGTGTCCTGGGAACATGACATCGGTTTGATTCTGTGACCCTGTGGCCTGGGAAGATGACATCAGTTGGATTCTGGAACCCTCTCGCCTGGGAACATGACTGAGGGTTGATTCTGGAACCCTGTGGCCTGGGAACATGACTGAAGTTTGATTCTGAAATTCTGTGTCCTGGGAACATGACTGAGGTTTGATGGTGGAACCCTGTGGCCTGGGAACATGACAGAGGTTTTATTGTGATAAATTGTGGCCTGGGAATATGACTGAGGTTTGATTGTGGAATTCTGTGGACTGGGAACATGACTGAGATTTGATTCTGGAACCCTGTGGCCTGGGAACATGACTGAGGCTTGATTCTGGAACCCTGTGGCCTGGGAACATGACTCAGGTTTGATTCTGGTACTCTCTGGCCTGAGAACATCACTGAGATTAGCTTCTGGAACCCTGTGGCCTGGGAACATGACTGAGGTTAAATTGTGGAACCTGTGGCCTGGGAACATGACATCCGTTTGACTCTGGAACCCTGTGGCCTGGGAACATGATATCGATTGGACTCTGGAAACCTGTGGCCTGGAACATGACTGAGGATTGAATCTCGAACACTGTGGCCTGGGAAAATGACTGAGGTTTGATCCTGGAACCATGTGGCCTGGAAATATGATTAAGGTTTGCTTCTGGAAACCTGTGGCCTAGGAACAAGACGGAGGTTTGAATCTGCAACCCTGTGGCCTGGGAACATGACTGAGGTTTGATTGTGGAACCCTGTGCCCTAGGAATATGACTGAAGTTTGATTCTGGAAGCCTGTGGCCTGGGAACATGTCTGAGGCATGATTCTAGAACCCTGTGGCCTTGGAAAATGACTGAGGTTTGATAGTGTTGCCCTGTGGCCTGGCAATATGACTGAGGCTTGATTCTGGAACCCTCTTGCCTGGGAACATGACATCAGTTGGATTCTGGGACCCTGTGGCCTGGGAACATGACTGAGGTTTGATTCTGGAACCCTGTGGCCTTGGAACATGACATCAGTTGGATTCTGGAACCCTGTGGTCTGGGAACATGACTGAGGTTTGCTTCTGGAACCCTGTGGCTTAGGAATATGACATCAGTTGGATTCTGGAACCCTGTGGTCTGGCAACATAACTGAGGGTTGATTCTGTAACCCTGTGGCCTGGGAACATGCCTTACGTTTGATTGTGGAACCCTGTGGCCCGGGAACATGACTGAGGTTTGATTCTGGAACCCTGTGGCCTGGGAACATGACTGAGGTTTGGTTGTGGATCCCTGTGGACTGGGAACATTACTGAGGTTTGATTCTGGAACCCTATGGCCTAGAAAAATGACTGAGGCTTGATTGTGGAACCCTGTCATCTGAGAACATGACTGAGGTTTGATTGTGGAACCCTCTGTCCTGGGAACATGACTGTGGTTTGATGATTGTACCCTGTGTCCTGGCAACATGACTGAGGTTTGTTTCTAAAACCTGCGGCCTGGGAACATGACTGAGGCTTCATTCTTGAACCCTGTGGCCTGGGAAAATGACTGAGGTTTGATTCTGGAACCCTGTAGCCTGGGAACTTGGCTGAGCTTTCATTCTGGACCCCTGTTGCCTGGGAACATGATTTAGGTTTGATTCGGGAACCCTGTGACCTGGGAACATTATGGAGGTTTGATTCTGGAATCCTGTGGCCTGGGAACATGACTGAGGTTTGATTGTGGAACCCTGTGCCCTAGGAATATGACTGAGGTTTGATTCTGGAAGCCTGTGACCAGGGAACATGTCTGAGGCATGATTGTTGGAAGCCTGTGGCCTGGGAAAATGACTGAGGTTTGATGGTGTTACCCTGTGGCCTGGCAATATGACTGAGGTTTGATTCTGGAACCCTGTGGCCTGGGAACATGACTGAGGTTTGATTCTGGAACGCTGTGGCCTGGCAACATGACATCAGTTGGATTCTGGAACCCTGTGGCCTGGGAACATGACTGAGGTTTGATTCTGGAACCCTGTGGCTTGGGAATATGACATCAGTTGGTTTCTGGAACCCTGTGGTCTGGCAACATAACTGAGGTTTGATTCTGGAACCCTGTGGCCTGGGAACATGACTTAAGTTTGATTGTGGAACTCTGAGGCCTGGAACAGACTGAGGTTTGATTCTGGCACCCTGTGGCCTGGGAACATGACTGAGGTTTGATTGTGGAACCCTGTGTCCTGGGAACATGACTGAGGTTTGATTCTAGAACACTCTGGCCTGGGAACATGACTAAGGTTTGATTGTGGAACCCTACGGCCTGTCAACATGACTCAGGTTTGATTCTGGACCCCTGTGGCCTGGGAACATGACTGAGGGTTGATTGTGGAACCCTGTGTCCTGGCAGCATGACATCAGTTGGATTCTGGAACCCTGTGGCCTGGGAATATGACTGAGGTTTGATTGTGGAACCCTCTGGCCTAGGAACATGACTGAGGCTTGGTGCCTGTACCCTGTGGTTGGGAACCTGACTAAGGTTTGATTCTGGACCCCTGTGTCCCGGGAGCAGGACTGAGATTTGATACTGGAACCCTTTGGCCTAGGACCATGACTGAGGTTTGATTGTGGAACCTGTGGCCTGGGAACATGACATCTGTTTGACTCTGGAGCCCTGTGGCCTGGGAACATGACATCGGTTGGCTTCTAGAACCCTGTGGCCTGGGAACATGACATCGGTTTGATTGTATAACCCTGTGGCCTGGGAACATGATATCGATTGGATTCTGGTAACCTTTGGCCTGGGAACATGACAACGGTTGGATTCTGGATCCCTGTGGCCTCGGAACATGACTGAGGCTTGATTGTGGACCCTGTGTCCTGGGAACATGACATCGGTTTGATTCTGTGACCCTGTGGCCTGGGAAGATGACATCAGTTGGATTCTGGAACCCTCTCGCCTGGGAACATGACTGAGGGTTGATTCTGGAACCCTGTGGCCTGGGAACATGACTGAAGTTTGATTCTGAAATTCTGTGTCCTGGGAACATGACTGAGGTTTGATGGTGGAACCCTGTGGCCTGGGAACATGACAGAGGTTTTATTGTGATAAATTGTGGCCTGGGAATATGACTGAGGTTTGATTGTGGAATTCTGTGGACTGGGAACATGACTGAGATTTGATTCTGGAACCCTGTGGCCTGGGAACATGACTGAGGCTTGATTCTGGAACCCTGTGGCCTGGGAACATGACTCAGGTTTGATTCTGGTACTCTCTGGCCTGAGAACATCACTGAGATTAGCTTCTGGAACCCTGTGGCCTGGGAACATGACTGAGGTTAAATTGTGGAACCTGTGGCCTGGGAACATGACATCCGTTTGACTCTGGAACCCTGTGGCCTGGGAACATGATATCGATTGGACTCTGGAAACCTGTGGCCTGGAACATGACTGAGGATTGAATCTCGAACACTGTGGCCTGGGAAAATGACTGAGGTTTGATCCTGGAACCATGTGGCCTGGAAATATGATTAAGGTTTGCTTCTGGAAACCTGTGGCCTAGGAACAAGACGGAGGTTTGAATCTACAACCCTGTGGCCTGGGAACATGACTGAGGTTTGATTGTGGAACCCTGTGCCCTAGGAATATGACTGAAGTTTGATTCTGGAAGCCTGTGTCCTGGGAACATGTCTGAGGCATGATTCTAGAACCCTGTGGCCTTGGAAAATGACTGAGGTTTGATAGTGTTACCCTGTGGCCTGGCAATATGACTGAGGCTTGATTCTAGAACCCTCTTGCCTGGGAACATGACATCAGTTGGATTCTGGGACCCTGTGGCCTGGGAACATGACTGAGGTTTGATTCTGGAACCCTGTGGCCTTGGAACATGACATCAGTTGGATTCTGGAACCCTGTGGTCTGGGAACATGACTGAGGTTTGCTTCTGGAACCCTGTGGCTTAGGAATATGACATCAGTTGGATTCTGGAACCCTGTGGTCTGGCAACATAACTGAGGGTTGATTCTGTAACCCTGTGGCCTGGGAACATGCCTTACGTTTGATTGTGGAACCCTGTGGCCCGGGAACATGACTGAGGTTTGATTCTGGAACCCTGTGGCCTGGGAACATGACTGAGGTTTCGTTGTGGATCCCTGTGGACTGGGAACATTACTGAGGTTTGATTCTGGAACCCTATGGCCTAGAAAAATGACTGAGGCTTGATTGTGGAACCCTGTCATCTGAGAACATGACTGAGGTTTGATTGTGGAACCCTCTGTCCTGGGAACATGACTGAGGTTTGATTGTGGAACCCTGTGTCCTGGGAACATGACTGAGGTTTGATTCTAGAACACTCTGGCCTGGGAACATGACTAAGGTTTGATTGTGGAACCCTACGGCCTGTCAACATGACTCAGGTTTGATTCTGGACCCCTGTGGCCTGGGAACATGACTGAGGGTTGATTGTGGAACCCTGTGTCCTGGCAGCATGACATCAGTTGGATTCTGGAACCCTGTGGCCTGGGAATATGACTGAGGTTTGATTGTGGAACCCTCTGGCCTAGGAACATGACTGAGGCTTGGTGCCTGTACCCTGTGGTTGGGAACCTGACTAAGGTTTGATTCTGGACCCCTGTGTCCCGGGAGCAGGACTGAGATTTGATACTGGAACCCTTTGGCCTAGGACCATGACTGAGGTTTGATTGTGGAACCTGTGGCCTGGGAACATGACATCTGTTTGACTCTGGAGCCCTGTGGCCTGGGAACATGACATCGGTTGGCTTCTAGAACCCTGTGGCCTGGGAACATGACATCGGTTTGATTGTATAACCCTGTGGCCTGGGAACATGATATCGATTGGATTCTGGTAACCTTTGGCCTGGGAACATGACAACGGTTGGATTCTGGATCCCTGTGGCCTCGGAACATGACTGAGGCTTGATTGTGGACCCTGTGTCCTGGGAACATGACATCGGTTTGATTCTGTGACCCTGTGGCCTGGGAAGATGACATCAGTTGGATTCTGGAACCCTCTCGCCTGGGAACATGACTGAGGGTTGATTCTGGAACCCTGTGGCCTGGGAACATGACTGAAGTTTGATTCTGAAATTCTGTGTCCTGGGAACATGACTGAGGTTTGATGGTGGAACCCTGTGGCCTGGGAACATGACAGAGGTTTTATTGTGATAAATTGTGGCCTGGGAATATGACTGAGGTTTGATTGTGGAATTCTGTGGACTGGGAACATGACTGAGATTTGATTCTGGAACCCTGTGGCCTGGGAACATGACTGAGGCTTGATTCTGGAACCCTGTGGCCTGGGAACATGACTCAGGTTTGATTCTGGTACTCTCTGGCCTGAGAACATCACTGAGATTAGCTTCTGGAACCCTGTGGCCTGGGAACATGACTGAGGTTAAATTGTGGAACCTGTGGCCTGGGAACATGACATCCGTTTGACTCTGGAACCCTGTGGCCTGGGAACATGATATCGATTGGACTCTGGAAACCTGTGGCCTGGAACATGACTGAGGATTGAATCTCGAACACTGTGGCCTGGGAAAATGACTGAGGTTTGATCCTGGAACCATGTGGCCTGGAAATATGATTAAGGTTTGCTTCTGGAAACCTGTGGCCTAGGAACAAGACGGAGGTTTGAATCTACAACCCTGTGGCCTGGGAACATGACTGAGGTTTGATTGTGGAACCCTGTGCCCTAGGAATATGACTGAAGTTTGATTCTGGAAGCCTGTGTCCTGGGAACATGTCTGAGGCATGATTCTAGAACCCTGTGGCCTTGGAAAATGACTGAGGTTTGATAGTGTTACCCTGTGGCCTGGCAATATGACTGAGGCTTGATTCTAGAACCCTCTTGCCTGGGAACATGACATCAGTTGGATTCTGGGACCCTGTGGCCTGGGAACATGACTGAGGTTTGATTCTGGAACCCTGTGGCCTTGGAACATGACATCAGTTGGATTCTGGAACCCTGTGGTCTGGGAACATGACTGAGGTTTGCTTCTGGAACCCTGTGGCTTAGGAATATGACATCAGTTGGATTCTGGAACCCTGTGGTCTGGCAACATAACTGAGGGTTGATTCTGTAACCCTGTGGCCTGGGAACATGCCTTACGTTTGATTGTGGAACCCTGTGGCCCGGGAACATGACTGAGGTTTGATTCTGGAACCCTGTGGCCTGGGAACATGACTGAGGTTTCGTTGTGGATCCCTGTGGACTGGGAACATTACTGAGGTTTGATTCTGGAACCCTATGGCCTAGAAAAATGACTGAGGCTTGATTGTGGAACCCTGTCATCTGAGAACATGACTGAGGTTTGATTGTGGAACCCTCTGTCCTGGGAACATGACTGTGGTTTGATGATTGTACCCTGTGTCCTGGCAACATGACTGAGGTTTGTTTCTAAAACCTGCGGCCTGGGAACATGACTGAGGCTTCATTCTTGAACCCTGTGGCCTGGGAAAATGACTGAGGTTTGATTCTGGAACCCTGTAGCCTGGGAACTTGGCTGAGCTTTCATTCTGGACCCCTGTTGCCTGGGAACATGATTTAGGTTTGATTCGGGAACCCTGTGACCTGGGAACATTATGGAGGTTTGATTCTGGAATCCTGTGGCCTGGGAACATGACTGAGGTTTGATTGTGGAACCCTGTGCCCTAGGAATATGACTGAGGTTTGATTCTGGAAGCCTGTGGCCAGGGAACATGTCTGAGGCATGATTGTTGGAAGCCTGTGGCCTGGGAAAATGACTGAGGTTTGATGGTGTTACCCTGTGGCCTGGCAATATGACTGAGGTTTGATTCTGGAACCCTGTGGCCTGGGAACATGACTGAGGTTTGATTCTGGAACGCTGTGGCCTGGCAACATGACATCAGTTGGATTCTGGAACCCTGTGGCCTGGGAACATGACTGAGGTTTGATTCTGGAACCCTGTGGCTTGGGAATATGACATCAGTTGGATTCTGGAACCCTGTGGTCTGGCAACATAACTGAGGTTTGATTCTGGAACCCTGTGGCCTGGGAACATGACTTAAGTTTGATTGTGGAACTCTGAGGCCTGGAACAGACTGAGGTTTGATTCTGGCACCCTGTGGCCTGGGAACATGACTGAGGTTTGATTGTGGAACCCTGTGTCCTGGGAACATGACTGAGGTTTGATTCTAGAACACTCTGGCCTGGGAACATGACTAAGGTTTGATTGTGGAACCCTACGGCCTGTCAACATGACTCAGGTTTGATTCTGGACCCCTGTGGCCTGGGAACATGACTGAGGGTTGATTGTGGAACCCTGTGTCCTGGCAGCATGACATCAGTTGGATTCTGGAACCCTGTGGCCTGGGAATATGACTTAGGTTTGATTCTGGGACCCTGTGGCCTGGCAACATGAGTGAGGTTTGATTCTTGAACTCTGTTGCCTGGGAAAGTGCCTGACGTTTGATTCTGGAATTCTGCAGCCTGGGAACATGACTGAGCTTTCATTCTGGAACCCTGTGGCCTGGGAACATGATATCAGTTGGATTCTGGAACCCTGTGGCCTGGGCACATGAGTGAAGGTTGATTCTGGAATCCTGTGGCCTCGGAATATGACTTACATTTGATTGTGGAAACCTGTGGCCTGGGAACATGACTGAGGTTTGATTCTGGAACCCTGTGGCCTGGCAACATGACTGAGGTTTGATTTTGGAAGCATGTGGCCTGGGAATATGACTGAGGTTTTATTCTGGAACCCTCTGCCCTGGGAATATGACTGAGGCTTGATTGTGGAAACCTGTCATCTGGGAACAAGACTGAGGTTTGACTGTGGATCCCTCTGGCCTGGGAACATGAATGAGGTTTGATGGTGGAAACCCCTGGCCTGGGACCATGACTGAGGCTTGATTTTGGTACCCTGTGGCCTGGGAACCTGACTGAGGTTTGATTCTGGAACCCTGTGGCCTGGGAACATGACTGAGATTTGATTCTGTAAACCTGGAGCCTGGGAACATGACTGAGCTTTCATTCTGTAACCCTGTGGCTTGGAAACATGACTGAAGTTTGATTCTGGAAACCTGTGACCTGGGAACTTTATTGAGGTTTGATTCTAGAACCCTGTGTCCTGGGAACATGACTGACGTTTTATTGTGAAAAATTGTGGCCTGGGAATATGACTGAGTTGTGATTGTGGAATTCTGTGGACTGGGAAAATGACTGATATTTGATTCTGGAACGCTGTGGCCTGGGAACATGACTGAGGATTTATTCTGGAACCCTGTGGCCTGGGAACATGACTCAGGTTTGATTCTTGAACCCTGAGGACTGGGAACATGACTGAGGTATGACTGTGGAAACATGAATCCTGGGAACATGACTGAGGCTTTATTCTGGTACCCTGTGGCCTGGGAACATGACTGAGGTTTGATTCTTGAAATCTGTTGCCTGAGAACGTACCTGAAGTTTGATTCTGGAACCCTGTGTCCTGGGAACATGACTGAGGTTTGATTGTGGAACCCTCTGGCCTAGGAACATGACTGAGGCTTGGTACCTGTACCCTGTGGTTGGGAACCTGACTAAGGTTTGATTCTGGACCCCTGTGTCCCGGGAGCATGACTGAGATTTGATACTGGAACCCTTTGGCCTAGGACCATGACTGAGGTTTGATTGTGGAACCTGTGGCCTGGGAACATGACATCTGTTTGACTCTGGAGCCCTGTGGCCTGGGAACATGACATCGGTTGGCTTCTAGAACCCTGTGGCCTGGGAACATGACATCGGTTTGATTGTATAACCCTGTGGCCTGGGAACATGATATCGATTGGATTCTGGTAACCTTTGGCCTGGGAACATGACAACGGTTGGATTCTGGATCCCTGTGGCCTCGGAACATGACTGAGGCTTGATTGTGGACCCTGTGTCCTGGGAACATGACATCGGTTTGATTCTGTGACCCTGTGGCCTGGGAAGATGACATCAGTTGGATTCTGGAACCCTCTCGCCTGGGAACATGACTGAGGGTTGATTCTGGAACCCTGTGGCCTGGGAACATGACTGAAGTTTGATTCTGAAATTCTGTGTCCTGGGAACATGACTGAGGTTTGATGGTGGAACCCTGTGGCCTGGGAACATGACAGAGGTTTTATTGTGATAAATTGTGGCCTGGGAATATGACTGAGGTTTGATTGTGGAATTCTGTGGACTGGGAACATGACTGAGATTTGATTCTGGAACCCTGTGGCCTGGGAACATGACTGAGGCTTGATTCTGGAACCCTGTGGCCTGGGAACATGACTCAGGTTTGATTCTGGTACTCTCTGGCCTGAGAACATCACTGAGATTAGCTTCTGGAACCCTGTGGCCTGGGAACATGACTGAGGTTAAATTGTGGAACCTGTGGCCTGGGAACATGACATCCGTTTGACTCTGGAACCCTGTGGCCTGGGAACATGATATCGATTGGACTCTGGAAACCTGTGGCCTGGAACATGACTGAGGATTGAATCTCGAACACTGTGGCCTGGGAAAATGACTGAGGTTTGATCCTGGAACCATGTGGCCTGGAAATATGATTAAGGTTTGCTTCTGGAAACCTGTGGCCTAGGAACAAGACGGAGGTTTGAATCTGCAACCCTGTGGCCTGGGAACATGACTGAGGTTTGATTGTGGAACCCTGTGCCCTAGGAATATGACTGAAGTTTGATTCTGGAAGCCTGTGGCCTGGGAACATGTCTGAGGCATGATTCTAGAACCCTGTGGCCTTGGAAAATGACTGAGGTTTGATAGTGTTACCCTGTGGCCTGGCAATATGACTGAGGCTTGATTCTGGAACCCTCTTGCCTGGGAACATGACATCAGTTGGATTCTGGGACCCTGTGGCCTGGGAACATGACTGAGGTTTGATTCTGGAACCCTGTGGCCTTGGAACATGACATCAGTTGGATTCTGGAACCCTGTGGTCTGGGAACATGACTGAGGTTTGCTTCTGGAACCCTGTGGCTTAGGAATATGACATCAGTTGGATTCTGGAACCCTGTGGTCTGGCAACATAACTGAGGGTTGATTCTGTAACCCTGTGTCCTGGGAACATGCCTTACGTTTGATTGTGGAACCCTGTGGCCCGGGAACATGACTGAGGTTTGATTCTGGAATTGTCTTGCCTGGGAACATGCCTGAAGTTTGATTCTGGAACCCTGTGGCCTGGGAACATGACTGAGGTTTGATTGTGGAACCCTCTGGCTTGGGAACATGACTGAGGCTTGATTCTGGAACCCTGCGGCCTGGGAACATGATATCAGTTGGATTCTGGAACCCTGTGGCCTGGGCACATGAGTGAAGGTTGATTCTGGAATCCTGTGGCCTCGGAATATGACTTACATTTGATTGTGGAAACCTGTGGCCTGGGAACATGACTGAGGTTTGATTCTGGAACCCTGTGGCCTGGGAACATGACTGAGGTTAGATTGTGGTCATCCCAAATGACTTACATTTGATTGTGGAAATCTGTGGCCTGGGAACATGACTGAGGTTTGATTCTGGAACCCTGTGGCCTGGCAACATGACTGAGGTTTGATTTTGGAAGCATGTGGCCTGGGAATATGACTGAGGTTTTATTCTGGAACCCTCTGCCCTGGGAATATGACTGAGGCTTGATTGTGGAAACCTGTCATCTGGGAACCAGACTGAGGTTTGACTGTGGATCCCTCTGGCCTGGGAACATGAATGAGGTTTGATGGTGGAAACCCCTGGCCTGGGACCATGACTGAGGCTTGATTTTGGTACCCTGTGGCCTGGGAACCTGACTGAGGTTTGATTCTGGAACCCTGTGGCCTGGGAACATGACTGAGATTTGATTCTGTAAACCTGGAGCCTGGGAACATGACTGAGCTTTCATTCTGTAACCCTGTGGCTTGGAAACATGACTGAAGTTTGATTCTGGAAACCTGTGACCTGGGAACTTTATTGAGGTTTGATTCTAGAACCTTGTGTCCTGGGAACATGACTGACGTTTTATTGTGAAAAATTGTGGCCTGGGAATATGACTGAGTTGTGATTGTGGAATTCTGTGGACTGGGAAAATGACTGATATTTGATTCTGGAACGCTGTGGCCTGGGAACATGACTGAGGATTTATTCTGGAACCCTGTGGCCTGGGAACATGACTCAGGTTTGATTCTTGAACCCTGAGGACTGGGAACATGACTGAGGTATGACTGTGGAAACATGAATCCTGGGAACATGACTGAGGCTTTATTCTGGTACCCTGTGGCCTGGGAACATGACTGAGGTTTGATTCTTGAAATCTGTTGCCTGAGAACGTACCTGAAGTTTGATTCTGGAACCCTGTGTCCTGGGAACATGACTGAGGTTTGATTGTGGAACCCTCTGGCCTAGGAACATGACTGAGGCTTGGTACCTGTACCCTGTGGTTGGGAACCTGACTAAGGTTTGATTCTGGACCCCTGTGTCCCGGGAGCATGACTGAGATTTGATACTGGAACCCTTTGGCCTAGGACCATGACTGAGGTTTGATTGTGGAACCTGTGGCCTGGGAACATGACATCTGTTTGACTCTGGAGCCCTGTGGCCTGGGAACATGACATCGGTTGGCTTCTAGAACCCTGTGGCCTGGGAACATGACATCGGTTTGATTGTATAACCCTGTGGCCTGGGAACATGATATCGATTGGATTCTGGTAACCTTTGGCCTGGGAACATGACAACGGTTGGATTCTGGATCCCTGTGGCCTCGGAACATGACTGAGGCTTGATTGTGGACCCTGTGTCCTGGGAACATGACATCGGTTTGATTCTGTGACCCTGTGGCCTGGGAAGATGACATCAGTTGGATTCTGGAACCCTCTCGCCTGGGAACATGACTGAGGGTTGATTCTGGAACCCTGTGGCCTGGGAACATGACTGAAGTTTGATTCTGAAATTCTGTGTCCTGGGAACATGACTGAGGTTTGATGGTGGAACCCTGTGGCCTGGGAACATGACAGAGGTTTTATTGTGATAAATTGTGGCCTGGGAATATGACTGAGGTTTGATTGTGGAATTCTGTGGACTGGGAACATGACTGAGATTTGATTCTGGAACCCTGTGGCCTGGGAACATGACTGAGGTTTTATTCTGGAACCCTGTGGCCTGGGAAAATGACTCAGGTTTGATTCTGGTACTCTCTGGCCTGAGAACATCACTGAGATTAGCTTCTGGATCCCTGTGGCCTGGGAACATGACTGAGGTTAAATTGTGGAACCTGTGGCCTGGGAACATGACATCCGTTTGACTCTGGAACCCTGTGGCCTGGGAACATGATATCGATTGGACTCTGGAAACCTGTGGCCTGGAACATGACTGAGGATTGAATCTCGAACACTGTGGCCTGGGAAAATGACTGAGGTTTGATCCTGGAACCATGTGGCCTGGAAATATGATTAAGGTTTGCTTCTGGAAACCTGTGGCCTAGGAACAAGACGGAGGTTTGAATCTGCAACCCTGTGGCCTGGGAACATGACTGAGGTTTGATTGTGGAACCCTGTGCCCTAGGAATATGACTGAAGTTTGATTCTGGAAGCCTGTGGCCTGGGAACATGTCTGAGGCATGATTCTAGAACCCTGTGGCCTTGGAAAATGACTGAGGTTTGATAGTGTTACCCTGTGGCCTGGCAATATGACTGAGGCTTGATTCTGGAACCCTCTTGCCTGGGAACATGACATCAGTTGGATTCTGGGACCCTGTGGCCTGGGAACATGACTGAGGTTTGATTCTGGAACCCTGTGGCCTTGGTACATGACATCAGTTGGATTCTGGAACCCTGTGGTCTGGGAACATGACTGAGGTTTGCTTCTGGAACCCTGTGGCTTAGGAATATGACATCAGTTGGATTCTGGAACCCTGTGGTCTGGCAACATAACTGAGGGTTGATTCTGTAACCCTGTGGCCTGGGAACATGCCTTACGTTTGATTGTGGAACCCTGTGGCCTGGGAACATGACTGAGGTTTGATTCTGGAACCCTGTGGCCTGGGAACATGACTGAGGTTTGGTTGTGGATCCCTGTGGACTGGGAACATTACTGAGGTTTGATTCTGGAACCCTATGGCCTAGAAAAATGACTGAGGCTTGATTGTGGAACCCTGTCATCTGAGAACATGACTGAGGTTTGATTGTGGAACCCTCTGTCCTGGGAACATGACTGTGGTTTGATGATTGTACCCTGTGTCCTGGCAACATGACTGAGGTTTGTTTCTAAAACCTGCGGCCTGGGAACATGACTGAGGCTTCATTCTTGAACCCTGTGGCCTGGGAAAATGACTGAGGTTTGATTCTGGAACCCTGTAGCCTGGGAACTTGGCTGAGCTTTCATTCTGGACCCCTGTTGCCTGGGAACATGATTTAGGTTTGATTCGGGAACCCTGTGACCTGGGAACATTATGGAGGTTTGATTCTGGAATCCTGTGGCCTGGGAACATGACTGAGGTTGGATTGTGGAACCCTGTGCCCTAGGAATATGACTGAGGTTTGATTCTGGAAGCCTGTGGCCAGGGAACATGTCTGAGGCATGATTGTGGAAGCCTGTGGCCTGGGAAAATGACTGAGGTTTGATGGTGTTACCCTGTGGCCTGGCAATATGACTGAGGTTTGATTCTGGAACCCTGTGGCCTGGGAACATGACTGAGGTTTGATTCTGGAACGCTGTGGCCTGGCAACATGACATCAGTTGGATTCTGGAACCCTGTGGCCTGGGAACATGACTGAGGTTTGATTCTGGAACCCTGTGGCTTGGGAATATGACATCAGTTGGATTCTGGAACCCTGTGGTCTGGCAACATAACTGAGGTTTGATTCTGGAACCCTGTGGCCTGGGAACATGACTTAAGTTTGATTGTGGAACTCTGAGGCCTGGAACAGACTGAGGTTTGATTCTGGCACCCTGTGGCCTGGGAACATGACTGAGGTTTGATTGTGGAACCCTGTGTCCTGGGAACATGACTGAGGTTTGATTCTAGAACACTCTGGCCTGGGAACATGACTAAGGTTTGATTGTGGAACCCTACGGCCTGTCAACATGACTCAGGTTTGATTCTGGACCCCTGTGGCCTGGGAACATGACTGAGGGTTGATTGTGGAACCCTGTGTCCTGGCAGCATGACATCAGTTGGATTCTGGAACCCTGTGGCCTGGGAATATGACTTAGGTTTGATTCTGGGACCCTGTGGCCTGGCAACATGAGTGAGGTTTGATTCTTGAACTCTGTTGCCTGGGAAAGTGCCTGACGTTTGATTCTGGAATTCTGCAGCCTGGGAACATGACTGAGCTTTCATTCTGGAACCCTGTGGCCTGGGAACATGATATCAGTTGGATTCTGGAACCCTGTGGCCTGGGCACATGAGTGAAGGTTGATTCTGGAATCCTGTGGCCTCGGAATATGACTTACATTTGATTGTGGAAACCTGTGGCCTGGGAACATGACTGAGGTTTGATTCTGGAACCCTGTGGCCTGGGAACATGACTGAGGTTTGATTTTGGAAGCATGTGGCCTGGGAATATGACTGAGGTTTTATTCTGGAACCCTCTGCCCTGGGAATATGACTGAGGCTTGATTGTGGAAACCTGTCATCTGGGAACAAGACTGAGGTTTCACTGTGGATCCCTCTGGCCTGGGAACATGAATGAGGTTTGATGGTGGAAATCCCTGGGCTGGGACCATGACTGAGGCTTGATTTTGGTACCCTGTGGCCTGGGAACATGACTGAGATTTGATTCTGTAAACCTGGAGCCTGGGAACATGACTGAGCTTTCATTCTGTAACCCTGTGGCTTGGAAACATGACTGAAGTTTGATTCTGGAAACCTGTGACCTTGGAACTTTATTGAGGTTTGATTCTAGAACCCTGTGTCCTGGGAAGATGACTGACGTTTTATTGTGAAAAATTGTGGCCTGGGAATATGACTGAGTTGTGATTGTGGAATTCTGTGGACTGGGAAAATGACTGATATTTGATTCTGGAACGCTGTGGCCTGGGAACATGACTGAGGATTTATTCTGGAACCCTGTGGCCTGGGAACATGACTCAGGTTTGATTCTTGAACCCTGAGGACTGGGAACATGACTGAGGTATGACTGTGGAAACATGAATCCTGGGAACATGACTGAGGCTTTATTCTGGTACCCTGTGGCCTGGGAACATGACTGAGGTTTGATTCTTGAAATCTGTTGCCTGAGAACGTACCTGAAGTTTGATTCTGGAACCCTGTGTCCTGGGAACATGACTGAGGTTTGATTGTGGAACCCTCTGGCCTAGGAACATGACTGAGGCTTGGTACCTGTACCCTGTGGTTGGGAACCTGACTAAGGTTTGATTCTGGACCCCTGTGTCCCGGGAACATGACTGAGATTTGATACTGGAACCCTTTGGCCTAGGACCATGACTGAGGTTTGATTGTGGAACCTGTGGCCTGGGAACATGACATCTGTTTGACTCTGGAGCCCTGTGGCCTGGGAACATGACATCGGTTGGCTTCTAGAACCCTGTGGCCTCGGAACATGACATCGGTTTGATTGTATAACCCTGTGGCCTGGGAACATGATATCGATTGGATTCTGGTAACCTTTGGCCTGGGAACATGACTGAGATTTGATTCTGGAACCCTGTGGCCTGGGAACATGACTGAGGCTTGATTCTGGAACCCTGTGGCCTGGGAACTTGACTCAGGTTTGATTCTGGTACTCTCTGGCCTGAGAATATCACTGAGATTAGCTTCTGGAACCCTGTGGCCTGGGAACATGACTGAGGTTAAATTGTGGAACCTGTGGCCTGGGAACATGACATCCGTTTGACTCTGGAACCCTGTGGCCTGGGAACATGATATCGATTGGACTCTGGAAACCTGTGGCCTGGAACATGACTGAGGATTGAATCTCGAACACTGTGGCCTGGGAAAATGACTGAGGTTTGATCCTGGAACCATGTGGCCTGGAAATATGATTAAGGTTTGCTTCTGGAAACCTGTGGCCTAGGAACAAGACGGAGGTTTGAATCTGCAACCCTGTGGCCTGGGAACATGACTGAGGTTTGATTGTGGAACCCTGTGCCCTAGGAATATGACTGAAGTTTGATTCTGGAAGCCTGTGGCCTGGGAACATGTCTGAGGCATGATTCTAGAACCCTGTGGCCTTGGAAAATGACTGAGGTTTGATAGTGTTACCCTGTGGCCTGGCAATATGACTGAGGCTTGATTCTGGAACCCTCTTGCCTGGGAACATGACATCAGTTGGATTCTGGGACCCTGTGGCCTGGGAACATGACTGAGGTTTGATTCTGGAACCCTGTGGCCTTGGAACATGACATCAGTTGGATTCTGGAACCCTGTGGTCTGGGAACATGACTGAGGTTTGCTTCTGGAACCCTGTGGCTTAGGAATATGACATCAGTTGGATTCTGGAACCCTGTGGTCTGGCAACATAACTGAGGGTTGATTCTGTAACCCTGTGGCCTGGGAACATGCCTTACGTTTGATTGTGGAACCCTGTGGGCCGGGAACATGACTGAGGTTTGATTCTGGAACCCTGTGGCCTGGGAACATGACTGAGGTTTGGTTGTGGATCCCTGTGGACTGGGAACATTACTGAGGTTTGATTCTGGAACCCTATGGCCTAGAAAAATGACTGAGGCTTGATTGTGGAACCCTGTCATCTGAGAACATGACTGAGGTTTGATTGTGGAACCCTCTGTCCTGGGAACATGACTGTGGTTTGATGATTGTACCCTGTGTCCTGGCAACATGACTGAGGTTTGTTTCTAAAACCTGCGGCCTGGGAACGTGACTGAGGTTTGATTGTGGAACCCTGTGCCCTAGGAATATGACTGAGGTTTGATTCTGGAAGCCTGTGGCCAGGGAACATGTCTGAGGCATGATTGTTGGAAGCCTGTGGCCTGGGAAAATGACTGAGGTTTGATGGTGTTACCCTGTGGCCTGGCAATATGACTGAGGTTTGATTCTGGAACCCTGTGGCCTGGGAACATGACTGAGGTTTGATTCTGGAACGCTGTGGCCTGGCAACATGACATCAGTTGGATTCTGGAACCCTGTGGCCTGGGAACATGACTTAAGTTTGATTGTGGAACTCTGAGGCCTGGAACAGACTGAGGTTTGATTCTGGCACCCTGTGGCCTGGGAACATGACTGAGGTTTGATTGTGGAACCCTGTGTCCTGGGAACATGACTGAGGTTTGATTCTAGAACACTCTGGCCTGGGAACATGACTAAGGTTTGATTGTGGAACCCTACGGCCTGTCAACATGACTCAGGTTTGATTCTGGACCCCTGTGGCCTGGGAACATGACTGAGGGTTGATTGTGGAACCCTGTGTCCTGGCAGCATGACATCAGTTGGATTCTGGAACCCTGTGGCCTGGGAATATGACTGAGGTTTGATTGTGGAACCCTCTGGCCTAGGAACATGACTGAGGCTTGGTACCTGTACCCTGTGGTTGGGAACCTGACTAAGGTTTGATTCTGGACCCCTGTGTCCCGGGAGCAGGACTGAGATTTGATACTGGAACCCTTTGGCCTAGGACCATGACTGAGGTTTGATTGTGGAACCTGTGGCCTGGGAACATGACATCTGTTTGACTCTGGAGCCCTGTGGCCTGGGAACATGACATCGGTTGGCTTCTAGAACCCTGTGGCCTGGGAACATGACATCGGTTTGATTGTATAACCCTGTGGCCTGGGAACATGATATCGATTGGATTCTGGTAACCTTTGGCCTGGGAACATGACAACGGTTGGATTCTGGATCCCTGTGGCCTAGGAACATGACTGAGGCTTGATTGTGGACCCTGTGTCCTGGGAACATGACATCGGTTTGATTCTGTGACCCTGTGGCCTGGGAAGATGACATCAGTTGGATTCTGGAACCCTCTCGCCTGGGAACATGACTGAGGGTTGATTCTGGAACCCTGTGGCCTGGGAACATGACTGAAGTTTGATTCTGAAATTCTGTGTCCTGGGAACATGACTGAGGTTTGATGGTGGAACCCTGTGGCCTGGGAACATGACAGAGGTTTTATTGTGATAAATTGTGGCCTGGGAATATGACTGAGGTTTGATTGTGGAATTCTGTGGACTGGGAACATGACTGAGATTTGATTCTGGAACCCTGTGGCCTGGGAACATGACTGAGGCTTTATTCTGGAACCCTGTGGCCTGGGAACATGACTCAGGTTTGATTCTGGTACTCTCTGGCCTGAGAACATCACTGAGATTAGCTTCTGGAACCCTGTGGCCTGGGAACATGACTGAGGTTAAATTGTGGAACCTGTGGCCTGGGAACATGACATCCGTTTGACTCTGGAACCCTGTGGCCTGGGAACATGATATCGATTGGACTCTGGAAACCTGTGGCCTGGAACATGACTGAGGATTGAATCTCGAACACTGTGGCCTGGGAAAATGACTGAGGTTTGATCCTGGAACCATGTGGCCTGGAAATATGATTAAGGTTTGCTTCTGGAAACCTGTGGCCTAGGAACAAGACGGAGGTTTGAATCTGCAACCCTGTGGCCTGGGAACATGACTGAGGTTTGATTGTGGAACCCTGTGCCCTAGGAATATGACTGAAGTTTGATTCTGGAAGCCTGTGGCCTGGGAACATGTCTGAGGCATGATTCTAGAACCCTGTGGCCTTGGAAAATGACTGAGGTTTGATAGTGTTGCCCTGTGGCCTGGCAATATGACTGAGGCTTGATTCTGGAACCCTCTTGCCTGGGAACATGACATCAGTTGGATTCTGGGACCCTGTGGCCTGGGAACATGACTGAGGTTTGATTCTGGAACCCTGTGGCCTTGGAACATGACATCAGTTGGATTCTGGAACCCTGTGGTCTGGGAACATGACTGAGGTTTGCTTCTGGAACCCTGTGGCTTAGGAATATGACATCAGTTGGATTCTGGAACCCTGTGGTCTGGCAACATAACTGAGGGTTGATTCTGTAACCCTGTGGCCTGGGAACATGCCTTACGTTTGATTGTGGAACCCTGTGGCCCGGGAACATGACTGAGGTTTGATTCTGGAACCCTGTGGCCTGGGAACATGACTGAGGTTTGGTTGTGGATCCCTGTGGACTGGGAACATTACTGAGGTTTGATTCTGGAACCCTATGGCCTAGAAAAATGACTGAGGCTTGATTGTGGAACCCTGTCATCTGAGAACATGACTGAGGTTTGATTGTGGAACCCTCTGTCCTGGGAACATGACTGTGGTTTGATGATTGTACCCTGTGTCCTGGCAACATGACTGAGGTTTGTTTCTAAAACCTGCGGCCTGGGAACATGACTGAGGCTTCATTCTTGAACCCTGTGGCCTGGGAAAATGACTGAGGTTTGATTCTGGAACCCTGTAGCCTGGGAACTTGGCTGAGCTTTCATTCTGGACCCCTGTTGCCTGGGAACATGATTTAGGTTTGATTCGGGAACCCTGTGACCTGGGAACATTATGGAGGTTTGATTCTGGAATCCTGTGGCCTGGGAACATGACTGAGGTTTGATTGTGGAACCCTGTGCCCTAGGAATATGACTGAGGTTTGATTCTGGAAGCCTGTGACCAGGGAACATGTCTGAGGCATGATTGTTGGAAGCCTGTGGCCTGGGAAAATGACTGAGGTTTGATGGTGTTACCCTGTGGCCTGGCAATATGACTGAGGTTTGATTCTGGAACCCTGTGGCCTGGGAACATGACTGAGGTTTGATTCTGGAACGCTGTGGCCTGGCAACATGACATCAGTTGGATTCTGGAACCCTGTGGCCTGGGAACATGACTGAGGTTTGATTCTGGAACCCTGTGGCTTGGGAATATGACATCAGTTGGTTTCTGGAACCCTGTGGTCTGGCAACATAACTGAGGTTTGATTCTGGAACCCTGTGGCCTGGGAACATGACTTAAGTTTGATTGTGGAACTCTGAGGCCTGGAACAGACTGAGGTTTGATTCTGGCACCCTGTGGCCTGGGAACATGACTGAGGTTTGATTGTGGAACCCTGTGTCCTGGGAACATGACTGAGGTTTGATTCTAGAACACTCTGGCCTGGGAACATGACTAAGGTTTGATTGTGGAACCCTACGGCCTGTCAACATGACTCAGGTTTGATTCTGGACCCCTGTGGCCTGGGAACATGACTGAGGGTTGATTGTGGAACCCTGTGTCCTGGCAGCATGACATCAGTTGGATTCTGGAACCCTGTGGCCTGGGAATATGACTGAGGTTTGATTGTGGAACCCTCTGGCCTAGGAACATGACTGAGGCTTGGTGCCTGTACCCTGTGGTTGGGAACCTGACTAAGGTTTGATTCTGGACCCCTGTGTCCCGGGAGCAGGACTGAGATTTGATACTGGAACCCTTTGGCCTAGGACCATGACTGAGGTTTGATTGTGGAACCTGTGGCCTGGGAACATGACATCTGTTTGACTCTGGAGCCCTGTGGCCTGGGAACATGACATCGGTTGGCTTCTAGAACCCTGTGGCCTGGGAACATGACATCGGTTTGATTGTATAACCCTGTGGCCTGGGAACATGATATCGATTGGATTCTGGTAACCTTTGGCCTGGGAACATGACAACGGTTGGATTCTGGATCCCTGTGGCCTCGGAACATGACTGAGGCTTGATTGTGGACCCTGTGTCCTGGGAACATGACATCGGTTTGATTCTGTGACCCTGTGGCCTGGCAAGATGACATCAGTTGGATTCTGGAACCCTCTCGCCTGGGAACATGACTGAGGGTTGATTCTGGAACCCTGTGGCCTGGGAACATGACTGAAGTTTGATTCTGAAATTCTGTGTCCTGGGAACATGACTGAGGTTTGATGGTGGAACCCTGTGGCCTGGGAACATGACAGAGGTTTTATTGTGATAAATTGTGGCCTGGGAATATGACTGAGGTTTGATTGTGGAATTCTGTGGACTGGGAACATGACTGAGATTTGATTCTGGAACCCTGTGGCCTGGGAACATGACTGAGGCTTGATTCTGGAACCCTGTGGCCTGGGAACATGACTCAGGTTTGATTCTGGTACTCTCTGGCCTGAGAACATCACTGAGATTAGCTTCTGGAACCCTGTGGCCTGGGAACATGACTGAGGTTAAATTGTGGAACCTGTGGCCTGGGAACATGACATCCGTTTGACTCTGGAACCCTGTGGCCTGGGAACATGATATCGATTGGACTCTGGAAACCTGTGGCCTGGAACATGACTGAGGATTGAATCTCGAACACTGTGGCCTGGGAAAATGACTGAGGTTTGATCCTGGAACCATGTGGCCTTGAAATATGATTAAGGTTTGCTTCTGGAAACCTGTGGCCTAGGAACAAGACGGAGGTTTGAATCTACAACCCTGTGGCCTGGGAACATGACTGAGGTTTGATTGTGGAACCCTGTGCCCTAGGAATATGACTGAAGTTTGACTCTGGAAGCCTGTGTCCTGGGAACATGTCTGAGGCATGATTCTAGAACCCTGTGGCCTTGGAAAATGACTGAGGTTTGATAGTGTTACCCTGTGGCCTGGCAATATGACTGAGGCTTGATTCTAGAACCCTCTTGCCTGGGAACATGACATCAGTTGGATTCTGGGACCCTGTGGCCTGGGAACATGACTGAGGTTTGATTCTGGAACCCTGTGGCCTTGGAACATGACATCAGTTGGATTCTGGAACCCTGTGGTCTGGGAACATGACTGAGGTTTGCTTCTGGAACCCTGTGGCTTAGGAATATGACATCAGTTGGATTCTGGAACCCTGTGGTCTGGCAACATAACTGAGGGTTGATTCTGTAACCCTGTGGCCTGGGAACATGCCTTACGTTTGATTGTGGAACCCTGTGGCCCGGGAACATGACTGAGGTTTGATTCTGGAACCCTGTGGCCTGGGAACATGACTGAGGTTTCGTTGTGGATCCCTGTGGACTGGGAACATTACTGAGGTTTGATTCTGGAACCCTATGGCCTAGAAAAATGACTGAGGCTTGATTGTGGAACCCTGTCATCTGAGAACATGACTGAGGTTTGATTGTGGAACCCTCTGTCCTGGGAACATGACTGTGGTTTGATGATTGTACCCTGTGTCCTGGCAACATGACTGAGGTTTGTTTCTAAAACCTGCGGCCTGGGAACATGACTGAGGCTTCATTCTTGAACCCTGTGGCCTGGGAAAATGACTGAGGTTTGATTCTGGAACCCTGTAGCCTGGGAACTTGGCTGAGCTTTCATTCTGGACCCCTGTTGCCTGGGAACATGATTTAGGTTTGATTCGGGAACCCTGTGACCTGGGAACATTATGGAGGTTTGATTCTGGAATCCTGTGGCCTGGGAACATGACTGAGGTTTGATTGTGGAACCCTGTGCCCTAGGAATATGACTGAGGTTTGATTCTGGAAGCCTGTGGCCAGGGAACATGTCTGAGGCATGATTGTTGGAAGCCTGTGGCCTGGGAAAATGACTGAGGTTTGATGGTGTTACCCTGTGGCCTGGCAATATGACTGAGGTTTGATTCTGGAACCCTGTGGCCTGGGAACATGACTGAGGTTTGATTCTGGAACGCTGTGGCCTGGCAACATGACATCAGTTGGATTCTGGAACCCTGTGGCCTGGGAACATGACTGAGGTTTGATTCTGGAACCCTGTGGCTTGGGAATATGACATCAGTTGGATTCTGGAACCCTGTGGTCTGGCAACATAACTGAGGTTTGATTCTGGAACCCTGTGGCCTGGGAACATGACTTAAGTTTGATTGTGGAACTCTGAGGCCTGGAACAGACTGAGGTTTGATTCTGGCACCCTGTGGCCTGGGAACATGACTGAGGTTTGATTGTGGAACCCTGTGTCCTGGGAACATGACTGAGGTTTGATTCTAGAACACTCTGGCCTGGGAACATGACTAAGGTTTGATTGTGGAACCCTACGGCCTGTCAACATGACTCAGGTTTGATTCTGGACCCCTGTGGCCTGGGAACATGACTGAGGGTTGATTGTGGAACCCTGTGTCCTGGCAGCATGACATCAGTTGGATTCTGGAACCCTGTGGCCTGGGAATATGACTTAGGTTTGATTCTGGGACCCTGTGGCCTGGCAACATGAGTGAGGTTTGATTCTTGAACTCTGTTGCCTGGGAAAGTGCCTGACGTTTGATTCTGGAATTCTGCAGCCTGGGAACATGACTGAGCTTTCATTCTGGAACCCTGTGGCCTGGGAACATGATATCAGTTGGATTCTGGAACCCTGTGGCCTGGGCACATGAGTGAAGGTTGATTCTGGAATCCTGTGGCCTCGGAATATGACTTACATTTGATTGTGGAACCCTGTGGCCTGGGAACATGACTGAGGTTTGATTCTGGAACCCTGTGGCCTGGCAACATGACTGAGGTTTGATTTTGGAAGCATGTGGCCTGGGAATATGACTGAGGTTTTATTCTGGAACCCTCTGCCCTGGGAATATGACTGAGGCTTGATTGTGGAAACCTGTCATCTGGGAACAAGACTGAGGTTTGACTGTGGATCCCTCTGGCCTGGGAACATGAATGAGGTTTGATGGTGGAAACCCCTGGCCTGGGACCATGACTGAGGCTTGATTTTGGTACCCTGTGGCCTGGGAACCTGACTGAGGTTTGATTCTGGAACCCTGTGGCCTGGGAACATGACTGAGATTTGATTCTGTAAACCTGGAGCCTGGGAACATGACTGAGCTTTCATTCTGTAACCCTGTGGCTTGGAAACATGACTGAAGTTTGATTCTGGAAACCTGTGACCTGGGAACTTTATTGAGGTTTGATTCTAGAACCCTGTGTCCTGGGAACATGACTGACGTTTTATTGTGAAAAATTGTGGCCTGGGAATATGACTGAGTTGTGATTGTGGAATTCTGTGGACTGGGAAAATGACTGATATTTGATTCTGGAACGCTGTGGCCTGGGAACATGACTGAGGATTTATTCTGGAACCCTGTGGCCTGGGAACATGACTCAGGTTTGATTCTTGAACCCTGAGGACTGGGAACATGACTGAGGTATGACTGTGGAAACATGAATCCTGGGAACATGACTGAGGCTTTATTCTGGTACCCTGTGGCCTGGGAACATGACTGAGGTTTGATTCTTGAAATCTGTTGCCTGAGAACGTACCTGAAGTTTGATTCTGGAACCCTGTGTCCTGGGAACATGACTGAGGTTTGATTGTGGAACCCTCTGGCCTAGGAACATGACTGAGGCTTGGTACCTGTACCCTGTGGTTGGGAACCTGACTAAGGTTTGATTCTGGACCCCTGTGTCCCGGGAGCATGACTGAGATTTGATACTGGAACCCTTTGGCCTAGGACCATGACTGAGGTTTGATTGTGGAACCTGTGGCCTGGGAACATGACATCTGTTTGACTCTGGAGCCCTGTGGCCTGGGAACATGACATCGGTTGGCTTCTAGAACCCTGTGGCCTGGGAACATGACATCGGTTTGATTGTATAACCCTGTGGCCTGGGAACATGATATCGATTGGATTCTGGTAACCTTTGGCCTGGGAACATGACAACGGTTGGATTCTGGATCCCTGTGGCCTCGGAACATGACTGAGGCTTGATTGTGGACCCTGTGTCCTGGGAACATGACATCGGTTTGATTCTGTGACCCTGTGGCCTGGGAAGATGACATCAGTTGGATTCTGGAACCCTCTCGCCTGGGAACATGACTGAGGGTTGATTCTGGAACCCTGTGGCCTGGGAACATGACTGAAGTTTGATTCTGAAATTCTGTGTCCTGGGAACATGACTGAGGTTTGATGGTGGAACCCTGTGGCCTGGGAACATGACAGAGGTTTTATTGTGATAAATTGTGGCCTGGGAATATGACTGAGGTTTGATTGTGGAATTCTGTGGACTGGGAACATGACTGAGATTTGATTCTGGAACCCTGTGGCCTGGGAACATGACTGAGGCTTGATTCTGGAACCCTGTGGCCTGGGAACATGACTCAGGTTTGATTCTGGTACTCTCTGGCCTGAGAACATCACTGAGATTAGCTTCTGGAACCCTGTGGCCTGGGAACATGACTGAGGTTAAATTGTGGAACCTGTGGCCTGGGAACATGACATCCGTTTGACTCTGGAACCCTGTGGCCTGGGAACATGATATCGATTGGACTCTGGAAACCTGTGGCCTGGAACATGACTGAGGATTGAATCTCGAACACTGTGGCCTGGGAAAATGACTGAGGTTTGATCCTGGAACCATGTGGCCTGGAAATATGATTAAGGTTTGCTTCTGGAAACCTGTGGCCTAGGAACAAGACGGAGGTTTGAATCTGCAACCCTGTGGCCTGGGAACATGACTGAGGTTTGATTGTGGAACCCTGTGCCCTAGGAATATGACTGAAGTTTGATTCTGGAAGCCTGTGGCCTGGGAACATGTCTGAGGCATGATTCTAGAACCCTGTGGCCTTGGAAAATGACTGAGGTTTGATAGTGTTACCCTGTGGCCTGGCAATATGACTGAGGCTTGATTCTGGAACCCTCTTGCCTGGGAACATGACATCAGTTGGATTCTGGGACCCTGTGGCCTGGGAACATGACTGAGGTTTGATTCTGGAACCCTGTGGCCTTGGAACATGACATCAGTTGGATTCTGGAACCCTGTGGTCTGGGAACATGACTGAGGTTTGCTTCTGGAACCCTGTGGCTTAGGAATATGACATCAGTTGGATTCTGGAACCCTGTGGTCTGGCAACATAACTGAGGGTTGATTCTGTAACCCTGTGTCCTGGGAACATGCCTTACGTTTGATTGTGGAACCCTGTGGCCCGGGAACATGACTGAGGTTTGATTCTGGAATTGTCTTGCCTGGGAACATGCCTGAAGTTTGATTCTGGAACCCTGTGGCCTGGGAACATGACTGAGGTTTGATTGTGGAACCCTCTGGCTTGGGAACATGACTGAGGCTTGATTCTGGAACCCTGCGGCCTGGGAACATGATATCAGTTGGATTCTGGAACCCTGTGGCCTGGGCACATGAGTGAAGGTTGATTCTGGAATCCTGTGGCCTCGGAATATGACTTACATTTGATTGTGGAAACCTGTGCCCTGGGAACATGACTGAGGTTTGATTCTGGAACCCTGTGGCCTGGGAACATGACTGAGGTTAGATTGTGGTCATCCCAAATGACTTACATTTGATTGTGGAAATCTGTGGCCTGGGAACATGACTGAGGTTTGATTCTGGAACCCTGTGGCCTGGCAACATGACTGAGGTTTGATTTTGGAAGCATGTGGCCTGGGAATATGACTGAGGTTTTATTCTGGAACCCTCTGCCCTGGGAATATGACTGAGGCTTGATTGTGGAAACCTGTCATCTGGGAACCAGACTGAGGTTTGACTGTGGATCCCTCTGGCCTGGGAACATGAATGAGGTTTGATGGTGGAAACCCCTGGCCTGGGACCATGACTGAGGCTTGATTTTGGTACCCTGTGGCCTGGGAACCTGACTGAGGTTTGATTCTGGAACCCTGTGGCCTGGGAACATGACTGAGATTTGATTCTGTAAACCTGGAGCCTGGGAACATGACTGAGCTTTCATTCTGTAACCCTGTGGCTTGGAAACATGACTGAAGTTTGATTCTGGAAACCTGTGACCTGGGAACTTTATTGAGGTTTGATTCTAGAACCTTGTGTCCTGGGAACATGACTGACGTTTTATTGTGAAAAATTGTGGCCTGGGAATATGACTGAGTTGTGATTGTGGAATTCTGTGGACTGGGAAAATGACTGATATTTGATTCTGGAACGCTGTGGCCTGGGAACATGACTGAGGATTTATTCTGGAACCCTGTGGCCTGGGAACATGACTCAGGTTTGATTCTTGAACCCTGAGGACTGGGAACATGACTGAGGTATGACTGTGGAAACATGAATCCTGGGAACATGACTGAGGCTTTATTCTGGTACCCTGTGGCCTGGGAACATGACTGAGGTTTGATTCTTGAAATCTGTTGCCTGAGAACGTACCTGAAGTTTGATTCTGGAACCCTGTGTCCTGGGAACATGACTGAGGTTTGATTGTGGAACCCTCTGGCCTAGGAACATGACTGAGGCTTGGTACCTGTACCCTGTGGTTGGGAACCTGACTAAGGTTTGATTCTGGACCCCTGTGTCCCGGGAGCATGACTGAGATTTGATACTGGAACCCTTTGGCCTAGGACCATGACTGAGGTTTGATTGTGGAACCTGTGGCCTGGGAACATGACATCTGTTTGACTCTGGAGCCCTGTGGCCTGGGAACATGACATCGGTTGGCTTCTAGAACCCTGTGGCCTGGGAACATGACATCGGTTTGATTGTATAACCCTGTGGCCTGGGAACATGATATCGATTGGATTCTGGTAACCTTTGGCCTGGGAACATGACAACGGTTGGATTCTGGATCCCTGTGGCCTCGGAACATGACTGAGGCTTGATTGTGGACCCTGTGTCCTGGGAACATGACATCGGTTTGATTCTGTGACCCTGTGGCCTGGGAAGATGACATCAGTTGGATTCTGGAACCCTCTCGCCTGGGAACATGACTGAGGGTTGATTCTGGAACCCTGTGGCCTGGGAACATGACTGAAGTTTGATTCTGAAATTCTGTGTCCTGGGAACATGACTGAGGTTTGATGGTGGAACCCTGTGGCCTGGGAACATGACAGAGGTTTTATTGTGATAAATTGTGGCCTGGGAATATGACTGAGGTTTGATTGTGGAATTCTGTGGACTGGGAACATGACTGAGATTTGATTCTGGAACCCTGTGGCCTGGGAACATGACTGAGGCTTGATTCTGGAACCCTGTGGCCTGGGAACATGACTCAGGTTTGATTCTGGTACTCTCTGGCCTGAGAACATCACTGAGATTAGCTTCTGGAACCCTGTGGCCTGGGAACATGACTGAGGTTAAATTGTGGAACCTGTGGCCTGGGAACATGACATCCGTTTGACTCTGGAACCCTGTGGCCTGGGAACATGATATCGATTGGACTCTGGAAACCTGTGGCCTGGAACATGACTGAGGATTGAATCTCGAACACTGTGGCCTGGGAAAATGACTGAGGTTTGATCCTGGAACCATGTGGCCTGGAAATATGATTAAGGTTTGCTTCTGGAAACCTGTGGCCTAGGAACAAGACGGAGGTTTGAATCTGCAACCCTGTGGCCTGGGAACATGACTGAGGTTTGATTGTGGAACCCTGTGCCCTAGGAATATGACTGAAGTTTGATTCTGGAAGCCTGTGGCCTGGGAACATGTCTGAGGCATGATTCTAGAACCCTGTGGCCTTGGAAAATGACTGAGGTTTGATAGTGTTACCCTGTGGCCTGGCAATATGACTGAGGCTTGATTCTGGAACCCTCTTGCCTGGGAACATGACATCAGTTGGATTCTGGGACCCTGTGGCCTGGGAACATGACTGAGGTTTGATTCTGGAACCCTGTGGCCTTGGAACATGACATCAGTTGGATTCTGGAACCCTGTGGTCTGGGAACATGACTGAGGTTTGCTTCTGGAACCCTGTGGCTTAGGAATATGACATCAGTTGGATTCTGGAACCCTGTGGTCTGGCAACATAACTGAGGGTTGATTCTGTAACCCTGTGTCCTGGGAACATGCCTTACGTTTGATTGTGGAACCCTGTGGCCCGGGAACATGACTGAGGTTTGATTCTGGAATTGTCTTGCCTGGGAACATGCCTGAAGTTTGATTCTGGAACCCTGTGGCCTGGGAACATGACTGAGGTTTGATTGTGGAACCCTCTGGCTTGGGAACATGACTGAGGCTTGATTCTGGAACCCTGCGGCCTGGGAACATGATATCAGTTGGATTCTGGAACCCTGTGGCCTGGGCACATGAGTGAAGGTTGATTCTGGAATCCTGTGGCCTCGGAATATGACTTACATTTGATTGTGGAAACCTGTGGCCTGGGAACATGACTGAGGTTTGATTCTGGAACCCTGTGGCCTGGGAACATGACTGAGGTTAGATTGTGGTCATCCCAAATGACTTACATTTGATTGTGGAAATCTGTGGCCTGGGAACATGACTGAGGTTTGATTCTGGAACCCTGTGGCCTGGCAACATGACTGAGGTTTGATTTTGGAAGCATGTGGCCTGGGAATATGACTGAGGTTTTATTCTGGAACCCTCTGCCCTGGGAATATGACTGAGGCTTGATTGTGGAAACCTGTCATCTGGGAACCAGACTGAGGTTTGACTGTGGATCCCTCTGGCCTGGGAACATGAATGAGGTTTGATGGTGGAAACCCCTGGCCTGGGACCATGACTGAGGCTTGATTTTGGTACCCTGTGGCCTGGGAACCTGACTGAGGTTTGATTCTGGAACCCTGTGGCCTGGGAACATGACTGAGATTTGATTCTGTAAACCTGGAGCCTGGGAACATGACTGAGCTTTCATTCTGTAACCCTGTGGCTTGGAAACATGACTGAAGTTTGATTCTGGAAACCTGTGACCTGGGAACTTTATTGAGGTTTGATTCTAGAACCTTGTGTCCTGGGAACATGACTGACGTTTTATTGTGAAAAATTGTGGCCTGGGAATATGACTGAGTTGTGATTGTGGAATTCTGTGGACTGGGAAAATGACTGATATTTGATTCTGGAACGCTGTGGCCTGGGAACATGACTGAGGATTTATTCTGGAACCCTGTGGCCTGGGAACATGACTCAGGTTTGATTCTTGAACCCTGAGGACTGGGAACATGACTGAGGTATGACTGTGGAAACATGAATCCTGGGAACATGACTGAGGCTTTATTCTGGTACCCTGTGGCCTGGGAACATGACTGAGGTTTGATTCTTGAAATCTGTTGCCTGAGAACGTACCTGAAGTTTGATTCTGGAACCCTGTGTCCTGGGAACATGACTGAGGTTTGATTGTGGAACCCTCTGGCCTAGGAACATGACTGAGGCTTGGTACCTGTACCCTGTGGTTGGGAACCTGACTAAGGTTTGATTCTGGACCCCTGTGTCCCGGGAGCATGACTGAGATTTGATACTGGAACCCTTTGGCCTAGGACCATGACTGAGGTTTGATTGTGGAACCTGTGGCCTGGGAACATGACATCTGTTTGACTCTGGAGCCCTGTGGCCTGGGAACATGACATCGGTTGGCTTCTAGAACCCTGTGGCCTGGGAACATGACATCGGTTTGATTGTATAACCCTGTGGCCTGGGAACATGATATCGATTGGATTCTGGTAACCTTTGGCCTGGGAACATGACAACGGTTGGATTCTGGATCCCTGTGGCCTCGGAACATGACTGAGGCTTGATTGTGGACCCTGTGTCCTGGGAACATGACATCGGTTTGATTCTGTGACCCTGTGGCCTGGGAAGATGACATCAGTTGGATTCTGGAACCCTCTCGCCTGGGAACATGACTGAGGGTTGATTCTGGAACCCTGTGGCCTGGGAACATGACTGAAGTTTGATTCTGAAATTCTGTGTCCTGGGAACATGACTGAGGTTTGATGGTGGAACCCTGTGGCCTGGGAACATGACAGAGGTTTTATTGTGATAAATTGTGGCCTGGGAATATGACTGAGGTTTGATTGTGGAATTCTGTGGACTGGGAACATGACTGAGATTTGATTCTGGAACCCTGTGGCCTGGGAACATGACTGAGGTTTTATTCTGGAACCCTGTGGCCTGGGAAAATGACTCAGGTTTGATTCTGGTACTCTCTGGCCTGAGAACATCACTGAGATTAGCTTCTGGATCCCTGTGGCCTGGGAACATGACTGAGGTTAAATTGTGGAACCTGTGGCCTGGGAACATGACATCCGTTTGACTCTGGAACCCTGTGGCCTGGGAACATGATATCGATTGGACTCTGGAAACCTGTGGCCTGGAACATGACTGAGGATTGAATCTCGAACACTGTGGCCTGGGAAAATGACTGAGGTTTGATCCTGGAACCATGTGGCCTGGAAATATGATTAAGGTTTGCTTCTGGAAACCTGTGGCCTAGGAACAAGACGGAGGTTTGAATCTGCAACCCTGTGGCCTGGGAACATGACTGAGGTTTGATTGTGGAACCCTGTGCCCTAGGAATATGACTGAAGTTTGATTCTGGAAGCCTGTGGCCTGGGAACATGTCTGAGGCATGATTCTAGAACCCTGTGGCCTTGGAAAATGACTGAGGTTTGATAGTGGTACCCTGTGGCCTGGCAATATGACTGAGGCTTGATTCTGGAACCCTCTTGCCTGGGAACATGACATCAGTTGGATTCTGGGACCCTGTGGCCTGGGAACATGACTGAGGTTTGATTCTGGAACCCTGTGGCCTTGGTACATGACATCAGTTGGATTCTGGAACCCTGTGGTCTGGGAACATGACTGAGGTTTGCTTCTGGAACCCTGTGGCTTAGGAATATGACATCAGTTGGATTCTGGAACCCTGTGGTCTGGCAACATAACTGAGGGTTGATTCTGTAACCCTGTGGCCTGGGAACATGCCTTACGTTTGATTGTGGAACCCTGTGGCCTGGGAACATGACTGAGGTTTGATTCTGGAACCCTGTGGCCTGGGAACATGACTGAGGTTTGGTTGTGGATCCCTGTGGACTGGGAACATTACTGAGGTTTGATTCTGGAACCCTATGGCCTAGAAAAATGACTGAGGCTTGATTGTGGAACCCTGTCATCTGAGAACATGACTGAGGTTTGATTGTGGAACCCTCTGTCCTGGGAACATGACTGTGGTTTGATGATTGTACCCTGTGTCCTGGCAACATGACTGAGGTTTGTTTCTAAAACCTGCGGCCTGGGAACATGACTGAGGCTTCATTCTTGAACCCTGTGGCCTGGGAAAATGACTGAGGTTTGATTCTGGAACCCTGTAGCCTGGGAACTTGGCTGAGCTTTCATTCTGGACCCCTGTTGCCTGGGAACATGATTTAGGTTTGATTCGGGAACCCTGTGACCTGGGAACATTATGGAGGTTTGATTCTGGAATCCTGTGGCCTGGGAACATGACTGAGGTTGGATTGTGGAACCCTGTGCCCTAGGAATATGACTGAGGTTTGATTCTGGAAGCCTGTGGCCAGGGAACATGTCTGAGGCATGATTGTGGAAGCCTGTGGCCTGGGAAAATGACTGAGGTTTGATGGTGTTACCCTGTGGCCTGGCAATATGACTGAGGTTTGATTCTGGAACCCTGTGGCCTGGGAACATGACTGAGGTTTGATTCTGGAACGCTGTGGCCTGGCAACATGACATCAGTTGGATTCTGGAACCCTGTGGCCTGGGAACATGACTGAGGTTTGATTCTGGAACCCTGTGGCTTGGGAATATGACATCAGTTGGATTCTGGAACCCTGTGGTCTGGCAACATAACTGAGGTTTGATTCTGGAACCCTGTGGCCTGGGAACATGACTTAAGTTTGATTGTGGAACTCTGAGGCCTGGAACAGACTGAGGTTTGATTCTGGCACCCTGTGGCCTGGGAACATGACTGAGGTTTGATTGTGGAACCCTGTGTCCTGGGAACATGACTGAGGTTTGATTCTAGAACACTCTGGCCTGGGAACATGACTAAGGTTTGATTGTGGAACCCTACGGCCTGTCAACATGACTCAGGTTTGATTCTGGACCCCTGTGGCCTGGGAACATGACTGAGGGTTGATTGTGGAACCCTGTGTCCTGGCAGCATGACATCAGTTGGATTCTGGAACCCTGTGGCCTGGGAATATGACTTAGGTTTGATTCTGGGACCCTGTGGCCTGGCAACATGAGTGAGGTTTGATTCTTGAACTCTGTTGCCTGGGAAAGTGCCTGACGTTTGATTCTGGAATTCTGCAGCCTGGGAACATGACTGAGCTTTCATTCTGGAACCCTGTGGCCTGGGAACATGATATCAGTTGGATTCTGGAACCCTGTGGCCTGGGCACATGAGTGAAGGTTGATTCTGGAATCCTGTGGCCTCGGAATATGACTTACATTTGATTGTGGAAACCTGTGGCCTGGGAACATGACTGAGGTTTGATTCTGGAACCCTGTGGCCTGGGAACATGACTGAGGTTTGATTTTGGAAGCATGTGGCCTGGGAATATGACTGAGGTTTTATTCTGGAACCCTCTGCCCTGGGAATATGACTGAGGCTTGATTGTGGAAACCTGTCATCTGGGAACAAGACTGAGGTTTCACTGTGGATCCCTCTGGCCTGGGAACATGAATGAGGTTTGATGGTGGAAACCCCTGGGCTGGGACCATGACTGAGGCTTGATTTTGGTACCCTGTGGCCTGGGAACATGACTGAGATTTGATTCTGTAAACCTGGAGCCTGGGAACATGACTGAGCTTTCATTCTGTAACCCTGTGGCTTGGAAACATGACTGAAGTTTGATTCTGGAAACCTGTGACCTGGGAACTTTATTGAGGTTTGATTCTAGAACCCTGTGTCCTGGGAAGATGACTGACGTTTTATTGTGAAAAATTGTGGCCTGGGAATATGACTGAGTTGTGATTGTGGAATTCTGTGGACTGGGAAAATGACTGATATTTGATTCTGGAACGCTGTGGCCTGGGAACATGACTGAGGATTTATTCTGGAACCCTGTGGCCTGGGAACATGACTCAGGTTTGATTCTTGAACCCTGAGGACTGGGAACATGACTGAGGTATGACTGTGGAAACATGAATCCTGGGAACATGACTGAGGCTTTATTCTGGTACCCTGTGGCCTGGGAACATGACTGAGGTTTGATTCTTGAAATCTGTTGCCTGAGAACGTACCTGAAGTTTGATTCTGGAACCCTGTGTCCTGGGAACATGACTGAGGTTTGATTGTGGAACCCTCTGGCCTAGGAACATGACTGAGGCTTGGTACCTGTACCCTGTGGTTGGGAACCTGACTAAGGTTTGATTCTGGACCCCTGTGTCCCGGGAACATGACTGAGATTTGATACTGGAACCCTTTGGCCTAGGACCATGACTGAGGTTTGATTGTGGAACCTGTGGCCTGGGAACATGACATCTGTTTGACTATGGAGCCCTGTGGCCTGGGAACATGACATCGGTTGGCTTCTAGAACCCTGTGGCCTCGGAACATGACATCGGTTTGATTGTATAACCCTGTGGCCTGGGAACATGATATCGATTGGATTCTGGTAACCTTTGGCCTGGGAACATGACTGAGATTTGATTCTGGAACCCTGTGGCCTGGGAACATGACTGAGGCTTGATTCTGGAACCCTGTGGCCTGGGAACTTGACTCAGGTTTGATTCTGGTACTCTCTGGCCTGAGAATATCACTGAGATTAGCTTCTGGAACCCTGTGGCCTGGGAACATGACTGAGGTTAAATTGTGGAACCTGTGGCCTGGGAACATGACATCCGTTTGACTCTGGAACCCTGTGGCCTGGGAACATGATATCGATTGGACTCTGGAAACCTGTGGCCTGGAACATGACTGAGGATTGAATCTCGAACACTGTGGCCTGGGAAAATGACTGAGGTTTGATCCTGGAACCATGTGGCCTGGAAATATGATTAAGGTTTGCTTCTGGAAACCTGTGGCCTAGGAACAAGACGGAGGTTTGAATCTGCAACCCTGTGGCCTGGGAACATGACTGAGGTTTGATTGTGGAACCCTGTGCCCTAGGAATATGACTGAAGTTTGATTCTGGAAGCCTGTGGCCTGGGAACATGTCTGAGGCATGATTCTAGAACCCTGTGGCCTTGGAAAATGACTGAGGTTTGATAGTGTTACCCTGTGGCCTGGCAATATGACTGAGGCTTGATTCTGGAACCCTCTTGCCTGGGAACATGACATCAGTTGGATTCTGGGACCCTGTGGCCTGGGAACATGACTGAGGTTTGATTCTGGAACCCTGTGGCCTTGGAACATGACATCAGTTGGATTCTGGAACCCTGTGGTCTGGGAACATGACTGAGGTTTGCTTCTGGAACCCTGTGGCTTAGGAATATGACATCAGTTGGATTCTGGAACCCTGTGGTCTGGCAACATAACTGAGGTTTGATTCTGTAACCCTGTGGCCTGGGAACATGCCTTACGTTTGACTGTGGAACCCTGTGGCCCGGGAACATGACTGAGGTTTGATTCTGGAATTGTCTTGCCTGGGAACATGCCTGAAGTTTGATTCTGGAACCCTGTGGCCTGGGAACATGACTGAGGTTTGATTGTGGAACCCTCTGGCTTGGGAACATGACTGAGGCTTGATTCTGGAACCCTGCGGCCTGGGAACATGATATCAGTTGGATTCTGGAACCCTGTGGCCTGGGCACATGAGTGAAGGTTGATTCTGGAATCCTGTGGCCTCGGAATATGACTTACATTTGATTGTGGAAACCTGTGGCCTGGGAACATGACTGAGGTTTGATTCTGGAACCCTGTGGCCTGGGAACATGACTGAGGTTAGATTGTGGTCATCCCAAATGACTTACATTTGATTGTGGAAACCTGTGGCCTGGGAACATGACTGAGGTTTGATTCTGGAACCCTGTGGCCTGGGAACATGACTGAGGTTTGATTGTGGAAGCATGTGGCCTGGGAACATTACTGAGGTTTTATTCTGGAACCCTCTGCCCTGGGAATATGACTGAGGCTTGATTGTGGAAACCTGTCATCTGGGAACAAGACTGAGGTTTGACTGTGGATCCCTCTGGCCTGGGAACATGAATGAGGTTTGATGGTGGAAACCTCTGGCCTGGGAACATGACTGAGGCTTGATTGTGCAACTCTGTGGACTGGGAACATGACTGAGGTTTCTTTCTGGAACCCTGTGGCCTGGCAACATGACTGAGGCTTTATTCTGGAACCCTGTGGCCTGGGAACATGACTGAGATTTGATTCTGTAAACCTGGAGCCTGGGAACATGACTGAGCTTTCATTCTGTAACCCTGTGGCTTGGAAACATGACTGAAGTTTGATTCTGGAAACCTGTGACCTGGGAACTTTATTGAGGTTTGATTCTAGAACCCTGTGTCCTGGGAACATGACTGACGTTTTATTGTGAAAAATTGTGGCCTGGGAATATGACTGAGTTGTGATTGTGGAATTCTGTGGACTGGGAAAATGACTGATATTTGATTCTGGAACGCTGTGGCCTGGGAACATGACTGAGGATTTATTCTGGAACCCTGTGGCCTGGGAACATGACTCAGGTTTGATTCTTGAACCCTGAGGACTGGGAACATGACTGAGGTATGATTGTGGAAACATGTATCGTGGGAACATGACTGAGGCTTTATTCTAGAACCCTGTGTCCTGGGAACATGACTGAGGTTTGATTGTGGAACCCTCTGGCCTAGGAACATGACTGAGGCTTGGTACCTGTACCCTGTGGTTGGGAACCTGACTAAGGTTTGATTCTGGACCCCTGTGTCCCGGGAGCAGGACTGAGATTTGATACTGGAACCCTTTGGCCTAGGACCATGACTGAGGTTTGATTGTGGAACCTGTGGCCTCGGAACATGACATCTGTTTGACTCTGGAGCCCTGTGGCCTGGGAACATGACATCGGTTGGCTTCTAGAACCCTGTGGCCTGGGAACATGACATCGGTTTGATTGTATAACCCTGTGGCCTGGGAACATGATATCGATTGGATTCTGGTAACCTTTGGCCTGGGAACGTGACAACGGTTGGATTCTGGATCCCTGTGGCCTAGGAACATGACTGAGGTTTGATTGTGGACCCTCTGGCCTCGGAACATGACTGAGGCTTGATTGTGGACCCTGTGTCCTGGGAACATGACATCGGTTTGATTCTGTGACCCTGTGGCCTGGGAACATGACATCAGTTGGGTTCTGGAACCCTCTCGCCTGGGAACATGATTGAGGGTTGATTCTGGAACCCTGTGGCCTGGGAACATGACTGAAGTTTGATTCTGAAATTCTGTGTCCTGGGAACATGACTGAGGTTTGATGGTGGAACCCTGTGGCCTGGGAACATGACAGAGGTTTGATTTTGGAACCCTGTGGCCTGGGAACATGACTGAGGTTTGATTGTGATAACTTATGACCTGGGAACATGACTGAGGTTTGATTGTGGAACTCTGTGGACTGGGAACATGACTGAGGTTTCTTTCTGGAACCCTGTGGCCTGGGAACATGACTGAGGCTTTATTCTGGAACCCTGTGGCCTGGGAATATGACTGAGGTTTGATTCTGTAAACCTGGAGCCTGGGAACATGACTGAGCTTTCATTCTGTAACCCTGTGGCTTGGAAACATGACTGAAGTTTGATTCTGGAAACCTGTGACCTGGGAACTTTATTCAGGTTTGATTCTAGAACCCTGTGTCCTGGGAACATGACTGACGTTTTATTGTGAAAAATTGTGGCCTGGGAATATGACTGAGTTGTGATTGTGGAATTCTGTGGACTGGGAAAATGACTGATATTTGATTCTGGAACGCTGTGGCCTGGGAACATGCCTGAGGATTTATTCTGGAACCCTGTGGCCTGGGAACATGACTCAGGTTTGATTCTTGAACCCTGAGGACTGGGAACATGACTGAGGTATGACTGTGGAAACATGTATCCTGGGAACATGACTGAGGCTGTATTCTGGTACCCTGTGGCCTGGGAACATGACTGAGGTTTGATTCTTGAAATCTGTTGCCTGAGAACGTACCTGAAGTTTGATTCTGGAACCCTGTGTCCTGGGAACATGACTGAGGTTTGATTGTGGAACCCTCTGGCCTAGGAACATGACTGAGGCTTGGTACCTGTACCCTGTGGTTGGGAACCTGACTAAGGTTTGATTCTGGACCCCTGTGTCCCGGGAGCATGACTGAGATTTGATACTGGAACCCTTTGGCCTAGGACCATGACTGAGGTTTGATTGTGGAACCTGTGGCCTGGGAACATGACATCTGTTTGACTCTGGAGCCCTGTGGCCTGGGAACATGACATCGGTTGGCTTCTAGAACCCTGTGGCCTGGGAACATGACATCGGTTTGATTGTATAACCCTGTGGCCTGGGAACATGATATCGATTGGATTCTGGTAACCTTTGGCCTGGGAACATGACAACGGTTGGATTCTGGATCCCTGTGGCCTAGGAACATGACTGAGGTTTGATTGTGGACCCTCTGGCCTCGGAACATGACTGAGGCTTGATTGTGGACCCTGTGTCCTGGGAACATGACATCGGTTTGATTCTGTGACCCTGTGGCCTGGGAACATGACATCAGTTGGATTCTGGAACCCTCTCGCCTGGGAACATGACTGAGGGTTGATTCTGGAACCCTGTGGCCTGGGAACATGACTGAAGTTTGATTCTGAAATTCTGTGTCCTGGGAACATGACTGAGGTTTGATGGTGGAACCCTGTGGCCTGGGAACATGACAGAGGTTTTATTGTGATAAATTGTGGCCTGGGAATATGACTGAGGTTTGATTCTGGAACCCTGTAGCCTGGGAACTTGGCTGAGCTTTCATTCTGGACCCCTGTTGCCTGGGAACATGATTTAGGTTTGATTCGGGAACCCTGTGACCTGGGAACATGACTGAGGTTTGATGGTGTTACCCTGTGGCCTGGCAATATGACTGAGGTTTGATTTTGGAACCCTGTGGCCTGGGAACATGACTGAGGTTTGATTCTGGATCGCTGTGGCCTGGCAACATGACATCAGTTGGATTCTGGAACCCTGTGGCCTGGGAACATGACTGAGGTTTGATTCTGGAACCCTGTGGCTTGGGAATATGACATCAGTTGGATTCTGGAACCCTGTGGTCTGGCAACATAACTGAGGATTGATTCTGGAACCCTGTGGCCTGGGAACATGACTTAAGTTTGATTGTGGAACTCTGAGGCCTGGAACATGACTGAGGTTTGATTCTGGCACCCTGTGGCCTGGGAACATGACTGAGGTTTGATTGTGGAACCCTGTGTCCTGGGAACATGACTGAGGTTTGATTCTAGAACACTCTCCCTGGGAACATGACTAAGGTTTGATTGTGGAACCCTACGGCCTGTCAACATGACTCAGGTTTGATTCTGGACCCCTGTGGCCTGGGAACATGACTGAGGGTTGATTGTGGAACCCTGTGTCCTGGCAGCATGACATCAGTTGGATTCTGGAACCCTGTGGCCTGGGAATATGACTTAGGTTTGATTCTGGAACCCTGTGGCCTGGCAACATGAGTGAGGTTTGATTCTTGAACTCTGTTGCCTGGGAAAGTGCCTGACGTTTGATTCTGGAATTCTGCAGCCTGGGAACATGACTGAGCTTTCATTCTGGAACCCTGTGGCCTGGGTACATGACTGAGGTTTGATTCTGGAACCCTGTGGCCTGGGAACATGACTGAGGTGTGATTGTAGAACACTGTGCCCTGGGAATATGACTGAAGTTTGATTCTGGAAGCCTGTGGCCTGGGATCATATCTGAGGTTTGATTCTGGAACCCTGTGGCCTTGTTAAATGACTGAGGTTTCATGGTGGAACCCTGTGGCCTGGCAATATGACTGAGGTGTGATTCTGGAAGCCTGTGGCCTGGGAATATGACTGAGGCTTGATTCTGGAAGCCTGTGGCCTGTGAACATGACTGAGGTTTGATTCTGGAACTCTGCAGCCTGGGAACATGACTGAGCTTTCATTCTGGAACCCTGTGTCCTGGGAACATGACTGAGGTTTGATTCTGGAACCCTGTGCCTGGGAATATGACTGAGGTTTAATTGTGGAAACTTCTGGCCTGGGAACATGACTGAGGCTTGATTGTGGAACCCTGTGTTCTGGGAACATGACATCGGTTTGATTCGGTGACCATGTGGCCTGGGAACATGCCTGAAGTTTGATTCTGGAACCTTGTGGCCTAGAAACATGTCATCAGTTTGACCCTGGAATCCTTTGGCCTGGGAAGATGACTGAGTGTTGATTCTCCGACCCTGTGCGCTGTGAACATGACTGAAGTTTGATGGTGGAACCCTGTGGCCTGGGAAAATGATTGAGGTTTGATTGTGATAACTGATGTCCTGGGTACATGACTGAGGTTTGATTGTGGAACTCTGTGGACTGGGAACATGATTGAGCTTTCATTCTGGAACCCTGTGGCCTGGGAACATGACTGAGGTTTGATTCTGGAACCCTGTGCCTGGGAATATGACTGAGGTTTAATTGTGGAAACTTCTGGCCTGGGAACATGACTGAGGCTTGATTGTGGAACCCTGTGTCCTGGGAACATGACATCGGTTTGATTCTGTGACCATGTGGCCTGGGAACATGCCTGAAGTTTGATTCTGGAACCTTGTGGCCTAGA